>NC_052054.1:90379017-91021517 GCF_903992535.2 Arvicola amphibius
TCCTCTAATGACCTATCGAGGGTCACACAGCCGGGGAACAGTGAGCCTAGAGGAGCTGACTGTCTCTTTTGTTTCAGTGACTACATCTACCCTGGATGTCATCCGTAATCTATAACCTTTCTTGAGTGTGTTGATTGCATCCCTGGCTTATACTTTCTAAAAAAAATAAAAAAATCCCAAAAGCTTGCTCGTATATGATGCAATAGATCAATTTCTCTATGTAAGTGGCCTCATTAGATTAGATAAAGTCCGTAGTGAGCATTATCTTCAATACCATTTTCCTGTAGCACCTTTTCTTCCAAAGATGGTACCACCTTGGCCCTCCCGTATAGACAGTTATTTCTCTGCCCTTTGATTTCCAACGTGTTAGCTTGCTCCACATTGGCGCCAACTTTAGAACCTGGAGACTGCTCCTAACGTCTGTTTGGAATATCCAGAGCATCTGTCCTCATCGGATAGGAACACGAAACAGCTGCTCACTGTCATTCGTATAATAGGTTTTTTTTTTTTAAGATGCTTTTTTAGTTGCCAGCATTTCCTGCCCCTGTCTTTTCTAAGGCAAAGAATTCCAGCTCTAGCTCCCTGTCCCTCCCTCTTTCTCTTCCTCCTTCTTCACATAGGAATCGGGTTGACAAAGGATCTGTTTCAAGAACTGTCAATCATTGTTAGCTCCTGTCCTCCAACCCTCCGCATCTGGTTGTGCAGTGGGTGTCATAGAGACTAAAATTAGGACATCTGGGAAAAATTTTTAAATGTGTCCACAGGATATTCTCTGGTGCGTTTACAAATTGCCGACAAAATACTAAAGAAAATGTTGGCTTTCCAAGTTCTCAGACGGCATTTTGTTGGAAGACAAAAAAAAAGGTGGGGCCCTGATAAGACTTTTCATATGTTGGAAAATTGTGGTTGTTTGAGAAAGATGTTACAGTAAGTTTATTCACATTGTTATTTACTTTGTTATTACCCCGTATAACATGAGAAATACTGGACCTTATCAGAATTCAGAGAAGTTCTGGGGAATAATCTTTTTGTACACTGTGAAGATGTGTCACTTTTATGGGTTTAACAAAAAGCTGAACAGCCAATAGCAAGACAGGATTCCAGGCAGAGAGGATGCTGGGAAGAAGAGGGAGCCACTTGGAGATGCAGAGCAAGCAGGATAGGCACTACGGAGCTGAGGTAATAAAATCATGAGGCGAAAAGTTGTAGTGAGGGGCAGATGGACCGCGTTCCCGCTGCCCAGCTCCCGGCCACCGGCTAGCTTATGCCCCAAAATAACAACACACAAACTGTATTCTTTTAAATACTGCCTGGCCCATTATTTTCAGCCTCTTACTCACATCTTGACTAACCCATATCGAATAATGTATGTAACACCAAAAAGTGGTGTCTTACCAGGAAAGATTCAGCACGCCTGACCTGGTGGCTGGCTTCATGGCATCTCTCTCCTTGAGGAGAGGCATGGCAGTCTTACTAATTTAGGAGAGGTGTGGCATCTGACTGAGCCATCTACCTCACTTCCTTCTTCCTGTTCTGTCTACTCCACCCACCTAAGGGCTGGCCAAGGCAGTTTCTTTATTAATGAATGAAATCAACACAAATAGAAGACTCTCCCACATCAAAAAGTAAATTAATAAAATTGTTTTAAGATATAAGACCTAGTTATAAAAAAGGTATTGGCCAAACTTTCATAATTAATAGTAAAACTCCATGTCATTGTGTGTGTGTGTGTGTGTGTGTGCGTGTGTGTGTGAGCTGGTGGCCCAAAAAGAAAAGTCCGTCTACAGAAAAGGAAATCACAGTCTTTTAAGGTGATCAGCAGAACTTAAAAGAAAAGAAATAATGTGGTAGTGGTTCTTTTTGTTTTCTTTTTCTTTTTTTTTTTTTTTTCCTCTGTGTAACAGTTCTAACTATCCTGGAACTAGCTCTCATAGACCAGGCTGCCCTTGAATTCAGAGATCCCCATGCTTCTGCCTCCCCAAGTGCTGGGATTAAAGGCCTCTGTAGACCATGCCTGACTGGGGTGGTTCTTAAAGCCTCAGGAGGATGCTTAGATACAATGGGGAAAGAAGAGAAATGGAGTGGCTTGAAGAAACCAAATCATCTTCTCAACAGCTGGTTTTCAGATCATCCCCCTTGGCTGATGTGCTAACCAGTTAAGAGGAAAACTGCAACTCATTATCGGGGCTGCATCACTTAAGATAGGCGAGTAAACGTTGAAGTCTCTTTAGAAAAGTCAGCCTGCAGGTGGAGCACACAGTGAACGGAGAGGCTCCCCATTGGGAGAACAGTCTCCAAGTGGATGCTGTTCTGTTGACTGGGGATCAGTACTGCTACACACCGAGAACTTACCTCATGTGGTGGGATTTAATGTGAAAAGGTCATGATTCCAAGAGTCTGAAAAATGAGACAGGGCTTTTGGACTTCACGGTTAGGTCATTAACTCCCTTTGAATAAGCAGTTTGGAGAGAAAAGACAAGAGCAGTCATGGGGCGCTGGGGGGGGGGGGTGAAAGTAAGGAAGCCAGCCTGGAGGCAAAGAAGAGCAAGGAACTAAAGGAATGGAATTCTAAAGGTGAATAAGGCACCAGATGGACTCTTGGTGTTAGCAAGTGTAGGGATTATTTTCTGAGCTGATGAAAGAGTAAGAGAAATATTCTGGGCCAACTGTAAGGTGGAGAGGAAGGAAACTGAAGAAGCTTATATTGCCCAGTGATAATTCTTTTATTCAACTTTATGTGGAGCCATCTCTGGGGAGAGGAAAACAATTGCTGCCTCCTCTCTAAGGAGTGAGGAGGAGTTGGCATGAGATCCATGGAGAAGCACCTAAGGCTGAGGAATGAAGTGGAAGCCAGGAGTAACTAGCCTGGAAGGTCAACTAACATGGGACGAGCACTTGCAGGGTATTTAACGCAAGGCTGGCAGAACTTCTGATGGGTCTCCACCTGCCTTGGTATTTCATCGCTCATACATAAGGGAACAGGCCAGGGAGTCTATGATCAAATAAAGGGGACACTGATTACACTATCAATTATAGTGTTAGTGTAATTATACAGATAGCCTCCCTAGTAGATAAGCCAATGTCTCTGAAGCTCCCATGAGCTTAGCAATACATGAATATGGAAAAGCAAAAGTGGGGTTTAGCCATGATTGCGCTAAATTTTTCTCCCCGCTGCCTCCACCAGACAGGGTTTCTCTGTGTAGCCCTGGCTGCCCCCGAACTTGCTCTATAGACCAGACTGGCCTTGAACTCAGAGATCCACCTGCCTCTGCTTCCCAAATGCTGGGATCAAAGGCGTGCGCCACCACCGACCTGCACGAAAATCTATTTTGAAAATAGAAACAAATGCCCGGCTTAGACTACACTTGAGGAGATGTGACTAGCAAGAGCTTAAGGGAAATTATTTTTTTTTATTTTATTTTTTGGTTTTTCAAGACAGGGTTTCTCTGCAGCTTTAGAGCCTGTCCTGGAGCTAGCTCTTATAGACCAGGCTGGTCTCGAACTCACAGAGATCCGCCTGCCTCTGCCTCCCGAGTGCTGGGATTAAAGGCGTGCCCCACCACCACCCGGCTAAGGGAAATGATTTAAGGTTAATAGCACATCCCTTACTTATCAATGTTGTAACATGCCCATCATGGACCACATTAGTGGAAACAGTGTGTAGAACACAGCATAGACACCCAACAGATAATTTCTTGGGAGCTTGGTCCTTATCTCCATTTTGGAGACAGACTTTCACGTCTACCTCTCCCTAAGAAGGATTGTCTGATCTGGGACCTCTGAGATATGTAGCAATGAAGAAGAATAACGGGAGGGATTGCACTGTCACAGGCTTTAGGGATCGAGTAGTAGCTTGGGACTTGGGCCTTGGCTCTGCCCTGTAAGAGAGCACAGGTTAGGCCATGACTTTTACATAGAAACCCAGGGTGTGGCCAGGGTTCTAAGAGGACAGCCAGAGACAACGCTGAGTCTACATCAGTGACACTCAAACTTTATCCTGAATTAGAATTACTGCTTGGAGATATATATATATATATATATATATATATATATATATATATATATATATATATATATATATAGACATAGATCCCTGGACTTGTACATGGACTTCTTAGAGTTTCTGGAAAATGTGGAGAGTCCCTCCCTCTAGAATCACTGAAGTATGGGAGAAATCTGGGCCCCTCTTGTGACTCTTTGTCTTACTAACAAAATAACTTAAGAATGGACTCAAAAAGGAAGCTTGAAGACACTTTTTTTTTTCTTTTTTCTTTTTTTGGTTTTTCGAGACAGGGTTTCTCTGCAGCTTTTTTTTTAGAGCCTGTCCTGGAACTAGCTCTTGTAGACCAGGCTGGCCTCGAACTCACAGAGATTCGTTGAAGACAATTTTATCTGAGTTTACAAGAGAACTTAAGAGAGCTTGCCTTGCAGGGCAGGCAAGCTGTAGTCTTGGCAGCAGGGAGATGGGGGAAGAGAGAAAAGGCCACACATTTGAATGAGTGGAGTTCACCCACATGGTGGACAAACAGCCACACGGTGGTGGGCAGAGAGAGAGCCCAAACTACCAAAGGAAACATACATAGGCTCACCCAAAGAAAGAGGGGGCTGGAGCGGAGGGAGGGGGGGAGAAAGAGGAAAAGTTACTCCTTCTGTAGGACTCAGAAAGGTGGGCAGACACAACCAAACGTTATGGCAGGTCATTGTGACTATGCTCAGGCCAGAGAATGTATATTGTCTCATTAAACAGTGAACCCTTCCTCCTCTCATTAAGATTGCTTTGGCACTACAACACCAGCCTTCCTGAGGGGCGGACCCTGGGCCAGTTGATAGGCCAGCCCAACTGGGTTAACCCAACTGTGTCTCTACTTAGAGGTGAGTCCTTTCTTTTAACTTCGCGGACCTTCAATGCTACTGAAACATCAGGTTTGAAGCAGAGTATGAAAATCTGTAATTCTAACAAGCTTCTTTGTAACAATAAGTGTATGATTATGAGAAAAGTTAAAATGCCATTAGTAAAATGTTTCAGAGGAACATGAAATAATATCTTTTAGGAAAGAATGAGTTTTGCATAATCATTGGCCTAGAAGGCACCAACAGGTTCCTGAGCCTTTTATTCAGACTAACACTTAAACGGTAGGAAAGAGCCTCTAGTGGGGTGGGGCTATGAAATAATAAAGTATTTAGTCAAATTCGTCCCCAACTCCAGGTTTCTGAGGTGAGGTCCTGTCTGAGGAGGAGGAGGGGTAAGCATTAAGCTGGGTGTGCATCCGGAATTTTGAGTTAACTGGACAGAAGTTAGCTTTAAATTTGAACAGATTTGAATGCCCAAGGGAACATTCGTATTTTCCACATTAGAAAAGCAAGCGGAATTTTGTTGTTATTGTTGATTATTTACTCATCTCCAAACTTTGTACTTAAGTATGAAAAGAACTGGTTTGAGAAGACTAGCTACAATGGTGGCGTTGATGGAGCCCGCACTGTTTAATGGGAGAATCATACCAGTTGGACTGGTGTTTTCCAAACTCTCAGCGGGTCTCGTTAAGTGCAGCCCGGGGAACAGAGCCCTGGAAAGCTTACCAGATGAGTGCCTATGCTTCCACCTGGAGAAGATAGAGAAGCCATAATGACACACTTGAATCACTAATGGCCATCTCCTCGACAAAGGATTAGTCTTCTGTGCAGCTGCAGAGACCACCATTAGCTTAGGCTAGTGGATGTTCAAGGAGGAGCCTTCTAGGCTTTAGTCTAAGAAGATAGAACGATAAAAGCCATGATACCCAGTGATTGCCATTTGCCCAGGCTGCTGAAGAAAGCTTTAAACATGGTGGAGAGCACATTTGAATGACTGCGGAGAGCATACCACTCTCTCCAGCAGCATCTTGCAGCCTGAAGGCAGTTCTGCGGAAGGGGAGGGTTCCTCAGGCTGGGGGTTAGCCTCTACCTGGCTGCCTGCCCTTATATCCTTTTGTGTCCTTTAGCAGACTCCACCATCTTTATGCAGTAATCCAGCCTTCCTTGAGTTCCAGAACTATTTCTGATATAACCTCGGGGCAATGGTTTAGTCCTGGTAACTGGAATTTAGTAAATGGGCCTTTGTAATTGAGCTTTTCTCCATGGTATAGTGCTATGCGTGGCATGCCAGGGGTGGAACCCAGAGCCTTGCCTATATTAGGCAAGTGTTCTATCAGGGATTCACATCTCCAACCAATCTGTTTTGTCCTTAACAGATTTCTTCCCCCCAGCCCCGATCCTGCCATCCCCGTCACCCCCACCCCCATCTCCAACCAGATACTACAGCAATTGCAACGTTGAAAACGCTCACCAGGGCCAATGCTTTGATGGGAAGAAGTCAGAGGCTAAGGAAGAAACTTAGAGAGTCCAAGTGCCGACAGGGAGACCGAAGAGATATTAAGGACATACATACAGTGCAGACATGCCATAGTCCGTGACTCTGCAATGCACAACTGTGTGAGTCTCTGCTTGTGTCACCACAGAACAGCGACTAGGCGACTAGCCGGCCAACCCAAATCCTGAGCAGACAGAAAAGCATTGTGTCTCTGCACTTAAACACTGCCACACAGTAATCTGATCGGGAATCAAGAAATGCTTAATAGTCCTCCGAAATAGCTTCCAAATGTCCTCGGGGTGCAGACAAGCATTAGCAGGGTCAGGTGGCCACAGGATAGTGACTGTGACAGCTGCTACCTTTCACATTTACTCAGGGAAAAACAATTGCCTTCAGACGGGCTCCCCGATCTGTTCGCAACTTTGCAGCCGGGAGTGTTCCTTTCAAAACACAAATCTCATCCTGTCCCCAACCTGCTTAGAATCTTTCAATGGCTTCCCACTGCTCTTGGGATAAAGACCAAATCTTTAACAAGGAGCTGCATGGCTTCCCCACTGTGAGGGTTGAGAGTGGGGGTGGGGTCCATCCTTGCAGACCCTTAGAGGTCCAGAGGGCTCTCCACTCCACCGCCTTTCTTTCCTGGGAGCTTTTGCTCCGTTTTGATCTTTAGATGTCAACTCACGTGCTCAGTCCACTCCCATGACTGCCTTCTTGGGTCTGCATCCCACCCACCCTACCTGGCCTGCTCTGTGGCTTGCTTCTTTTCGGTCTCCATTCCTTCCCCTGTAGGCACTTATCTCACTTTGTAACGAGACATCCATCGGTGCCCTTACAGGTCTCCTTCTCTTCCCCTGCCCCACCACCTCCTCAGCTCCTTGAGAGTGAGAGCTATCTTTTGTTTGCTGCCTTCCCACAGAGCCTAGCTTTGTGCCTGGCTCCTGGGAGGTCCTTTGTGTCTTTCCGTTGAATGACTGAAGACTGCAGAAACTGAGCTTTCCCTCAGAGGAAAAAATCTGAATTCTGTAAGAGACGAAAGTGTTAACCAGGCGTGGGGATAAAATTCTTAGTTCTATTTCCTCTGTTTCCATGCAGTGATTTATTTTAAAGCATAACTCCGTGCGCTCTAATCTCCCTTCATATTATATAGAAATCAGTTCATCAAAATAACCCTCTAACTGTACCTGGTATTCTCATTTAGTCCCCATTTTCTCTGGAATGAATTTGAGTAGTACTTCTTAGGGTTCATCTTCTTTTGGGGAGCTTATATGAAAACATTTTATTTTTAGGTTAATTCAGTTGAGATTTCATTTAAAGGTACCCTAAATTACAGACTCTGACAGGTAAATGTTTACAAAAAGATGATATATATATATATATATATATATATATATATATATATCCTGTAAGAGTGTCTATCAATCCATCTAAAAATATATGTTTCCATGATTTGAAATAGAAAAAAATTGGAAGGCAATATAGTGTGGAAGCTTCCACCCCCAGACTCTTCCCTTCTTAGCTAAATTCTGCAGGACTTAGTGGAATAATCAGGCAGTCATGATTTCCTGATGAGCTGCTGAGGGACACGTGCTTCCCTCCTAATGAAACCCTCAAATAGTGAGTCATCATGCCAGAGGCGCTGTTCCCCAAGACTCCATCTCGTTTATTTCTAATCCAAATGTTTGAAGAGAGCACAGCTCCAGATCTGAGGATTTAGATCTCTGTGTGGGACTGGATTATACATTTCTTTCCCAGCTTCCCTTTCTCTTGTCTCTTCTGCAGTGAAACTGACAAGCACTAGGCAGAAGTGGTCAACTCTACCACATGATGGTTAAAGAAAACACTGAGGAATCCATTGTCGTTGCTTGACTTAACTACGATCCTGAATGTCTCTTTCATACAACCATTTGGTCACAGATATTTAATCATTTGCTGTGTTATGCTGAGGTGGACCCAAATAATCTATCAATAACTTCTACTATGCCTGTCTACTGAGAGAAAAATGCTACAGAAATCTGGTTTCTCTCCCTCCCTTGCCTCTGTGTATGTCGTCTCTGTCTCTTTTCTTTAAAAATGGGATTATATCATTGCATTTCTTGCTTTGCTCTCATTCAAGTTCAGTCGTTTTCCACCGTTATTACACTCATATGTGCATGTGTACACATATATATTCTTCAATATAACCTGCTCAGACTCTATATTACTTGGATGTATGGTTATTTCTTATGAGTAAAAATCTAATATTTTTACCCATTGGAAAAGACACTTTTTCAGGTCTAGGGACAGAGAAAACAATTTGGTTATACTCTCCAACAATCCCCAGTAATACTTCTCATTTTTTTCATGCTTTTTTTTTTTAAAGAAAAGCATGTAGAATGGGGTGTAGGAGTGCTTTGGGATGGTCTTTCTGTATGTTGTGACTATTTGTTGCTCTCATTGGTTGATATATAAAGCTGCTTTGGTCTATAGCAAGACAGGATAGAGTCAGGAGGGGGAATTCCAAGCAGAGATACAGGAAAGAAGGGCTGAGTCTGGGGGGGGGGGGTGCCAGCCAGCTACTGAGTAAGCAAGACATGTAAGAAATGAGATAACAAGCCATGAACCATGTGGCAAAGCATAGATAAAAAATATGAGTTATTTAAATGTAAAAGTTAGCTAATAATAAGTCTGAGCAATTGGCCAAGCATTTATAAGTAATATTAAGCCTCTGAGTGGTTATTCGGGAACTGGGAGGCAGGAGAGAAACCGCCGATTACATGGGTGTGTGTGTCCCTGTTCCATTTTCATCGTCACCCATTTCTCCTTGTAAACTTCTGTGTTTTCATCCCAGGAGACAGCTGGGTCATCAAATGTGAACTGGCAGAGCACCCACTCCACAAACCTATGAGCATCGGTCCCCTGGTTCAGCTTGAGGAGGTTGACTGCTCTCCTCCTCTGTCTTCCCTGGAGCAGCTCATATCCCTGGCAGAAGCTTGGTCCAAAGGCTTCCACGGAAGAGCTCTGCCAGGATGCTCTTCAGCTCAACACAGCCTCTGTAATGTAGCAGCCTGTGCCCAAATACTTGGGCCCTAAGACCCAACCTTGCCATGCTTTCTTCTAACTCTCGCTTCTTCAGAGCTGTCATTCACCTTTACTTTTCCAGCCATCTCCTCTTTCCAGGAAAGACTCTGACTTTGTTCATTTTTCTTTGGGGGTTCAATGCTGAAAATGTATCATTCTGTTGAGCGTCTCTGAAACAGTCAGGCTAACACATCCACACCATGGCCTTGTGCACCCCCCTTTCCTGTTCCTGCATGTCAACCTCTTTCCTCGCAGACTCTAGGGTTTGCTTTTCTTTGACAGAGTCCCTGCATCCTGTCAGTCTCTAAAGTCATTCTTATGTCTCTAATGTGCGCTGTGCTTCCCTGTCCACTGACATCGTTGACGCTCCAGCCTTTTTCACAGCGTATCTGATTTGGGGTCATTAGTGTCTCTCTGGTTTCCCAATAATTCCTTCTTTTATCACTTCAAAAAGCAAAATATTAATTTCCTCATAGGAAAGCATCATTACCTTATTTTAAAAAATTAAAAAAAAATACTTTCAGATCTCTCATCTCATTTGAAAAATTATTTGATAGAAGATTCTCATTAAAAAAAAATACATGCTGAACTATTGTTTGAATATGTCCCTTATAAAACTTGGTTATTTTCAATGTAATTGCAGCTAGAGGTTTGGCAGGGAGCAGTGATGTGCTTAAGGAGATGGTAAAGCCATGAGGGCTTCTTAGCTGATGATTAGAATTCCGGTTCTTCTTGTATTGGTCTGCTTCCTACTAGACAAGGATGTTGCAAACACTCCTTCATTGAAATTCCCACAAATCCTTGTTCTTGGATTGCCTAGCCTCTAAACGATGAGAAATAAGCTTTTGTTCTTCACACATTCCTCAGCTTGTGGTACATTGTCAGAGCAGACTAATTCTATGTGCATCTTTTTAAAAAGAGATTTTATTTGTTTTATGCATATGAGTGTTCTCTCTGTGTTTGCACCTTTATGGTGGAAGACGGCATCAGATCTATAGATGGTTATGAGTCACCATGTGGTTGCTGGGAACTGAGCTCAGGTCCTCTGGAAGAACAGCCAGTGCTCTTAAACTGCTGAGCCGTCTCTCCAGCCCTCTATGCCCATGTTTTATGTGACCTGGGGCACAAACACAAAGAACACTGCCTTTCAGTAAGATAGGAAGAAGAAAGGAAGAAGAAAATTCCTTCCTTCTTCCTTAGTATTCCTCCCAGACTCCCCAGATCTTGTTCAAATCTTATTTGTATATACTTCCAGTTTTCTGTGTTTGCCAGTGATGTATTCTTACAAGGATGCAATTTTATATCTGTTATTATTTAATTCATTTCTGACACCCCCAGTAGATTTATGTCCCAAGAGAATGGGCCTGGTCGGTTTTACTCAATCAACATTTGGAAGACCCAATTTCTTTGACGAAGTTTTGGGTTTTTTTCCAATATAAATGTCTGCAGTATTCTTCACAGCCTCTGCTGTAGTCACTCAGACCTTCTTGATACTTTGTCAGAATACTGTTGACATTCTGCATTTAAACGCTCTCTTGCATTTTTAACCACCGAATTTTTTAAATATTTATTTATTTATTTATTTATTTATTATGTATACAATATTCTGTCTGTGTGTATGCCTGCACGCCAGAAGAGGGCACCAGACCCCATTACAGATGGTTGTGAGCCACCATGTGGTTGCTGGGAATTGAACTCAGGACCTTTGGAAGAGCAGGCAATGCTCTTAACCTCTGAGCCATCTCTCCAGCCCCAACCACCGAATTTTTTAACTAGCCTCAATGGCAGTACTCCTATCATGACTCTCGATTCGTGGGTTATTCTGTCTTATATTGAAGTTATCCACTTTTCCTTAATTATCCTGCCTCTCCAACTGGCTAATATGTACTCCGTTCTCAGTACTATTTTTGTATTAATTTTTTAGATTATCATACAAAGTATTGGCTTTTATCATACCTATGTTGGTGCTGTGCTATATAATAGCTAAAAGTGCATCGTGCATATAGTATGTCTAGATCAGTTCTCAGTACTATTTTTGTATTAATTTTTTTAGATTATCATACAAAGTATTGGCTTTTATCATACATATGTTGGTGCTGTGTTATATAATAGCTAAAAGTGCATCGTGCATATAGTATGTGCTGAACTAGCAAGCTTCTGTCTAGTGTCTCAGGGTGAGGGGAATTGAAATGTTTTGAAGCCTGAATATGGATGGAAGCCCTAGGGATGCTTGTTGGATGAACAAAGCACAGCAACATTTATGTGTGTGTGTTTGTGTGTTCTCTGTGTGTGTGTGTGTGTTCTTTCATACTGTACTCAACTCATTTTGACAAGTTGGTTCAAGCAATGTTTTTTGAGTGATTGTCATATGCCAGGGACACTTTTAGGCAAAAAAATAAGGAAGATCTTTCTGTTTCTGAGACTTATGACTATCTAGTAGGAGAAGAATCTAGACTCATAAATACCACAAATGTGAAGTCTAAAAGTTTGAGAACTGTATAGGAGAAAAGAGGAACATATAAACCTGGGGTTGTAAGTCAGTGGTAGAGCATGTTCTCAGTGAGTGTGAGACACTGGGTTCAATGACCACACCATCAAAAAGGAAAACACAGCATGTAGAAAGTATTTGCTAAAATTCAATTTCTCCAAATCTAACCTAGTTGTCGTGATGGCAAAAATGGAGGTCCTCAACCTGGGAGGTGGTCTAGATCAGGACAGAATCTAAATAACCCCTTATTCAAAGAGCTAAGATCAGGAGACTTGGGAGAGGGTCTAGATCAGGTCAGGATCTAAATGTATGTCATCACCCTGGGAGATGGTCTAGATCAGGTCAGAATCTGATTGCAGGTCATCAACTTGAGAGATGGTCTACATCAGGTCGGGATTTAAATAACCCCTTATTTAGAGAGCTAAGATCAGAAGCAATGCTGGAAGCACGCATGGGATCAATTGACAGGGTGACTGGAAGTGACATATTCAGTGATAATATTAAGAATTTGTAGTCACAGAACAGTAATCTCAAACTTTTGACTGTGCTGATTAAAGTTAATATAACTATTTTTATTCGAGTGGTAATAATTAGGCAATACTTTTTGAAAGCTGTCATGGGGTAGACATTGCACTTATCTTTTCTTATATTTCATTCTTATGTGGATAGCTGTGTCTGAGACATGAATTATTATAGCCTTCAGTCTGTAGATAAGGAACTACGGAGACTTTATATATATTGTATGAGGCAGCACGAATGTTTAATGCTGGAGTAGTGATTTGGAACCTACAGCCTAATGCCAATAAATGACTTGGGAAGCAATCAATGGGAAGCTTAAGTTCTTAGTCTCCATACATAAAAAATAAGGAAGGAGGTTGCATAGATGAATGCAACTAAAATGTTTTCATATTGTTGTTTTATCATGGAATGAAGAACATAGAATAAAATTAAATGCTCAAAGGCAAAGACATTCACTACAGTAAAACTAGAGTCATAAACCCACAGTTGGGCTTTAATCCCAACACTCATGGAGGCAAGTGGATCTCTGTGAGTTTGAGGCTAGCCTGGTCTACAAAGCAAGTTCTAGGTTAGTCAGGGCTGTTACACAGACAAACCCTGTCTCAACATCACCCCTAAAAAAATCCACAAAGATTCACCTATTAACTTTACAATCCAGATTGCATTATCTCTTATCCACATATATCCAGAAAGTGTAATGCTGACCAACAAGAATATTTGTAACTCTTACTAAATGTCAAGTTATCCTAATTCACTTCAATTAATTTCATTTAAACCTCTACACTGTAGTTGTGACTGATCGAATCTACCTTTGGAATGTCTTCAGACACTCACTCTCTTCTAAACCCCATAAAAGTTTTGATTTTTGTTAGGTTTTCTAATATCCCAATGTTTCTTATCCAAGTTACCTTTACCTGTATGAAGGAATTGTCTTATCGATGCCTCTGCCGAACAGGTGGGTTTGCCAGTTGGCTGCCAATTGTCTGTCTAGGGGTCATCTCTAAGTTGTTTGTGATAAAGTATATATCAGAGAATGCTGACTACCAAAAACATCCCTTGGTGGGCTTCTAATCCAAAGACAGTTCCTGCTGCCTATCTGAACGACAGACTTTTCCAGTGCCTTATGGTAACTGAGGTCAAAAGATGAGCCTGTCTTTTCCTTTTCCAAATTGCAAGTTCTAAAATGTTTTTCTTAATTTATTTCCTAGTCTTAACAAAATATTGCTGAATACCACTTGGTAAATATTACCCTCACGCATTGACTCTTCCTACTGAGCTCTCCTGACTCGCTTTGAATATGGAACAATTGACGTATATCTTGAAGGCTAGAGTCATATTTTCTCTGTTTCTATTGCTTGTAACTTACAGGTCAAACGTCTGTACTTGGGTATGTGCTCAGTAAAATGAGCAGCAGTGGGTGGAGCCAAAAGCTAGGACTAAGAGCTGCACACGTGGTTGGTTTTGTGTAGTTCTCATGCAGATGCCCATCTCAGGGTGTCATTAGCCAGAATCTTATAATTCACACTTAGTGCATGCATTTGAAACCCAGAGACCATCTTGTTGAAAATGGCATCACAGAGTTCAGAAAGTAGAAGCCACAGAAGCCATGTGGCCAACTGGAGAATTTTCTTTTCCTAAGTGGAAACTATTGATTATTGGCCCTTCAAGAAATACATGCTTTAAGGCAGCTCCCTGCTAAGTTTTGTTCATTTTTATTTGTGCCAGATGATAGATTTGCAAAAAAATGTTAATCTAAAATCTAGAAATATTTATTAGGTATATAGGCAGCAGTGTCAGCAATATTAAATCCAAAGGAAAATCATTCTTCTTACAATATGGAAAAAGAAAAGTTCAATAAACAATAGTCAATTGTATTGGAATGAATTACTGATTCATGTTAGACTTCCTCTCCCTACTCTTCATTAAGAATTTATTAATTTCTTAGAAGGAAAAGCTACTATACAGTGACTCTATATCAATATTTAATGTAATAGTGCCTGGAGCACTGGATTGACTTTTTTGTTGTGAAATGGGGAAAGGAAATTAAAATTGTGTCCTATTTTCTAATGGTGGGACCTTCGGATAAATTACAATTCTGTTGTTCTTTACGTCGTAGGCATGATTCTCTGCTTGCTTCATTTTGTCAGGCTGAACTGCAGCATTTAATGTTATCGACTAGGCTGGAAAAGAGTTGGATGTCCTACATTCCCATGGTTATGTGGCTTGACTCTTGTGTTTAAAGAAAGAAAGTGGCCCACTGGCCTTGCCCTTAGTTTCCTAAATTATCTACTCCCTCTACTCCTGCTCCATTCCCTGTGAGTATACTCTTATATGTCTGTATATCTATCTATATTTATCTATACAGATACATAGATATAGACTTATCTATATATGACCTATCTATAAATACCTTGATGTATATTTACTTTCATTTTTTTATACCTAGTAAATTTAAGGAAAGCGTAATAGCTTCCTAACAGTTGACAACACTCTCGCTTTTTCTCTTGCCTGCCTGTCTACTTTGCAGTTTGACATCTGATGATTCTGTTGTTGTCGGATGCCTATTGTCTTTGATTAAAATTGAAATTCACGTGCCACAAGAACCAGGGCATTCTGTACAATAAAAAGTTAAACAGGATAGATACTACCCAAGCTGAGCTTGGAATGTCAATAAGCATATATATATATATATATATATATATATTAATAGTTCAGGCCAAGCCTGCGTTAGATTAGTTAGGATGATTAAAGAGGGGAGAGGGTCTTGTGATCATGGGTATTGGCTTTCCTTCTGGCAAATCTGACTTCTCAGAGAGACAAAAGCTGATCCTATCAGTAATATGGGAATTGTCTGCAAACAGCTGTTGAGTTTGGCTTCCGATGATTGCAAATCAATTCGAATGCAGGTTTCCCAAGACTTTTCCCTTCAAGTCATCTTCTCATAGAGTTCCACAAGGAGTCTTGTCCTCAGATCTTTCCTTGAAAAGGTTCTCACATGGTGTGCAAAACTTTTTCCATGAACCTCCATGTGACTGGAGCTGATGAAATTAAGTGTTTGGGAAAGTGTGCTGGAAAGCGGCAAAACCAATTAGACCATTAAGTATATTTAGAGAACGAATCTACTTCTGAAAATTCCTTTTCAGGTGTTGACAGAGGTTTCTGTCTCACCTGGTCCTGCAGCTGCTCAGCCGCAAAGAAATACACAGAGGTCTACATTAGTTCTAAACTGATCGTCCCAGTAGTTCAACCTTCCCACTAACTCGTATACCTTGTATTTGTTCATAGTTCTTTCTGTGTTAGCCACGTGGCTTGGTACCTTACTCGGTGAAGCAGTCACATCTTGCTTCCTCTGCATCTGGGTCAGGACAGCATACTGAATCTTTCCTCTTCCCAGAATTCTTGTTGCCCCTACGCTACTTCCTGACTGGTTGCCCCACCTATACTTCCTGCCTAACTACTAGCCAATCAGCATTTTATTAAAAATAATACAAGTGGCATGGTACAGACCATTGTACCACAGTATTCAGGCCTCCTGGATTTCCTAGATTGTAGTAGTTAATTGCTTAAAGCCAAAATACTGCTTTTGTTTGCCTTTTAACCCTAACTTTTCCTGTTGCTTTAAGATCATTGCATTCTGGATTGTATATTACTGTTAGCATCCAAATGAATCAGGACCAAGTAATCATTTCTACATTGCAGGACAGTTCAGAATATAGACATAGTTACCCCACCTCTTATCTGTAGATAGTTTCTTATGCTCAATGTTCTATGTTAAGTGGGGTTTGAAATTAGTTCGCCGACTTCAGAATGGAAAACACTCAGTCATCTTTACAGAAAGAAATTTGTAGTAACTTATTGCTTATGTAAACACTATATTCTCAACTGCATAATAGCCAGAGATTTCATATGCAAATAGATCGTAATTGGTTACATAATTGATGTGGTTTTCTTAAATTAAAGATAAAAATATGGCTGGGCAGTGGTGAGGCAACACCTTTAATCCCAGCACTCAGGGAGGCAGAGGCAGGTGGATCTCTGTGAATTCACGGCCAGCCTGGTCTACAAAGTGAATCCCAGGACAGCCAGAGCTGTCCCATAGAGAATCCAAGTCTTGAAAAACCAAGGACCAAAAGAGAAAAGATGAAACTAAGTTCAGGAGATAGTTGAGAGGCTCTGCTGAGGAAGCAGAGACATTTTTACTGAATATAGACCTTAGCTATTCCTTCCTCTGCTTTCAGTTGTGCTGCCAGTCCTGGGGTATTTTAGTTCCTGAATTTTTGGATGGAGCAGTGTCCAGCCCTAGAGTGAGAGCTGGATGTATGACCCGGTGTCAGCCACTCAGAACATTCTAGTTCCCCGAATCTGGTTAGAGACGGGGTTGTAATCTCCTAAAAGACAATGACATTAGCCTGGGATGCAGGAGAAACAGTTGGGGAAACTAGCTGTCTAGACTCAGGGGCTAGAGAAATAACCTGAATACGAACGAAGTCCAACAGAGGGTGGGAGAGCAAGCGTTCTGATAGTGCAGAATATAGAGCTGGGCGAAATTATGGGTCATGTCTTCTGCTTAATCTAGTTTTGGTGGAAATTCATCAGAAACTGAGTAGACTGAGCAATGCAGGTGTTTACCAATGGGATGGGTCAAGGAAATACTGCTCATACAGTGGGTTAGCCTTTTAACAAAACACTTGACCTGGCAGTATTCCTCATGAAATCCTTGCGGCTAACATGTAAAAATGTGAAACGGATGTAAGCACAGTCAGGTGACTTCATCAATAATTGAGGAGTCGTGTCCAAGAATGCTAATTCCGTGTCAAGCAGAAGGAAATTTTAGAGTGGTGCGCCTCAGGGTTCTCCCTGGCCCTGTCCTTTTTGACATATGTATCAAAGGTTTGGGTGAGCACACTGATGGCATTCCCATCCAATTCTCCAGACAGCAAGGTGATCGGAACACCGGAGAGTGTGCTGGCTAACCGAGGTCCGTTTCCAAATCTCTTCATAAGACAGAACACTAGGGCATAATTTTAAGAACTAACATAAAATCTTTGAATTGGATCCAAAAGTCATTATACAAATAACGGGGCAACACTGGGAATTTAGTTAAGTATACTTTCGAAATGGATCAGCGAGGTTTTACAGCTGCTTAAATAATTAAATAAGCAGGACCACATTACATTGCATAAATAGGGCAGTGTAGTGATGCAGGAACATGTCACGTTGAACAAATCGTAGCTGCTAGAGAGGAGGGCACAGAGCCAAAGGAAACTATTGTTTTCAAATATGTCTACCTTAACATCTAATGATATAGCCCAGGCTTGCCAAATCATGTAAACAAAGAATAAAAACTGCCAATTGGAATGATCACAACACCTCTCTGCTCCTACCTGCTCCTCAGATACTGCATTTTCCCTTCCCACAGAGGAAAGGTTGCTTCTCTCTGGGAGACAAGTCAAGTTATGCTGCTAAATAAATTGCTGAGTAGGTAAGGAGAGCGAGTGAGAAAAAGAGAACGTCTTCAGGTCCGTCAAGGAGGCGTTTGTGAGTATTTAAAGACAAAGAGGCTCCAGAGCGCTTTTGAGATGTGGGGAGAATGGGAGAAAAGAACTGGAGGAGAATTTAGTTCCGTCATAGCAATCACTCAAGCATAAATTCAAAGTATGTATTAGCATAAGTACCTTAGTTTCCATGCAATTAACCTCTGGATTCGCTTTATCAAAGGCATTTTATATATTTCCCTTCCAGCCAGGTTCTGTGCCCAGCCACTTCCTAGCCCCACAGGTTAAAAAAAGGTTTATGGGGAAACTACAAGTTCTCAACAAAGAGGGTATGCAGCTTCATAGCTACTTCATAGCTATGGAACCATTGCGTCTAGAACTAGAAAATGTTAATCTATTAGAACGTTACTGGGCAAAAATAGTAATCAAGATTTTGCCCAGTGGAATGACATAGTAAACAACTATTTGAAGACAAATGACAAAATTGCCATTGTGTGTATATTATCTATTAATTTAGATAAAACACATGAGAAAGGCTAATATTATTATTATTCTGCTGAGGAAACATACAAGTCCTAGCACTGGGAGGGGGAAGTGGCTTCATGGGCTCAGCCTAAAGAAGCCGCCTGTGGTTGACAGTCACCCGCAAAGGAACAATTTTTTTCTCCAATGGAGTTTCACTATGCACATTAACTACACCCAGGGCAAGTCTCATGCCCACCACAAACTAACTCAGTGATATGTTTGTAGACTTTCCCTCTAATTTTGCTTTGTTTGGGGCATTTTTATTTATTTTTTTTGCCTTACTGGTATTTTGCTTATTTATTTTGATTTCTATTTTTGTGTTTTGTGTGTGTGTGTGTGGGGGGGTGATTCTTGGGTTTTTTTTTTGTTTGTGAGTTTTTTGTTTGTTTTTAAAGATAGAAAAAGAGCATAAAGTTGGGTGGGTAAGAGGGGGGAGGATCTGGGAGGAGTTAGGGGAGAGGGAAAACTTGAGCAAAGTATATTATATGAAAAAAAGGTTTTGATTAAAAGAAAAATAAAGACTTCTTCAAGTTGAGCTCTTTATATTCAATTCGATTTCAACAAAAATCCCAGAAGAGTTATTTCAGGCACCTGGACCAACTGATCCTAAGATTAGCATGGAACAGCAAGGCCTGTGACGAACCCAGACAATTGTCAAACAAGAAATGGAAACAGCACTCATCCTAGCGGACATAAAGAAACAGCTCATGAATGAAGAAAGCCCACGACAGTGAAGACAGCATGTTGCTGGCGAAAGAACAGTAACAAATGAAAACTAGAAAATAGAATCATATCGTGGAGCCGTGTAGAGTCGCTGGAGAATTCTAGAACTTCGGGATAGAGGACTGTGGCTTAGAAACCTCCTTGGACTTCCAGGGAAGGTTCAGCCTAAAAGCTGCCTCTGTGGGTCCCAGGCAAGGAGAAGACTCGGTGTTAGAGAGACTAGAGCACATCCCAAAGAGAGAAAGGGCGCTTGCGTGCCTCCGTAAGTCACAAAAGCAGTGTCCGAAGAGCAGTTGCAAAGCGACGAGAAAAGGCACGCTATGTGCAGGAGAAGGAACAAACTAAGGCAGATACTCCTTCAACCCTGTCACCCTCCCTCAGGAAAGCAGAAACCTCATCCAAAAAGTTAGCCAGGTGTCTCAGGCGGCGTGAGGCTAGCAGTCCTATCCTCAGGACAGACTCACAGTCCTTACCAGCCTCAAATACAGCTCAACATTTCTGCGAGCTGCTCATCCCTCCCTGGTCAGCAAAGGAGAGGAATCCCATTTTTTTTTTCCACTCTGTAGAACTCAGAGAACAGTGACCGGGTACCAGCCTCCCCTGGGACCTGAGAAGCGGGAACAACCAGACTTAGGGAAGCCTGAACTTAACCTGCTACATATTCTGGGTCAGCCCTGGGAGGAATTTGTGCCCAGTAAGAGATGGGGGAGCTGAAAATTACATGCTGTGGTTCACATGGTTAAGGCTTAGAGAAAGGCTGCCCCACCTGTGGCAGGAGAACAGTTCTTATCAAATGATAGCCTGGAGCCTGTGATCAGTGTGTGGATCAATACCTGTCTTTGTCCCCTTCTCCACTACAGAGCCCAGCAGGGTCATCAGTACCCAGAGATCCTGAGAGTGTGATGTCAGGACCAAGACACAGTTGGGCCTTTTTAGTAGTACTTTGAAGTGATTTTAGTCTGTAAAAACAAAAGGCAGACAAACAACACCACAGACAAACAGTAATAACAACAAAAGCCTCACATTTTTGTTCTTTTTAAAATTCCTTTTCTTACATTTATCCAATTTTGCTTTTTAATTAAACTCTTATTATTGAGATAGTGTATCTTAATTTTTGTTTTTCTTTCTTCTTTCTTTCTTTCTTTCTTTCTTTCTTTCTTTCTTTCTTTCTTTCATTTTTTTATAAACTGTGATGATTTCAATGAGAACGGCCCCCACAGGCTCATGTTTAAATGCTTGGTCCCCAATCAGTAGACCTGTGTGAGAAGGATTAACAGGTGTGACCTGTTAGAATAACTGTATCCTCAGGGGTGGGCTTTGAGGTTTCAAAATCTCAGGCCAGGCCCATCCTCTTCTCCCCATCTTCTGCTGCTGCAGGTCAGGCTGTAACTACTTCTCTAAGGTTATGCCTGCCTTCTGCTGCTATAGTCCCTGACATGACCGTCCCTGGTTAGCCCTCTGAAGCAATAAGCAATTAAATGTTGTAGCAGTTTGAACGTAATTGGCCCCTATAAGCTCATAGGCTCTGGCACTATTCGTTTTGTTGGAGTAGGTATGACCTTGTTGGAGGAAGTGTGTCACTGGGGAGATGGGCTTATATGTTCAAGCCACACCCAGTGTCTTAGACCACTTCCTGCTGCCTGTGAGTCACAATCCTTCTCCAGCACCAGGTCAGCCTGCACGCCGCCACCATGTTGCTCCTTGATGATGATAGACCAAACTTCTGAAAACGCAAGCCAGGCCAATTAAATGTTTTTCCTTTATAAGAGCTGCCATGGTCATGGTGTCTCTTCACAACAATAGAAACCGTAACTTAGGTGAATGTTTTCTTTGTAAGTTGCCTCCGTCACAGTGCTTCTTCACAGCAGAGCAGTCACTGAGACCTAAACCCTTGCTCTTTCTCTCCCATTCCAAAGTGTTGCTCACCCTTTTCTTCAGCCTTGCTTCTTCTCTGCATTGTCTCCTTCCTCTGCCTCTTCCTTTATTTCAATCATTTTCTATTTCACTATTCAGCCTAAATTATTTTTAAAGGGTTTTTTATTATCTACGCATTTTATTTGATGTGTATTTGGCCTTCATATATGTCTGCATGCTATATGGAGGCTTGTGCACAGAGGTCAGAAGAATACATCAGATCCCCTGGAACTGGAGTTACAGATGGTTGAGAACCACCATGTGGGTGCTGGGAATCAAATCCAGATCCTCTGCAAGAGCAGCCAGTGCCCTTAAATGTTCAGTCATTTGTCCAGGCCCCATCCAAAATAATTCTTAACTTCACTTCATATTCTAGATTGCTTTTAGCCATTTTCTATTTATGGTCACTGGTGATGCATTAGTGGATTTCATCAATTTAATTTTATTTTTATATTCCACGCCATTTCATGCTGCTGTTATCACAGCTTGCATTCTTTTCTCTGAATGTTACTATGGATGAACCCTCAAGAGTAGGCTGTGGAATAAAAGTCCCAAGTAACATTGGAAGAGATATCCACAATAACAGATATACAAACTACAGCACAAACACAAAAACCGTGAGAAAACAGAGGAGTGGGATTCCCTCAAAAGGTGTCTCAGCTATGGAACCCAGAGGTTCTAAAATAGGCAAAGTATTGGATGTAGATACACAATGGAATATTTTCAAGCCATACAAAAAAACTGAATAATTACCTTTGCAAAAAAAATAGATGAAATGAAATATCATTATGTTAAGTTAAACCAGACTCAGAAAGACAAAAATCACATTTTCTCTCATATGCAGAATCTAAATATATTTGTTTTATAAAAAATAATTTTAATATAATATAATGTGCAAATGTATATGATTGCCTGTGTCTGTGGGTGCTAAAAAGTAGACAAAAAGACCAAGGCAGTAGAGGAGAAACTATTGAGAGAAAGTGGGGAAAGAAGGGGTCAAGAAATGCGCTTTATACGAAAGCTGCAGGAAGGACTTCTTGAGAGGAGGAAAGGGATGAGGAGAAACAAAGAAGATTTGTGCCATTGTTGGGAAAGTCACCAGAAGCTAATCCTCTTGTGTTCTGCGGAGTCCTCCAGAGGCTCTGGCAGTCTCTGGGTATCAAAACCACACATCAGAATTTTTAAAGTCCCCTAGGTAGTGATAAAAATGTTCCTACTAGTTGATTAGGATGATTACCTGAATCAATTGCTAAGTAAAAATCTGCTAATTTGTACACATTTAAGAGAGTAAATTTTAGGATAGTTTTGTTATATCACAATTAAAAGTAAAGTTACCAGGTAGCTCTAAGTTCAGGCTAGACACTATTATGAAATTGGGTGGTGTTCTCCGACAGGGGTTGTTCGCTGGGAACACAAAGGCATTTTGGGAAGCATTGAAGGCTGGTCACTCCCACCATGATGTCCCTGGTCTGGGTCAATACGTTGAAAGACCCTAATTTCTAGGGTTCAGGGTCCCCCAGACTCAATAAGCCACGCCAATGAATGCAAACAGCAAGAGGTTCTTTAATGTCGAAGGCACCAACAGGGAACTCAATACTCCAGCGAGTATGAGCCCCCTTGGTATGCTTCCAGCAAGCATTTATAGGGTCCCAGGGTTACCATAGCAACAGCAACATCATTGGTCAACTCAAATTAACATATAAGGGGGGTTGACATCAAGGTGAAAACAAGTTCAACAGGATAAAAACAAGTCTAACAGGACAAAAACAAGTCCGTTTCCTTTTGGTAGAAATGGTCCACAGCACTTACTGATAAGGCTATTGTACAGTAAATTGTCAGTATTCTCTGGTTCATCATATCTTATAACTGTATAGATTGTGTAGTTACCAAGTTGTCAGAACCTTAAAAACAAAAACAAGTCTAAATTAAGCCAGTTTTCAGCCAGTCTCTGCCTCCTGAACTTTGATACACAAAGGACTGGGTGTTCTTTCTCAAGACTGCTCCTGCTGCCCACAGATACCTGTTTTGCCCCCTAGGCAGATGCAGCTGGTCTCAAGGCTGCTTCTGCTACTCATAGGTATCCTGTTTTTCCCTAGGTGATCACAAAAAATCTTAAGATGGAGACTAGGGTTGGGGGTCTTTCAACGTGAATGTCAGGAGCTTTCAAACCTTCTGCATTAACAGACTTTGTGGCCAGGGTTGAAGTCCTGGTTCAAAACTGCGGTTCTCGATGTGTGTCCCTCAGCTGAGCGGCATCTACGTTACCTAGGACTCTGCTAGCGATGCAGGTACTCTGTCCTGTACAGTAGACCATGGGAAAGTACCACATTCCTATGCAAGGGAATTGCATCCTAATCCTGCCATTTCACTTAAAGTTCTCTGGACCCTAACCATTTGTGGAGGACATGGTCCAAGGATAGAAAACATTTTCGTTATTTAGCACAACGTGGGACAAAAGAGACGGAAGGGGAGTGAAGTAGGTAGATGCAACCAATGGAAGGGAAACGGGTAAGTCACAAAGGCCGCTATAGACCAGAGTCAGAATTACAGTGTATACCTCCGTTCATTATTCCTTTAGAGCCTCCATTGTCAAACCTCAAATGCGCTCCATAACTTCATTTCTTTAACCTTACTCCTTTGAGTCAGCAATTTTCTCGGACTTAGCCGACCAATGATTCTTTTTGTGAATGTGACCAGTGAGAGACTGTTGGCGGGACATCTGTGACATTTTAGATAACTTGCTTTCTAAAAATTTAGGATGAAAAAACTCAGGTTTACAACTATATTGGTTTTCCCACCCACCGGCCCACAGTAGTAAAAGCCTGAGCTCTGGACTCCATGGAGTGCCTTTCTATAGACGCTGGCATCTGCAGGGACACATGCCTGAGCAACGGGCTTTAAGATGAGGCCAGGAAGAAATGGCTGTATTATTTGTCCTGTATGGCAGACTTTGATATAACGATACCATTAGTAATTAATTCTACCACGACTTCCAGCACGAATTATTTTCAAACTATGGCTACAGATAAAGACCGAGAAGGCAGCTTCCTTAAGAGCCTTGTGGCACTGAACATGCGCACGCCCTCCTCTCTGTTCCCCAACGTGAAGGTGACACAGGAGGGTTTTCCAGGACTGAAGGTTGGCCAAATTTCCACCTGAATGGGAGACGGACTGCCAAGCCAAGGTTTATTTTTCTTGAAGTCACGAGTTAAGTTTGCTTTCCAAGGTTTCACAGCACCAAAGAATCGGAATCTAGTGTGTGCTCCTTTATTTACCTTCTGCTCTCTTCCAAAGAGAGCACTTAAATCAATGTTGCCAGGAGTATACCTCAACCCCCGAGCTCCATCTCCTTTCCCAAAGGGCCTTGCTGTGGTTCTCGATCACCATGGCGACATTCAGACATCCCTCCAGAGACCTGAGCACACGAGTCAGAGTGTTGAGCTCATTACCCATACAGAACAAGAAAAACAATGAACATATAAGTAGTTGGAAATTATAGGAGAGGCAAAAAAAAAAAATAGTTATTAGGCTGTTTGCAGGAATTCTTTGGAGGACAGACAATTGAGTAAAACCAGAGAAGAGTGGGGTTGGAAGTAATTGGAGGTAAGGTCAGAGAATTTGGTACCAAGGAAGGACTCACTGGTGGGAAGGAAGGCTGGAGGGCTCAGATTTATTTTCATAAATATACAGGAGTTACTCTTTTAAAGACATAAAACCAAAAACAAAAACAAAAACAAAAAACCCACCTCAGTTTGGTCGAATCTACCTCAGAGACTCTGGAAAGTCCTTTCAGATATGCTGACCTGCTTGTCCCTAGGACTCGCCCAGCCTGGAAAATCCATCTTGACTCATTGTTCATGGAGTCATCTGTCCAAGCATCATTTTTAGAAATCACACCAAAGTGCCCGATCCATTATCTCCTACTCATAACATACAAATACTCTCCCCAAGCAGATAATTATGTCGTTATTTGCAATGTGAACTCTAAATTGAACAGGTGCGGTTGGAAGTGGGGGACAGACTTGTGTGACAGCCACAGATCTGCTCAGGGATCAACATTAAAGAGAGAAATGTCTGGCTCTTCCTAAACATCACCACCTGCAGACAATCAGAAAGATGCACCTGACAGCAGATATTACACTGTTTCTCTTCTGGTTCCTGAATTATTTCTTCGGAGATGAAAAAAAAGTTGGAAAAACTATTTTCTCAATAAATGATTAATCTAAACGCAGTCTATCTTTTGTGTTAGCACTAAAGTGAATTTCTAGATACTTTCATTTTTATCCTAGTCTAAATAAAACAGATTAATAAGAAAAACTCTTGGCCTATACTCTTTTTAGAACCTCAATAGAAATATCTATAGAAGTTATATTTTAAGATTAATAACAAAATTGATTCTAAACATGAGAAATTATTACTTAAGTCTATGAAATTTAAATCACCAGCATTACAATGGCAAGTTATATGCTATATGCTATAACTCTTGTGTATAGGCTCTTGGTGTATTCTTTCTGTGAAGGGAAGCATTGGCCTAGGACCCAAAAAATAATCGTAAGTGGTACTGATGACCTTAAAAAGCAACTGGATAAAACCATCTGGGTGTCAAGCTAGGAGGATCACCATGAATTCAAGACCAGCGGGGACTAAAAAGTAAGTTCCAGGAAATCCTAGGCTACGCAGTCAGACCCCATCTCAAATAAACCAAAAATTTCTCTCGATTTTCATGTATAGTTTAGTGGATCAAGGAAAAATTCTGAATATGGATTTGAAAATTAATTTGCTTGCTGAACCTATATTCCAAATTTGATATATATTTTAATTGATATATTATGTATTTATACAGTTCTGGGTTCAAAGAAAGCCAAGTAGAAACTACGGTGTCCATGAGCCATTTGTCCCCACACACATCCAACTTGTCATCCAACAACATCAATATTGAGATCCTGACCACAGAGACACATTTGCTACCATCAATAAACCTATGTTGACACCCGTTAGCAAAATCTATTAGTTTCAATAGAACTCCCTTTCGATGTTGTGCATTGTATGGTTTGGGGAAAATGTAGAATTATATCTACCCATCAATATTCTGCTGAAATGAATAGCCTTGTTACTTGCTGCAGTTTGGGTACAGTTTAAGCATTTCCCTCAAATGGTCCTATGTGGGAAGACTGGCCTCCAGGTTGGCAAAGTCAGAGGCAATGGAAGGCTTCTTCTATGTGAGTAGTGCTAAGATTTAAGTAGTTGGGGGTAGCTGCCCTTGGAAGAATGAATATACTTCTCATGGGACACTGCTAGTTTTTAGGAGGCTTTTATGAAATAATAGGATAGACTGTGTGACTTTGTGTTAGGTCCTCCCTGCAATACCTTCTTCTGTGTGCTGTCTTGGCCAAGAGGGGAGTTGCCAGAGGGTGAATCAAGAAGTCTATGTGGTTTCAGCTTTCATTCTCAGAGACTATAGGCTACATGAACCTTGTCTTTGTATTGCATCCAGAATACAGTATTTTGTAATGGCATCAGAGAAGATGTTGGAAGAGAACTGCTTGTTTGTCCCAGCCACCCAGCTGGCTTAGCCCTGAAATAATCACACAGAAACTGTATTAATTAAATCACTTCTTGGCCCACTAGCTCTAGCTTCTTATTGGCTAACTCTTACACCTTAGTTTAACCCTTCTCCATTAAATCTGTGTGTCATCACAAGGTCGTGGCCTACCAGCAAAGTTTCAGCATGTCTATCTCTGGTGGCGGATCCATGGCGTCTCCCTGACTCTGTCTTCTTCCTCCCAGCATTCCATTCATGTTCCCCGCCTACTTAAGTTCTGCCCTATCAACAGGCCACTGCGGTTTCCTTATTCATTAATAGTGATCACAGCACACAGAGGGAACTCCCACATCATACGCCATGCTAAAACTTCTCCGTGCTTTACTGTTCATGTCTCCCTCACTGCCAGTCAATCAATCCATGGCAACACTGATCTATGGCTTCTCTGCTTTGCGGGGCCACAAGGCCACAGAGGCGGAAGAATGTGCTGTGTAGGCTTTCCAAGGAGTAGCCACTCTCCCTCAGTAACACACATTCGCATTTCCTCCATGTCTTTCATGGCTTCATGGGTCTTTGCCTCTTAGCATTCAACAATATCCCATAGTCTAGAGGCATCCCAGTTGATCAATTTGTCCGCTAAAGAACATTTTGGTTGTTTCCAGGATTTGGCAGTTACAAACAGCTGCTACGAACATTCATGTGCAGCTTTTTATGTGGACATAAGTTTTCGATTTATTTGGGTAAACATGAAGGAGCACAATTGTTGGATCATATGGCAAGCGTGGTTTAGAGTTTTTACAAACTGCCGAATTGCTCACCAAAATAGCTCCTCTGTTTTGCATTCCCATCAACGGTAAATAAGTACTCTGTCTCTCTCTTTCAAGGAATTGTCTACTTTTTATGCGTACATGTGCGTGTGTGTAAATATGCATGCCAGTGATTGAGGGTGCTGGACCCCTGAAGCTGGAGGTTTAGGCGTTTGTGAGCCTCTTCTCTGAATGCAGGGAATTGAACTTGGGTCCTCTGCAAGGACAGCAAGTGCTCTCAATGACTGAACCAGCTCTACATCCCCCCCCCCCCACAGATAAGATTTCTTCTTGTTTCACATGCTCACGGGTATTTAGTGTTGTTAAAGTTCTGAACTGTGGCTATAGGTACACAGTGGAGTCTGTTACACTTCACAGTTCCCTAGAAATATGTTCTGTTGAACATTTTCGCATGATTGCTGCTCATCTGTAAATCTGCTTTAGTGAAATACCTGTTTAGATCTTTTTCCTATGAATAAATGAGTTGTTCACTTTATGATTGTTATGGTGTTTTATTGATTTCTTTTTTGAGATGCTGGGTACCGAATCATGAACTCAAGGTCTCCCACAGTTAGACAAGAACCATTCTTCTACTAAGCTAGATACCTAGTTCTTATTGCCGAGTTTGAGTCCTTTCTGTATTTTACACAACGGTCCTTTATCAAATGCATCATTTGCAAATATTTTCTCAGACTTGTCTTTTCATTATCTTGACATTCTCTTTCACAGAGTCTTTAATTTTAATGAAGCTCAGCTCATCACTTATTTATTTTATGAATCACGCCATCAAAAAGTCGTCCTCATCCCCAAGGTCATCTGGGTTTTCTCGTAGGCTACCTTCTAGGAGGATAATAGCTCTGCATTTCACATTCGGGCCTGTGATCCATCCTGAGTTAATTGTGTGTGTGTGTGTGTGTGTGTGTGTGTGTGTGTGTGTGTGTGTGTGTGGACAGTGTTCGGTTTGCATCTATGTGACTTTACATGTACATTTCTGGCTGTTCTGGCTTCATTCATTCAAAGACCATCTTTGTTATGTTATATTATGTTGTTCTGGCTGTCAGTTAGTTGACAGTATTTATGTGAGTCTGTTTCTGGGTTCTGCATTTTGTTTTACTGGTCTAATTGTCTCCATTCATTAGTTCCACACTGATTTTATTGCTTTAGACTTACAATTAAGTATTGAACTAGAATAATGTCAGATTTCCAACTTTGTTCTTTTCCTTCAGTATTAAGTTGCTAATTCTGTATCTTTTGCCCCTCCTTATAAACTTTAGAGTTGGTTTACTGCACTACATAAAATAGCTTGCTCAGATTTTATTGGAATTGCAATGAATCTATACATTAATTTATAGAAATCCAATGTCTTGAGGTATTGTATTTTCTATCTATGTAATGTCTATGTATTGTCCATGAACATAGACAATTTCAGAATTTATTTAATTCTTCTTTGATGCATTTTATCAGTTTTGTGGTTATCTTCATATAGCTCCTTTGTATATCTTCCTGTATTTATACTTAAATATTTGATGTTGGGGGATGCTAGTATGTATGGTAATGATTTTTTAAATTCAAATGTCACTTGATAATTACTGCTATAGAGAAAGGTGAGTAAATTTTGTATATAAACCTTATACAATCCTATAATTCTATAGCTATTATTGGTTCAAAGTATTTTTATGCTAATTCTGTTGGATTTTCTATACAAATATGGACAGTTTGTTGTTGCCTTCTGAATTTATCTGCCTTTTGCTCCCCTTTCTTATCTTATCAGCTAGGGATATTACATACAGTGTTGAAAAATAGTGTCACAGGGAGTATCTTTGCTTGTTCCTAATCTTAGTTAGAAAGCTCTTAGTTTTTCACTATCAATTATGATGTTATCTGTGGGGTTTTCTTATTTACATTTGTTGCTATTGCTTTTATTTTTGAAATTTTCATATAATGACACCACTCCACCTTCCCTTCCCTCCCTTTACACCCTCCCATCCTCCCATATACTCTTCCTCACTCTCTTTCAAATTCTTGGCCCCTCTTTCCAGTAATTGTTGAATATATATATATTCCTAAATTGATAAATATAATCTGCTTAGTCTGTATAATGTTGCTTGCATGCATGTTTTTAGGTCTGTCGCTTTGGTATTAGATGACCAATCGATATGCTGTTTCCCGAGTAAGACTAACACTCTGAGCATTCTATAATTACCTGTAGTTCTTTGCGTAGGGCTGAGGCCTACAGAATCCCTACCTACCTTTCAAATGTTTGCCCTTATGTCCAAAGGTAAGTGTAAACCTCCCCCCCCCCATCAAGGAAACTTCTCTTTGCAACAGATGTAGACCATTACAGAAAACTACAACCGATCAAAACTTAGAGTTGTAGAGCCCTGTCCCAAAGGATACATCTGCAACACAACTCCTGCATCTAAGGTCCAGGGAACATTGCAGAAGATGGAGCAGAAAAACTGCAAGAAGCAGAGGACCAGGGAGAGGAGTTTGCTGTGAGACCGTGTCTCCAAATACTGTCAGAAGTTACAACCATGAAGTCTCACCAGCATGACTGCCCAAACACAAGCTGAAGAAGAACAGCAGCAGACATTTGGTGTTTCTTGTTGGATGGTCTTAAGGCAGTTGAGGAAGTGCTCCTTCAGTCCTAGGTTGTTGGCAATTTTAGGTTTCGAATGAGCTCAGGCATATACTAATTGCTTTCTCTGTGTGATTTTTGAAAATTATCCAGCTCGCATACCAGGTATCAACTCCATTTAATCATCTGTTGTATGATTCTTTCATTTGTTGTGGGAATTTGAGATGCTAATATTATGTTAAAGATGTTTACATCAATTGTTGTGGAATGTTCTGTGATTTTCTGTTTGTGCAGTGTTGTATCTGCTTTTGGCGTTAAGGTAGTGCTGGCTGGGTTAGCATGGGTTAGGAAGTATCCCTTCTCCTTCCAGCCTCTGAAAGCAATTTGGAGAATTAATGTAATTTATCCCTTAAGTCTTTTGATGAAATTCACCAGTGAACCTTGGTAGGTTTACTCCTGATTGGGAAGGTTATTAATTACTGATGCAATGTATTTCAGAGATAGTGAGCATCTTTTTTAAAAAAAATTTTATGGTTTATTTAACTTTATGTGCATTGGTGTGAATGTGTCAGATCCTCTGCAACTGGATCTTCAGACAGTTGTGAGCTGCCATGTGGGTGCTGGGAATTGAACCCGGGTCCTCTGAAAGAGCAGTCAGTGCTCTTAACCACTGAACCATATCTCCAGCCTCAATAGTGAGCATCTTTAAATGGTCCATTTCTTCTTTCCTTATGTGAGGCTTGAAGGGTCGTTTCAAGGTAATGATCTTTAGCTTCTAGGATTGTTAGGTGTGTGAACAAAGACTTGTTCAAGGTATTCTTGCCATTCATTAAGTGCTTATGAAAAGTATAATTATGACCATTTTGTTTCTGATATCAGTCATTTGTACCCTTCCTCTTCTTTCTTGGCCTTTGTAGAGTTTCATCAGCTTTACTGATCTTTTTCAAGAGTCGGCATTTTGGTTTTCTCTTTTGATTTCCTGTTAACTTTTTTTTTGGTATTTTTTCTTCCTTCCTCCCTCCCCCCCTTTCTTTTTTTGTTCTGAAATGCTTTTTTTGTTTTTTCCAACTTTTTTTTATTGATTATTTGGGAATTTCGCATCATACATCCCATCACACTAACTTCCCAGTCCTCCCATGTCTGTCTCCCAGCCTTGTGACTTTCCCCCCAAAACAAGAATAGGAAAAGGGGAGCTGGAGAGATGGCTCAGTGGTTAAGAGCATTGCCTGCTCTTCCAAAGGTCCTGAGTTCAATTCCCAGCAACCACATGGTGGCTCACAACCATCTGTAATGAGGTCTGGTGCCCTCTTCTGGCCTTCAGGCATACAGACAGAACATTGTATACATAATAAATAAATAAATAAATGTTTAAAAAAAGAATAGAAAAAGGGAAAAGAAGAAGGGGGAGGAGAAAGAAAGGAAGGAAGGAGAAAAGGAAGGAAAGAAGGAAAGAAAGAAAGAAAGTCCAATTTATGTTGTTTTTGTAGTCACTGGTGAATGGTCAAACTGTGAGGATATGCAGCACAAGGTGGGACCTCAGATCCCATGGCAGGGGACAAACACGCCATCATACAGACATACTTATGAAGGAAGTTTATTGGGGAAGGAAGGGGAGTGATGGGAGAAAGAAAGAGAGAGAGAGAGAAAGAGAGAGAGAGAAAGAGAGAGAGAGAGACAATGACAGAGACAGAGACAGACAGAGACAGAGAGAGGTAAAGACCTGCCTCCTCAGAGAAATGGCAGAAAGAGAGAGGGAGCAGGTGGAGCTTGTCTCTTAAAGAGACCTTTGCACCTGTGTGCAGAGTCAGGGTACTGCCACTGTGCATGCAGGTGTGGCCACTCTGCCAGGTTCCCCAGGGGGCGGGGCTGGGTTTGTGTTTGTCTGGATGATAATACAAACTCCCAGTGGCCACCTCCTTAAAGAAAATTGAGCTCTTCCCCACCCATATTCCCACCAGAAGCCATCAATTGCGAGGAGTTAGGCTTCAGCATTCTTATCACAAGTTTTAAGAGAGCACTTTGATGACTTCCTGTTTAGTTGTTATTTGGCGTGGGGTGTGTGTTGGATAGTGTCACCACAGAAGCCTTCCATGTCCCTCTTTCTCAACTGTGAGTCTGCAATCATCCGTAGCACTGTAAAAGTACCTTCCCTGCCCTTTACACCCAGTGGGAGCATGGACTATAGACCTCCACGAGGTTTCTGGTGACAGCATGGACCAAGAACATCCACATCGTCTCCAGCCCCTAGCTGCCTTAGTACTATGGACACAAACGTGGCCCTCGGAGGCAACACAAACCACAATCATTCTTTCTTTTCTAATATATACACCACATGTTAAAATTTCTATAATTAGTGTTTTTATTGAATCCCACAGAACTTGATAATCTATATTTTCAATCATTTCATTCAAAACATTTTAAAGTTCTCTTGTTGTTTAGTCTTTTTTTTTTTTTTTTTTTTTTTTGTTTTGTTTTGTTTTTCGAGACAGGGTTTCTCTGCAGCTTTAGAGCCTGACCTGGAGCTAGCTCTTGTAGACCAGGCTGGTCTCGAACTCACAGAGATCCGCCTGCCTCTGCCTCCCGAGTGCTGGGATTAAAGGCGTGCGCCACCACTGCCCGGCCTTGTTGTTTAGTCTTTAACTATTTATTTGAAAGTGTTTCTAGTTTCTAATTCTTTTACTGAGAGTAGAACTTTGTAACCTCTGTTTTTGAAATATCGCTGATGTGTGTTTGATGCGACCAGTTTGATCTGCCTTAGTGAACGTTCTACGTGTGTTCTTTCGCTAAGGCAGATTTCGATTATATCTAGTTCACTGATGGGAGAATTGAGTTCACGTGTGCTTAATGACGCTTACCTGCTGGATCTGTCCATTCCTGGTTAGGTGCTGAAGTAGTCCACGGCAAGACTACGTTCATCTCTTTCTCTTTTCACCTTAACTTTTGCTTCACATTTTTATGCTTGGTTGTTAGGTTCATATGCATTCAGGATTGCTGCCTTCTTGAAGTATGGAGCCGTCTATCACGATGCAATGCCCTGTTTATAATCAATGGCATCCCTTGCTCTTACTTCTGCACTTTTGAAATTAATATATATTTTTTCTCTAGTTTTTTGAAGATCGGGGATAGCAAAAATACATCTCCTTCCATGTCTTACCCAGGGTCTTGGGTCTATTCTGCCACTGGGATGCGCCTCAAAGCTTCCTTCCGTAGTTTCAATTGCTCATTTTGCATTTCATTTTTTCTCATTTCTGAATGTATTAATCGCATGTCTTGTTTTGTTGCCTTTGAATTCACACTCTTTCTTTCTTTACATCTATCCCATGTCTGCTGACAAAAGGTACTATACTATTTCCCAAGCAGACCTTATGTCGACATCATAGTCCGAGTTTTTTTTCCCTCCGTGCTTATAACAATTTTGTCGCTCATTCCACATACACAGAAGTATGCATGTGCATATGTGCCTATGTAATCAAACATGCTACTACCGTTATTATTTTAAATAATAAATTATCTATACGATAACAACGTGCAGGAAAAGCCTCTCCCTTGGGCCATGTGTGTCCTCTCGGGAGCTTTCCCTTCTTCCTCTAGTCCAAGGTTTTTAGCTATATCATTTTTTTTTCCCAAGGAATTCCTCTTCCCATTTTTTTCTTTTTTGCACGGCAGGTCTGCTGGAAACAGATCTTGTGATATTTGTTTGTCTGATAATGCGTTTTTCCTTCCTTCGTGGAGGGTAAGTTGATAGAATACAAATGTCTAGGTTTCTGGGTTTTTTTTCCCACTAAGTATTTATTCCACCCCCTTCTGGGTTGCATCGTTTCTGAGGAGATTTATGGCATAACTCTTATCTTTTGCCCTTCTATGGGTAAGTTCTCCCTCTCTCTCTCTCTCTCTCTCTCTCTCTCTCTCTCTCTCTCTCTCTCTCTCTCTCTCTCTCTCTCTCTCCATATATATACTCCCTCAGAAATTGGGATTAAAGTCAGGACTGCACGCATATGGTCTACCACTGAATTACACTCCCCATTCCTTTAGGTAAGATGTGTTTTCTCCCCCATGGTTTTTTCATTATATTTAATTTTGTGGAGTTTAGATCTGATTTGGCTACAGACAGGTTTCTGCAAATTGATGGTGCTTGGTGTACTAACCTGTACTGAGCTGCCTGGCCCTGAGATCTCGTGTCTTACATTAGCCTGGTGAAATCCGCAGTCACAATTGTTTTCAAACACGATTCTCATCTCCGCTGTTGTTGTTGCTCCCCTCCCCATTCTGATGTTCTGATCGCACCGATTTCCGTGCCGAATTCAGTTCTCCTTCTTACAGCTCTTCTCTTACCTCTTCAGCTTTAGAACTCCGTGCTGTTAAAATCCTCACTCGGGCGGGGTTTGTCCTCTGTCGTGCGCAGACCCCTGATAAGCCCATCCTTATTTATTCTGCAAGTTTTTCTAACTGGGAAATCAGAGTCCCTTCTTGGAGTTCTCAAGTATTGCTAATAAAAGAATTTAAGAAAAGGCTCACGGGCAGCTCAAGGACAACTCTTGGAGTTTAAAGATGAACCCCGAGCAGGCAAGCTTGGCCCCTGCTCAGAGGAGGAGGAAGAGTGTGAAAAGAACAAAGCCACGCCCATACAAAGCCACGCCCATACAAAAAACCACGCCCATACAAAGCCACGCCCATTAAGTTAAGCTGGCATGGAGGTCACACACACACACAGGATAAACAAGGACGTGATAGAGTAGAGCCTGAGGAAAGAAAGAATGAAAAAGCCCCAAGCGCCAGAGGAAGCATTCTTATGCTCTGGTCAGTGGAAAAAGAGGAAGCTATTCCTTTCTTAGTCAGGACTCAAAGAAGTGGGCAGACCCAACAGAAGAAACTCATACTGGCTCCTGGGTGACAACCCTTGGGAGTCAGAATTCTGGGGAGGTTAAGTACATTACCTCATTAAACAGTTTATAATTCCTCCTTCTGGTGGCTCTATCTTCCTGAGGTCCCTTCGCCAGGTGATTGACGTGTCCAAGTAGAGTCTTATATCTCCGGCAAGGCCAGAAATTTTATTTGCTTACTTTAACATTTTTATTATTACAATTTCTTTTTCTTTACTCTTTCATGATCTCTGCTCACATTTTCCCTCTCATCTCACATGTTACGTTTTTCCATTAAGTCTGCGAGGCTCTGACGGCTCTATGAGACACTGGTTTGTTAATTCTAACGTTTTCGTCATAACTGAGTCTGGTTCTGAAGCTCTTTGTTGTTGGTCCTATGTCTTTTGCTATGCTTTGTACTGTGTTGTTGTTAGTATTGTGGGCCTTGCGTGTAGCATAGAAAGAATTAGAGTAAACAGATTCTCTGAAAGGCAGGAGTGGAAGGAGGGGAAGCCTTCTGTAGTCCTACAATAAGGTTTTAGATGTTCTTTGAGTCTGCTCCCTTGGCTCTAAGCCTCGCAAACCCTGTCAGGTTTCTTCCTCCTTAGGTGGGACCCAGATGGCAACAGTGAGGTAGAGTTTGATGTCTCTTCTCTCTAGAGCTGGGCAAGGGTCTTCTGACAGCCTGGATCCTAAGGTCCAGAGCATTTGTCTCCTGGTGCAGGGTTTGTTAAAACCAGAACGCTTTGATGTGGTTTCCTGCTCTACCCTGGAAAAAAGACCAGCTATGGAAGGGTTTCCCCATGTAGAGCTTCAGAGTGTGAAACCCATAGCATGGGAAAGCCTCCTCGTGGAGGAGTCTTCCTGGAATTTAGCTGTGGAATCATGTCTACATCCAGTCTCTACATGTTTGCCAACTTTTTAGCATTTTTTTTTGTGTCCCAACACCCCTTCCACAGAGACCCCTGGTTAGTTGGCTTGTATCTGTAGCTGCCTGTCTTTCTATCTGTCTCTATTAACGGCTTAGTGGTTTGCTCTGTGACACCGCTTTCGAGTTGAATTTAAGTAGAGGTGTCGATCTCTCAATTTGTTTAGCTTTTCACATCTTGTGAGGACTGAGTGTCAGCTTCTCAATATGATGGAACAGAAGCCAGATGTCTGGAAATCTAAAGTACTGCCTAGATAATGTTTACAAAAATTCTGCTTTTTTTATAGATAGTAGGTAAGGTAACTTTTATAGTTTTGTAGGTCTGTTACAAAACGGGTACTTCCAAAGCTGCTAAAATTTGCATATGTCTTGATGGTCTAGTGAATGTGATAGCTAATGGCTGTCACATTCACTTCTATTCATTTGCAGGTATAATAAAAAGACTTATCGCAGTACAAGGCAATTTTCTAAATTTATTTTTGTTTTTATGTACATTGGTGTTTTGCCTACATGAACGTCTGTGGTGAGGGTGTTGGATCCCCAGGAACCAGAGTTATAGACAGTTGTGGGCTGCCATATGGGTGCTAGGAATTGAAAACCTACTCTGAACCATCTCTGTAGACCCCATACAAGGCAAATTTTAAACCTATTTATTTTTCCACTCAGTAGACAGTTTTTGGATTTGCTTCATTGACAGACAGATTGGTATTTCAGTAAATTTTTGCTATTATGTGCTCATTTTATGTGAAATTTTAATCAGACTTTGAAGTACATAGAAAAAGCAAATGTGCAGCAAATAAATTTCACAGAGTGTGCGGGTTATTTTTTTTGTCAATTTAACATAAGTTAGAAAGGGGAAATTTTAAGTGAGAAAATGGTCTATGGGCAAGTCTGTTCGGTGCTTCTTGATTAATAATTGATGTGGGTGGTGCCACCCTTTTGCAAGAGGTTCTGGGTTTTATAAGACAGCAAACTTAGCAAGCTTTGGGGAACAAGCTAGTAAGCAACATTAATTCATGGTCTTTGAGTCAGTTCCTGCCTCTAGGATCTTGGCCTGCTTGAGTTCCTGCTTTGGCTTCCATGTGACTCTGATTGGAATCTTTAAACCAAATAAACCCTTTCCTCTCCAAGTTGATTTTGATCATGGTGCTTTACCACAGCAATAAAAAGCAAACCAGGACACAAGAACAGCATAAGAATTTCAGCAGACCCCAGAAGCCATCTCTGTCTCTTTCTCTTCCAGTGCTGCTCTCTAGGGTTCTCTATAAAAGAAGCTACAATTTTGTCTCCTAGTGTTTGGGCTTGTCATAATAGATGCCTACTGTCTACCTTTTGTATAACTTCTGTTTTTCAGTATTAAATTTATGAGACACAACTATGTCATTGAGCCTAGTTGTATTGGTTCATTTTCATTGCTTTATAGATTTCATCAAAGTCTATTTATTTACCAAATGACAGTTGGGCTGTCTCAAGTTTGGAGCTACTAAAGTAATGTGAACATGACATGAACTTAATAGATTCTCGCTCAAAGCTCCTTCTGAAGCCAACCATCTTTGGGTTATCTTTGGATGCTTCCATTCCTATAGTGATGAGGAAGAATTGGAACCACGTCCTGTCAGTGTTTCCTTCTGAGATTCTTTCTGCTTCTACACTGTTGTTGAGTCATCTCAAAAGGTTACAAGAGGTTACAAGTTTGTCCTCTCCACTGTGTCTTAGAGTCTTAGCTGGGTCATCCCTTGAGGATTCCTGGGAATTAATTTCCCTAGTGTTATGTTTCTCGATAGCCCTTTAATGGCTCCCTCAATAAAGATATCTCTTTCCTTTCTCTCCCTCACTGTCTTCCCCCTTCTTGAGCATCCCATTCCCTTATGTTCTCCTCCACCCTCCCCTTTTCCCCTTCTCCTTCCCTTCCACCCTCTCCCCCGCCTTTCCTGATTTTCTCAGGAGGTCTCATCTGTTTCCCCTTCCCAGGTGGATCTATGCATGTCTCTGTTCGGGTTCTCCTTGTTACCTAGCTTCTCTGGGATCGTGGACTACAGGCTGGTTATCCTTTGCTTTACATCTAATATCCACTTATGAGTGAGTATATACCATGTTTGTGTATCTGGGCCTGGGTTACCTCACTTAGGATGGCTTTTTCTAGTTCTATCCATTTGCTTACAAATTTCAAGATGTCGTTGTTTTTTACTGCTGAGTAAGTTGCGTTTTACTGCGTGAATGTATAACATCTTTTTTATCCACTCTTCACTTGAGGGGCATCTAGGTTGTTTCCAGGTTCTGATTATTATAACGCTGCTATGAACACAGTTGAGTAAATGTCCTTTTGTTATGAGTGTGCATCCTTTGGGTAGATGCCAAAGAGTGGTATTGCTGGGTCCTGAGGAAGATTGATTCCCAGTTTTCTGAGAAGCTGACATCCTTATTTCTAAAGTGACTGTACAAGTTTGTACTCTGGCCTTCCCCAGTAATAAGACTGATGACTACCTTAATTGTCATCATAGAACCCTCATCCAGCAACTGATGGAAGCAGATACAGAGATCTACAGTGAAGCACTGGGCCGAGCTACCTGAGACCAGCCCAGGAGAGGGAGGAGAGATAATATGAACAAAGGGGCCAAGGCCATGATGATGATACCCCCAGAAACAGCTGACCTGAGCTGGTGAGAGCTCACTGACTCTCGACTGATAGTGGGCAAGCCTGCATAGGACCAATTAGGCCCACTGATTGTGAGGAACAATTGTGAGGTTTGGGCAGCCTGTGGGGACACTAGCAGTGGTACCAGGATTTATTCCTAGTACTTGAACTGGCATCTAGGAGCACATTCTTTCTGGAGAGATACCTTACTCCGTGTAGATGTAAGAGGAGGGCCTTGGTCCTGCCTTGAAGTGAAGTGTCAGACTTTGTTGACTCCCCATGGAAATCCTTATCTTTTCTGAAAAGTGGATGGGAGCCGGTAGGGTGAAGGTGGGGGAAGCTAGAGGGGGGGAGAGAGTGGGAATGGGGATAGCTATTTCAAATGAGAAAAGATTGTATTAAAAAAATCTTAATAAAGAAAAAATTGCTACAAGAACTTCTCAACTCATCTTTCACCTCAAGTCTGGCATACGGAAACCTATGAAGTCCTTAAAAACGAGCCCCACCATTTATCCCACACCCCAACTTGGGTTCTCTTTGCTAATGCTCCAAAACTCCCACAGAGGGGTTTTCCTGAGTTAGTCCCATTTATCTTCCCCTTCCTCCCATTCTATTTATCAGCTCTCTGTTTGGAAAAGTGGAACAATATCTTCCCAAGGGACACATCCTTGAAGCTGAAGATCTCCACAACGATTTATCTCTTGTCTAGAGCTTTTTCTCCTGAATTTCAGGCCATGCATCTTCATTTTGAGAAAGGAATGAATAAACACCTGATCGATTGAATAACCATATCTGCTATGGTTGTGAAAACTAAACAACTAAGCATATTAAAAATGCATTTCAAGAACAGGTAAGCGCTGAATGAGAGTTTGAGGAATTCCCCAGCAAGTGAGATAAATTTACTGGTACATGAATTTTGTGAAGGGTAATTTGGCTGTGAAGGATTATAATTTGCTTCCTTTCTGATAACTGTATATATAGGATAAAATGTGAGTGAGTTGATATTGTAATTCAGAAATCATTTCTTATTTTTAACTAATTAGATACAAAGTTTCAAAATTAATGCACTAGATTTCTGGGAAGTTTTTCATTATATTTTCCCAATGGTGACATGTCATCCATTTGATCTGTAGTACAAGATCAAAACCAGGAAATATATGTTGGTACAGAGCTGCTCCGCAGACTGCAGACTTTGTTCAGTTTTTAATCAGCTTTGACATGCAGTCACGAGTGTATGCACATTGCTCCTTGCAGTTTTATCCTGTGTATAGATTTCCGTAACTACGACCATAACCAAGATACGGAACCAACAATACGGAGACACTCTCTTCGTGTTGTTTATTAGTGACAACCACCTCCACCCCTGTACCTTGACAGCTGAGAGTATCCTCTCCATCTCCATAGTTTGTCATTTCAAGGGTGTTATGTAAACAGAACTGGAAAGTATCTAACCTTTTGAGGTCAGCTTTTTCCACTTAGCATAACGCCCTTGAGATCTATTTAAGTTATCGCATGTAATGCTATGTTCTTTAAACCATAAAATGCAAAAGAAAGACAACTTGAGTTTCCAAATGTGGAACCAACTTCTTTTATTGAGAGTATATTGAGTTGGGTCTTTTGAAAGGCATTTGATGTATTCATTCTAATAAGTGGTTAAAAGTATACTTTAGAGCTCAGAAGAGATTCATTTTATATCGCTGTAGAAATATTAACGAAGGTTCAGGATCATTTGCAAAGATGTAAACTCAGATAATACAGTTTTGAATTCATACCCGGCAATTTGATACATACTTTCAATATAAAAACTCACGAAATAAACACAATTTGCCCCTGCTACACATTACCGGGGGCCAGTAGCTATTGTACTGACTTGGTTTTGTGGAAATAAAATTCCGTGGAGGCTGATTTTGTCTTTAATTTAAAGAAAGTTTTCTTGATTTCACTGTCTGAGATTCTTTCTCTTGTCTGTCACAACCTTTTGTTATCGTTACTTATCCAGAAAAATGCCATGATGGTTCTCTTATTCAAATGCATTTCCAATTTTATTCACAGTTTTTAGCTACTGACAGCTGTCAGTCTTGTGACAGGTGGTATTTATGATAATATACTCACAAATTGTTGCAACGAGAAATGAGTGATTTATGTCTTGAGTGTAAGAGGTTAAATTTGATTTTATTGTAATAAGATACTTTGGGCTGACTTAGTTTCACTGCTGTGAGCCTGCAGGGGTTATTATGCCATATTGAGGAAAAGCTTTCATCCATGTTTAGCCAAGAGACATATCCATTCTTAAAAAGAAAAAAATTTCATTGTCATTCCAAGAATTAACTCCTAAAGTTTTAGGTGAGCCTGTATTCTGTTAATGCCTTCCTTATGTAATGCAAATTTATACATAGAAGACGTTCCCAAATACATCTGAACCCGGAGAACAATTTCCTTCTTGACTTAAAAATGTCATCCTTAACTAGAATTCTCAAACATAGCCACACCTAAGGCGGTAGAAACTCTCTCCCAAGCCTTTTGACCTTTGTCCGTCTACTTGTCTGTCTTTTCACAAATGCTCCTTCATATAGACAAGCATAAGAGAGGAAAAGGTAAGCTGTCTTCATACCCTTAACTTAGTAGCGTCTTTGTATATTGATAAGAAAAAGAACACCGCAATGAAAACTGGATACATTTAAATGTGCTTTCAATGGAAGATATAAAAATGACTGCCAGTCACTTTTTTTCTTTGTGATAAAATATCTGAAAAAAAAAAAAGCAACTTAAGGGAGGAAGTATAAATTTTGGCTCATGATTTCAAAGGCACGTTTACGGATGACTGGATCCATTGCTTTTGGCCTGAGGCTAGGCAGTACAAGGGTGGAGAGGGCCTTGTCAATCAGAGCAACCAGGAAACAGAAAGAGGCAAAAAAGAGTCCAGGAATAAGTGTACTCTTCAAAGCCAAGCCTCCAGTTACTTAAACCAGATCCCACTTTCCTTAGAAATGAAACGAACTCATTTCCTTAGAAATAAAATGAACCCATTCACAATGAACTCATCAATGATGAAATTAGGACCCTTATGACCCGTTCACCCCTCCTGAGCAGCATCAGCTGGATAGCAAAGCCTTTAACACAGGAGGGAGTGCTGGCGAACATTTGTTTTCTAAAGCATCCAGGAGGCCAACAAAAGTATGAGGAAAGGCTGGAGAGGGGACTGAATTAGTAAAGTGTTTGCTGGGCAGACATGAGAGCCTGAGCTTAATTCTAAGATCGCACAAAAGGAAACTGAATGTAGTGGCTCTTGCTCACTGGAAGTAGTGGAAGCAAGCAGGTCTGTGCGTCTTGCTGCTAGCTAGCCAGGCCTGTCGGGTGAGCTCCAAGTCAATGAGAGAGCCCATCTCAAAAAAAAACGGGGGGGATAGCACCTAGAAAATGACGTCTGAGGTTGACCTCTGGCCTCCACAAACTTGTGCACTCACAGGTACACACATAACCTCCCCACAGATGTATACACCTGCATATATTCACATCTAACACACACACGTGCACACACGCACACGGCACATGCACATGTGCGTATGGGTGTGCGTGTGCACACACACACGCGAAAAACTGTAAATTTAAACTACTAAATTGCAATCGTCTCTTTTATTTCTCAGAATTTTATGAAAATGATCATTTCCAGGTTTACAGAGGTTAGTGAAGAAGTTATTTCGCTCATCTCTTTCTGTGAAAGCAAACTCTCGAAATAATTCTAAAGTCAATTTTACAGTAAGAATCAAATACTTTAGATATTCCAGATCATCACCCTTTATATCCCTTATACTCACTTTAAATTTGAAATAAATATAATGTCCAATAATAACATAGTGGCATATAAATCATAAACCATCTATATGGTCAAATGTTATGCGGTAAGATTATTTTGGAAATCTATACTAGTTACATAAGGTGCCCACCCTACATTTTTGTATCAATTAGCTTTTGGTCACTGTGACAAAATATCTACTGTCATCAGTCTAAGGGTAGAAAGAGTTGTTTGGATTAGCAGGAGCACACAGGCAGAAGAGCGTGGCAGAGGAAGGAAGGCTGTTTACCCACGCTGCATCCGGAAAGCAGAGCGAAAGAGGAAGAAACAGAAGGAAAAGCCTTTTAAGAGCTGACTTCAGTGACCTGCTTCCTCTGGCTCCCACCAGTCAGTCACCTATTATGATTCATTGATGAAGCCAAAGTTCCCACGGTTCAATTCCTTTGAACACTGACGTAGGACCACGCCTTCAATACTTGAGCTGTTCCTTGGGTACATTTTATGCTGTAAACATGACATTTGTTGAGTGGGGAAAAAACCCATTTTTCATATTGATCCGATCTAATTTTTGTCTTCTAAAATGGGCTGACAGGGAGGGAAGAAGATAGGTAACCATAAGAAATTGACTCTACATCTCAATAGTGGTCCTCTCTGATGGGTCACTGAGGTTGCTTTGCCTCTTTTTCCTCTTACTTTGCTATCCACATTTTTTTATAACACTCATGATTTATGTAAGGTGATAGAAAAATATATGATCTTGAAGTAATAAAAATATGCAGTATTTCAAAATTGGATTGATTGATAAAGAACATTCAGGGACAAAACATACCATGATCCATTATTTTGTATAGGATACAAGTTTCATTTCTTTTACACACACACACACACACACACACACACACACACACACACACTCAAAACTGCAAGGGAAGTCAGCATATTATCAAGAGCCGATGTAATCAATAGAAACAGTTATCAAGACTGATGCAACAAAGCCTGACAGCAAGCTTCCACATACAGAGGAGCCTTGCAGATAGGCACTCCTCAGTGCTTATCAGGTGACCGGTTGGCTCCTTTATGAAAAACCACAGTGTCAGGGGTTTTTTTTTGTTTCTTTCTTTTTTCTTTTTTTGTATTCCCCTAAGAAGATTTAGTTTCTGCCACATTTTTTTTTCCAATTCTCTGACTCACCTGGCACAGCAAACTAGAACTTCCAAGTAACCAATCGCTCTTCCCTTCACCCCGTCCACCATAGGGGTCCTCCAGTACTGACTCTTTGACAGGTTGAGAGGGCAGTTTGCCTCGCTTGTCACGGATGCTCCCCTCTGCGTAGATGTGTTATGGACCAGTACTACTGTGGAACAACTTTCATGCTAATACATTGTGACGCAGGTTCATTATCTGATACGTGTGGGTGGTGCACACTGCAATAAGAGATTGCAGTTAAATGACGTCAAGCTTTCCCTACTAATGCTAAGTATATACTGAACTTCCAAAATCTGTTCGTTTTTGTTAGCGGTTTTTCCTCATTCAATTCTTCATTCCGTTTGCTTCTTCATCTTCCCCTTAGAGTCATGTCTTCTGCTGTTGTCTCATCTCGCAGCCTTTGTGTTTTAAACATTTCTTTGCTGGCATGGTTTTATTTTCGAGATTTATGCAGGAGGATTAGTGCCCATGTCTCAGTGACAGAATGCTTGTCCAGAACACTTGGGCAAACCCCAGAGCCAAAATAGAAGAAGAAAGATTTATAAAGGAATTTGACGCAGGACCATGTTCTGCATAGACACACCCATGAATTCTCGAACAAATCTAAAAGTTTCAAGTTTTGCATACAGGCAGTCTATTGTTCTTCAAGGCATGACTACATAACCACTGAGTTACCTGATTTCTAAGATACATTCCAACTTGAAAAATTTTATGGATTACTGACATATAAAATTCTCATAGAAATAATAAATTCTACAATTTTTTTTTAAAAAAAGTTTATTCATTTATGTATTTCTTTTTTTTTTCTAGTGCTCTTATCTTCCTCCCTGATTGGAAATTGGCTCATTGATTGACAGGTGTGAAAAATACACTGGGAAGTTCTACTAAAGGAAGTGGAAAGCTATATAAGCTCTTTGATTACCTTAAACTACCTTTAAGCAGTTCCCATTAACCTTGAACACCCCAGCTGTTCTTCCTGCATCTATTACTTACTCAAATCCTAAACCATATTTATTGAATGAACAAGTCTGCCCATAAAGAAAATATGAGTTAGCGTATGCAATGGATGTCAAAAAGCTTTGAATTATGTATTCTCTAGAAACACATTTAGAATATTAGTATTATATTGTAAATCTATGTTATTTATGCCAAATAAGTTACTGTGAGCATCATAGAAGAAGAACATTTTATTTGTGTTGAAGAAATATACCCACAAAGCAGAATATTTCAGTTTCCAGTTCTGGCTTCGTAGCAGCTCGAAAGGGAATTGGTTGTCGACTTTTGCAACTGTTTAATCAAAGAATTATCTAAAAATCATGGGCCTTTATTTCCTCACCAGAAAATGAACCGGTATAATATTTTCAGATTGTGTATATTATGTTTGTGCTCTGTGTGTATGTTTATTGGCTACACGATCATGTGTCTGAGGATACGTGGGTGGGGGGGACACATGAAAGAACGAGAGCCCGAGAGACAAGTTCCCCCACGGGTAAGGGTTCAGACTCAGCTGGGTTTAATCATTTTCACGCAGACTATATTCACTTAAAATTAAATTCAAATAATTTAAAGATGGATTGGGAAAATACAAAACAGAATGCTGGAAAGAAGGCAAAGAAAAAAATATGCGGGGGTACCACAGCAGTTTTTGACTGTAAGCTGTTTTTGACTGTTAAGTGATATCCCAGGAGAAGAGAGGACACTCCATCACTCGAATCATTTAAAATTGGACTGGACTGGGCTCGGAAGACTATACCACTGGGAGTGATCATGCTTTGACAAAGACTGAAAGATCTTTTCCAATTCTAATTGCCATGATCCTGTGTAATTCAATTTGAAATGCTCTCGCTGTTCTAATTCACAATGATCCTATTTTTTTTTTACTAACTCTTTTTCATAATCCTGCTTCTGATATCACTTCTCCTTTAAAAAGAGAAAGCCTCAAGCTTGCTTCCCAAGGATTCATTGAATTACACTCCTTATTCTTTTCTTCCCGCTCCAGACGGGCTGTTGTGGAGACGCGGGCAGCACACCCAGGGCCTGGCAGACAGACAGTGATTATCATCACCCCCTGCTTTCATCCATTAGCGGCGGGTGTGAGCAGGTAAGGGCGAGGGCTGACAAAGACGTTTGCAAAGCTGGTCAGCCTAAGTGCTTCCAGGAGGCCAATTCAGGGTAATCTATTGAAATATGTATCGGAAATATTGCCAGCCCAGACTGAATACCTCTATCTCCTGCATTTAGGCCAAAGCAATAGAACGATTTCATGGGAGGGGGACAAAAAAGACATAATAACATGTGGGGGATTGTCTGTTCACATCGTTTGGGGTTAATTTTGTGAAATAGTTGCCATTCTGTCTGGGCCTAGCGTCTGTCTCAGCGACTTATTTGTTTTGAGATGCTTCAGGGGTAAGGTCTCTAGAGACCTGAGTGCTGGAGCCATGGCTTCCAGGAGCCAATTTGTGACAAGATCAAAGGTGTGCAGGCTCCCAAGAGCCTGAGCTTTACTCTGGAATTTACTGGTATATCTCATTTTACACAGCACTTGCAGGTTTGAAAAGAATTGGAAGATAAATTCCAGTAAATTACATTTTATTATGCCATAAACATATTAGGCCTTCTGTTGGTAGTGGCTCCTTGAGCCCAGCTTTCATTTCTTCTTGTCTATCCAGTAATTAATCATCGGCACGGGAGTGGAGCCACGCGATGAGACTGTCCGTAGCCGGAATGCATTTTCCGATGTCTATGTTTGAGAGCAAGTTTTCTTTCTCGTGGAGTTTGTATTCAACAATGGGAGAAACAGACAACAGAACCCAAACACAAATTCACAAAATGTGAAATAAATTTTCTCAATACTCCCCAAGCAATACACAGATGTTTAAAGTGATCAAAATTTATTCATTCCGCTTCCACATGATTCATTTATTTTTAAACTATCACACACGTACAGAAAATATAAATATTACTACAAGAAGCCTTCATTATACACCATGCACAGTTTAAAACACAGATTTTGTTTACTGTTGGGAACGTCCATTAAAGCTTGTACGTAGTCCCAAAGAACCCCTTTGAGTTCTTGCAGCTGTATTGTGTCTTCTTCCCATTTCTAAAAACAGCTTCTAGTCTTACTTCAAAATATCACTTATTTCTTCTTAGTGCTTTGGAAATGCAAATTTTGACCTGAAAATCTAGTCACCTTACTTCCCACTGAGCCTCTCAGAACCACGAACCTTTTGAAACGATGAAAGAGCTGATGTTCTGAACACCAACGAGAAAATCCTGCTTATACTCTTGCCACAAACCTGCTGAGACAAGATCTCACCTTGCTTCTCTCCACAAACGTCTAGGCTCAGAACAGTGACTTGCCCAGCATTCACAGCCTCAGCGGAACCTGATTTCCCTCAGATCCAGGAGACATGAGTTTGCCAACTTCTGTGCCTCCTTATGGTGCATTGAGTATTTAAATGCTCCAGGTCTGCTTTTCATTCAGAGGATTTTATCTGAGTTGCTCTAGGTATGTTCTTTCCTGTTATCATGGTAGGTTCTGGACTGCCATCTAGAGCAGTGGTTCTCAACCTGTGGGTCACAAGCCCTTGGGGCGTTCGAATGACCCTTTCACAGGGGTCACCTAAGACCATTGGAAAACACAGATATTTACATTATGATTTAGAACAATAGCAAAATTACAGTTATGAAGTAGCAATGAAAATAACGTTATGGTTGGGGGTCACCACAACCTGAGGAACTGTATTAAAGACTTGCAGCATTAGGAAGGTTGAGAACCACTGCTCTAGACTGTGTGTCCTCTGAACGCATAATCACTAAAACGTCTTTAGATCATGACACTCTCCTTGGTCCATCTACTACGAAGTTGTGCTGCGAGCCTTCCTCCTCTGACGGATGAGGGTCTTAACAAGCCTGGAGATTCCCTCTCTGACAACCAGCCAAGAAATTCCTGCATTGAAAAATCTTCCATTGTGGCAGAAATTAAAGCTAGGGTCTATCGTTATTATGATAGGTGAGCAGAATGCCACGGAGAAAACAAATTTGCTAGATGTCAGCTTCACACCTTGTTTGCTATTGCTTAAAGAACAGGAAGGGCTGGCTGTCTCATCATGCTACTCTCTGGCTAGCACTAGCTGCTGTAAATTAGACACTCATTCTACCTACCGTGTGTGATGCATTGTAAACAATTACGAGTGAATTTTCCTTCAAAAGTTATCTTGTAAGGAGAAAATATAAACGCTTGAGAAATCACAGAAATGAAAAGAATGCCAAATATGTGTTGAGATCCACTATTTACAAAGTTCAAATTGAGCTTTCCAGGAGTTTGGGTAAGAGTGCCTCACGGCCAGGCTTCTGTGAGGAAGTCTTGACCCTTCTCTTCTTCATCTTGAGTATTGAATGAGAATCTCTCATTCTTTCAATCTTCCAGGGCCTTTAAAAAGAATACATAGAGAATTTTAGTACTTCAAGTTCTTTCTATGAAATTTCCAAAGCATATTTGGATGAATAGGGTTATTTTAGGGCACTTGGTTTATGTAGAGACTGAGTGGAAAGTACAGAGAATTCCCCTCACAAACTCTTACTGGAACTCACTGCTTCCCTGCTATTAATATCTTCTATTAGTGTGGTGTGTTTATTGCAACTGAAGAAATAGCACTGAAACCTCATTGCTAATGGGAGCCCCTAATGAACCTTTGAGCTCATTTCTGTTGGAGATTTTATATTTGACAGGAGTCTAATCACATGCATCCACCATTACAATGCCATCAAGACAGACTTTAAGTTTATAATGTGCCATGTAAAGAAGCCGAGAAGATGCCATTTTGAAGTATTTAACTATTCTGGAACCAGTTAAATAACCCGAAACTCAACTAAAATCTTAGTGGTTGTGTTCCTCATAGCTCCTTCCAGAAAAACAATACAAGAAACATTATGCAGTCTTGCCTTTGAAAACTGTATTGTTTCGACAAAGGGCTCTGTCTAAACTGTAAATGCACACAACACATCCTCTTGCTCCTTCCTTTGTGTGCACTGCTCTCCAGGCTTGACTTGAAGACTTCATTGTACATCTTCCCCTGAGGCTCACACAGCCATTTAATTTCTGTTCTGGCACGTGTTTGTGAGTTCTATTGATAAATAGAATTAATGATTTCTCCTGTAACCAAAAGTAAAAATTTGGGAGTTACTGATTGCTAATCACTATTAAGACCTTGCAACATTTCCTGGAAACATGTTTTTACTTAACACTGATGGGTAAAAAAGGACTATTTTTTAATTTTTTTTAATTTTTTTTTTTTTTTTTGGTTTTTCGAGACAGAGTTTCTCTGTGGCTTTGGAGCCTGTCCTGGAACTAGCTCTTGTAGACCAGGCTGGCCTCGAATCACAGAGATCCGTCTGCCTCTGCCTCCCGAGTGCTGGGAAGGACTTTTTTTTTAATGTCTTACTTCAGAATCGTCTTGTCTCTCTGGATGTTGAAATTTACCTCTAATTTGACTTAATCAGACTCAAGAAGGTTGGAATTTGGGTCTTGAACTTGGAATCTACCCGATATTATCAATTGGCTTCATCTCTATCAATTCGTACTTGCTGTGATATTTTTGACAATGGCAAGAATAGACTTCCCATTTGGGACCTTTCCTAACCCTGTTACCCACAGCAACTCTCCCTTCATCCAGTGCTCTTGGCTCCCTTTCTAATCTTCAGTGTAACTTGAAGGAAAGACATGGTATTGCTTCTTTCAATAACTCTTTTTGGTGTGAACTACCTTTTCAAGACTTTTTTTTGTGGCTCTGAATCCAAGTTGCCACATATAACTCCCCTGAAGCAAAGGTTTTTAATGGAGAGAAAGTTACATCCCCCAAAATACTTGGTGGTATCTGGAATGTTATTGGGTATTAGCAATGGTCTGGGGAGGGCACTACTGGTACTAAGTAGGGAGAGGCCAGGATTGTTGCTAAATAGCCTTTAATACACCAGACAGACCCCTACCTTCAAACGTTATCAGACTCACATGTCAATAGATTTGAGGCTGGAAAACTGTGTTCCAAAATTTTAGTCAATTGGCTACTTTTGCCAACCTATGTTGAAATATAATGTATTTAAAGTATTATAGTTTTCTTCCTTTTTCTAGATAATGTCAAGTAATAGTGGAAATGATGGGTTTTTCTATCACCTTGTTAGAGCATAAAGCTACAAGACTTGTAAATAGATAACCTTAGTTGTCATTCAAAATGTAAACTGTCATAAGGGATATGAAAACTGATTTCACTGCCAATTTTTACAGCCTCCTCAATATCCTTGCTGACAAAGATATTTTAAAGTAGAAGACAATTAGAGGCTTTTGTTTATGAAAAATGAGGTGTTCTGACACAAAAGAATGCACAGTGGACCTCTTATAGGATGTTTAAAATATCCTTTCATTAAAAGATTTCCTTAAGTGGCTGTTTGCCATTTAATAGGCCTTCCTGTGGTTGTTACTGTTGTTTCCATGCATGAACACCAGTGACTCTAGATCTCCAGGCTGTTCTTTAGGACTTTGCACTACTGGACTTCATGTTGGTTTGCCTCTGGTGATTTCCCAGTCTTCAGCTCACACTGTGTAGAGGCTTGTCTGCAATACACTTCCAAGCGCCACTGGAAACAGCAGACCAGAAAACAAGATCCTTCTTACAGACAAGTTCAAGCTAGCCAGCATGGAGTATTTAAACACTAGTCAACATTTCTTTAAAAACTAATAGTTTAGAAAGATTGTAGTCTGCTTCTAATAATCCTAGTTTAATATTTTTCTCTCTCTCTGTCTCTCTCTCTGTCTGTCTCTCTCTGTGTGTCTCTCTCTCTCTCTCTCTCTCTCTCTCTCTCTCTCTCTCTCTCTCTCTCTCTCTCTCTCTCTCTCTCTCTCTCTCTCTCTCTCTCTCTCTCTCTCTCGTTGGGTGCTAGCACTCCCCTACAGCTGCAGTCTCCTGCTGCATGCTTGAGTTGCAGCAGGTGCATGGCAGCTTGCCCCATTTCCCACCCAGCCTCTCAAGCACCCATCAGTCTGCCCCTCTGGACTGCGTTTGTAACCTCTGCTTTGTTGAACTGAGTCCTGCAACCCTGAGGCTTGGTATTTAACGGTACTCGATCTTGGACTCTTGACCAGCTTTATAGGGGATGGAGCTGAGGCTGTGTGTGTAAGGCTGTCGAGAACGTGTTAAAGCTGGCTGGAAGCAAAGGGGTCAAGGAAGAAGCCCCAGTATGGAGGGAAAACAGATGGAGAAGTTCCAGTTGTTTCCTCTCGTCACTCTCTCGGAGAAACCCAGACTTGATGAGAAGAGGGCAGAGCAGGCAGCTAAAAAGAAGCAGGCTATATGGCCGTGGCAAAGGGTTCTACTACTGAATTGGCCTCGGGGAGGGTCATCTCTACTTGGAGGTGGTTTCCTAAGTGCTGTGATGTGGGAAGTCCTTCTGTGTATGTGTTGCTTTATTGGTCGATGAATAAGGCTTTCTTGGCCAGTGGCTTAGCAGAGTAAAGCCAGGTGGGAAATCCGAACAGAGATATATAGAGAGAGTAGGTATAGTCAAGGAGACGCCATGTAGCTACTGAAGGAGACAGACACCAAACAGAACATTATTGGTAAGCCACAGCTTCATGGCAATACATAGATTAATAGAAATAGGTTGATTCGAGATGTAAGAGCTAGCAAGGAATCCGACTAAGCTATTGGCCAAATAGTATTGTAATTAAGCTTCTTTGTGATTATTCAGGTCTGGGCGGCTGGGAAACTAATGAGCAGTCTCTGCCTACAAAACGGCATGGCAACGTGGTGCAATTGCATTCACATAAAACCCAAGAGAGCTTGGGAAGGAATTCTAGACCCAAAAGAATAGAGTTAATCATGGCTTCTTGGTAGCAGAATTTTCTTGGGTGGACTCTGTGTGCTAGAGGCAAGCAGAACTGCACTTCCTTTAAGAGAAGGTTTCCTGACTCAGCATTAGCAGCAAAAATTGTGCAGTTCCCTTAAGAGCTGGCTTCCTAGTTCATGCTGGTACAGTTACAGAACACTTAAATGGGGTTTGTGGACAGCATGCTACTAGCTGCTTAATGGCGACACAGACCTGCTGCATCCCTGGAGCTGGGGTGGCGAGCAGAGCTGGAGGTGAATGTACCTCTGCCATGTTGGACTAGGCAGAGCCAAAAGGCAAAGCAGCCTTAGCCTTAACCATGCTGCGGAGCATTTTAAGAAGCGGTCCTGCCCTGTCTCAAAAAACCAACCAACCAAACAAACTAATTAATTAATTAGCTAATTAATTAATTAATTAATTAAAGAAGTGCTCCTGGTCAGAAAATGATTACAGATATGCAACAAAGACAGATTCAGACAAAAACAAACCTCCGAACGGGTCATAGTGTGTTTAAAAAATGTATCTAGGCTTGGGAGAGAGAAGGAAAAGAGTATAGAGAGTTATAATAAGAAGTAAATGGTTAGTCGGGTGCACGCCTTTAATCCCAGCACTAGGGAGGCAGAGGCAGATGGATCTCTGTGAGTTCGAGGCCAGCCTGGTCTACAAGAGCTAGTTCCAGGTCAGGCTCTGAAGCTACAGAGAAACCCTGGGTTTATTTGCCTGTCATTCATTATAGCTTCTTTCCTAAAGACATTGTACTTTATAGGCCATTTCTGTAGTCATCCAAGGTTGAAGCCTAGGGTGGTCCACTCCCACAGAGCTTCAGGACATGTTCCCCTCCTTTCCCCAACCATAAACAGGACAAATAAGAGAATGTCTCTGGGTTGCAGCCTCTTTATAGAGGAGTAGAGAAAATATTCTAGAGTTTGGAGAAGGCTGGGTCTGACAGAGTGGACTGCAGGGCAGATTGTGTTGCCTGTGTTGGTCCCTAAGTCCTAAGGAATGACATGATACAGATTGGCCATTTGTGGCTGAGCCCTCCTCAGTCACTTATTGTCCACACTTCCCAGGTGCTATTTTTCTGAATCCTACTGAACAAAAGAACTCCTCTGATGAGGGAGAGATGAGCAAGTCCTTCACGTGTGTAACAGCAGTTTGTATGACAACCGTGAAGATTTGGGAATGCCTGGGTTGTTTCTTTACTACCACCTAGAGCCACAAGGACACATTTGTTAAATTTGATGATGTACTTATTTAGTGTTCAAAACTATCAACACAAAATATTCCTCTAAATTGTAAGGTTTTTAATTTAGCCTGTATTTATGGATTGCTAGGGTCACGGTGCAAGGGTTTCCTCCAGATGAGGCCAGACTACAGACCTTGGGACAGTCTTCACCCAAGATTGACTGATGTCAAGAAGTAGGCCCCAGAATTGGCTCTTAGTGACTGCTAAACTCCTTAGAGCTGCTCTCCCCAGTATCAAATAACTGTACCACTGCCAAACCACGTTAGAAAAGTGTTTTACATCCTCACTGAAACTTCTCAGGACGTCATCAAAAGACGACATGAACCCCAGCAAGTCTTCTTGGAATCTTCCGCCCGCAGATCTCTCTGCTTTCCCTCTCCTCAGAATCTGGGCAAGTCTCAACTCTTATCAATATCCATTCCACCTCAAATCTCCATGTCTCCGACAGTTTGCCACGGTTCCTGTTTGTCATTTCTCTCTCCACCCCTTCAGACTGACACCTAACTCTGCTTCCTGCAAGACTTCCCTTATCTTTTCTCCAGGGACAGGATTCTATTTCCTTTAAGATGTAAAATTGCAATGAACACCTCATAGTCTATCAGCTCAGATTCCTATCCAAAGACTAGTCCAGTGTGCCCAAGTGAGGAGCCCAAGAAAGCTTCTTAGAAGCTTGATGGTGAAAAAGGAGGTAAAAATGGTAAGGGTCAACCAGAACCATACTTGCTGCCTCACACATGCATGCACATATACATATAGAAATATATATGTGTGTGTATGTTTACATATATGATGTTATGTATTTGTATACTGGGTTTTATAATGGACTCAGAATTCAACAATGCCTTTTCATAAGAATGGTACATACAATACATTAGATATAGATAGTACAGAAATAGGTAGATACTGGACAAGTACATCAAATCTTTATTATTGAACACATTTGTAGCATTTTAACAAGTAGATTTTTTTTATTTTTGCTAAAGAAATTATAATTACCCTTCATTATACAGATACTGTTAATTTATTTACCTGTTATCAAATAGAAACTGTTGGCTTTTGCTCTAACCAGAGTCAGATATAAAACTATGCACAAAACTTTGAAAATCAAAAGTTAACATAGTTTAGGTCCACAATCGCAATAACACATAAAAATGTAAGTGTTTACAAAATTTTGTCAAGCTTGTATTTCTTTTTAGAGTGAGCATTCTTGGGCAGACTGGACTGTTTATTCATTGTTCCAGTGCTAGGACCTACTACAGTGAATTTTAAAAAACATTATTTTTTAGCCAACATTCAAAAAAGCTGATACAAACCGAGCATGTGCCAAGTACCCCACACTGTATTTAATTATAGTCTCAGTCTCTTAGGTGGTCTACATTGGAGGCATCTGCAAAAAGTAAGATTTCTCAAGCTTAGTTTTCTGGTTCTTGAAAATTCTTCTTTTTCTCCTTTATTCTCCTTCCTCCCTTTCTTTCTTCTTCCTTTTTTCCTCCCTGTCTTTCTTGTTGTATTTAAATGTTTAGATCACCACCTTCCAATAGGAGCACAATGCCAGCCATAAATATGATCCACAGAACAGTATTCCCCAATAGTCACATTTAATAGGCACAAAAATAATGAATTCATTAAAACAAGTTGTTAATAATTCATATAACTATTACCTGCAAACACCTCACATTACTATCTCAACTTGTGGTCAACATGGAAAAAGTCTTCATGAGATTTTGTAGTTTTTCTTCTGAGATTTAAAAAATTGCTCTGTGACTTTACATTTTCAGAATCTCTCAAATCTCCATGTTTTAGATGTTCAATAATTGCAAGGCCATTGTTATGGGTTGAATGTGAAATGTTCTGCATTGGCTGGATATTTGAATATTTGATCCCCAGTGGGTGGTATGGTTTTGTAAGGTTGAAGACTGGTCTAGCCTGGCAGATGCAGGTCTCCTGGGGGAGAGAATATTCACAAACGCTCACTACTTCCTTACACCAGATGAATAAAGTGTCGCAAGCTCTCCCAGTCACAGGCAGAGCTACCCCAGCAGCCTTGCCTCCCCTAACCATGATGGACTACATATACAGTCTCCTCTATAGAGGAGATTAATGGGGTGTGAATGTTGGTCAGACCAAATGACATACTTGAATGAAATGTCATTAGGAAACCTGTCACTTTAAACTATGAATATGCTAATAAAATGTTTTTTAAGTGTAGGAATTTGAATGAAATAAAATGAGATGTTCATATATATACATATATGTATATATATGAATCTTATACACATGCATAGCATTCAGTTTATTGGCAAGAATGAATGACAGAATGACATGATTAATTTAAAAGGATAAGATATAAAAGAGCTTAGGGGATGGCAAGACTTAATGTTATTGATAAATTAAAACAGAATCCAGCATGTTATCTATCTAACATTAGACCAGCTATAATATTTGATAGAAATAATTTCACATAGCAAATTTTACAAGACCGATAGGATAAGCTTCATGCATACAAAACACTCATAATCTGTAACTCGGGGTTAGTATCTTAGTAAGTTGTAGGGCTGCCTGTGGAACTGCCTTCGTCTGATTCTGGATGGAAATCGTCATGTCACATGGCCTTTCTAAGATACGACTGCAAAGCTAAGAACCAGACAAATGTATTCTACCAAGTAAGAGAGAAAGGACTGTTGCTTTCTGCAGTTGATAAATTTTTCTCTCACTTTAATTTCTTCTCAGGGAGTGCACATGTTCTTCCATTGTTCCCACACATTTTTAGTATTTTTTTTTTCAGAACATCAATGGAAAAAGCAATTAGAAAATTATTTTATACTCTTTTAAAGCAAATGGAAAAGGGAGAGTGTGCAATCTATACTAACATTTAAAGCAGACTTCATAAGTGGTTAGATCACTTCACAAAGATAACAGTAACACAACTAAGAGACTGCCAGTATTATGTTCATCTCCCGAACTTCTAGCCACCGAGAAAGTCCTTGACAGAGCGAGGTTACAAAGTAGGATGCTAAATTAAGGTAACTCTCTTTACACACGGTGAGGTAGGCTGACGGCTAAAAGTCAGAAAATAATGCATTCCTGTGCATATGTAATTGTATAGATAATTGCCTCGATCACTTAAAAATTTCATTTGCCAAAATGGTGTCTGTGATTAATTACGTACATTTATCATTGAGTTGACTCGGATACATTATAAAATCCTTTCCCGAGGCTCATGCACATTTCCTCCCCCTTGTTTATTTCAATGTTAGTCATTTATTCATTCAAAATTTTTATCGTTCTTGAAGCCATGCCCCACCTGCATAAGAATCATGCTTCTCTTGGGCTGGTTATAACTTTAAGAACCACGCTCCTGTTCCAATCCTCCCCTCTTGTTTCATGGGCAGTTCTAGGGGAAGATAATTTATTGATATCCAAGTATCACTAGTATGAATTCCTCATCTTCAAACTACGGTAGCAGCAGGTGACTATGAAAGAAGAATTAATAAAATAAATTGAATTAAATCAAAACCATGAACATACATAGACATCCTTCCATCTTCACCTTTGGTGGTCTCCTGTCTGGATTAGAATTCAGTACCGTCCATCAGCAGCCCCTGGAGAACAGACTGCCTTTAACTGGTGTTCTGCATCTCTCCTGCCCTGGAGTCTCAGAAGACCTGCCTACCGTGACCCTGCTAAGCCCAAATCCTAGTTTCACCTCTGAGTCTTCTACTCTTTCGCTTTCTTTCCGTACTTAACATCTCCAGTTTTGCAAAGGTTTATGATTCCCAAAGGGTCTGCTTGCCGCCACCTTCAGGATTTTATCTCTTGCTGCATATCCCTTCACTACTTTGACATTGTTGTGAGAAGACACCGTGCCTGAGATCATTTAGGAAAGAAAGCATTTGATTGGACTTATGGTTTCAGAAGGCTAGAGTCCATGATGGTGGAGCATAGGCATGGCAGCAGGAATAGCTGGAGCAGCAGCTGGAAGATCACATCTTGAGCCACAAGTAGGAGGCAGAGAGAGAAAGAATACAGGGAATAGCATGAATCTTTTGAAACCTAGAAGTCTGCCCCTCTATCACACCTCCTCAATCAAGGCCAGATCTCATATTTCTTCTCATACAGTTCTACCAACTGGGGACCGAATACTCAAATATGTGAGCCTATGGGAGCTATTGTCATTCAAAAAAATAAAAATAAAAATAAAAAACAAAATAAAAAAGTGAAAAGAAAAAATAAGAAAAAAGAAAAGACTTCATTTTAACCTGGCTCTAGGTTATAAGTGTTCCCCAAGGCATTTTCTTAGTTCCTGTAGGGTTTCCTTGTATGGAGATTTGCTGCTTAAACCTCCCCAAACCTTTGTGAGGCACTGTACTGTCCTTCCTACATCTCCTGCCTTTTCTATAACCCAATATCGGGTTCGCAATAAAAACTGCAGAAACAACATGGAGCAAACACCAGGCACCTCCATCCATCCATTACTGCAGACATCTAGAGAATGTCTACTCCACACTTCACATAACGCCAAGCGTGGACAAGACAGTGAGGGTGACTGGACTCGAAAGGAAAGGGATGGACCACACTGATACACAGTTTTATCTAGGACGCAGGTCACATGAAGAAAAGGAACTCACTGTCATGTGGTTGTTTGAAGGGGTTTTGACCCATCCTACGGCACAGGGGAGACCAAACAGAGGAATTAGCAATCTAGCAGAGATTTGAAGAATGATCATAAGCTTGCCAGGAGAGGGCTCAAATGTGTTAGGCAGAGGGTACCACACAAGCAAGGACAGAAAGACATGCTTCTGTGAGGACACATCAGATGCCCAGAGTGGCTGCAGTTTCCGAGTGTGGGGCAAATTTACTGGGTGAAATTCGAGCAGAAGGTAAAGAGAAACTTTAGGTGTTGGTAGGCTTACTCTTACTAAATTTATTTTGAGTGAGAGCAGACAATTATTTAAGCAGTGAAAAGTAACACCAGAAGTTCCCCTTGGAATGTATTATTCCAGCCACAAATTGGATTAGTTGTTAGACAGAGACAAGAATGAATGGCTGAACTATTCTTAGGAGGTAACCTAGCATAGAAGCGAACATTTTGAAAATTAAATTTTGCCTGCTTTACTGAGCCTGACAACTATGAGTTCTCATTTGAGAACTACGGGAGACTTCTTTTAGATGTCGGTGTCCTGGAGAAGAGCGGTTGCAGAGAGTGTGGCTACATCTCCCACGGGTAGACTGATTTTTTTTTGAGCGTGTTACTTCTGAAGTGTGAAACTGTACTGATGGAAAAGCCCATGAGAAGACTGGGAAGGGAGTGGGATGGTGGCATGATGCACAAAAGCCACCGAGAAACTCTAATAAGAGCTGAGCATGGGCACAACCTGTAAAGACTATCAGGCCAGTAAAGAAAGAAGAGAGGCCTAAAACAAATATCTGCACCAGAGGTGGGCATTATAAATGTGTTCATTTTACAATACTTGGGGCGCCTGCACTACCTGGAACTGTGATCAGGCAAGAGTCTGGGGGTTAAAGAACACACAGAGACACTCTTGAAGCAAGAATGTTGCGGGTCAATGGTCTTTTATCCTGCCACTTGTATTATTTTGAATAAAACACTGATTGGGGCTGGTAAGATGTCTGAGTGGTTAAGAGCACTCGCTGACTGCTCTTCCAGAGGACCCAGGTTCAATTCCCAGCACCCACATGGTAGTTCACAACTGCCTGTAACTCCAATTCCATGGGACCAGGCAACACATAACAAAGCACCAATGCATATAAAATTAAAAAAAATTAAAAAAATAAAATAAAACGCTGATTGGCCAGTAGCCAGGCAGGAAATATAGGCAGGGCAACCAGGCAGGAAGTAGAGGCAGGGCGATGAGAACAATATTCTGGGAAGAGGAAAGGTCAGCCTGCAGTTGTCACCCAGCCACAGAGGAAGCAAAATGAGAGGGCCTCACTGATATAAGGTATCAAGCCACGTGGCTAGTATAAACAAGAATAATGGGTTAATGTATGATGTAAGAAAGAGTTAATGAGAAGCCTGAGCTAATAGGCCAACCAGTTTATAATTAATGTATACCTCTGTGTGTTTCTTTGGGACTGAATGACTGAGGGACCTGGTGGGATTGAAAACTTGTTCAACACAAGAATGTTAATTTTATGATGTTCCAAGGCAACTTATATAGTGCTCTCCACGATTAGTGGCCATGCCCTAGCTCTTGGGACTTCTCAGCTGCAAGCCCACCAGAAACTACTTCCTTGTTATCAGAAACTCACGAGGGTTCTCTGCTCAGAGCAGCTGCAAGCATAGAAACACAAATTGTTTACTCCAGCAGGCAAGAGGACATAGAAAGTTCAGCGTCTGAGGGTCTGCAGCCCCTAAAAAAATACTTATTTGGTGTTGAGGTTGCAGAAGAAACTAGTCAAAGATATAAGAGAAACTTCAAATGTTACATAATGCATGTCAAAAGAGAGAAGTTTTAAGAAGATGAATGGGTGGAGGTTCTGTTGCTAGAGAGGAGACAAGTGGGATGAACACTGCAAGAACAACTTTGTGGGTTAGAGGAGACGCTGTATGGTAGACACTGGAAGCTCAGGTTAGTAAGCAGGCTAGTAAACACACCATGGGATTTTAAACCCTCTTCATGTTTTAAAACTTGAAATTATAGGGAGATAGGCCTTGCTATATATCTTACTTCATATCTCATTTTCTTGAAACACACCTATCCCATCTACCATAGGAGAGCTGTGCTACCCAGGGACTGCCATGGCTGTCAGCCAAGAGTAGAGATGTTGTAATTTGAAGTTGACGGCAAGAGGACCCTTGCAGGGTCGCTACAGTTTCTGTCTTGTGGCAGATCTTCCCACTGAAATATGGCGGTGCCGTGATGTGAAATCAATAGGGGTGAGTGATGTGGAGGCCAGAGATGAAGCTAAACACAGCTTCCTTTGATTTCACTATTTCATTTTTCTTGCAGGGCGTTACTTTGGAAGAAGAATCTCCTCTGGATATATCAACCGCTCAGGTTTGCTATTCTAATGAAAGGACAGGGTCCAAAGAGGAGAGCGTCAGTTATAGTCATGTGTTGAAGCGAAGGGCTCCCTATGAAATTTGTAACCATTTATTGCTCCAAACATTTAGAAAGTTGTCATTGCCAGTTGTAGATTTAACACCACTAACTCAGTAATGAATAGGGTTGTGAAAGAATAAGATTTGAATGAAGTAATACTCAAAGTTTTATTTTAAATAATTTGAGACGTTATTTCTGAAGCTTTTGGTGAATAACAGAGCATCCCAAAATGTACTATCTTGAAAGGAGAACCATCCATTCAGCACAGGATATTTGGGTTCACAGTTTAGGTGGGACTCAGTCATACACTTCGATTCCCCATTTCTTGTTTAGCCAGCTCCAGGTGTCTGGCAGTAGTTGCCAGTCAACCAGGTAGCTCTGCATCTGGGCCTGGGGTGGGAAGATGCTGGGTCACTGTATTGCTTCTCTCTCTCCAACCCGAAGGCTATCTTGGCTGGCATTTGTCTCCTTGACAACAGGGCGGGGCTTCGAAAAAGAGCGATGAAGCCTGAATGTATAAGGTGTGGCTCAGAATTGGCACATTGTTTTCACCATACTTTTAGTTTAAAAAAAAAAAAAGTCATAAGATCAACTCAAATTCAAGAGGTGGAAAATAGGCTACATCTGTTACCGGGAAGGACTGATTTTACCGGTGCACTATACGGGAGCCATTTTGAATGTTTGCTATTGACCATAGATGACGCCTCATTTTATCTCATTTAATTCACATGCGGAGAAAGGGTTCCTTGCCCTCCTTTTCTTCCTGTCTCCTCCATTCCCCTTTTCTCCTCTTTCTGCTAAGGATGGAACCCAGGATCCTATCCTTGCCAGGCAGGGTTCGATCATCTAGCTATTCCTAGTCCATGAACACACTAGTTTCCTATCCCCACCTGGTCTCCTCCCTCCTTCCCTTCCATGATATCAGAGATGAATCCAGAATCTTACACTTGCTTACACTCTACCACTGAGCTACACACCCAGCTCTAAACCGTGAGAAGGGAAAGTGTGCTATTCTTTTCTTTATAATACCTTAAAATCAGGCTCTTGCTTAGAGCAACCAAGATGAAATGGTACAAACTGAATTGTTCCCCTCCTCCCGAAACCCACTCCTTCAGAGACAAAATAATTTCTTAATAACAAGGAACAATATCTAGCTGCTACTCTTGTAAAAACAGGTCCTAGAATTTGACATGGGAAAGAGGATATTCATTTTGATATATGGTGTTATTGTAATTTTTTTGGTCCATTTAAAAACACTTACTAAAATGGAAACTCCAGGCCTCAGAATGTACTAAACAAATAAATATACTCCTGAAAGATATGCTTCTCACTGCCCTACTCTGTAGGAAGTAATCTATTTGGATGCAAGGACATTTCATTTTTTAAAAAAGGGATTTTTAAAAAAAATATTTTTGTACATATATGGAGAAAATAAAACTTTTTGATGTTTTGGCTCGAAACTGAAGAGGCTCTCACTTAGCAGCCCATGTCGTACTTTAAGATGGTTTATTATTATGCTAATACTGCAGTGTAATATACACTAAGCATTGGAGGTGTGCAGAATACTAGATAGTCCACATAAAAGAACTTGATGGATTTGAAGGGAAGGGCTAAGAAATGCACTCTCCTAATCCACAGGAAAATAGGGTAATTCAGAATCTAGCTGAACCAATAAATCCCATTTAATTTAGCATACATCGCATGCCGAGAAAAGGGAGGGCAGTGGCAATGGAGAGCGATAATCTCCGATTACTGGACGGTCAGACTAAGAGCATGCTTTCCTTCACAGGACTGAGTTTAGGAAGACTCAATTTTCCAAAAAATAGTTCTCATTTTTATTAAAAAGTTTTGGTCTATAATCCTCTGTATTATTATCTGCCATTCAGAGATCATAGTGGTTTCTAGACCAGGCTTACAACTGTTATCCCAAACTGCAAGTGGAATGATTTAAAAAATTATACCCTCACTATATCTTTTAATTTATCAATATAAAATTTATACTGCTGACAAAGGTATTTGAAGGGCTGGGGCCAAAGCTTTGAGGACAACTTTCTAAAACATTAATTTTGTCTTTATTATGTGATCAAGTAAAATTAATATAATATATATTTCATATATATGTAATATATATGAAAAGAAATTTAAATAAATAAAACAATAAATGGTCAAGAATTGAAAAATAACAAGATCCAGTCTCCCCCCCCCAAAGAAATTTTTCATCTGAAAAAAATGCACATAACTTAAGGAAAGAATATCTTAGTTTGCCATCATTCTACATTTTCCTTTGCTTTGCCAGTTTTGAACCGAAGGGGGAAAAAGTAAAGCCAAAGCTAAAAAGGGCTTGGAATCAGCCTTTCCCATTTTATATAACCATGCTTATTGACTAGAGGTTGTATCCCTGGCTCATCTTTAAATAGAATTCTTGCAGAAGTAGATGAAAATCTTGGGTGAAAAATTGATTGGGACTAAGTTCTCTCTACCTTAGCGCTTGCTCTTCTGTGTATTCTCACATAAAAATTACGTGTCTATATGTGTGTGTGTGTGTGTGTGTGTATGAGTTGGTAGCACCGGCAGGTTATACAGAGATGTATTGACTTCTGTGGCATCTCGAAGCAAGAAAAAGAATTTTAAAAACGCACACTGTGTGCCCTCTGGATGATGATAGATGGAACTGGCAGGAGAAGCACATCCTAATCACTAGTTTGAATGTGGAAAAAAAATGTATAAATTAACTTTATTTCTGTAATGGCTACATATATTCTTTTTAATTTTTAAAAAGGCATGTTATAGATGTCTCTGATTGTAAAATACAAAAACAGACAAGTTATTGATATACGTGTGTGGAAATATATTGATTTAAGCAAGGGTTCTCGTATATTATTTAATAATTCACAAAAGACAGTATTGGATATTATACTTTATGCTAAATGATTAGATTTGTAAAATGGAGATAATTTTCATTCATAGAATTTCACTTAAAATTTGAAGAGGGAAATACAGAATAAAATAATTTACTTACATGCTCAAGAAGCAACATAGAATAGGAAAATTGCTTTAAGGATAAATTCATTTATGTGTTTAGTGGTTGGTGGCACAACTCTGTGGTATATACTCTGAAATCTACATAAGAAAATGTGGTATGGAGATTAGTTGAGACAACACTTCTTGTTTGCTTTCAGAATTACATATGGACACACAATTTTGTAACACAAGACACACACACATGTGTGTATCTTATTATGAGATTTAGGTGTTTATTAAAATGACTGCTAACATATCTGTATGCTTGGAGAATTTGCTACAGTGGTATTATTTAAAACATGTTTTGAGACGGAAAAAATAACCAAGACCCATAATGTAGAGATGGAACATTTTTAAATTCCTCTTTTAGGATATTGCAGCAACTTGCAAAAGTGTTTCTGTTTTTCGCTTGTTTGTTTTTTAAATTGAAAAAGGAAAGAGGCTGAAATCAACTACAGAAAGTCCCAGGACAGAAAGATGAGCCAGAGAAAGAAGCTCCCCGTGATGGGATTGAAGGTAGAGATGTGGTACTCTCTAAGCGAGGTCAGAAGTTGAAAACGAATGTTTCCTCTCTCGTCTGGATGTCTGAGGAGAGAAAAGGCAGCAAAGTTATTATTTCTAAACGTCCTGAGAAACTTCTTAGAAAGGAGGTAAGCAGAGCTTCATTAGCCTTTTCAGTCTGTGGGCAGGGCAGCTGATGATTGACAGCTCGGTGGTGGGGGCTGGCTTAGCGGGGCTTTAGAATAAACGCTAAAAGCTCTACTGAAACAGAAGGATTGGCTTAAATACTGTGAGTCATCCGTAGGACGTTTTATTCTCTTAATTACAATTTCCTTAACCTTTGCTCTAGAGTTTATTTCCTTTATTATTTCTGTTGGATACAAATTCCAGTTTAACATCTTAATATCCAGTTAAATTTAATTTTGGTAAATTGAGAGTTGCTTCGTCTATGAACTGTGAGGCTTGATTCACCAGATTATTTAATTCATTTGTTTGGACACTTGACATTATAGAACTCTAGGAAGCTAATTCCAGAAGGCCAGAAAGAAAGGTTGGCCCATATTTAAAAGTAAGCATTGCCCATGTTGCCACATGTTGGAGGCAGCACTTACACATAACTAACCGTGTGGCATGGAAAACTGTTCACAAGACTCATTTCAACTCTGTAGACAGGATCAAGAGAGCCTGTCTCCCTGGTGAGCTTCTGACAAATAAGAACAGGACTTATTTTCCTGAACGATTGAAGTAATTCAGGCAAAAATAAATTACCTGGATCGGTGGTTCTCAATCTTCTATGCTCATTAGAATTCTCCAGAGAGGTTTTGTTTTTTGTTATTTTTTTTGAGACAGGGTCTCTCTCTGTAGCCCTGGCTGTCCTGGAACTCACTCAGTAGACCAGGCTGGCCTCGAACTCACAGAGATCCACCTGTCTCTGGGACTAACGGTGTGCACCACCACCTCCCGGCTTGCAGAGAGCTTTACGGACACGGGGCTATCCCTAAAGCACCATGGGCCCAAGCACTGTCTTTCCACAGACTGCCCCCCCCCATGCGATTCTTATTCACAGCTAAGATTAGCACACGGATCGGGGCAATTAAAAGTAAAAATATCAAACCAATATATTAGAGTTGGTTCATGTTTTGAGGCAACGATGGTATTGCCTCAATGTCAATTGTTTTAAAGCCACCAGAATATTTGGCTGCTGTTACTTTTAAATGTAAACATTTTCAGAATAGTGAACCCCATTCATAGACCATTACCAACCTACTTTTCAGGGCTATGCTGTTTTCATCTTATGGAACTTAAGGCCTTCAACAACTCCCTGCATTTTTATTCCTTCACTTTTAATGGTTCTTGTTTTCTTTCGGTCAGACAAGAATCCCCTGCCTTAGCCAAAGGAAAGCAACGTATTGTGTAAACGCCAGATTGGTAACATGGGGTTAAGCATGTTATTTTATATGAAATTACTTTCTGTAGATTTAAAGTGTGTGTTTCCCGGAAGAGATAGTCACATTATCTAGTAACACATGTACAGTTAATATATGCTTCTCTTCAAATTGTATCTACTCAAGTAGTTAAGGGTCATATTGCTTAATAAGTCCAATGTCAACACTTGGTCCTGGAGGAGACATTTAAACTGAGAGTTATTTCTCATAGACATCTGCGTTTTCTTTTGAACCATTTCAAATTTCAGTATCTTATTCTAATCACGTGAATGATTTTAAGAAAGACTACAGCATACTATCTTTTTTTTCCTATAAAAATTGGGCCATTCCTATTTTAAATAAACTAGAGATATTTAAGATACTAAAATATGCTTGTTCTTCTGATATGCCGACCTTTTTCATCTGTATGCCTTTCCAGGGGGGAACTCAGTGGGTATTATTTCTTTCTTGTCTAGCCCCTTTCCACCGTAATGTCCCAGGAAAGCCAGCTGGCTAGCTCTGTGATATCTGATCTCTCCCCAAGACAACTCTTCTTAAGGCTCAGCATTTTGCTCAAGACAGGAGTCGTGAATTCTCTTCTTCCTAAAGACACCCATATCCTTTACAAGGGGCCAGATTATTTCCTGCAAAACTGCCTTTGTCATATGAATGTCTATTAGAGTTACTACCAAAAAGGCTAGGGGAAGAAATCTATCCGTCCACAGCTGAAAAAAACAAAAGCACCCTCAACTTGAACACCAGCAAGATTTTACACACACACACACACACACACACACACACACACACACACACACACACAAAGAGAGAGAGAGAGAGAGAGAGAGAGAGAGAGAGAGAGACAGAGAGAGAGAGAGAGACAGAGAGAGAAACCAGAGGTATAATTTTAGATTAAAAACATTGATTCCAAAGGTAAAATCTTTCCTGTGGTTTCTCTAAGTCTTTTCTTTCTTGATGCTGGCATTTGGTGAAACAGGCAGAGAAGGGCTTGAGTGAACGTTCTGAGTTTCAACTCCTTTATAAACTCAGAGGGAGATTTGTCTCTCAGGTGGCTAGTCATGCAGTCTAGTAATACGGTTGCAATTTACATCTGGTCACTCAACATTAACGTTGCGTTAGGATAATTGGGGAAAATCTCCATCACTTCCAGTAACTCCTACCCTGTGGGAACTGCTTCTCCCTTCGGAAGTCCTCACTCATCCTGACCTTAGGTTTTCCCATCCAGCTCAGTCTGGGCCCAGGCTGCTGGCGATGCCCCTGCTGGGTGCCGACTGCAGACCTACCACTGGAGGGCGTCTGGACGCTTCCAAATTTCTTCGAAGAGCCCGGAAACCCAGGGCTCGAGGTTTGGAAGGCGCAGGACAGATAATATGATATTTGATTTTATTTGTCTAATATGTAAAAAGGAAAAGACGCAGTGTTGAGAGAGAAAGACAAAAAAAGGAACTGCCTTTTTCGCCCCCTTTGGTTTGGCCTTCTAACCAGGCTATATACACTGAAAAACAAAATAAAATGCCTGGGCTGCAGGTCCCGCAGCGCCAGGTGTGGGGCTCGCTGCCAGGATGCAGGACCACAAGGGACCCGTCCCGGGGCGCCCCTCTCCCAGGAGGTTCAGTTAGGCTGGCCTCAAAAGACCCAGCCGATACAACCTCCAGACCTGTCCAGAAATTCGTGGCCTTTTTCAGCAATAAAGGCGTTTCCTTGCTTCCTATTTCCCTCCCTTTCTTCTCGTAAGGAGTTTAGTTCAAGATATTTATGTGGGGTGTGCGTAGCAAACCAGCCCCCAGGATCTGCATGGAAAAGGCGTAAGGTACTGAGGGGCTCCGCGTATGAATTAGCTCCTTCCAGGTGAAGGTTCGCTCTGAATTGTAATCGCTTTAAACTGAGATCCCACCCCGACCCCCGTCTTTTCAAATCGCGCTTTCAGAGCATCACGTTAAAGAAAGTCCCATTTCCTGCCCCCGAGCCTGTAAATCTCGGGTAGGAAGAGGGCGTTGAAAGGCAAGAGAGAGATGCTCAGATTTCCACATGACCCAGCGCCGGGTAATGTGGGGCGGGCAGAACCGAGTTGAGGTTTATCCGAACCCGGATTCACTTAAGGCTCCTCCAGCCGGTCCGTGTAGACTTCACGTCACCTGAGCAGTCCCAGAGGTAGTTCTCGGCTCTCCTTTTGGAGCGGTGAGCCAGTTTCTTTTTAATGGAAAGACACCCCTCAGCCCATTCCCAAGTAAAAAGATGCCAAATCACTCGAGTCCGAACGCACTTCAGCAGCCAAAGGGTTACACGTGCAGCCGGGCTGGGCCAAGGAGAGGGTGCCTGGGCACTCTCAGTAATTCAATTAGTCAGGTTTCAGGAAGGTGGGGCGGGGTGGGGGTGGAGGCGTGGGGAGGGAGGAGATTAGGAAAACGCCTCTTTCTCGGGGAGCAAACCAATCCGGTTAGAGAAAAGAGAGAGGAAAAAACCCGATCTGTAAGCAAACAGCAGGCCTCCCTGACTGGTTACTCCAATCACCCCCACCCCCCTTCACAAGTAAACTGCTTGGAAGGAGGGAGGGGGGGAGACTAGAAAAAAAAGCAACCCACATGACCTGGGCCGCGGAAGAGGCAGCACTGGCGGCGCCACCCCCCTGCTCGGTCCGGTGCTCACACCCGCGCTCGCCCGCCTGCCAACCCAGCGCCCCGCGCAACACGCCCGGGCGGAGCCCTCCCCCCGCCCACGTCCACGTTCACGCGCGCGGCCTCGCGTTGTGCTGAGGCTGCTGCCGCTTGGGCCGCCGCGGCAGTCGGCTTTACACGCAGGTCATTAACGAGGGGGCGTGCCCGAGGAGATTTTTTTTTCCCATAAAGCATTTTTTCTCTCTTTTTTTTCCCCCTCCTCTTTTGCAAAACTGACTTTTACCCCTTTCTACTTCTCGCCAGTCTTCCAACCTCTCCAGGCTGCTCGCGCTGCTGCACTCAAGTTTATTTTCCCGCCTGGGCAGAGGCTTTGGAGATTCGGTTGGTGGCTTTCACCTCTTGTTACTGCTGTGCCTAAGGAGGGAAAGAGGAGGCAGCTTCAGATCCGGGAAGGTTTTCTGATGTAGTCACCGAGGAGGTGCCACCAGCTCGTGCCCTGCTCCCTCTCCCTTTTTGTTTGTTTCCCGGTTGCAAACTGATTGATGAATCTCTACAAGTTGCTGGGTTTGGGGCCGGACCGGTCAGAGTCACAGGGACACTTTTGAGAGCTCACCCCGGGGCTCTTGGCACGCGGTGTGAGGGGCTCAGGCTCGCTCCCGGAAGGCGATCGGAGACTGACATCAGCTCATCCCGGACTCGGAGGGCTCGGTTAGAAAGTGATTGTTTCCCCTCCCGCTTTCCAGCATAGCAGTTGGGTTGGCGTCGCCCTGCAGGTCTGGGCATCCCAGCCTCGCCTGGCTGGTTCACAACCTCTGCTCTTCATTCACGGCTGCACCCACAGCCGGCCAAGAAAAGCAAGCCGGAGAAATTCCCGACTCAGCCAGCGCCCGGGGGTGCCATCTCTCTTTGCCTCTGCGGTCGGACTCCTCTGGGGACCTGCTGGAAGACGGGGAGAGCCAAACTTTTCTTTGAGGTTTTTCGAGGCAAGCCCGCTCTTCCTCTCCTCGCCTGAGCAGCTGCGACTTCAGGCTCTTCCAGGACGCCGACGGAGCCGGGCTTGCGGATCCGGATCCCCACCCTTCTCTGCGCACCTCCGGGTACCGCAGTACCTAGGACTCCAGCGAGCCTTGCGGGGGTCGCCGGGCCAAGACCGAGAGGGAGGCTCCGGGCAGCGTCCAGACTCCTGGGGCCACAAGCGTGAAGAACCCCCCCTCCACCCTGCCCCCCCGCGCCGCCCTCGTCCACACAGCGCCCTCCTCCCGCAGTTTCTCTCCGGCCGCCAAAGTAACTTGGAGCAAAGCGGGGCGCACAGCGAGGGCCCACGGCAGCGGAGGAACCCTGCGTAGACCGCGGCGCCGACGCTGAGCCGGGCCCGGCGGGCCGGTGTATGTCTCCCCGAGGCCGCGGCGCTCAACTCCCGGTGACTGTGCAGCGTGCGCCGCCGCCTGCCCTGACCCGCGCTGCCGCCGCCCGGCCCCGCACGCACCTCCCTCTCCCGGGGTGACCGGCCTGCAGCCGCCGCCTGAGACACAGCTCTGCACCCCTTCCCCCGCCCTCGCCTCCGCCACCGCACACACGCACGCGTCTCTCCGTCTTGTGATTCTTCTCCCCTCCCGAGCCCTTCAGGGGGGGTGCGAGTTTGTCCCCCCCTCCTGCCGCAACCCACTGCCTTCTTTTCTTCTCGCCCTTCTCCTCCTCCCGCGCTCGCCGCGCTCCTCTCGCCCCATCATTTTATTTATTCATATTTATTTGGCGTCCGGTCTGGTCTCTTCTTTCTACCCCTCTACCTCCCTCCCTCTGGATCCCCGCTCTCTCCCCGGAGTGGCGCGTCGGGGGCTCCGCCGCTGGACAGGCGTGATGTTGCACGTGGAGATGTTGACGCTGCTGTTTCTGGTGCTCTGGATGTGTGTGTTCAGCCAGGACCCGGGTTCCAAAGTCGTCGCCGACCGCTACGCTGTCTACTGGAACAGCAGCAACCCCAGGTAAGGTGGCCGGGGTGGGGGCACCGAGAGCTCGGGCTCCGCGGGCCTGGGCCGGGAGCGGGGAGCAGCGGTGGCCGGGAGTGGCGCGCACCAGCCGCAGGCAGCGCGCGCCCTCGGAGCCTGCCTGCGTCGCCTGTCGCTGCTGGCTGCCGGGCGCCGGCGGGAAGCGCTCGCTCCGCGCCGCTCTTTGTTAAGCTGTGGCCGCAGGACCGGCTGGCTGCTGCTTGGAATCTCCAGGGCTGCGCGAAGCCGCTGCCTCCGAGGGGGTGCGGGGAAAGGCACGAAAATGGGCGGGAGCCGGGGACCAGAGACTTCACTTGCAAGCCGGGGAGACTGGCTTGCACCTCCGGATCCCGGCTCAGGGCATGGGTCTGGGAAAAGCTCTGGGTGCGTACCGGCAAGAGCGCGCTCCTGGAGCCTGGGGGGCACAAGACTGGGGCCAGGGAGCCAGCTAAACATCAAAGTGGTGTTTTTTTGTTTGTTTGTTTGAAATTTAAACATATTTTTTTCTTTTCCCCCCGTGCGCGCCCAGAGCGCACGGTTAGGGGAAGCGAAGTGTGTGTGTGTGTGGGGGGGGGGGGGGGTCGTGTCTTGATGGAAAGCGGAAGCTTTAGGTTTTAATGTTCTTTTTAATTGAGAGAAAACTGTTCGGTGACCCCCCCCAACCGGAGTCGGTCTAAGGCCCAGCGCGCTTGGCCGTGGAAAGGCTTCTCCTAGCTGGGCACCCTCCTTTCCCCCAGTGGGCTTAAGGTGCCAGAAAGTTTGATCGAATGCCGGGTTACGTCACGAGTGCAGAGCGAGCTGCTGGAGTTGGCGAGCCGGAAGGTGGGAGCCTTCGCCCCAGGGCCTGGCGCCGCGCAGCTGAAGGGACGCGCGGTTACCTGGAACTGTGTGCCCGCGACCCCGAAGCCCGCGGGCTACGCGGGAGGCTGGAGGCGGGTTCCGGCGACTGCCCCAGCGCACGTGCTGGGCCCCAGCCAGCCGCAGCCACCCTGCGTTTCTGGACCCTGGAGAGGGGAGGAGGGTCGTCGCCAGTACCAGGCAGACCCTTTCGGGTCCGGAGCATTTCCAGAGCGTACTTTCTTCCGGATCTGGACCATCAATCGGGCCCGCTGGGCCCACTTCGCTCAGCTTCCAGCTGTGGGCTGGTGCTAGTGTTGTCCTGGGAGGGAAGCAGTATCGCTTGTACCTAGTATCATAGGTTTTTCTCTGAGCCGAAGTGGAAGTTGCGAGAAAAGAGGCGGGAGGCCGAGGGCTGAGCCTGTGGTTGTGGCGCATCTACTGCTCTGGACTTGGGGACCGGCGGACACCTCCAATCCAGTTTCCCACCATCCCTTTCTGGAGCCTCCAGCTTGCCCTCCGTGTGAATTCGCGAGGATTCCCAGCTTGACTGGGGTCAGCTGGGATGAAGAGCCGATTTCTCCAGGAATGCTCTAAGGGTTGCCCAGCCTAGGGAGAATCCGCCCCGCCCTGTTCCTCCAGCCCAGTCACACCCAGGTAGCCTTAAGTCCTAAGTCCCTGCCCAGCACAAGTGGAGACATCCCTGAAAGTTTGCGTTTTTAATAAAAAGGGTGTTATGGGGGTGGGGATTAGAATGGGAAACTATTTCCTCTTTGACGTGCCACTAACTACTATTAGGAAAAGAGAAAGAGACGACTCTGCTGAAGAATATGCCTTTTATTAAAGCCGACAAGACAAATAGAGCAAGTTTTCCAGTTACGATGGTGTTAAAAGCAAGTCTAGAGTCTAATTACGTTGCTTGGCGTAGTCCTCTCTGGACTTTATTGGGAAGCGTGTATGGAACAACAGCTTGTATTTTTAAACTTAAGTGCTTTATCCAGTAGAGTCAGTTATTTGAATTTGAGACAGTTCGCTCTTGTTTGTCACTTAAAAAAATCAGTTAGTTTTTTTTGTCCTGGTATTCATTCATTAGAAAGGTAGGTATTTCAGTTTGCACTGGGTTTTAGCAGAAGAAAGCATCAAAATGTCTGATCTACCACCCCCACACCTGTCAAGTTAGGCTCAGTAATTTGCAGGACATTTTATCTCAGTTTTAGTCTTTTGATACCGTTGTTTGGCTTGAGATTAGCAAATTGATTTTTGTCATAGGTCATGGTTTTGTTTTTTTTTTTTTATAATATAAATCTGGCCTGCCTAAAGAAAACTCTCAGGATACCACGGTGGCTTTGAACCTGCTCTATGTTTTCTGTAGACTTTTTTTAAAAAAAATACCAGGAGTAGATCTTAAACTAGCATGCTAGTTTGAACACTGTGGAAAATGTCTCACTATTTGATTACTAGCAGTTTGATGACGTTCCAAAAAAGAGTCAGGGACCTTTCTCAGATCCAACATTTAATAGTCTTAGGTATGTACGGAGGCATTTATTGTGGTATGTTGTTATATTAAAACTTACTTTAAAGATAGGCAGTTGTAGGTAGTTTTAATTCAGCTTTATTGAGTGAAATTTACTTGTATGCATTAGGAAAAGTCAGTTTGCTGTAACCCAAGGGGGCAAATGAAAAACAAGTAATTTCAAAGTAAAAACCAATTCTTTGTCACAGGGATAGAAAACACGTCACAGAATCTGTATGGATTTATTCAGTATTACAAATTGAATGTTGTGTATTTCCTTTCTATATACATTATGATTTTGTAAAGTAAGTTAGCCCGACTTTTGGGATTCTCTAGATGAGTCAAGATTTTGCTGGATCAGTAAAGCAATAAACAGACTTCGGCCTTTGGAAAAATAAGTAGACTATAGTACTTGCAATTTAAGTTCTATTTTAACTTAAAAGTTCAGTGAGCACATTAAACTGATAAGAATGAATAGTTTCTGTAAGCAAAGTAAATATATTTTAACTTTTGTTAGATTCTGCTTGAAACTGTGCTTATTGAGGTTGAAATAAAATTAAATATATCTTGGTCATAAGCATCAGGCAGCTCACTCTGTATCATGTATTTGAAGTAACTTCTGTGGCACATAGAATTTTTGTCTACCCTATGGAGTATATTTACTGACTTTGCATTGATTATAGGAAAATATAAATTCATGTCCTGTCAGCATAGATCTACAGCTAGAGCTCATCTCCGTGCTGGTCACTTCTGGGAAATGGATATTCAGCTTTTAAATGTTGCTAACTTTTTAGCTGCCAGTATTTATTAGGCAGTGAACCCAATTGATTTTATGCATCAAATTGGCAAAAATCTGTGAAATAGCAACTGAGAAATATCAGTCTGAATAGAAATACTATATCACGTTTGCCTAACTGCCTCCTTCACGTTTCTCAATTGTGAAGCCTTGCTGGAGTTTTGCCTAAAAGTGTGGACAATCTTCTTTACTATTAAACTGCATTCTAGCTAGACTGTAAGGGAGTGATTTGCCCAATGAAAATCTAACTCAAAGAGAGTATACCTATTTGCTTTAACTTAAAACCGTAGAAAGATTTTAAGGAACTTTTAAAGATAACTTACAATAATAAAACTTTATTTGCATCGCCCCTTGGTAGCTATGCTCATACAAATAGACATGACTTGATATTAAGAACACGTCCATTCACCTGAAGATTGCCGTAAACAGTTCTGAACTCGCAACACATATTCTTTTAAACGCCATGTGTCTAATGAAAGTTGCTCTTTAGTTTCTCTATTCGCAAAAGTGATGCTGGAGTCATTAAATATGTCTTCCGGTTTGTATTGTAGGTAAGGGAGTTAAAAAAAAAAAGACAGTTGCAAATATAGCGGATACAGCTCTCCTCAATCTGTGTTTTGCTTCTGCTAAGGTATGAATATTATTAGTTTAAGAGTTTATTCTCTTCTGTTAAGTGTGCAGGTTTCACTAAGCACAATCTAGTTTTCTTTTTCTTTTGCATTCTTTCATTTCTGTAGGAACTGCAAGCTTGTCACCTACGAGTAGTAGCTCACTTGAGTTGCTTGGTTGTGCTTTCATCTGGAGTTCTGAAAGTGATCGGAGTGGTGGGCTAGCAGTCCTGAGTGTTTCTGAAGGTGAGGGACCCATGCACGTAGCTAAGGAGAGAGAAGTGCTAATATTTTTCTAAGAATATTCCCTTAGGTATTTGTCTTTCAAAATTCAGTTGTTCGTTTTAAAAACATCTGAGCCATCGTCAGTTTGATCATGTATGCCAGAACCCTGGCACTGTGCCTTTTTCATTGACAAGTGAATGAAATCATCACCGTTTAAATCTAGGCACTAGGAGTGAAGGGAGAGGGGGAAGAGTCATCTTTGCTTCCAGTGGGGTCTATGCTTGAATCTGTAAAGGATTCCTTTATTTCTCAAGTTTCACATTTTTAAAGTGATGTCTTTATATGTTCAAAACACATTAAAAAATGGCATCGTATGAAATCGAACTCTGAGTTTCAGTGCCATGTAATGTATCATTTTATTAGCTGTATTGGGATAATTTTATCATTTTGATATTTATATCAGAGTTATGTAAGTACTCTACATTAGATGGGTATCTCATGTCCTTATGTGTGTCCATTTATAGATCTGCGGTCTACACTACCCTCCCTCTCTCTCTCCTTCAGATATAGACATTTGCAGAAGTCCTCGTCTTAGTTTCTGGCCTGACTTTCCTGGAGTTTTACAGAGCAAGATTAGCTGCTGAGTTTATTATTTCCCAGCCATGATGTGCATTATTTTACAGTCATAGCAAGCTAGCAGAAAGCATATCCTGTCTGCTCTTAAGGTGACTGACACACCAATGCTGTGTGAGGCTGCTATCCGGGCTCATCCAGCCTTTTGAGTATGAAACCAGTATCAATAAACTGAGTAGTCCAAGAGCTCAGAGCCAGTTGTTAGGAGTTCCCTTCTTCCGTTGTGTGTGTTGAGAGATATTAGCCAGGTTTATTCTGTGGCTGATACACAATAGCTTTGGAGCTCTCTGCCTGTGACAACAGGGGCAGGTTTAGAAGGAACACTTAGCTTTTGGGGCAAATTCGCTTCCTGAGTTTTCTGCTGTTTAATCTTGCAAAATGCCTTTCTGAACAGGCATTTCATGGCCGTCTCCCCACTGACCTGGTTTCCTGTTGGACAGGGACAGATAAAGATGGCACCTCCCTTCTCTCCTGTTGCTATGAAAGGAGCATCCTACCAGCCTCACGCTGGGCCAAGAAAGTGAATGCGTACAATTAGTCCTTTAGGAGTCCTGGGCTTTGCTAGCTTAGGAAAAGAAGATGCCAAAATAATTTATCCAAGAGAGAGGGGGGGGGGGTTGGTGGGAGAGAGGAACAAAACATAAGAATATGTTTTAAAAAACAATTTTATGTATATAGTAGTATTTGGTGCATTGTATAGTTTATTTTTCAACGTAAGTCATTTGCTTAATTTTTGAAAAAGTCTCCATTCCCTCTTCTGACTGCTTTGAAAAAGCTCCTTCGTTAGAAGGGTTTTAAAAGGTATGGTCTGTTCAGTAATGAGCCACTCTGTGTTGGGTCAGTCCATGGTATTCTCTCTTCACAAGTAGTATATAAACTATTAAAATAACAGCATAACTACAATATCCAAAGTGAAAAGGAAGCCTATGTTCCCCTAAGCACAGTGAGGAAGGCAGTCCTTGCCCCTTGCCCGGGACAACTCACTCAGACGAGTCTTCTACACAGAGGGGAAAAATTGTGTTTTGATCAGTTGTGACAAATAACACCTTCATATTCAGGCATTAAAAACTTCAAAGAGGAGTATGAGGAATGAGTTATTAATGCTCACTTTTAATAATTTGTCTTACCATAGTGGTCTTGGCCAAGCGTCAATAAATTACTGTCTCTTTGAAGGGGCTGATTTATACTCTTCCATTTATATGTTGGTCTGCTTTTCAACCCATGTCCTGAGATGTTTTGTAGAAAAGTTTCTTGTGATTAATGTGAACTTCCAGTGTTTCTGAACAGGAGATTACTCACCACTAGGAAGTCCGCTTTTTTCCCCTCTTAAATTTGTTTGCATTTTATGTTTTCAAAATGTAGTCAGTCACGAGCAAGTCGGCACCATGACACAGAACCACTTGGTTTAAAAGTAAACATCAGTAATGTAAACTTTCTATGCAGAAATTACTATACATACTTCTTGGTGAAGAGAAATCCATGTATTTTGGTCTTCTTTATGGTCCGTAGTCCTTACTGCATTCTCTAAAGGAGTATTGTGGAGCTTCTGAAATCCATGTAGCATTTGCCCATAGACGATTTACATGGATACAAACTCCTGATTTTTGAACTTTCTGAATCTAGTTTTCCAACAGGGAACCATATGTTTCAACAAACATTACTCTAAGATATTGAAAACTCCTCCTGAAGTTACCTAGTTGCTGAGCGACCCCAGCACACTCGCGAGGGCTCACTCAGCCTTCATTCAGGTGGATTCTATCATTTTCAATAAGGAAAACTAACCCTTTGTCATCTTTAGAAACATCCTTCATACAACTGACAGTTGACAGGTTGAAGAAAATGTTACTGTCAGGTCTTATTTTCCACCCAAGGGAGGAATAAAAATAGGTTTATAAGATTTTTTTTTTTAAAAAAATCTACTTAAAAGTTATTTCAAGATGGAGGGAAATATTTTTAATTTTTATATGGAAGTCATCAAATTAATCTCCGCACTTACTTCAGGGAAGGTCGGCGAATGCATTTCAAGGAGAGATTCTGAACAGTTGGTTTCCTGTGCTTTAACTCTACAAGGACAAATGCCGTTGAACTGCTTGTGTGTTTTTATATAGGATTCTGAAGAGATGTGAGTTAATATTATTCCTATTGTGATTTAGCCAATGGCCTGATTTTCATGACTGAGGATCATGATTTAGTATGAAACAGAAGGGAGTACTCACCCACCCATCTGTGATGCCCCAGGATCGCCACACACATGCGTGTAGGCCTTGGACAGTCATGCCGTGTGCACACAAAGATTGGACCATTTTGAGAAGTGGCTTTGTTATTAATACCTTCAAAGATCTGTACAGTGTAACCGATGTGTTCCCAGGTAGAAGTTTATGAACACACAGAAATTAGAATAAGGCAAAAGTCCTGTTTCTGCATTTAGAAAAGCTGGGCTTGGCTTTCAGCATTTTTCTTTTCTCCCCCACCCCCCTCAAAGCAGCCATCTTGTTTTAAGACCGATTTCATTTTTCTCATGAAGATTGTCTGGAAATGAATATGGATGGAGAAACGGGCTAAACCACCAAGTAAGCGTTTTGGTGGGACTCTGTTAAAGCACTAGCTTCATTTACAAAGTCACGAAAATGCTGTCTTCCTGTATTGAGTTGACAAAAGGGTGTTTTAAGTAGTGTTGATGTGCTTAGCCGAGGTGTGTCATATTTTAATGTTAAATGCGAGGCTTTACCATATTTCCATATGTGCTTTTCTCTCGAAGCTTAGGATTCACTGCTAATTGCAAGGCAATATGTCGGCACCCCCACCCTCTCTACTGATGTCTTTTTGCTGACCCAATTAAGTAGTTCTTCCTATTGTCTGACATCAGTGGCCCCCCACTCCCCAGCAGGAACACATATAATTGATGATCATTACCAGGTATATTTATGCAGTAAGAGGCAGGGGTAGAAATGAGGATACTTCTTAAATTAAAGCATTTGTATGCTTTAAGAAGCATTAGGTCATGTCAGAACCCAGGTGCCCATGAAATACAGCCTCTCACTTTTTCCTTCTTTCTTTCTTTCTTTCTTTCTTTCTTTCTTTCTTTCTTTCTTTCTTTCTTTCTCTCCTCTCTCTCTCTCTCTCTCTCTCTCTCTCTCTCTCTCTCTCAATAAACACTCTTTTGAGGGTATTAAAAGAGAATTATTTTAGAGGCAAGCACATTTGTTACTGAAACTTGTGAGATCATATGGGCTGAGTCTGCTCTGCTTTCTACCACATTCTGTATTTCTGGGTGCAGTTGGAAGAACATGTGGCCTAGTAAACTTTACCAAAAGTTTACCCTACACTTCTTGCTGCTGCATCTGTTTGATGATGTCTGGGAACATCATTATCTTATAATTATCTTGTATTTTGGTAAAAGCAAGGCTTCCTGAAGATTAATTTCTAAAGTAGCCCAACTCAGTCTGTCTCGTTTAAACTGGGCCCTCGGTCTGCTTCAGATCACTTGAGTTCAGTAGAAGAGGCGCTTGCGTGGTTCCAGGATGCAGGGTTGGCAAATAAGCCGCATGCTTAAAGAACAGATAGCCATCTTACGCTTAAAGTCAAGATCTGAGTTGGCAGAGATTTTTTTTTTTTACCAGAAAGCTTCTCTCTGGTTCATCATCTCCTTTCCTTTGACAGGCTGGTGGAGAAGATTAAAATAGCTTGAGTGTTCAAAGTGACCTTTTAGCTTTAAATGAACTAACGAGTACCTTTGTTGTTAATGTTGTTTCCGAGCTGTCAGAGTTTCCATTTTAAGTTTTATTAGTGTCTTATTTATATAGGTTAAAAACTGTAATTAACAATTAGCTCTTGCCTCTCACTATGAAAACACGCACGATGAAAGCGTTTTCCTGTAGGAAATGTGGTCTTGTGGTTTGAGTAAAATTAAGTTATGGTTTTAGTGAAGTCATTAATTGTAGTACAAATTGTTACCCAGGTTTTGATGATGGGGGGAAGACGCTATGGATGATGTTTCTGGGATGTCAGTGGGAAAACCGTTGTGTTGCTTTTTTTTTTTTTGAGCTTAATATATAGGAGACTTAACCTTCTGAATAACGTTTTTATAGTGTTTAATTTAATGGAGACAAGTGAGAATGGAAAGAAAGGTTAAGGCAACGCTCAATATGGGGAAATTGTCTTTTGTATTTAACAATTAGGTTAAACAAAGTGTGAGCAAATGGACCCCGGCCCCCTTCTATTGTTTCAGTGCAAGAAGATTCAGACAGATGTGGGAATGTGGAAGCAGTGACCTCTGACTCGCACAGCATGGCCACTGCCCTGGCCCATAAGTGTCCTGAGCCACCATCGTAGCAGGGGACCGGTTTGAAGTGACTGACACTTTGAGATGGAGCCCCTGCAGCTGAAGCTGTGGTTCTTTGCAGCCTTGCGGGGCTTCCCCAAGCTTCCCAGCTTCTTAAGGGCCTCACCCGCACCCTGTAGGAGAAACGCTTCTCTGGCTCAGAGCTCTGCTGTCTTCTGGATGTGTTCTCCGACGGTGCGGCTGCTATAAATCTTTGCTCCCAGATAATTTTACCCATCCAGTTGGAATAACGCAGAAGGATGAGGGAGGCTCAGAGGGTACCTTTCTGCTGGGACAAAGCACTTGCCTGCTTTATTTAGCAAATACTTTTTTTTTTAAAGATAGCTGAAAGAAGTGGCTTTGTTAAAGGCCTTTTCTTTTAGTTCCAGGTCTGCAGTCTTGCCAGTAACCTTTGGGTTCAGGCAGACCATTAATGTTTTGGATACTGTGGCATTCAGTGCTTTCTTCATATATTTGTTTACTGTTACTGCCTCAATAAACTTTTATGCCTATTTCTGTAGTTTTTTGGCAGGGGCTCCATTTATTAGCATTTAGTGACCCAGCACTAAAGAGGGGTGCAGTTCAAATAGTCGTGCTTCTGACAGGGTTTTGTGTCAAACGAGAGAAAATAATAGGGAAATGAAAGCTGCCAAAACGTGTCTCCCAGTTACTAATTAATCAGACGAGAAGGGACCTCGGTGGCAGATCTCATGTCCACCCTGGCAGCAACTTGGGGATGCTTCCTTTTAAATACTGTATAAAAGAAATTGAAGTAAGCCTTAGGAAATGTAGCACCCAGATAGAAGATGCAAATATAATTTTTTTTTAATTCTGTGAAAAACGAGACAAAAACCATAACTTAATACTGAATCTCTGTATTCTTCCCAGCTGTTATCGAAAACATAAAGCTATTCTAAAGAGTATTTCCCTTATTAATAAGCAATGCCTTTATTCTTATTAATATTTTAGTGTAAGCATTATACTATTCTTGGTTTTAGTTCTGGTGTAACACTTATACATGTTTTATTGTCCAGAGACTTGGGTGTTATTTTGAAACTTTTCACCCTCATTTTATGCCAGTCATCAATATTTGGAGATTATTCTAACTGGGGAAAGAAACTCCCTTCCCCCACAAATTAACATGTGTTTGTAGGCAGACTTTACTTTTTTTCTGGCCATGTTTCCTCTATGGTTGCTGGGCCCATAATTAAATGCCTGTTATTAATGTATTTTTTTCCATAGCATTTACAACACAAAAAGGAAAAGGTCTTGTGTTGAACTATAGCTGTCAGGGGAACAATGAGAACTAATTACACACTCAGCTATCACCACTGTTGACTGTCCTCTTGGGAAGACAACAACATGGTGTGTGTGTGTGTGTGTGTGTGTGTGTGTGTAGTCCATATGTATACACATAGGGTCAGACATACCTTCTGGTTCATTTTTAAGCTATATGTTTTCTGAATCTAAATGAACCATTGGCAACAAAATGTACATAAGCTATCCAGCTCAGCTAATTAGGTTTAAGAACAAAAGTTCTTTGATGGGGAGGCCCCCCCCCCACTTTAGTGCCTCTTCTTCATAATATAGATGGAATCAGTCAATTTATGCCTCTGAGTAGCTCATTAATTTAGATATTATTTGCGCATGGTCTTGTAATCAATGCACACATGTTGTTGATTATCTGATTATTCCTTCCAATTATTTCTTGAAAATTGATAGTTCCTTACCTGAAAGGTTTGTGTCGCTTTCAGGACGATCAGTTTATTCTACAGAGTTCTTTGGTGCTCTGTCCTGGTCACTGTTTTGATTTAAGAAAGGAAATAAAACAAGAAATAGTGCTTTTTTTTTCAACCGTCAACAGCTTTGGTATGTTCTCTCACAAGCCTTTGAGTTATTAAGTAGAAGGATGTTTCGGGACCAGTTCTGGATTGCGGTCACTTCACACTCAGCTTGTGTGGAGTATCCTGCCCAGAGTCACTGCGTCTTCTAGAAATGCTTTACGTGAACACTTTCCATTCTTGGTGGCGAATTCTCTCTGACTGAAAAGAATGCATTTCTTGTGTCTCATACCAGATCGAACTGGGGGAATTCAGGAATTTTGTATTGATTCAAACATATCTCACAAGAAGAGTTCGCATTAAAGGAACGTTGTAGGTATTAGTAATAATATATTCTGTTAGTAATAATATATTCATGTGTTGGATATTTAGAAGTTATGATTGCTAAAATATTTATTGAGTGAGACCATGTGTAAAACACCGAGAGGCATAACGAAGACGCAGAGAGAAGGCAGGCGGTGTCTGTGCCCGTAAGGAATTCAAGAGTTTGGTTCAGAGTTAAGAATTTTGTGGCTCTAATGACAGGACAGAGTAGAAAATAATAATAAGAAATCTTCACATCATTTCACTTGTTAGGAGCCTGTAAAGTGTCTCCTGTGGACCAGTTTTTGTTCTCAGAGCTGGCAATAGAGTTCTGTAGACAACATGCCAGCCACCAGGAAACATTCATTCAGTGCTTTCTAGGTCCCTTTATCTCACCCCTGGGGGGCACTTGGAGGCCTTGGGGATTCTTGCTGAAAGGTAGATTTTAATTTAGTAGACCTAGGTAGAAGCCCAGTCTCTCACATTTCTGACAAGGAACCAGGGAAGAGTGTCATGCTTAGTGATGCCATGACCCTTGGCTGGGAACTAATTTGGGCTTGAGTGTCCCGTGAATATTCAGTGGGAGAGGTTGATCCTCTCTGGCTAAGGACTTGGGGTGGTGTTTGCCTGGGCTTCCTATGGAACCGTCTCTGTGGTTTCTAAAATGGCTTCCTATTTGCATGAGTGAAATTATTCGCCATTTAAAAGGCCTGAAAGGCCCAGCAGTCTTCATTTCTAGCCGTTTCCGCCAAATTGCAGACATATAAAATAAAATCGTACATTGAGGTTTATGCTTCATTGAAAATGTACCATTAACAAGGTGAAGGCTGGGGATTTGGCTGTAAGTCTGCTCTGTAGACAAATCCTACCGCAGTGAAAATGTCTTGGCCCAAGAAGTTTGACGAGAACCTTGCTATGAATTTTTAGGGTATTTACATGCAAACACCTTCCCCGAAGGCACTGTAAGTGGCAGTTCCAGGATGACACCTCAAAACCAGACTTTTAACACTTTCTAATTTGACTCCACGAGGTCAAATGAGCCCAGAATGTTTATTTTATTTTCGGCACAGAAGATGCCTATCGACAGTTTTTCTTTTCCCACTGGCCGAGTGTCCTGTGGGTGGCTTTCAGGAGCCTACACTTCCAGCAGAGCTTTACCCACTGGGGGAAAATGCTTCCTGCTCTGAATTTCTATGTTGCCAATGTCCTCAGTGAGCAGCTGTTCCCACAGAGTCCATAGATAGGTTTCTGTGTCCTGTCGCAGCCAAGGCCTCAGTTTCTTCTGTCGCCAAAAGTGTGTGATGATTTCATCAATTGGTAGCCACAGGGCTGGCTAGACTCTGGTCACTCTGCCTTCTTTTGTTTATTGTTTCTGTCCTTATTCTCTCGCGGTGAATCCTGTACCACCGACCTAAGTGAACCCTACATCTCTGAAAGCACATTCAGTGGACTTGATGCTGATGTGGGAAGAAAGATAAAACCTGCTGTCTCTCAGGTCCTTAGGAAAACCAAGAAGATAGTGAGCATTCTACTTAGCTGTGCCTTTATTTTTAAAAATTATTATAATTATAATAACTATTTTTATTGTTGTTGTTGTTGTAGAGACAGTCGTGCTTTGCAGCTCTGCCTAGCCTAGAATTCACTGTGTAGACCAGGCTGGCCTCGAACTCACAGAGACCAGCCTGCCTCTGCCTCCCGAGTGCTGGGATAAAGGAGCGCATCTCCTGGCTTGCCCTTATTTTATAACACTGTTTGCCAACACTTTTGTGGTTAATTATAAAGCAGAAGCAAATACCCTCCTTGTTAAATTCTTGATATAATGAATTTAATTAAAATTCTGGGCAGCAGTTGGTAAGAACAATGAACATTATTAAGAATAGTAATTTAGTATAGGGCTGTTTGTTCATTTGTAAGCGTGTGTGTATGCTTCCCCTGGCATAAAGGAGGATGTTCCTCAATAGGAATGCTGAGGGGCCCTCTCCCTGTTTCTACAGTTTATAATTCTCCTAGATTAAGAATTTTTGAGGCACTTTTGCGACTGTGAGCTGCAGTGGCTCTTAGAAGGGAAGCGTGCTATGTACTTAGAAGACTTTAAATTTAGGAATCGGCTGTATTGACTGATTAAAGTGAACTCATTTGAATATCTCCAAGGGAATGTCTTCATTGAACATAGGATCATGTACCTACGACTTACGGTCAAGGGCAGGCTTAGAGTAAAGTAGACGATAGTCAGTAATTCTAACTAATGCTTTGTCACCCCCCCCTTTACGTTTTTTCCTTTTAAATTTTTGGGGGCACGGTTTCTCTACTTAACACCCCTGCCTGTCCTCGAACTTGCTCTGTAGACCAGGCTGGCCTCAAAATCACAGAGCTCCATCCTCCTCTGTCTTCCGAGAGCTGGGATAAAGGCATGCATCACTAAGACCCGACATAACACCCCAATTTTTACAAAACAGAAGATAAATATAGTGAATATTGAAAATGTATTTTATGGTTATTAAAGGTACTTTTTTGTCAGATTAATAGATTGTAATTGAGTTTTTAGGTGACCTCTGATATAAATATGTCAATTGTTTTGGTAACATTAAGGAGGAAAAAGAAACATTAAATTCATTTGTTTTTTAAATTTGAGTTTTGTAATCACAAATGTTTAGGGTAAAACTTTTTTTAGCAATATAGAGGCACAAGGCTTAGTGCACAAGATATTTAAAAACATATCTAGGGGCTGGAGAGATGGCTGAGTGGTTAAGCACATTTGCTGTTCTTACAGTGGACCTGGTTCAGTTCCCAGCACTCACTTGGCAGCTCACAGCCATCCGTAAGTCTAGGTCCTGAGATCTGATGCCCTCTTCTGACCTCTGTGGGTGCCAAGCACTCACATGGTTCACATACTACATGCAGGAAACAACTCTTACACATCAAATAAATAAGAAAGAAAGCCAAAATCATATCAAACTGAATTTGCCAATCATCTTTTAGCATTTTTTTTGCTAAATTTTAGATCTAGTTAGATTTTATTGCTGATTGAATTAGAAGTTCCCTTCATTAGTGTCACATATGAAGCTCAGTTTTTCCCATCCTAATAAATAAATAAGTGCAATAAAAATAGTGCTTCTCTTCTGTGAAAATTTAAAGGGGAATGTATATAGGAGACCCTAGAATTGCTATAGAACTGTTTGTAAGGTGGATAGGAGACCTCATCACTAGTGCACAGCCTACATGACCTTAACCGAGCAGGAGCCCAGGCTCTCCTGAACCTGCCTTCCTCTTTGTTAGCACTTAGCCTGGAGTGTAGACTCACTCAGACACCTGCTTCCAAGGCCAGGAATGGAAGGGTCAGAGTTCAAGGGAGCATGCGTCATACAGGTGACTCTCACTCTATAAAACCCAACATGTTCTTATAGATTGCAGAGGAAAATGTTCTTCAAGTGGGGAGGGTGGCTCAGGCCTGTTGACCCAGCACTTGGGAGGCTGAGGCAGAAGTGGTGAGTTCAAAGCTAGCCTGTGCTCTATAGTAACACTCTGTCTCAACATAGGCAAGCACTATAAAACAAAAACTGCAAAAGAGAAACTCGGTTCTCAGAAATAAGATCTTCCTTTCAAAGCAACTTGGGAGAGTTAACGTTTTAAAAGACGAATTTATCAGTGTGGGCTGTTGTATCTGGGAGCTATGAATTTTGCACTTGCATTGCGTTTTTTTCTTTGTTTTATCTAGTTTTTGTCTTGAAGAAGGTCTCATTACAATTTATCGTTTGATTCCCACTAAAGGAGAAATGTGGGGAAAGTGGTACTTAGGGCATGTCTGCAAGACCTTTCTCGGAGATGAGTTCTGGATCTCTTTTTTCCATTTGGTCATTTATTTTGATGTCCTCTTTTCTCTTGGTTTGTTGTCTGTATTGTGTTCTCTGCTTTGGTCTTCATAGGTGTAATGAGATATCTCTTTCTCAAAGGAGAAATTAATGAATACCGACACCCTCCTGGAGAATGCTTGTATTTCCAATGAGGAGCTTGTTGAAACAAATCAATTTCTGTCTAAGGCTGTTCTTGCAGGCAACCAGGCTGGCCCTGAGATCTTGGAGTTTTCTGAATCTATGCCCCACCGCTCTGGGCTCTGGCAGTCTCTTGATGCCTGTCTGCTTCAGAAGTCTTGCTCCTGATGGCCTTAGAGCTTACTCCATATTAATTATGCACACATTAATGGGAGAAGCACAGACAGATCATAGCATTCAGCTGAATCTGTCAAGGAGCACATACTTCTTTCAGTGAAATCCGAGTTACATCACTGCCAAAGGACGGCTTCCTTGGAGAGCCGTCTGGGAGTTATTCGAAGCAGATTTTACTTCGCATGTTTATAGTTAGTTAGGTGAATAGCAAATGAGCTCACTATTTGTTCCGAAATAGCATTCATGTCCTTACGGCATTCTTTGAGAACATCCTTTTACTCTTAATTATATCCCTTCCCCCAAAGAGAGAAACATACTACAGGAGGGACATGACCAGTGATTCATGTGTGCAACACCCAGACACTTAGTGCTGCTTGGCCAGCGGTAATAGGCCGATTGAGGTCGCCATTAGGAGCACTGAGGTTGTGTGAGTGAGCCATGCTAACATGGCAGAACAGAGTTCCCTTAGAAGCACAGCGCTTTAAGATTTAAACTTGTATGTCCAGGGGACTATTGGGCTTACTTATATTTGTTCTCTTAGCACCACATACCAAAGCTTTAGCTTCTTAAAGTGGAAGTTAAAGTTTGCCATGAAAACCGGCTTTCCACAACTTTCAGTTGTGTATAATTTTCCTTACTCTGTGGCGTGGCCTCCATCCGAAGCTTCTCCTTCCCCCCCCTCTCAAAAAAGATTTATTCATGCGTATGTGTGCATGTCTGTGTGTTTATACGCACACATGAGTGTGAATCCCCGCAAAGGCCAGAAGAGGGTGTCAGAACCCCTGAAGCTGGAGGTACAGGTGGTTTTTAGCTGTCTAAGGTAGATGCTGGGAACTGGAGTCTGGACCCCCTGGAGTCCACACCCCCCCCCCCAAGCTTATTTTCTTTGTAAAAGAATAGTAAAGAAGTTTGTCACTGTGTTACTAAAAAAATAAATTCTTAAATTCTTGCGTATCAGTTTTATAAAGTACCAGCCAGAAAAGTACTTGAACCAGGCTTCCTCAGTAGTTTCTTTCCCTGAGAGTGTGTTGTCGATCCATTAGAGTGTGTAACAATTCAGTCATTGCTTTCCATGTTGAAACAATTGGGTGGAATTACGTTTTAATTGTTTGAATTTTACTAATACAGGAAATGGTGTAAAGACCGGAGCCAGTGCAGCTCAGGACTTGAGTGAATTGTGACAGGAAGGCAATTCTGTTGCGTTCTCTGTTCATATATTTTGGAAGGAAGGATGGTTTGAGTGACTTGCTTTGTATTTGCAATGGCTAAATTGTGTTACAGTGTTTACATCTTTAGCATTTGGAAGATGATGACTAGCCCCTTTAATTAAAAAAATGTCATAAATGATAACTCTGGCCAGTTGCAGGTCCTCTTGTTTTTATCATTGAACTGTTTGGATTTGTCTCTGTCTTTATAGAAGTTTATGAACTGAGGGCAGGATATGTGATTAGGTTATAAAAATAACACAGTTTGCTTACTGATTTGGGTAGAATAGTATGCATTGCAATTAGTTGTCTAGAGCAGACAACTCTGAAATTTTTTAGATATATAATCAAAATCTGTAATAATCTCATAGTTTTTAGTAAGATTTTTTTCCAACCTCTTATGGGTTAATGCTGTGAGAATTGACTCTGTTTCGGAATTTAAAAAGCATTAAATCAGCTGAGCAATTGACCATATTTTCAGTTACAGAGTTTTGCTTTTACTAAGTGGAGTCTCCTCACATTGTCTCAATGCCGTTGGCGACACTATAGTATGGCAGCCTACAATCCCCCTCCTGTGTGCTGTTCCTTAGCAAGCCCCCTCCAACTGTGGGAAGGGAGCACACACACACACACGACACTCCAGCTACTCTCCTTAGCATCCTGGTCAACCTGCTCCATCTGTTGCCAAGACAGACGGCACAGTTATGTCCCATGGCATACTTTTCATCCATGGGGTGTGGTAATCACGACTTCGCTTTAGGACACACTGGAATTGATAGCATGTAGAAGACCTGGATCAAAAGCAAGTTACGGAGGGTAGATTAAGAGCACCACGGTCCTGCAGTGCCATTCTGGGCAGCAGGGGCAAACATTGGCAAGCTCCAGGTTTATAGGATCAGAGATAGATATACAGGGGTCACTTCAAGTGGATTTGCAGTTCAGCCTGATTTGGAGTTTTAAGACAGCAGTAATCAGTGTTTGGAAGACGATTGGTTTTTCTTGTTATAAATTGCTAATTAGTATTGATAGTCTAACCTGTTGTGTAGAAAATCCTCCCTTATTTTCTGAGAAAAGTGGCTCGGACAGTAATCTATTTACTCATCTCTACCCCTCTCTTGCCTCTTGTTAAAATAAAATCTCGAAACCTCTAGGGACTCCCCACTGTTGAGTTCTGCTTGGAAGGAGCTTTTGAACAGTGGCTTCACACTGAAGTAAATATTGACTGGGGCCTGGCCTGAGCCCTGTTCAAAGCCTCCCATTGTTCCGGCTTACTCAGCACTCCAGCGCAGCCTGGAGTGTGCATGTGTCAGGGAGAGGAGAAAGGCCGTGGAGGGAAATGAACAGACCCACAGCTGAACTCGCAAATGCACCACACAGCGGAAAGAGGAGCCGGCCACAAAGCCGGCCGGGGCTTGTGTGGGGTTGCAGAGAATTGAGGAGCCTGAGCTGAAGTGCAGAAACACTGGCCGTCTTGTCTGTGGCAGAGAAGTTCAGCAGACACGAAGCTGCTTGTTTGGGTGGGTCCAGCTGGTCTCTGAGCACAGCCTCCTTGGTGGTGATGCCGCCTTTTCCGGGACAGGATGGGTAGCTGTTGGGGGAACTTGAAAGAGAAATGGATAAATCTGAATTCCAGAGGCACAGTTCTCCCGAGGCCCTGTCAGTCTTCCTGCCTTCAGCTGTCATGTTGGATTACACACTCTCCTGGGCCTCCTAAGGGCCACCACATCCCTAAGGTATCAGATGGGTGGGGGAGAGCCATATGCTGTTCAAAATGGAAGTTCTGAAGTTCTGGAGAGTTGTTCTTATGAGAAATTTGAACTTTTTCTCCGGACATCCTTTAGATAGAGTGCAGATTTTCTTGGAAAGTGTATTCCTGTAAGTAAATGCTGACTAAGATTTTTTTAAAATCTTTTAATTCAAGAACTCAAACAAACAGCTGGCTGACTTATATTTTAGTGAAAACCATCCCAGTTCTTTTACTAACCGGGAAAGTAAACATTCTTAGAAAAAAGAATTCTCATGTGTCTTGACTATGAAATAATTTTTAATAAACACACAGGGCAAACCAACGACATGTTTGGAGTTTTTTTTTTTTTTTATCTCCACTGATATTTAGGGTCACTGTAAAAGCACAGTCTTCAGTGATGTTCGATGTGAACACACCCGTGCTGAAGGCCACATGCAGGCAAATACCAGGATGATTAGAATATTCATTAATTGCTAAGACAATCACCAAACTGTTCTGCTCCGCTCGCATGTTAGGACAAATAATGTCACACCAGAGCATGGAATGCCGTGCACACTAGGAGAAACCACATCTGTCCCCGGGGTGATGGGAAGCTCTTCCTGGAAGGGAAATCATTTAGTCTAGATTCTGAATAGACAGGCATGGTTTTCCTAGTCACGGTAGGAACAGTAGAGGAATAGCCCAAGGACCTTCAGCAATGGGAACAAAGTTTGCAGACTGGCCTTGTAGGTGGAAGTGGAGGTAGAAGAAGAGCCGTGCATTCTGGGAAGCTATCTGAGGCGTGTGTGGGAGAGGTGCCGGGCTATGATTGTAAGGCTCTGCTTTTGCTTGCGGCGGGAAGAAAAGAGGTGTTTTGTTGTTTGGTTTTGCTTTTGTAGACCAGTTTTATGTTCACAGCACAATTGAACAGATTGTAGCTACAGAAATACCCCATATACCCTGTCCCCTCATGAGTAAGCATTTGTAGGTGAAGGGGGCTGGCTCCTGCAGTTTATTTTCTTTCAGCATAAGCAGGCAATGATGAACGTTGAAGATCTTCAAACTAGACTTGACTTGTAAGTGGTCAGGTGGGAATGGTAAGACCCAGCAGCTTCTGTGTTTCTGTGTGAAACCTGGGATGGGTTTCATCTCTTAGAACACAGTTTATTCCTGGCATGGCTTAAGCTGCCGTTTTCACACACACTTTCTGTTTCTATTTTTTTTTTAGACGAAGCAAGATAATAATAACAACAACAACAACAAAAACTTCATTGTTGCCCCCAAATCACCAGTGGGAAGTTAATGCATAAAACAGATCAAACATTACCAAACAGACCCCAGGCTACACTTCAGGGTTTTAGGGTCTGTGATCTGCACACCCCCGTTTCCAGGCTAAGAACACCTAGAATTTTGGATTCCAAATTTAGATCCCCTAACTTACAGGGCAGGCTTGTTGTTCCCTGTGAGTAAATAGGAGTATGGTGTAGAAGAGATCACTTCTGCTTGTGTGGCCACGGCAGTGCTGGGTTCCCCTATCAGAATGATGGAGCGGCACCCACCCATTGCTGCTGACTGTATACCGTGCCCAGTGCCTTGGGACCTCACACTTGTTATCCTTTATTTGGTCCTGATGAGAGCTCTTGTGAGAGTGGCATTGTAATGATTTTTGCTTTACAGATGAGCACACTGGGTTTTGCATATTTTCAACCAGCCCAAGGCCTCTTAGCTGTAAGTGGCCCTTACCCACTCAGCTGGGCTGTGTGGAGTGACATCCTTAGTTTAATAGAACTTAGTGGAATGTTGAAGCATGACCTTAGGGCAAAATTTCTGAGGACCGACGGTGTCAAATGATAGGGAATCTATGCTAATATGAAGGGAGGATTAGAAACGCACACTTTCAGTCCCTGCTTATTGAGTGTTTAATGGACTGAAGTAGCAAGCAAAACTGTCGCACCGGTCAGCACATAATTAGTTCACAGCTCTGCTGTTTTGTGGACTTGATCTTTGGAGCGGTAAGGTTGTTTTATATGTGCAGAGATAGCGCCCCCCCCCCCCTGCACAGTCTGGAAGGAGCCGGCCAACCTCTGGCTCGTGAATAAATGTTCTAAAGTTAAGCATCATGCAGTCAGGACATTTTCCTAAATATTTAATCTAAGGTCCTGTACTTAGGGCCAGTTTGGGTAAACATGATCATCTAGAGTGATTTAATTTTTCTTTCTTTTCAAAACGGGGTTCTCTGTGTATCCTAGGCTGTTCTGGAACTAACTTTGTAGACCAGGCTGGCCTCGAACCCACAGAGATTCTCCTGCCTCTGCCTCCCTAGTGGATTTAAACTTTTAATGTATTTTGCTAACCCTATAGTACACACATGTCAAGCATGAAATACTAGTTTGGGGGAGGAGTCAGAGGGAGAAAACACAAGAGGGAAATGTTGTAATCATATTGTATTTTTTTTTCAGAGAAACAAATAGGAAGTAGACTGTGTTTGCTTGAATTGACTTTATTCCTGTGGCCTAGATTCTTTCTCCATCCACCTCTTTCATCCCTTAATGTCTTTCCTCCAGTGTTTCTGCCCTGTAGCCTTGAAGCCAGTGAATTATTCCTCATTAGTCATGAGGATACCTCCCTGCCAGGCTGTGCGTGGATCAGGCTCCCCACCAGCCTCTGGAAGTACCTGGCAGCGGAGGAAAGGGGTTGCTATTCCTTTTATTCCCTCTACATCTGCTTTGCCAAATCTGTTGGGCGAGTATCTGGAGACATCAGGGGCTTTATCCTTCCTGTCCTGAAGTTGCAGTTGTCACACCCTCCGCTGCCTTAGTTGCTGATGTGAATAATTTAAAGGCATTTGTCATGCAATAGTTAATGTACACGTTTGGTGCTGTTGTGTGTTCTGTTTTAGGTTATGTGATTCGCAGTCAGAGACTGCGGTTTGCATACAAAACCACTGCACACCGGGCTGGCTTGTGATGCTTAAGGGTGTATGGTGGGTTCTGGGTGTAGTTCTGTGCTTCTTCACTGGGTGTTTGCTGAGCCCAGAAAAAAATAACCTTCCCATGTTTCAGTTACCTGCCTACAAAGAGAAATAATCATATTCTCACCCAGTGGAATTATCGCCACAATTAAATGATGTATTTTTACATGTATACTATGTAGACAATACATATTGGCTATTAATAAGTAGATTTAAATGAATTTTTATATTTTTTGGTACAAAATACCTAACAGTGATAGAACCGTGTCAATAAAGCCTCATGTAGGTTTGCAGCTGGTTTTGACCGACTCAGCTTTCATGGATGTATAGTGGGGAGGAGGTGTTGTTTGAAACATCAGCATGACTCACTGAGAAAGCGAATGAGTGTGGTATGTCTTCAGTGAAATCCAGGGACCGTCACTATTATGATTCAGCCACTTAGAGAGCTAATCACTGGCGTGTCACATACAAGTTCCATTGCCTGCACGTCGTTTTATCCTGGCTGCTAATATAGCTGCGTGTTCTGAGACCTTAACTGAGGTCAGATGCCAGTGATAAGGAGGTGCTGATTTGGACCCTTTGAAAGAGGAGGTGGTGTCTTTTCCAAAACTGCCAAGGCTTGGAATCAGGCTGGGTGCTTTTTTTTTTCTTGTTATTTGCTCTTCTTTCCCTCTTCCCTCCCTCCCTCCTTCCCTCCCTCCCTCCCTCCCTCCCTCCCTCCCTCCCTCCCTCCCTCCCTCTCTGTCTCCCTCCCTCTCTGTCTCCCTCCCTCCCTTCTTCTCTGTCTCCCTCCCTCTCTTTCTTTCCACAGCTAGGTGTTTAACCTCATGCAAATCGCCACATAGCCTGAAACTCGCCTTTTCATTTTTTGCAAGATGATTGAATCGGTTGGTGTTTCAGGTGACAACATCTGATTCATTAGATCTGGAATGTGTCAGAGCCCTGACACCGTTAATTGCTTGACTTTGGGTAAGTCATTTAACCCAGGTCAAGTTGAGGCTCCTCATCTGTGAAGAGAGGAGATTGTCCTCTGCCTGGTCGCGTTTGACTTGCTGAATCTATTAGCCTTTGAGATTGACTTGGTTGAAACATACAATTCACACCACCACCCCCCTTTTGTCAGTGCAAGAAAATTCATTCATATATACCCACAACAAGTGTGAACTCTTGAAGTGAGCACACATATTTTTCTTTAATTTCAAATATGACACTAAATAGATCATCAAAGTATTTTTTCCTGTTTTCTTTCCAGACCGGCTTTTAAAAGATTTGCACATGGGAAGCTAAGCTAAAATTGCAGTCAGCGAGTGTGACAGTAATGTATCACACGTATCCAACCACAAAAGACTCAAGCTGCCCTCTCCAGGGTTGATGAGTCAAATATGGAAATCCTCCCACATGGGGAAATCTCAACCGAGCTGTGTCTGAGTAAACTCTTAAGTTTAGATTATAAAAATTAAGGATAGTTTAAAAAAAAAAACCTTATGTGCTTCAAGAGAACAAAGTAAGAACCTAGAATAAAATAAAATGTTCACTTACAGGTTCATACAGTGAGGCAGAAGAACTGGCTTTCGTTTGCTTTCTTCTCCCTTGCCTTTGGGAGGTGGTAAGAGGCAAGGCAAGGAAGCCCTCTAAACAATCGCCTAACTATGTAAAACACCGGCCTACAGTACAAGAGCGCCCGGTGGCAGCCCCTCTTGGAGGTGTCTAGACACAATCTCATAGCCTTATTTCTAATCCCAGTTTCCTGTGAGCTCTCTCCTCATTATGCACATTTCTCTTCCAAAAATGCGATCACCGAAGAGCACAAACAGCATCACGGTAAACAATATGAAGTGGACCTTTCAAAAATTTGTTTTAATAACCCACGGAAACTTGAGCGGACAAGATGCGCTGACTCTTTAATTTCCGAGAGGTCAGTGCGCTATGGGAGAATGAACGGCTTCAGTCCTAAAATGAGTTACGTTTTCAAGTAAGTTATTTAGTGTGTACTTGCGTCAGTGTGCTGAGAAGTATAGAGGAGAGGTATAAATAGCAACGGCGAATTACTACCCGTTTCACCTGTTCTGTGTTATGTCTTGCATTGGATTGTCCAGTTTACCAAGCCATTTACTTGGAGATTCCTGGCCCACTTTTGGGTCTATTTTCTCTGTAATTTCTAGTCAAATTACTCCTACTCCCCTTCATGGGTAGGCTGCACTGGATTCACATCGTTTCCTGTGTCACGGTGGGTTTGGTCACAGAGCTGGAAAACGTGTCCTCTTAGAGGTCCTGTTCTCAGGCAAGTAGATTGATTTGTGAGTAGCAGCTATAACCGCCAGTAAAAACGTGTGCTTTCCTGTGTTTCTGCAATCTGTTGTCTGTGAGCTTGGTAGTTCTTATTTCCTGGCTACTCAAGTCAAAAGAAGGGACAGTGTTGAATTTAAGCATCTAACTTAGCTTATATAGAAGTGTTTTCCTCAGAAAACATCTGTAATGTTGATTATTTTGGTTAGCAGAGTGAGTATTAATACAGATTTCCCTAATATTTATTCTCAGTTACCAGGTAATTATTTTCAGTGGAGACATTTTAAGAACAAGAGCTTTTAATAACAGTGCTAATTATGGGAGTATGATTTAAGATACATTTTCATAAATATTTAATTAATTTTGATCTGTTACAGATGGTTATACCCATGATGTATTTAAGACGAGGATGAAAATGGACATAATGTGTTTCCTTCCACCAACAAAAAAAGAAAGAAAGAAAGAGAGAGAGAGAGAGAGAGAGAGAGAAAGAAAAAAGAAAGAAAGAAAGAGAGAAAGAAAGGGAAAGAAATGTGTCTGGTTTCTAAGTTTAAGAGAAATGTGTTGATGATATTAGGCAAGATGTAAAAGAAATTATTATATTTGAAGACATGTAAGCACATGCCATTTTACATTGAATTAGTATCTGTGGGTACCAGGAAAAATACCATGAAGACGATACAGTTGAAAAAGAAAGGCAAATAATTTGTAATATAGGAGTCTTACGGACATCACAGCTATTTTTTATATTTTACTTAAGCAGTATTATTAGTTGCTTACAATGTGTTAATCAGTCAAAAGTTCAGATTCTAATGGAGTTTATATATTATATTATACTATTTCTAGAGGACCTGGGAGAATGGATCATGAGAGTTTATACATTACACAGAAACCTACTTAATGATTGAAGATTTTTTTCAAATACACACACACACACACACACACACACACACATTTCTTATTTCTTTGGAATCAGTGTACACCATTTTAAGAATTACTATCCTCGACAGTGCCAGTACCTAGGTGGCAGTGCCCTCCACCGCCAGCTTCAATTTTGGGAGCACTTTAACATTCTTTGGCTCTACGCAAATATGATTGGACGTGTGTGCTACTTCCTGTCTGTGTCGGACAAGGAGAGACCTGAGCTCAGGCAGATCGGTCCAGTGAAGAGCTAGTAATTACTGAATCGGTGTCCTTCCTTTGCCCCATCCACATCTCCTCTCACCTCATGGAAGGTGTCACCTGAGGATGCTTCTGCTTCCCTCAGACTCAAGGTCAAGACTCTTCACTCTTTGTGTTCATGGTAGTTAGCTGGTGGGTCCACCGTAGAATTTTCAGATTCCGGAAAGGATTCTGCTTTTACACCTACGGTGTGTTTTAGAATTCGTTTCAAATTTGTTTATGTTTTATATTCAAGATATACATCCAGGCTGGGACCCACACACATGGTGAGATGGTTGTGAGAATGGAGGAGATTCATATCCACGCCCTCTTGAGTACACAGTGAAATAGTCTTAACCGTGTTCTCATGATGTCCAGTAGACCTTACTTCATCTTGTACCACCACCTCCTGTATCCTGCCACCTATCTGGTAATATCAGATATTAAGTCCCAGGATTTATTTAGATTCTCTTGACTCCTCCCCTAGAAAAGGAGCTGTACTTTAGTGAGCCCAATTTTATAATTTGCTCATGAAAAAGACAGCTAGCTAGGATTAGTTCCCTCAGGATTGTAAATGGATCAGTTTCCTTTGTTTTCCTCCGCTGCCTGGGCTGGGCAGAGCTCTTCCATATTTGAAAAGATGGATTGATAATGGCAAAAATGGGCCACCCAAGGAATGTGAGGTCAGTGCACTTAGTTTCCTGGGGGTGCTGAATTCTTCATATTTATCTGGTACAAAGAGTAATATATTGGTCAGGGTTGAGAGTGAGATTTTGTGGTGGTAATTGTTTTTGTTTTAGTAAGTTCAGATGGCCTGTATAAAATGCCTTTCCCTGAAGAGGGTGGGTGATCTTCTATAAGACTATAATTGTATGAAATATTCATGAGATTTAAATTTTACCTCCCAAATTCTTTGAATCAGATAAAGATATTTATTTGATCTGGTATCGTAGAGTAAATTTGGTGATGGAATCAGACTTCCTATAAAACCTGATTCAATATAGTGTGGGCAGATTGGTTAAAATGGCAGTACAGCCACTGTTGTATACAAATAAAGACTTGACAGATACAAATTCGGAGGGGTTATTAACATACCCACAGTGAATGCCACTTAGAGGACTTTTCAGCAAAACATCATGAAGTACAAATTTAATTCAGTCATCTGGGAGAAAAGACTTTCGATAGAATTCAGATGAACTGTTCAGTGTCCTGCAGGTTTAACGGTGCTGGGAAAATGTTCTACACCCTCAATAAATATGTTCATCTTTAGCTCACAGTGTTTCACATGCTAGATATCGTATGCATCTTTTTCATAAGTGAATTCAGCTTATGCCTGAACTGCTGAAAACCCTTGCTTATCACGGCATTCTGTAATTGACACTGGTTTTTTTTTTCATCTTCAGGAGAAAACCACAATCGTTTAAAGTTTGTCGAGGAAATTATTAACTCGTATTTAGGCTTCTGACGTGTGCCAGGTACTTATTGGGCAATTCACGGCAGTGTTTCTGGATGGCAAAGTAAAGAGTTGTTCAGGAATGCAAGAAGTCTAGTGTTTTGTTTATGTGTGAGATTTCTTTGAATAAAATTGCCTTTTCCCTAATGAATCTTCCCTTCCATTCCTGTAGTCTATGCATTGTTACTAATTGGAGCAATTTGAGCAAATAATTTCTTTTTGAAGTGAAGTAAAATGTTCTCACTGTCTTGCCTCTAAATGTTTTTCTTTCTCCCCTTTTAATTTTTAAGTGAGCAGTGCTCCCCCCGCCCCGGACCCCCAGCCCGGAAGGTTACTAGAACGGAGCAAGTAGCGGTGTGGTGTTGTGAGGCAGCAGAGCAAGGTGACTGTCTCTAATGGAGGATGACAACGATGGGCTTAAGAAGTGACCCCCCTATTGTCTCCAGGACAAAACCCTTCCGCTTGCATCTTCCAGCCTGTAACACTGCTTCTAAAGGATCCATCAGCAAAATGCTGCATTTTTATTAATCAGCTTAACTTAATGGGATGAAAAGACCTTTGGAAAGGGTATAGAAGGGGAGAGAGAGAGAGAGAGAGAGAGAGAGAGAGAGAGAGAGAGAGAGAGAGAGGGTGCTTTAATTCTTTTCCAGGAATAACACAGTTTTTTTTTTTCCCACTGATTTTGCAGGGAAGATATTTGGTTGCTCCCAGGTAACCCAGCTGACTAGTCTTTCTAATTTTTATACACTTAGAGACTTCCCCTAGCCTTGCATTGCCTTCAGCTATAAAGAAGAATTAATGGGAGTTGAAGGGAGAAATACTTCTTGAAAGGAGGCAGGAAAGCTCAAGCTGGTAAAACACAACTCTGTTTGGATAACTTGCCCTTGTCCAAATTCTTCTCTCCCCGGCCCTTCCTGCCCCACTGCACTCCCCCCCCCCCTCATCCCGCCTTCTTCATAAACGGTAGCAGCTGGAGATCTTTTAGTAGCATTCAGGGATTACTTCCCTTTGGGGTTTTAATAAGCCCTGATGCCTGCGACACCGCGACAAGGCGGTTCTGGAGACAATCGCACTGGGGGAGGGGTGTGGGGGCAAGAACCATGGGCCCTTTGAGGGCCCAGATGAATGGGCTCAGGCAGCACCCCGGGATACCTTCTGGAAGGCAGAACCCTGAAACAGGAGTCCGTGCGCTCAAAGATGAATCAGAAAAGACCTCAGTTTAGAGGCGAATTTCTGTTACAGTCCAGAGGGAGTGCTCCCTGCAGTCTGAAGAGGGTGCTCCCTGCTGCTTCTTAAGCACATGTGGTTCAGCTCACTTAAACGACAGAGGCGACCACTCGGAATTGCCATTAATCCTGTGCCTATCTGTGCCTCTCTGCATTGAGGGCTTTTACACAGTGGTTACCCCTGCATTGCAGGGTGTCGGATGACCTCTTGTTGGAGCTAGTGAGTTTTCTATAAGAGTCTAATCCTATTGGCTATGGGTCATATGGGTTTTATATAAGTTTTATATAAGGGTCTAATCCTATGTGCTGTGGGTCATATGGGTTAAAAGAAATATGGCATTGTTTCCTCATTTTTTTTTAAAAAAATTTATTTCTGTTGCAAATTTATTTAAAATGACAAAAATGGCATTTAGGAAGAGAAAAACTATAACGCTATGAAATCATATATAAAATAATTATTTTAAATGAAAAGAAAAATAGGAAATGGGAACAGACAAACTCCACTAAATCGAAGCATTGGTTCCTTGGGTTGGTGTCTTGTTAGCCAGTGTGGAGTGCGCAGGGTGGCGGCTCCTCTCATCCCAAGCAGAAGCGATAGTCATGTTGTGGTTGTTGTTTGCTTCATCATTGCTTACAGATGGTTAGTGTTATTTTTGAAATCACTAAATATGTAAATACTACAACATTCCTGTAAAGGGCACAGATGTTTTAAAAGATGGCAATTATGTATATATACCTCAGCAGATAAACTTGGCAATGAAATTTCGAAAGAATCTCCTAGGAGCACTTTTCTATGACTTGGTACTTTGTCGCAACACGCAACTTCCAAAATTTAGTTTAGGGAGTCAGGAAAATTATGTGAAGACAGCCCCCCACATTGTGGTGTGTGTGTGTGTGTGTGTGTGTGTTTACAGTCTTTTAGGTAAGGTTTTGTTTGTTTATTTTTTTCCTCAGATGGAAATATAAAAAGATGACATTTTTGAAGAGAAAGCGCATGTGTGTGTCTCTCATGAAATTCTTGGTTTCAAATGTTTCTGGAAGGCATCCTAGGAAGTCCCAGTGTCCTCAGTAGCTTCCCTGGATGGCCATGCTGCTCACATGCTTTTCATTGTGCAAATGTATTTTTCTTTCCTTGTCTTTCCTGTCCTTCAGGAGAGCCAAAGTGCCTGTATTTCAGAGATTCTTTGAACTGTCTCTGTCGATGATGTTTCTCCTGTCTGTGGTAGTCTGTAGATATCATGTGGAGTTCACTGAGGGAATCCTTGAGTTCAAGGCCCACAGAATGCTCTACCTCTTGTAAAGGGAAAAAAGCAGGTTATGATGTGTCACCTGATGATTTGATGCATGTATGAAACAGGAAGGGGTTAAATCAAACTAGATGAAACACTACACACACACACACACACACACACACACACACACACGGGCATGTACTAAGGACCTTAAAATTTATACCCAGCCATATCTGATTGCTGCTGTACAATGCAGTGTTTAAATGTCAGGTGCAGGCCCAACAATGTCCAGCACATCCTTGAAAACGTGTTCCTCCTATTTAGTTCGAGTTTTATGTTCTTAACACAAACGGGTCAGTTATTTCATTAGTAGACTTCTGAACACGTGATCTAAAATGGGTTATGATTTTCCTAATTGCTGAGTGATGATTGGCAAAGGTGCTTTTTTTTTTTTTTTTTTTTTTTTTTTTTTTTTTTTTGCTGTACCATCTGCCCGGTCTCTGCTTGATACAGCCTGTAGTTTCTAGATAGTGTCCTTCCCTGACAGGTTTTTGCTAAGAGACAATAGTGAGGGCCATCGGATGGCGCAGAGGCCCAGTGTGGAGCTGGACTCTCAGGAAACAGCTGCTCTTTGTCTGGGTGGACAGTCATTGATTTTTAAGTACTTGGGCCTCCTGATGGCATAAAAACCCATTTGTGCCTCTTTAGATTAAGGTTAATTTTGGTGGTAGTGAGTGCAGATGCATTGAGCAGATGCTGCCCACGTTCTGTGGCCTTTCTACACACTCCTTATAGTAAAAAAAAAAATGAAATTTCGTTAAAATTCAGGTGCGTTATTAGGTCACAAAAAGAAAAGGGGGATCCTTAAACAGAATGCATGGCATCAAATAAAAACTCGTCTTGGTAAACCTGGGGAGCTGAGGCATTTAAAGTGGACTGCCAGTCACTGAGGGGGCTCACACCCTACCACGCCGTTAGGTAATACATCTCTGACGCCACAATAATGTGAACACAGCGTCCATTCATTTCCTCAACAGAGTGAGGCTGTGTTTTCAAAGCATCTAGAGTTTCAGCACACACATGTGCATACACACATGGATACATAGATACTATATATCAGCATATATCCCAAGTTACTTAAGTCAAACTTGTAAGAGAACTGAGAGGTGTGGCTTGCTACAAGGGTTGCCCACCAGTCCCCAAATCTTCTGTGGGGAAGAGACACCCAGGATGCGCAGAGGGTGTGACTGGCCCAGTGTATGGCCGCCTTCTCCTCGGTGTGGTGGTTTGCTGTGTGGCTGGGAAATCATTTGTCATGCAAAGCTGGGATGTTGGAAGACAGTCTGCTCACCCACAGGTAATGTTTCATTAGCCTTTTCCCAGTCGACAGGGCTGGCTGCCTCCATGTCTTCCTCTGGGGAAGCTGAGTGATGGCTCTGTGCGTTCTTCTTGTCACAGGCCACTTTCGGTGAGGAGTCTCCCCTCAGGCCGTATTAAAGTAACTACCACATAAACTGTACTTCCAAATCAGGAAGACGGAAGACAGCCCTGCATATCGCTAAGCCACGTCGCTGTGCCGTTGCTGCGAACTTGTTTTGGCTGTAGAAGTACCGCCACACTGTAGGAACATGTGCACACAATTCCACAGCTCATGTTGGGACATTTCCCCTTGAGCTTCTTTCATGCTTGGCTATTAATTAATTAACCAAATCTAGCCTTTCTCTTTCGCCACTTAATGTAGTCTGTTTCATACTGTTGGAAGCAGACTGCATTACTGGAAGTTCCTCGTTGATGACCTCATACATTTGCATCAGGATTAGCCACTGCCTACTGAGCTAACCTATACTTTCCCATCCAGATGCATGGTGCTGATTACAGTGGGTTACAGCTGGATAGTGTCTGTTAGCAAATGTGTCTGGGGGAAGTGAAGGGTCAGGGAAATGATGTCTCTGTAGAAGTAATAACTGACAAGCTTGGATGGAGAAATCTAGTTGTATGTGGGGGCATATCCTAACCTCTTATTTTAAGATTCTAGCCTGTGATTCCTCATTGCTAAACACCTATTTCATTTTTGATAACCTTAGTGACATATAAGCAACTTCAGTATTTCTTTGTAAAGCTTTTCTCTGTCTGGTTCTCACTTAAGGCAGAGTAGTATGGAGTTGAACAGTTTAATCTTAAATAGTATTTGTAACACTGTCGAATTGCTTCATAGTTTCATTATACTCTGTTGGTAGTGGATATTCCAGTTCATTCATTAATTAATTTGTTTTTTTTTTTTTCAAGGCAGGTTTCTTTGTGTAGCCTTGACTGTCCTGGAATTCTCTCTGTAGACCAGGCTGCCCTTGAACTCAGAGATCCGCCCGCTCTGGGGATTAAAGGCGTGCGCCACCAACCACCAAACCCGCAGGGGAAATTCTTTTCAAGATCTCACTTAGATATTATTTTGATATACATTTATTTGATCTTAAGTGCAATGAGGAGCTTCTTGTTTGTTCGCTGACTGTGAAGATGCTAATAATGGATAAATCTCATTCTTAAGATCCTCTGCCATTAAAGTGAAACTCTTCCTGGCTCCCATACTGCTGAGTGAGGATTGTCCAGAGCAGTTAGCCATGTGACGGGTGTGCACAAGCAGATCTAAGAGGAGACAAAATGGTGTTGCTCTTGCTAGAAGCCCCATGTGCTTGTGAAGTCATTATTTGTGTAATGCCCTAGCGTGTAGGCTCTGTTACTGACATTTTGCCGATGAGGAAGCAAGACATAGACTCTAGGCTTGTCTCTAAACCATTGGAAGGGGGCAGGATTGGGATTTAAACCCCCCCCCCACTCCGCAGTCAGCTTCAGAATCTATGCCATTGGCCGTCACGCCTCGCTGCCTCTGCCACCAAGACTATCAAAGCAGACTTATTAATAAGGATTACACTATTAAGTTTACCATGTGAACATTGTTTTTCATTGGCTCTTCCCACCTCTACTGTTTTCAAATTAATAGTATAGTCAGGAAAATATGAATTCTGACACCATTTTAATCAGTGCCACAGGGTTGTTTTCTGTGTTTGTGAGGCTTGGGACAGAGCAAATTGGCAAATGCTCAGATTAATGTTGTTGGTTAGATGAAAGACCCCATGAGTGGGTGGCGAGGGAGGAAATGGAAGGGGGAAATGTAATTATATTTTAATTTCAAAAAAAAAACAAAAAAATATTGTGTAGTAGTAAGTGCAATCAGGATGCTTCTTTACTATCTGCTGCACGCATCTCTTTCCCTTCTTTTGCTGACTTTTCAGCCTTTATTTTTAATAATACACATACTGCATGTGCTTTGTATTACCCAGCATCACGTTTTCAAGTGTGTACTTTGTGGCATGGCCAGACTGTGCCATTTGCCATGAACATTGCTTCACATCTTTTGTGTGGTTGTCGTACTTCGAGTCTCTTAACAGTTTTCTATATATTGACTAGTTGCCTTGAGCATTTTCCTCCGAGTTGAGGTTTTGTGTCTTTCGACTGAAGCCTTGGGGTCACCCCGGCCTCTGAGGTCTGCCCACTCCTACTCTCCGTCCCTTTGAGACCTGCCGTCCTACACCCCACGCGTGGGTGAGCTTGTGAGATAGGGTACTGTGTTCGATAAAATCTCTTTTGTGAACTGAAAAGCAGAGGCCGTTAAAAGTGGTTTTACAGCCTGGAGAGCTGCCTCAATGGTTAAGTGCACTGGCTGCTCTTCCAGAGGACCAGGGTTCAAGTCTCAGCACCCACCTGGCAGTTTGCAACTGTCAGTCCAGTTCCAGGGAATCTGATGCCCTCACATAAGCCTACATGCAGGCAAAGCACCAATGCACATAACATTTATAAATCTTTTTTTTAAAATGTGGTTTTTCATTTAAAGGTATTGATTACAAACCTAAAAATTATAACTTACTAGTTTAGGCTTTAAAACTGAGGTTTCCCTCAGTTTAAACTGATTTCATGCACGCATACAATAATGTGTGAACGACATATGTATGAGTATGTAAATAATTGCATTTAATTTGTTTTTGTTGTTTTTTTTTTTAAATGAGCAACGAAACTTCTATATGTAATTTTGGTTCGGGAGCTTATGTTTTGACCGTGCACAGTGAGAGAGGACCTCAGGCATGGCACTCTGCATTTGGTAATGTGCCTTTTCCCTTGGAAGGTGTTCTTCACCTCCTGTTAGCATTCTCCCTCAAATTAATAGTGAGGATTGTGGTTTTCTTGACAGATGCTGGAGGCAGGCTGGAGTCATAGGACTGCTTATCATAGTATATTTTTATAGATGGGAAGAATTTATTTTAGCCAAAGCCTTTTGGGGGTGAGGTAGATTAAAGATTGGAGTGCATATGGCCATAATCTTATTTTTTCCTCAGACTTTTGATTCTTTTTAAAATTCTTTAGAGATTGTAGTTTTTGGTTACAGTTTATCAAAAAGAAAGTGACCAATAATGAACCTATTTACTGCCATTGGCTTTGCAGACGAAATTCAAGCTTCTCACACACAATTTAGGGGAAGAATCTTTGCTTAGTTCAGCATTTAGACATTTGTCCTGGTCATTATTGGCTTGAGTAAAATAAAATAAACGAAAAGCAGGCAAATTTTAGAAAGATTTATAGCAGGATGTTCTTATAAAACCAGAAAGTTTAAAATCTGCTTGATTTAAACCAGAAATGCTTGCTTTGCTCTCAAATATTTATAAAGCGCTAAATACTTTTTGTGCCCTTTTCTGATGGCTCACGGATTATTGCTCTGGCTCACCCTGCCACTCCCCTGACACAACACCCCCCCACCCCATCCTTCACAGCTGGTTACTGTGGGGCTAAGATGCTGGTTTTATGCTTCCTGGGATTTAGCTCCACGGAGGAAGTGCTGTTGTTCAAGATGCAAAACTCTTACCATCCACTCTCACCATCATGATCTCCTCTTTTTGAGAAAAATTGAGTAGGATACTCTAAGTCACTTTGGATATAATAAATAACGTAATGGGATATGTCAACCCTTCGGTAACAAATATTTTAAAGTAAGGAGATTAATCAAATCAACCCTTTATTTAAATATGATTTTCTGTTTTGCTTATAGCTTGAGGGTGTCTAGAAGGAACTTTATATGCCATTTGGTTAAAACTTGGCATAGTTTTCTGACATTTTTCACTGTTTTCGATTATTAATCTGTAAGCAATGAGGGAAAGCATTTTCTTGTATCAAATTTGAACAGGTTTTGTGCTTTCGGCTTCTATAAAATACTAAGTTCTATTTGCCATCTTTGCAGGCAAGCTAGGCAAAAAACCTTTTTTTTTTTTTTTTTTTTTTTTTTTTTTTTTTTTTTTTTTTGGTTTTTCGAGACAGGGTTTCCCTGTAATTTCTAGAGCCTGTCCTGGAACTAGCTCTTGTAGACCAGGCTGGCCTTGAACTCAGAGATCTGCCTGCCTCAAAACTTTTTTATGCACCTGTTTGGATAGGGAGAGTTTTGGGGTCATGTCATTTTGGTGCAAGTAATTTCTTATTTTCTTTGATTTAACAGTAGCCCTGATCTGCAATTTCTTGAGTCTGAGTCTGAGGAGTCATAGCTGTGTGGAAAATATACATACATACACATGCGTGCCTTTATACCCCCACACACGTGAAACGTGTTTTCATGGTAGTGTTACTGCCAGCATTAGTGAAGAATTGTAGGTTGCTTTTGTCAAACTATGATACAGCATCATTTATAGCATGCAGAATATCCAACATAATAGCTTCAGTAACTCATTTAAACAAAAAAAATTCATAAAAAGTATTAGAAGATAATAGTATTTTAAACATTGATTCTTTTAATATTTCCAACCAATGTCCCTTAGGTTTAATTTTCCCAAGAAGTTTCATTTACTCAGATTTGGGTGCACTAGCATGACCTTGCTGCATGTGGATTCTCTTGAGGCCATCCATCGTGGGGGTGGACGCTTTACCTAACCTGGGGTTTGCTGTCAAGTGTGTCTGCACGGGGCTCAATTGATACATCTCCATTTCTTAATGAGGACTTTGGTCTTAAATGTAGTGAACCTTCTCACTGTGAGGCTGTTACCTAAGGCTCAGAATCCATCATAATTACCATTCTCTTAAACACCCATCATTAAGGAGTGCACAAAACGCTTGCCTTAAAAGGATAGTTTCATGGAGATTGCTTCTTGGGTATGTGTCAGCACAAAATGAAATCCCTGGGGTTAAGGAAAAAGGAGCATTTACACACTGAAGAGTACTGAAAACTCTCCACATTCAAATACAGCCAACCGAAAGGCAGTTAATGGGTTGCATGTTGGTACAACCACAGAGGCAGCCAGCTCCGTGCCCTGCTGAACTTTGGGGGTGATTTCTTTTTTTTTTTTTTTTTTTTTTTTGGTGGTGTGTTACCACTGAGAAGCAGGAACCCATTATGAGAGAAGTAGCTCATCTTGCCCAGACATGGATACGCATCTAACTCTGGGCTAAAAATTTTAAGGAGTTGGCTGAAAGCAAATATATATACAACAAAATTAAAGCAGTCATACATTAAAATAAAAACCCTACATCATGATTTATTGACTTTGGCTATATCAATTTGCTAAATCACATGGATGTGATTTAGGAAGACTCCTGTTTTAAGAAGCTCCGCTCCCCTTTAATTTGACATGACTAAACCTGAAGCCTTCTGGAAACCACAGTTCCAAAATGGTTTTTCCCCTGGAGTTTTCATCCATTTGCATTTAGAAAAGTAATATTAGCTCTCATGGAGACTAAGGATTAATTTAGGAGTATTTCTAGGTAATGAGAGCCTCACTGCAGAAGGAAAGTGAGTATCATTTGGCAGGGATTAAGCGTAGTCCTTCTGGATTTCATGGTTGGAGATCCATGTTGATGTACTTGCAACCTTCTGTTGAGTCCAGTTCCATGGGTCCCTTGTTCGCTCCTCTGTAAACTACAACTCTTCTGTTGCATTACAGCTTCACAAGAAATAGAATTGAGGACATTTTCTAGATCTTTTTTTTCCCGATCTGGAATGCTTTTTTGTTTCAGGCTTGGGTGTAGGCTGCTAGAGACCGAATTTGAAATTTATTTCCCCAGCGTAGGGAAGCAGTGTTGCAAGGACTCCGTGTTGGGCCGTTTTCGAGCCTTGTTGGGTCCTTCATGGAGGATCTCTGTTGTCTTTGCAGTCGTTGCAAGGCCATTTCCTCTCCACTGTAAATTTTCAAGTCAAGATTTAAAAATTGGGACGCCCAAGAGACCTGAGGAGTTTCCAGATTCCAGTTGCTTGATAGTGCGTGGGGCCCTGTTTAAGTGGGAACTGTCGTGTCCCCTGTGTGTAATCCCTCACAGTTTCTGTTTCTATTTTATTCTTAGATGAATGTGTATACTGTGTAGCAAAGGGCACCTGAACTGGTCATTTCTTAAAACTTTAATAACCTTGCATGGAAACGGTCTTCCTCTATGAGTTTTTACTGGAAGTTATAAAATGGTACCCAGGGCTAACATTCCTGAACTGAATTTAGAATGAGTGCCAGAGCTGTTTGGATGTGAGACCTTTCTGAGCCACACAGTTTGGGAACAACTCAGTTCACGTGACTTGTGCCCTTTTACACTGGGTGGATGAGTGGGGAGTTTCAGGGTGAGTGTGCCGTCTACACTCTCCAGGCTCCGTGTTCTGGGACATTTGGACCTTCCGGGTGCATCACATTCGCCTGGCCTCCTATCACGGGTTAAAAGAATATGGCACGCAGGTGTTTAAATTATTCATCCTCATAATCGGCCTTTATGTTCCAGTGCCTGGCCAGACCTCTGTTATTCTAGTGCATAATTGATGGTGCTCAGAAGTGGAAAAGTTAGAAAAGCAGAAGTAATGTGCCACAGCGGGGCAGCGAGGTGGTGGGGCTCTCCCGGCATGGCTGTGGGGACCCGTACCACAGCTAGCGGGGCTGTGGAGAACCTCTGGAGAACTGGACCACAGCTAGCGGGGCTGTCAGGACCTGGACCACAGCTAGCGGGGTTGTAGGGATCCTGATCACAGCTAGCAGGGCTGTGGAGAACCGGACCACAGCTACCGGGCTGTGGGTACCTAGACCACAGCTAGCAACTTGTGGGGACCTGGACCACAACTATTGGGCAGAGAACACCTTACTCCAGGTCTACAGCTTTTTTTGTCTATTGTCAGGATTTTTCTCCCTGCTGCTTACCCTGTCCATGCATAAAGGGACAGGAAAGACGGACAGGAGGGTCAGCACATCAGATCTCTTGCAGTCAGAGTTCTTGTCTGATCCCGACTCCCAGTAGAACTGGTTTCGTGTAGTTTTTGGAGGAGCAGTTCATTCCGGAAAAGGACCCTGAATCTTGGTTTGAGGATAATGAAAGCAAGAAGAAAAATTGAAAAGCCAGAGTGCATTTTACAAAATAAACTTAATGTAAAGCACGGAAGGGCTTTCTTTTATACCTCTGTGTGCCCTTTCTTGGAGAGCAAAACACGAAAAATATTCGGCTATGCACATAAAAGTAGACATGTATCGAGAATGAGTTTAGAGGAGATTAAATGCATAGAAAGAAGAATTACTGAATTATGAAGTTATTTCTAAAATGTAATGTTGGCCAAGGTATTTTGAAAGAATAATTTTAACCTAATTTAAATAAAATATTCCGGGCACATGAGTAGATTAGGAAAATATTTTTCAAAGACTAGCTCCCACAACCATAACAGACATCTGCGATGGTTAAAAAGTTATTATTTCCATCTTGGAGGGTGTTTATTTAGAAAACACCCTCTCGGTTTTCTGTTGGAGGCTTGCTAAGGAAAGGGCAAAGGATGGGATAAGCCGTCCATCTCGGCATGACAATTAGTGGGGGTTGGGGTTTGTTGTGGTTTTAAACGTTGAAGGGAAAGCTTGTGGAAGACTTGGTTGAATCATCTTCTTGAACTTGAATAATAAAGATGATGGGAGGACAAGGAGGGAGAAAGGGATGCTGGAGTGGAGGATAAACAAGCAGGGAGGTGGAGAGAGGGGGGTCAAAAGGAGAGAGAGAGAAGGAGAGTGGGCGGGGCAGGAGGTGGAAGTTTAGTGTGGAGAACACAGAAGGAGCTGGTATTTGCCAGCCTGTTCAGGTTTTCCCTGCTGGGATTTTGCCCAACTGTTACAGTTCTTTGTGCATTATTCCTTTTTTTTTTTTTTTTTTTTTTTTAAAAATCTTTCCTTACACAGAAGGATATAATATACAAAGAAGTGAAGTGTGCTCGTAAAAGGAAGTGGTAGAGGCTGGAAAATGGTGGAGAAAAAGTGAGAAAAGGAAGAGATGAGAAGGGCAGTGAACCAGGGAGGTGGAAGTAAAGATGGAAGAAGCGAGCAAGAAGTGAGAGCTGGGTGGTTCTTTCCCACTGCTGTCAGCATGGCTCTGTCGCTGCTGCTGCAAGGCTCTGCAGTGTGGCTGACCGCTCGCCTCTGTCCAAGGCGTTCCCAGAGAGATGCAGGGGGACCACTGTTCCTTTTCCCTTGGTCGGACTGGGCTTGGCTGAAGAGCCAGTGCTCCTCCTGGTAAGCACCAGAGAACAGAAGCAGAGAGACCCTAAAGAAACTTCAACAAGACGCAGCTATTCAAGTCCACAGTTTGTGTTGTGAAAACGGATCGCAACTAAAACCTTAATAAACTTTTGCTAACTTTGCCCACCTCCATTTTCTTGCTATAAGGAAATTAAGATGCAGTGCTGATTATAATTTTTTTTTTTTTTTTTTTTTTTTTAGAAAAAGTGGCCAAACATTTTGGCTGTAGAGATGATTCAAGAGAGTTTAAGCAAATTCTCTTATATTTTATTAGGAATTTCTATGTGTGTAGCTCTCTATATTTGCTTCTTCACACATGAAATATTTTGATAGCAATTACTTATGTTACATCCACCTGTAATTTGAAAGAAGAATTATTAGTGTTTGGTGTCTAGAAAGATCAGTTGCCATGTGGGTGTCCATAAATTTAAATTCATTCAGTTTGCATTGGGAGATTTTAATATGTGTATAAAAGATAGTTCTGAGACTACATACATGAACTAAAATGTTTGTGAGCATACGTATTATTATACATCCTATATACATGCACGTGAAAAAAAGACAGGGCAAAGTATATTTAATAGAATTTATTTTTCAGGACAGATTTAAGTTCAAATGAATTTGAACCAACATGAAGATTACCTATATGCCCCTTATCACAAAAAAAACCAAAATATAATGTTGCATATGATAAACCTATGACGAGACAACATTATCACTCAAAGTTCGTAGTTTTTCTTAGGGTTCACTCTCTGTGTTCTGCCAGCTATGGACTTGGAAAGCTACGCATTAGTATGTATTGACAATTATTACATCCTGCATATCAGTTATCTTCTCTAAATCACCATGCATATGAATTCCACGTATATATACACAGATAATGTACCACATGACTTTTGCGTCAGTGGCAGACGTCACCTACCACAGTAGTCCTGTAGCATATTATTTAGGGAGGTTCCATCTGTCTTTTTGCAGGAAAATACACCCTTATGTTCTCACAGTGACAAGATCATCTAATGATTAATTTGTCAAACATATTCTTGTTGTTGAATGAGTCATAATTGTATATAAAAATGACATAGCTGGATGCACTTAAAATAGACTTTTCTTCGTGACTTATTACTTTAGATAAAGAATATTCAGAGTTATTAGTCACTTGTTAGTATTTAAGATAACATTAAGTAGAATACTAGCTGTGATTTTGGTGAATATTGATAGACACAAAATCTTGGTTTTATTAAAATGACAGCATGTACACATAGAAAATTTCAGACCATACATAATATCCAAAAATTCCAACACTTTTATAAACATACCCTTCCCATCATAATTCCTTAGGGTGCATAGAAACTATGTGTTTTATTTATATGCAAACACTGAAACAGTTATACAAGACAGTTTACCCATTTTTTAAGTCTTTTTTTTAAAGTTAACATTTTCCTTTATTTTACATACCGACCACAGTTTCCACTCCCTCCTATCCATCGGTTCCCTCCTCTGGCTCCCATCTACCATCTCTCTATGCACCCACTCCCCTTCTGTCTCCATTCAGAAAGAGCAGGTCTCCCATGGGCTGGGACGTAGCATGGCACATCGAGTTGACATAGGACCAAGGTTCCCCCCCCCCCATAAAGTCTGGGCAAGGTAATGCATCATGAGAAACAGATTTCCAAACGCCAGCTAAACGCCAAGGGTAGGTCCTAATCCCACTGCTCGGAGCCTTACAAAGAGACTAAGTTACACAACCATCACACATGTGCAGAGGGCCTGGCTAGGTCCCATTCAACCTCCTTAGCTCAGGTCCGCTGTTTCTGTGGGTTCCTCATCTTGACTTTGACACATGCCCTGGCTTCCACAGCCCCTCCTGCCTTTCTTCAGGAGGACTCAGAGTATGGCCCAGTCCTTGGCTGTGGATCTCTACATATACTTATATCAGTTACTAGATAAAGGCTCTGTGATGAGTTTGTTCATTCTTTATATGCATCGTCGGTGCATGATTTGGTCTTAGCATTGTAATACCAGTAAGTGATGTCATTATCTTTACTTAATCTTTCTCAAAAAAATATTTATTTGTTTATTTATTTATCTATCTATCTATCTATCTATCTATCTATCTATCTATTTATTTATTTATTATGTATACAATATTCTGTCTACATGTATGCCTGCAGGCCAGAAGAGGGCACCAGACCTCATTACAGATGGTTGTGAGCCACCATGTGGTTGCTGGGAATTGAACTCAGGACCTGTGGAAGAGCAGGCAATACTCTTAACCACTGAGCCATCTCTCCAGCCCATCTTTACTTAATCTTAAAAATGCTGCCTTCCTTTGTCCGAAAGGTGACATTTTCATTTTTCAGGACTCAAATGGGAGTGAGCGACTGTTTGAATGGGACTCACATGTGACTTATTTCAGTGTAATATTTTCTCATTGGGTTAAATTGTGGCGTTGTTATCAGGGACCATTACTCATTGCCTGTGTAGCATTTAGTATTTATCAGAGGTTCTCTGGGTACAATGTGGTATGGCGTTTTCAGTACCAAATAGCTGAGCTGCCTTCCCGAACTGTGAATAGCTTGTAGTCTTAAGAAAGAAACAAGAAATGCTTAGATGTTCCATGTGCTCAGCGACAAATTTTCCTAATGAATGGACTGGGGAAAATGAAGGAAGAGGTAGATGTTCAGTTCATGCAAAACATTTATTCTAGGTGTCTTGTGTTTTGGGTTTCATTTTATATGCTAATAACATTTTTGAGTATGTCTAACGTGAACATTCTAAAGTGCTACAATGTGCATAACTTAATGGGCCTATTACTTCTTTTTTTTTAAGTTGAAATTTCTCTAGGCGCTGGCAACCCACTGCGTTCGGTTCCACTGAGACTTAGGCATCGCGGCAGACCCGGCTTACTTTAGAATTTAGAGGCTAAGTCCCAGAATCAATTCTCTGCCAACCACTGGCTGTATACTTGTGCTCACGTTCTTCGGCTTCTTCTATCTTCACATCCGCCTGGGAACTAGGAAAGCCAAATACCAACTGCCCCCCCCCCTAGCCCCGTGTCATTCACAGGTAGCGTTCGTAAGTGCACGCATGCCTTGCACAGAGTCATTAGTTCCATGCATGGCATAGGCAAGCCTGCATTCTTGTTTGAGTGATGGGTTATGAAAGTAATGTCTGGATCATGCCAGGGCTTTCTAAAAATGAATTCTCATGGAGCACTTACATATCTTAAAACTAAATATTGTACCTCGCTGATGGTGAAAAGCAAATGTGTTTCACACTTGACAGTGAGGAGTGCAAAAGGGTAGGACTTACTTTCCTGGAGTGTAAACAAACCCGTGGACGTGTGTAAACACCAGCTCACATTTCCCATGGAGATTTGTCACGTTGGAAAACACCTGGCTCAAAAAAGAAACATCACAACTAAAGGTATATCCATGTGTTCCCAGTCGAGAATTGATGCCTCATGACGCGAAAGCAGTGGCTCAACGCTCTTTCCCTGCTAAGGGATCCTCATCCTTAGTAGCACCCTCATTGGTATGGACTCCTATAATGGCGGCCGCTACTGAAGTGAAGCTTGGACTAGCATTTTGCTGAACGGCAATGTAAACCAGACAAAGGCTAAACGCTCCCTCGGTGACCGCCCAACACTTACTATTACGCTTGTGTGAAGAAGGTGAAAGTTGTGCCACTACTGTTGTAAAGTGTGGCAAGCTCGTCACCTCACTCGGGTACTCTAGTATTACTCGGTGGGAAATTTTATATTTAATTTTATATTAACTTCACCGAAGTTAACAGAAAAAAAAAACATAAAACCCAGAAAACAACTCACTAATGCTACGTTCAAGAAGACTGGACGTTTAAAAAAAAGTATTTTTTTTTTTGAGGTTATAGTATAATTACATCATCTTTCCCTTCCCTTTCCTCACTCCAAACCCTCTTGTGTACCCTGTGTGGCTCTTGTGCAAATTCATGGCCTCATTTCTTTAACTGTTGTTCTGTGTATGAGCATATATATATATATATATATATATATATATATATATATATATATATGTATATATATATATATATATATATTCCTAAATATGTGAGAAACAAGGGTGATACTGATAGACTGTACATTTTTTAAAGACAGAAAAAAGCAGCAGTTAATGAAGTAACAGTGTTTATTGCAGCATATAAAACCTGTTATTAGCCATGAGAATGTTCTTATCACCACACATTGCAAAGAAGGACAGCTTGGGAGTTAGTGCCCTAGCTTTGAACCAGGGGGGTAGGAGAATGTCTCGGGATACTTTTCTTTTTTCTTTCTCTCTTACCCCCACCCCCACCCCCAGTCTCTGCCAATTATAGTTGTGAAGGAAAAGCTACGTGTTTTTCTTGCGAATTAAAAATTCAGAACCCAACCCAAATCTCACTGAATTGAAAATGCTCCCGAGACATAGGCTGAGTTTTGCAAATGCGTTTCTGAAGTTGGCGCTTCTGAAGTCACAGGAGAGAAGTTTCCTGAGCACCGAGTAGCCGCTGGTCTGTGCTCCTCCGTGTGTCTGCATTAGCAGATTCATGGTATGTTCACCATGTGCTTGCTCTTCGGATTTCCAGGATAAGGACTGTGAGTATTAACTTCTGGTTCTGCTTTCCCTGCAGCTATTCTTCGTTTACCTATGGTGACAAATTTAACTGGATGGGGGCTTCTGTTTCATTCCATAACTTAGCTGCCATCAATATCGAGTTCAATAGCCCTGCTAACCAGGCACTAAGCGCCTATTTTAGCCAAAGACCATTCTCAGTGGGCCTGAAAAGACGCCTGGAACAAGTGACTTATCAGCTGTCTTAAAGCAGCAGAGAACTTCGCCGTCGGTATCGTGTCTGAAGCCGCGTCGGAGGCTCTTTACTGAACCTGTTTCTGACCTCCTATATTGTAGTTTAAGAAAACTTAACTTGGTTGCGTACAACTGAATTGTGCACTTCATTAAAACTTGAAAATCATGGTACGACGATGAATATGTCGGAGTTATAATCAATAAGACTAATTTAATTTCGGGGTAGCTGAGGAGAAAGACAAAAATGAAGTGCTGTAGTTTGAATTATGGAAAGTGTCACATTTAATTTCACAATTGGTTCTGGTGTGTTTGGGGATTTAGAATAATTTTATACCTTAACATTCAATCTTTATTTTACAGTGAAAAAGCTAATTTCAGATGACTGTTCAACCTGCCTCTTCTGGCTATGATAGAATATTAGCTTCAGAATAATCTACTAATTCTTACTTAACACCAATTAATAAGGAATTAGAATTATAATTTTAAAGTGGATAAATCACTTCACATTATAATATGTTACGAAGTGTATATAAATTGGCATTAGTGATAGAAAAAATAATAAAGGCACTCAGTCTGGCGATAGGTTTATTTCATTTTTTTCTTGCTTCTGCTTTGCACATATGTTGAAAGAGAGTGATTAATTGTGGATTTAATAATCTTTCCAACTTTTTGGCGGTTGCCGAAAACAGACTTGTCCATGAGAGAATTGGATTTCACCTGTTAAGAAGTGCAGAGCAACCAGCTACCTAAACTAATTTCAGACAATTGATCCCCACAGTGGACTGCCCAGGGACAATGATAAGAAACCATCCTGCTTAGGGTTTCTGTGGCAGTGAAAAGAAACCATGTCCACGGCATCTCTTATAAAGGAGAACATTAAACTGGAGCTGACTTACAGTTCAGAGGTTCAGTCTGTTATCATCATGATGACATGCAGGCAGACATGGTGCTGGACAGAGGAACAGAGAGTGCTATCTACGTCTTGATCTGCAGACAACAGGAAGTGGTCTGTCTCACTGGGCATGGCTTGAGAATATAAGGAGACCTCAAAGCCCTCCTCCATAGCGACACACTTCCTCAAGCAAGACCACACCTAATTCAACAAGGCCACACCTCCTAATAGTACCTCACCCTTTGAGGGCCATTTTCTTTCAAACCATTACAGAATGCTTCCATGTTTAATGGAGCCGAGTAGGATTTTTATTTTATCTCATTTTTTTATAATTAAAAATATTATTTTATGCATATTGATGTTTTATCTGCATGTGTGTTTGTGCATCATATGCCTGCAGTGACCTTAGAGGCCAGAAGAGGGCATTGGGTTCCCCTGAAGCTGGAGTTAGAGACAGTTGTGAGCTGCTGTGTGGGTGCTGGGAATTGAACAGAGGTCCTTTCAAAGAGCAGTCAGTGCTCTTAACCCCTGAGTCATCTCTCTAGCCCCTGAATGGGATTTAAAAATATTAATTGGTACAGCAGATTAGGAGGTTTTATGTTTTTGTTTTGTTTTGTTTTTTTTTGGTGACTTTTTCTTTTCTTAGCCAATAAATCAGCCATAGTTGATGTAGATGAACATACGTAGATGCCCCCTTTTGACTTGTGTAAGAATTAGTGTTATATATCCCAGATTTAAAAAAAAAAGAAGCACAAATTGGGCAAATAATATGGCTCAGTGTATAAAGGTGCTTGTTGCCAAGCATTATACCTGAGTTCTATATCCATGTAGTCTACATGATGGAAGGAGAGAAGCAATTCTCATCATGTTGTACTCAGGCTTTGATTTGCACGCCATGACATTCATACACCCATATGCATAACACACATACACACATACGCACACACAAAATAAATAAATATAATTAAAAAAATCACAAATTTTGGACATAAATTGACATCACTGAGATTAATTTTGGACTCGCACATACGCACACGCAAAATAAATAAATAAATATAATTTTAAAAATTCACACAAATTTGTGGACATAAATTGACATCACTGAGAATAATTTTGGACTCTTTGGTTGGAGCTATACCAAATAGCCAGTTGCATGCTTACTTGCAAATGATAATCTTTCGGAAAATCATGTTTTCCATTAAATAACACTCAAAAAATTTAAAGTCAGCACCACCTTGCGCCCAGCAGACACCTGCTTGGCAGGAGCTGTTGCACATGTTCTTCGTGAGTAAGAACACCGCAGTGGATTAGCTGAGGGCCCTGTGACTTGGAGTTCATTTCCAACGTGGCTGCCCTCTTGAGGTAATGTTAATCCTATGACTTCACTTTTATTTCTGAGAACCTATGGCTGCTGCAGACATCCGCTACCAAGTTGCTGAAGTTTATGGAGGGGATATTTTTAGTCACAGAACCAGTCAAAGTGAAGTGCAGAATTTGGCAAAGGAATGTAGACACACCTGTGTGGGTCCAGAGGGGGAGAACGGAGGGAAAAAAACAAAACAACAAAACAAAACAATGTTTAAAGCAAGTCCTAAGCCAAATAAGTGATCTGCTTCATGTGAAAGTTAACGTCAGCATAATTGCTATGTGTAGTATACTGAGAGTTAAAAGTTTTATGTTCTGTTAAGCCTACGGTTCCAGTGGAAGAATGGAAACCGCGAATGTCACAGGCTGTTTCTGGCCAAGCTACTGGGTTGTTTTAGGGAATGCACAGGACGGCTGCCTCCTGTGTCGAGAAAGTCCAACTTTGACCGCTCGCTGTTGTTACTGGAACTTGGTCACGCACGCTTTGTGGGAACTTGAGCAGCCCCTCTTCTATTCTGCCATTTATTGGCTTCCTGATTTGACTGATTCAAGTGGTGTGGATGACCCAACAGAGCCTTCCTGGGACTGTAAAGACTAGTCCCGGGGAAGGAAGTCTCGCTTCTGACCCTTGCACGTCTGGAACAAAAGGCATTCCATCTGAGGGTGTGAGCGGGCTGAAGTCCGAGGCACCCCACCTGGGTATTGAGAGAAAAATTCCACAGATTTTGGGCTTGTTTTCCTGAGTGATCCTTGGAATTTGGGGAGGAGGCGAGTTGGGAAGAATGTAACCCCATGAAAAAAAAATCTTACAATGTTGTGCCACAAAATGTCTTCCTTGTCATTTTGGGGTGACTGGGAAAAGAATTATTAGAATCACTAGAGTTTTTTTTTTTAACCCATCCGATTTATAGGATTGGCAAAGTATTTATAATATATATATATATATATATATATATATATATGTAACAAGCTCTCCCCTCTCTTTAAGAATGTTTTTAGACGTAATGAGACAAAATTACTAACAATAAATTATGTAACCGTGGCTGTTCACCAGGCTGCCCACCTCTGGCGCTTCGCCGTACCTCATGGAGAGTTATGCTTAATGTCACTTAATGAGTCCTTAGAACTGGTGTGCTCTCAGACACTTTGATGGGCTGTTAAATTCACGAATGTTCTACGGCTATAAATCATCGCTAAACATTGGGAAAGAAAGAGGAGTTTTTCTGCGCACCTCAGTTGATTTATTTCAGCTTCGGAACCCGGGAGCTGGAGCTAGGTGAGGCCCTGGCACTCTCCGCATGCTTTCTCCTGTGTTGATCTGAGCTTGCTCCCTTTTTCACCCAGGGCAGAGAATGAAAATGAGTGCAGACTCTAAAGTTAGCTCCTCAAGATGGCCAAGACAAAGTGACTCACTTTCTCTTAGGCCCGTTGTTGGGAGAGCAGACCCTAGGACCTAAAAGGTTAAGCTGACTGGGAGCTACCCAGAGCAGCCAACCTTAGGTGTTAGCAGTGAGCTCTTCTGTCTCGCCTCCGCTGCCCAGCTTTCTGCTCATTAGCACCTTCAGGGTGGTGCCTACCTAAATGAAAGCCTTAAGACCCAGCTGGAGAGGCGATGCCCTGCAGTGGCCAGCAGAGCTGCTTTGGTTTCCTGCAATTCTGGGTTTGAAAATGAACTGGGACATCCCAGCTCCATTAATGAGTTCAGTCCACCTCAGTTTTCCAAGACATAACAACAGAACCGTAACACAGACAGAACACTTGGTTAGAAGGATTGAATTAGAGAATGAAGGCATTGATTTGCGAAGATCTCGCCCACTGTGGTGGTATAGTGGGAACAGTCAACAAGTGGTAAGGCTTATTACTGGAACTAGCTCTTGTAGACCAGGCTGGTCTCGAACTCACAGAGATCCGCCTGCCTCTGCCTCCCGAGTGCTGGGATTAAAGGCGTGCGCCACCACCGCCCGGCTCCTAAGGAGATTCTTGATGAAGACAGTAAGAGTTGAGAAGCTGTGACTTATCCTTCCACCATATTATTTTTGTCACGAGACTCTATCTTACAGTTAATTACTGAATAACACACACACACACACACACACACGAGTGCAACGGAGGGCACGTGGAGGTCACAGACAACTTGCACGGGGTCGGTTTTCTCCTTTCTAAGATGGGAATTTTAGGGATTGAATTCAGATTGTGAGTCTAGGTGGTAGGCACCTTTACCCACTGAGCCATCACGCTGGCCCCCTGATGGGCCTCCGTATATAAGTAATTGTTATTATTTTGATGAGAGAGGGTATCTCCACAGAGTTCAGGCTCATTTTCGACCTTGCATTCATCTGGAGCCCTTGGGAAGTTAAGGCAGAGAGGTTGCAAGATCAAGACCAGCCTTGAATATGTGATGAGTCCCCTTCCCCCCAGTAAAGTAAAGAATAGAGTGGAATGATAGTTGTGAGTTTACGTTAATGAGTTTTCTAGCTTCATACTTTTGTTTATCTGGGAAGATTCTAATGCTTACACCCAGAGACAAATAGGTTGACCCCAGCAGTGGAGGATATTTGAGGAAGAGGCATGAATGTGTTTTTAAGAGCTTTCCAAGTGGTTCTCTGCAGGCAAAGGCCTCTGCAAAGCTACTCTACCATTCCTGAGATGTGACCTTTGTCCTCACGGGTCACGATGCATGCCAAGGCTCCGGACATACTTACCTTCTCATAGCACAGCAAAATGGAAAAGGGAAGGAAAGGAGTTTGTTCCTTCATAGTCGGTCCATGTGCTGATATCCACATACCGATTTCTGCTCCTGTCATGTTGGTTAATACTCAATTTCCTAGCTGTAAGGAGTGGTAGGGTATAAAAGTGAAACTTTCTCCACCCCTCCCCCTACTTTTTAAAAAATCTTATCACGCATTCAGTGAAAATATGGGGGAGAATTAGGAGCTGGAGAGATGGCACAGTGGGTAAAAGCGTTTGCTAATCTTTGGGGTGGGGTACAGTTTTAGTTCTGACAAAGCAGCATATTGGATGGTCCACACTACCTATAATTTCAGCTTGGGAATCTAATGTCCTCTTCCGGCCTCACTGGATACCCCCACACGTCTCGCATACACTAACACTCACACCCCAACTCATACACAGGGTTGTTTTTAATTAGGGAAGACGTATAAGGATGCATGCGTGGTTGTGAAATTCAAATGTCACATCGAGAAAAGGTATAGGAGGGAGCATCGCCTTTTAGCTAAATGCCTTTGTCTCCAATCCTTTCTCTTCATAAAACCCAAACTCATCTAAAGCCAAATTCAAGAAAACTTGTTTTTTTTTCCCATGTTGACATCAACTCAAAACAACTGCGGTCTTTTTTGTGATGACCCTCCTCATGCTTCCTTTTTATTCTGTGTTATTTTATCCGTTATAATTTAATGATGCTCAGTGCTCATTTAATTCCCATAACAAACCAATAAATAATATTATCCCCCTTTTATGCATGAGAACAGCTCCTTCGAGGTCAGCAAGGTCAGAAGGGCACAGCTTGGAGGTGACTCAGCATTCCTCAGCCAACACATTCCGGATGTGTCTCTGCCCTGTGCCCTCCCACGCATAATCGGTTACTGCATTTTGCCGTGTTGGTCTTAGTGGCCGCCATAGTTTTGGTTGAGGGAAATCTCTTAAGAAAGTCCGAACCCTCATCTTCCTTTTGCCCTGGAATGAGTGCCCTTCCCTAGGATGAGTTGGCCCTTTGAGTGTTGGTCTATACTGCTTCTAGGCCAGGAACCCCTGTCGCCCCTGCAAAGGCGGCAAGCAGCACCTGGTGGCCAGCCGTAAACTGTCTGACATCTGCTGCTTGTCTCTGTCCTCAGTCCTCGTCTGACCCATCTTGGTTTCTTTTTAAGTTGCCCTCTGCCAGACTCTGACACCGTTACCTTTGGATCCCGAGAATCTGACCGCATCTTCTGCTTGCTTCGAATTCTCTGACGGCTCCTTATTTTATAGAAGACATTTTACCAGCTCACATTCCTTTTCGTATGCATTGCCCCAACCCTTCATTCCTTCTGAGGAACATCAAATTGTGTTTGTTTCCCTGAGGAGGTCCTGAGACTCTTTAAACAAGAGGACCCACATATGGAATACTCTCACCCCTTGTTAGTTAAACAGTTCCTGGTCATTCCTCAGTTCTCAGGCTACGTGGTTACTCCTTCTTCCACATGGCTAAAATTATGCACAGGAAACTATTGAACTGAGCATTAGAAATTATAACTATTTGCCTTTCTTTCTCCTTCAGTTAATATTAGGGACATTCCAGTGCTGTCTTTCTCTACTGTGTTTCCTTAACCAAGCATGATACGGGCACAAGTTCATGCCCAGTAAATATTCAATGAAGGGTACATATCCGGAAGTGATTAACTCTTGGAATAAGGGTCTCTTGTAGGGTTGCCTTATGTTATGTTATATTTGCCCAATATGGTGGAAAAATGGGTTTTCTCCTTTGTGAGAGAAAAAGAATATGAAGCCATGCCAGAAATAGAGAGCCAATGTTAAGTCACAACAATTATTTTTTTTTAAAATGAAACCTCTTAATTGAGTTAGTACTTATGCCATGTGGGAGACTGGATGTATACACTTAGGCAGTAAAAAAAACCATGGTTTTTTAACTTTTAGTGTATAATATTCATAAATATGCAAATGCATAATTAATTTGCAGTAAGTAATTTAGAGTATTTGGTAATTTATGGCACCAATATTGACAGATTGCTTCTGAATCGGTGGCGAAAGTAAATGAAGCGTGGCCAGTACAATTAGGAGTTGCCCGAACGGGGCTCTGGCTTTTGCTTTTGTAGAAAATGAGAGATGCCAAGTGCTAACAAAGATTTTTATCACTATTCTTTATCGCCGCGGATTTGTGCAACTTCACTTATAAATAAGACCGAGATGAAGGTTGACAGCGCCGGTGGTGGGAGAGCACGTGGGGGCCCTGTGTCTGAACCGGGCCGGCTGCCCGGGCTCTCTGAGGAGGCTCTGCTTGTCAGTCTGCAGGGCCCATGCCGAGACCCACCACCATTTGGTGCCCTCGGGCTGATTTCTTTTGGAGATCTATTTACGAATGGAGGATTGGAGGAGTCAGAGTTTTCTAGCCAGAGGTGGAAATGGAGATCTTGGCTCTCTGGGTGCTTCCTGGAGGACTGATTGAGCTGTTTCTTCTGTGGGATAGGACTGCCTGAGAGTATTGGGAAGGGGAAGGATGGGCGAGGGGGGGGGTGGGTTGCATAAAATCTGAAAAGGAGCCTAGTATAGATTGTATAGATTAGGGTTTGTCTTCTTGTGTTTTCATTTGCCTCGTGTTAAGGAGAAAATCATTTAGAAGGGCTGGCAGGGACACACAAGTCCCAGCACATGCGTGCTGTGTCCCATATTCACCTTATGTTTTTAGTTTCTCAGCGATGCCGTATGATGCTGTCCGTCCAGTCCCTCATTTGACACACGCTTATTAGAGTATTTGCGGGCTCTATGCTCATTGGAAATGTGAAAGGCCCGAGATTGAAGACAGCTTTGGAGCACAGGTAGTGTGGTTTTCATAAGCAGAGATGCACGGTCCTCTTGGATCTTTTCCTAGTTGTGTTTTACTGATGAAGCAGCCAGGCATTTCGAACGTCTTTGTCAGAGGCCTGGTGGCTCCTCGTACGTTTCCTCTTGGTTGCGTGTAGTTTCCTCCAAAATTGAAGACAAAAGCGGATACCTGTCCCCCTCTCTCCGCTCCCCCAGCTCGCTCTAACTTGTCTTCTGAAACTTCAGTCGGCTGAACCTGTCAGGGAAACTGCCTATCCCGATGTCGCCAAACCTGGCGCTTCTGAAGGCGGTGCCAAGTGTACTTTCTGACACATTTCACCTGATGCAAGCTGGAGCCTCTTTCCTTGTGATCTGTCAGTGTCCTGGCCTGGGGAATATAGCTGTCTACCCCTGGGACAGAAGCGCCATCACCGTGCCAGGGCTGTCACTTAGTGTTGGGAACGATGGAAAGAACCAGGACGTGAGAGTCACAAGTCCATTTAATGAATTTTGTTTAAAAGGAATCTCGCACGCACGCGTTCCCTTCCCAGCCTGAAGTCTCTGGGAAGCCTGAAGAATTTATTATTGAATTAGCGCCAGAAGCCTCATGTTTTCTTTCTGTGGCTTCACTTGTTCACAAGAAGTAGAAGAGAATGACTGATCAGGACAGAGTATGGCATCTTTGTGTTGCATATTTATATATTGCATATTATGCACATAAAGACGGCAGCTCGGGGACGGGTTTGTCACATAATAGCAAGGCTGCAGAGCTTTAAACAAGAGACTGAAATATTGGAGAGAGTGTGCTGGAGGAAGATATCTTTTTTCCCTTTTCTTCTTGAAACCCACAGCTTTTAATCTAAATATTTCATAGGTTGACCTACTTTAGATGAATACTTTTCTGTAAGGCAAAATAAAAGATAAATAAATACAAATTAAACTATATTTTCCTTTCCTATCTGCTGGATGGTTTGGGCCTCTACAGATGGGCTCCATTCAGAGGCTGCGTGACATATCTTAGTCCACCACAGAAGGGAAAGAGTACTGGGGAGTGGCTCTTGACGCTTCCTCTTCACCTGGGAATAGGCATGTGCAGTCTTGGGGTAGACTTCCCAATAGTCTGTCTTTTCGGTCTCTCCCAACCCTTACTGCCAGGTCTAAAGCTGTTGTAACAACCAAGCCAGCTACAAGCATTGGGGAGCCCTGCTCCTTCCGCGGGAAGTCAGCTGCCCCATAGCTGCTGGCACGAGGCAAACCTGGTGTGGCTTTTTCCCATATCTGCCAGCTTTTAGTGCAGTTATTCCTTTATGATAATAATAGTTCCCAGAAGTGACGGTTGAAGGGGTAGTGTCATTCGGCTCCATTTTCTCCTAGGTCCTGGGAAGACATGCTACTGTGAGTTTGTGTGTGTGTGTCCCTGTGTCCTCTCTGTCCCTTTTTCTGGATTTTTGAAATCTCAAGGTAACATGGTGGGTAAGTGCTTGCATCTCCCGAATCACGGAGAAGTTCTCTGGGTCAAAGTCAAAGAGACACAACATAAAAGAGCCTTTGACCTGGGTTCTTGGTGCTCCTTCTATGGATGTATAGTAGAGGCGGGCCAGGGTTTCTGATGCAGGATTCCCCAGTTGTGTCCTCTGTAGTTAGGTGATGTCATCATGTTAGATGGATGGGATTTGATTCTCTAATTGGCAGCTGAAGGAAAATGAAAATGTTAAGTGAGATTATTTTCAAATGTGGTGAAAGGTATCCAAAGTAATATTTAGGTATTTTTTTTTCAAATGTCACGTTTTGGTGAATAAATGTCCTTAGTGGCATTTTCTTAGCATATAGCTTGTAGTGACTATAATTGAAGTCTTTATTGATGTAACTTAACTTTCAATGTGAGACTACAGGTCACATATTCTTTAATTGGCAAGATATCTTCCATTACCAGTGGAGATAGCCTTTGCTTCCTTTAAAGAACACACACACACACACACACACACACACACACACACACACACACATATATGGATGTAGGCACGCACATACACACACATGCACACACACGTGCACGCACACACACGCACACACGCATGTGTGCACTCTCACACACATACACAGGAACATTTTAGAAATTTATATGAAAATCTAAATGGCCTTGGCTGTTTTTCACATGCAGTTTATTCAACCTTGGAATTTATCCACAGAAAAAATTCGCTTCCCAGTCTGCTCTCTGCTACCTTATTTGTATGAATTATGTCAGTGTTGTCAGAGTGTGCCACCATAGTGGCGTGTCAGCTAAGTTTACCTGGGAAGGCAAGCCAGCTCACCCCAATCACATTAGGCTCTACAACAAAAATACTCATCATTTTTGCCAATCTTCTTTTCTTTGGAATAACCCTATCCATTTCTTTATACCGTTGACACTGAATTACATATATGCTATGATATTATTTGTATTCCGGTTAACAGTAAAGCCCCCACACCACATAATACAGTTCATTCACGTTCTCCGTATTTTATTAGTGACATTAAATCCTTTTGGCTTGGTTGAAATGTTACACTGGAGCAGTTGATTGAAGTTGGGTTTCAATATAATACTTTATGAAATCTACACATAGTTTTTTTTTTCCTTAATTACTTCTCACCCTAAGCTTAATTGAAAACCTGGACCATGGGGCGAAGTGTAATTTGAAGAACGGAAGAAGAAACTCATTCTTTGCAGTTTGGAAACTCTCCTGATTTTTGCTTTTCTCATGTTCTTCTGCCTTTTGTACTTTACGTAAATAAGATAAAATCCATCCAGCTCTCGACCCATTTAGTGCAAAACACCACTTTTGCCATAGGGAAGAAAAGGTGGACGAGACCCTGCCGCCCTCTGTTGATTAACTCTCTGATCATATCTCCCGTGGACTGAGCTTCTGATCACAGAGAAAAGGGTGATTAGCCAGATTTCAAGAGAAGGCAGTTTACAGCGCGCAGGAGGGATTTTGTTTTTTTTCCTGTTTGTTTTTTTTTGGGGGGGGGGTCTGCTCTCTGGAAACCCGAGAGGAAAGGATGCATAATGGGATGGGGTGCTGCTGTACTTGTGCATTTCGTCAGAGATCTAATCTTTTTGAATTCATTGCTTGTGAGTTATTATTTCTAATCATACGCTTGATTGACTCCAGCTAAATGACTGTCTGACTGCAGAGGCAGGGGTGGTAAATCCAAAACTCTTAAGTGCGCATTTTAACTGAAAATAGGGATCATCACGGAATGCCTTCTCAATCAGTGGTACCTGACAACCCCCCTCCCATGTATTTTTAAATAGAAATTCTCTCATCCTCGTGTAAGAACGGAGCATCACAGAGCATGATTGAGCTCCAAGAGAGAAGATTGAAACCCTGGAGGGGATATCAAAATGATAAAACCCGAGGCTCCCGCTGCGCCACAATGAGTGTAGTTAATATGCTCGTTTAGTCTGACAAGCCAGTCAGGTACCCCTAAAACTCCAATTTAAGAATACCTTGTCACTTTCAAGATTTTGAACAGAAAAGGATGGAGGGAATAAGAGGGCAATGGTAATATTTTTTAGAAGCAGGACATGGCAATTCTCTCTACGCTTTTTGCATGGAAATCTATTCAGTACCTGTTGTCTCTCGGGCAGGCACTTTCCAGCGGAAACATGATGGCTCCTAAGTAGCCTGAAATAAGGAAAAGGAAAATCCCTTGTTAAAAGGGCTGAGCTGATATGTGATTTTACGGCATTGTTTTCTTTTTTAAGAAAGTTGTTGAGTTTGAACATTTAGATATATTGTTATGTTATAACTTCCTAATAAAATCTGCTTGTTATATTTTTTTTTTTTGGATTTTTGCCTTTCCTGCTTTAATACCACATAAATATTCAAAAGTTCCTTTTGGAATTTTTGAGAGAGATGAGTGTTTACACAGCCCTGAGATTTACAAGGAAATTTATGTGACTGTGTCTGTGTTAGGAAAACAACCATTGACTTAGAGAGAACCTTATCTAGAGGCAGCATCAGGTACTCAAAGATTGTGTGTGTGTGTGTGTGTGTGTGTGTGTGCGCGCACGTGTTCATATTGCTTTTCAAATAGGCGGAATTTTAAGTGTACACATGATACATACCTGAGTATCTTCACTTGGGAGAAATCCATAGGCAAGCAAGTGTTTTTTCTCACTCACCTAGCCTTTTTTTTTAAATTGAAAAGTTTAAGTGTTAATTTAAAAAATTGCTTGTTTTGCATTAAGTAATACTACTGTGTATACAATTTGAGATCTTTTAAAGTACTGTTTAACTGTGTCAAGCCACTGGAAATTTAAACACTGTCAAAAGTATTAAGTATTTGGTGTGCTGCGGTTTGAAAGTAGAATATTAATTTTTATCTCACCAAGTGTCTTTCTTGAAGACCCATTTAATTCTGCCTCATGCCTGCAGAAGAGAATGATGTTGCCGTGAACCAGTTATAATAAGAAGCATTATAGACACAATTAGTGCAGCCGTGCTATCGTAGGGGGCGTGGACTATGTGCATAAACTATGCAGGGTGTGAGAGCTGGGCATTAATCTCTTGATGAAGGTCGCTGGATGGTGCTTAGGGACAGGTGCTATGACAACCCTGAGTTCTCCCGAGACCAAGAGGTTGGATAAACGGCTGTTAGGATTGATGCAGGGTAGTGATTTTCATGTCAGTTTAATTATCCTTCTGTTTTACAAGCCTGCCAATCAGGATGCCCAGAAATCTTATGGAATTGCAGGCTCTGAAAACTTCTGAGTCTTTTTTGATTTGGGTTTATTTGATAATCATTTTTACGATGACCTCAGCTGAGATGAAGAGCGTCAGGACTACAAGGCCTGCCTTAGTGTCAGGAAATTTAATCAGGAGTCTATCATCCAGCGAGAAAAATGCCTCCCATTCTCTTTCCATTTATTTGAAATTGCTTAGCGATTCAGGCATCTCTTACTGGGGCCATTACTTTGATTTTTTTTTTTAACTTAGCAATGTAACTCTTGAAATACGTTATGTAAATGATCTCCTTCAAGGTGCACTGTGTTTAAGAAGCTATCAATCGGTAGAAAATTGTTTTTAATTTATTTCATTCTGGACACGTGACCTATCAGAAAGAAACGGATGGAGATACCAGAACTCCACACAGCGAGGGCCATGCCATGTCCTCACACACGTTAGCAGATGTCCGGTGCTCTTGTCTCCCCTTCTCCACACACTCGCAACATCTTGAAGGTTATGTGCACTGTAATCTGGCGGTAGTCATTACATTGGCCACGTTACAATTAATAACTTGCATGCCATTTCTGTATCCCCAGAGGCGTGAAAATAAAAACAGACTTATACTTGATATTAAAAATACTCCCAGCAATTTTCCAGGCCCGTTACTTTTATAAAACACTTGAGATTTTATTTTTATTAGTGTAAGACACTTGGAAATGACTAACTAGCAAATGAACCTAGTGACATAATTCAAGTTTATGCTGCTTGGTTAATAAAACGAATAAACTCACAGTGTTTGTCATCGTTTTTATGATTATTATTCATTATTATTATTTTTATCATGAAAGGAAATTGTCGAAGTCATCCTTCGAGATGTTCAGGGGATTATCTTTTGTTTGTGTAGCATTATTACTGTTTGTAGATGACCAAGCAAATTTTGCAGTTTTGCCAAATTACAAAGTCTTCGAGAAAACTCCTTTTTGAAACTATTTTATTTCTTATTCTGCTACAGAGCCTTTGTGTCTGGAAAGTTATTTCCTTTACGTTCTACTCATCTAAGAGGATTTGGGATCTTGGTGCAGATTCTGTAGTCTGGAAACACGAAATGTTTTCTCATCGTGGCTCTGCTCTGTTCTTGGCAGTTCATTAAGGAGAGGTCCGTGTGGTAACACAGGGACTGACTGGAACGGAACTCTGCAGCCCAGACTTTGTGAAAGACTGCTACCTGCCTTCTCCTTGCCCATGTTCAGTGCGAAGGTTCTCCAGTCTTGTCTTCCTCCATAAGCAAGCAGCATGCTCTCCCCTGAACCTTTTGTGGACTAATTCTGTATGGGATTGACAGTCACCAACCAGTTAGACGTGGGGCCCAATCAAGGGAGGTATTTTTGTATCTACTTTTTAATCTCTTTTATGATACTTTAATTTATATTTTTTCTGATCATAAAATATTGATTAAGGAATACTCTTAAGGAATATAGTGAATATAAAATTTAGGATCACAATGTGAAGCAATTTCAATCTTCTCAAAAGTCAGCACAGCCCTCATAATCTGCAGATGGAAAACTAGTAAGAATTACTAAAGCCGCCAGCCTACAACAGAAGTGGCTGTTCGTGAACATTTACAACTTAGATTAGATTAGATTAGTCTGATTAGAGCTTCAGACACCTCTGTCATTGCAAAACCACACCACATTACACTAATGCAGCAACAACGCATTCATATTGTTCTCATTAGTCATTAGTAGTCAGTTTTAAAAGAGTATGTTTACTTACCACTATTTTTCTTGTACAGGTTATTGGTGATTGCCCATTTTAATAACAACTAGGCTTTTCTGGTTGTAAGAGTTCAAGGTCCATGGACAGATGACTTTGCCTGACATTCTCCAATGTCATGTGCTTTTCTGATTCTGTAGACTTGTATTATGCTACCGTAATATGAGTCACTATGAAAGACATAGAATAATGTAATCAACCATGCAGATATGTGATCTGGAAAATTTACCACCTAAGAAACATCAAAATGAATAAGGTAAATCTAAGCATAGTATAAAAATCTCACAACAGTTTTTGTACATATGCTTATGCATAATGTCCAGAAGTAAATGTGTAGACATTGCTTATCAGCTGCTGAGAAACATAGAGTGCATCTTACAATTCACTGTTGATTTCTGAGTAGAGCAGATCCATTTGGAGGGTATGCGTTAATCGCTGGCAGCTCCCACGGTTTATTACGTCACTATTAATGTCAGAATTGCTGCATAGCTGGGGACAGAAGCAGTTACTCATTTGGCTTCTTAATACGAAATCCAGTAAAGACAATGATTTGAAGTAACTGCTCTGTGTACATTTATTCCTTCATCGCCACAAAATTGCTCTTTGCTACTAATCAACTCAAGGACTTGGGTTTGGGCTCCATTAGACTAGCTAATTAGATTCCCATCCAATGCTGGAAACGTTGTCAGAGCCCTGGTCTGCTCTCCCACCAACGCTGATGGTTGATACCAATTGAAAGGTCAGTATGCATACAGTAGCTCACACATGTATCTATCCTCCCTCCTTCCCCCTAAACAAACAAACTCAGATTCTATGCCCTGCCAAAAAATATGTGCAATTAGAAACTAGAATTCTTAAAGGTTAAAAAAAAAAGTCTGAAGGAAGAATGAACCTTCTAGACATTTCTGTTCATGAAATAGACTAAAGAAAACTCAACGGTACCCTTCACCAGTGGTTCTCAACCTTCTTAAGGCTACAGCCCTTTAATACAGTTTCTCTGTTGTGGTAACGCCTGACCATAAGATTATTTTCATTGCTACTTCGTAACTGTGATTTTGCTACTGTTAGGAGCCATATTGTAACTCCGTGTTTTCTGATGGTCTTAGGTGATCACTGTGAAGGTCGTTTGAATCCAAAGGGTTACCGTAGGTTGGGAATCACTGACCTGACGATGGTTTGAACCATCCCGGACATAACCAGTTTCCTTTTATTATAACGAAGACTAAGTCAAGGCTTGAACATATTGTTTTATTTCCTGACGTGTGTACTTTTTATAAGCATGGTTCTTTATAAGTCATACGTGATTTTCCATAAAGAGAGCACACACGGACACTGCATTTGGTTCATTGTGCATAAAACAGCTAGTAATTTTCATTTGTACTTACCTAGTGCATTGACGCTATTTTAAGCATTCACTTCTGTGGTATGTTTTGTTGTTTGTTTGTTGTTTGTTTCCCGTAGTCTTTCTTAAGCTGTAGTGTTTTCAGTAGGGTCTTTTATGTGGTGATTATCTTCCCCTGGACTCTGGCCTCATGTGCGTGGAGGAACGATAGAGCTGTGTTGCTAGGCAGAGTTCCTCCAGGCAGCTCATGCTGGGCTTCATATCTGTCATTGCCCCACTTTCCTGTTTCTATGAGGATGGAAATGATTTGAGACAGAATATCATTGGGAATAGGCTCACAGCTAAGTACCCAGGTCTCCCGATTCTCCATTGAGCCATCATGAGTGTCTCCGAACAGTGCCAGTGGTATTCTTGGCACGCTAGGCTCAGCGGGAATAACACTGAAATAGCAAAGATCGAAACCTACATTGCTAGGAAATTCTCTGCTTGCTATATGACCTGTTTTGTCTTCCATTTTTGAATGTGTACAGTGCCACTATGGGAGGCTTGGGGCTGCCATGGCGATGCCAGGGAGAAGCTAGGAGATGCAAATGAAATTAGCAGGTGACATAATTGGATCATTAAAAAAAAATGTGTTCATGGAATTGTATCAGAAACTAGGGACTTTGACACTTGAAGCATTAACAAAGAAATCAGAAGCAATTCTAGTTTTTTTTTTTTAAATCACAAAATTAAAGGAAAACATTTTAAAAATGAGACAGTTTTTGTGACATGCCGATGCCAGGAAAGGAATGGAGTGGCCCCAAGGAGTGTGTTCGCACAAAGATGAGGCATCCTGTGGGGTCTCCGGAGTGGACAAAAACGACAGATCCTTTTCATTTTTACGTAACGTGTACGGCTACGTACAAGAATTAGCGGGATCTCGCAAGTGCGATGCTATGTATGTGTTCATTAGGCTTTTCAAAATGTCTGCCGGGCTGTGGACCTCATAAAGAGAGGCGGGTGCAGCGCGGGAGCCTGGTCTGCCCAGCGTGTCTGTAAATGCAGCTCTCATGATATGCCTGAAAAACCCTCGATATTACAATAATGCTAATAAAAATGGAAAACTCTGCATTCTTTATAGATGCATAAAGACGTGTCATTTCTCTGTGGCCTGAATAACTCTTTGAATTGCTGCCCTGGCCCTTTGAAAGGAGACGGCTCTACTATACCTGCTTTGTATGCCTTTGAACATATCGCTATCTGACTATTTTAAGAACAGAAATAATAGACGAGAATTTAACTCAGGGTTCCACTTTGAAGGGCAGGTGGGATTCCCTTCCACACCTTCCCCCTGGCTTCCCCCCCTTCCTATCCTACTGAACACCGCTATCTAGCCGTGCTTCTTCAGTGAGAGGTGATCTTGCTGATGAATAAAATTAAACGATAATACACTTTTTCACCTATTCAGGCGCCTCCACCTTTTGGGTTTGTCCCTTTGAGAATGGTAAATTGGATTTGTTATCGCGACCTTTCAAGAGGCCATCATTCAGCTGTCTTATTTTAGTTGGCGGCAGGCGAGGCCAAGGGTGGTTTGGAGAGTTTTTAGGCAAGGCTGAAGGACTGTGTGTTTGGAATGTTTAGGCCTTGGACAGCAGGGGAAGTAAGTACATGATGGGTACATTTGGAGAGAGATAATTCCAGCGGTGACCTCTCTGGCAAATGAACTTGATGGAGTGGCTACCAGGCGAGTTGCCTGAGCCGCAGCCCCCACTCCCAGATGGGCTTGGGGATGATTTAGCTTCCTGTCTCTGTGTGAACCAGCTTCTGGGGCGCTTGCTGTGTTTAAGCCCTCTTCTGCTTAGGAATTATTTATTTATTTTTTTGATGTGGATCTGCTGCTACTCCTGCCACTAATGTCAAGAACCAGAGGAGCAGGATGAATGAAGGCCAAGTCCCGGGAAGACGGGAAGGTGGCCAGGGCTGGTGTGACAGACAGCTAGTCTCAACGACCCAGTTCGTAGATAATTTTAACCATGACAGAGTTTGTTCCTTGCTGAAGCGGATGGAAATGACTGATAGTAAATTTTCATTGCCGTTGTTTCTTTGGGGTTGGATGCTGATGTAAATTCTAGACCCAGTCTGCGGGAGGGCAGCCGAGAGTGCGCTTTATCAGAGCTGCTGAGAGGATAGCCCTTTAATTACATTGCCTGCCTTCAGTTTCTGCACTTATCCGCTGCTTGATTGTTTAATACTTTTTACGGAAGGTATTGTAGCTATAGATAGATATGCATGGGGTATAAAAATGCATGTTTCACAGGGAGAAATAGGACCCTCAGAAAGCGATGCCTGAAGAGAGGGCGCAGCAGATTTGCGGTGCATCCATTTAATATACATATTACAATCAGGAGTTAAAATCAGAAGCCTCAGAACCATCCGTTCTGAATAAATTGTTCCACTGACTGAGAATTTATGAAGTTGTAGAAACAGATCATTGTGAATAAGTTGACTCCGAGGGCCAGCGTGGGGTCATCATTTCACCAGGGCGGATGAAGGCCATGGGCAGAGAGAGCATCAAGGTGCTTCTGCTCAGTGATGGTGAGCCCAGCTGTGGCACTGAGCCAGTGCCTTGTGCAGCGGTGAGTCACAACCATCATGGCGTATACAGCCATGTGCGCCAATTCCCTGCTCCGAGGTGTCTTTGCCCTAAGAAGCTGTGTCTTCTGCTCGTGGCCTCTCCACATGGTAACGTGAAGGGAGCAAAAGGAACGTTTTGCAAAGAGCATGTTCAGCTGAGGTAGGCCTTCCGAAGTGTCCTGCCTGCACCAAACATAACGTTTGAAAGCCTAGGGGTTTTAGTCTCTTTCTATGACAGATAACACTTAACCCTTTGAACCGTGTATGATTCAGGTCTCAGAACCAGAATCGGGCCTCCATGTCTTTCTTATTGCCAAGTGGCTTTCGAAAATGCAGAGCTGTTTGGGGACCAAGAAGCAAAAATTCTCAGAGGCAAGCAAGGCACCTAGCGGCTAAATCCATCGTTAAATTTTGAAACCCTCGCTGCAGGGGAAGTTGCGTGATTATTTAAATACTGCTTCTGCTTCGAAATGAACCGTAGAAGCAGAGATGTAGCATCGCCAGACCTCCTTAGAGCGCACGTTGGACTCTATTTGTCTTGACGTTGCTGAACGCCGCTTTCCTTCTCGGTGATGAATTTTAAAAATTCTCTGAAATTTCTGAGCAGATGGAGAGAGTAGACGGCTTGGACGACCAGGCTCTGGCAGCTTCTCTGCGTTTTGTTGTGAAGGTTGCAGCTTTGAGAAGGAAGAGGGTAGGAGGGAACTCGGAGCCAGATTAGGAACGTGGTTGGTCTAGATCTTGTAGACACGGGCAACACACAATAGCCCTTTGACATTTAGGATTTATGGTTTTTATTTTTTGAAATCAAGGACCCCCCCCCCCACATGCCTCTGTCTATCCCATGTCACCTTCAGAATAGACTTTTTTTGAGAGCTGGAGGAAGAAGAAGCTGAGGCACAGGAGGAAGAGGAGTGGAATGAACTTGTAGGGGAAAAAAAATCCAAGTTCAGCGACCATACGTCATCAGTGTCATGGTGATTTAAAATGGAGCAATAGATTGTTTTTATTGTCTGGAAACACAGGTTAGTAAAATTGAAACAGTTGGGAAAAAGATCATTAGTTTTAAAAGTTTGTACATTCAGTAGCTGGAAAGTAAACCAGACAGCGTTGTCTTAAATGATGTTGGTAAGGTATGGATTAGTTGGGCTTAGGCTCAACTGAAGATGTTTGGGGAAGGAGAAGAAATGGACAGAGCTCTCTGCAGAAGGCAGAGAGGCAGCTCTCTGGCTGCTTTCTGATGAGCTTCCTGCTGGAGGAGGGAAGAAAGCTCACACACCCCTCTCCGCTTTTAACCCGATAGGTTATTAGTCATAGTGGTGTGGTTAGAAGGGCTTTTCATTTGTATTTTAGGATATAAATTTTATATTGGCTTTCATGGAACTGGGAAATTTAAAACATTGCTCATGTGATGATGGTACTAACTCTTATCATTATATTAGACCTTTCACTTAAAGAAAAAAAAACTTGTAGAAAGACTGGACAGAAAAACAACCTATGTAAGATAGAAAAATGTACTCATGAAAGAAGGGATAAAAAAAATTCCTGATTAAGAAACTGGCAATGGAGAAGAAAACGCTGCTATTTATAGCATCGGCAGACTTTGGAAAAAGCCTCCCATCCATAACATATATATCTAGAGGGGCGAGACAGTTGTGCTCTAGCAGGGGCAGAGAATGTCATCTGCTGTGCAGGGTGTACTTGGTGGCTGTGGCATTACTCAGTAGGCTCATGAGACAACGGTTATCATCCTGGTTTTATGGAAGAGGAAACTGAGTATTTGGAGATGTTGTGTAACTTGCCAAAAGTATCTACCAAGGATATAGTTCGGGTGGGAATTCTACCACATCGAATTAGTAGCCCTGTGCATGCGCGCACGTGTATCTGATTGGGCAGAAGAGTAGGAGCCTGGACTTCACAGCAACAGAAAGCCGAACAAGTGGATGGATAGATGGATGAAGGCGTTGTTTCTGAATTAAGTGGATTCATTGACTCGTGTCCTGGGAAGGAGAGAGCCATTCCAAGAGTGAAGGCCAGTGCTACCCTGAGCTTTACTCCGCTTTAGAAACTCGGGTGCAAGCAGCTCACGAGTGAGAGTCAGTTCTGATGTTCCTCGTGTGATGGGTTGATCATACCTGAGTTTGAGAAGGGATATTTTAAAATTTGAACGAAGCTGTGCTGTATTAGAGACCTGCAGCCGCCGTTCGCCTGAGCATATGGAATTGCTTGGTTCCTGGTGTATGGGTCGTGGCAGGGCTGGTGCAATCTGGCGCTGCATGGACTTGCACCATGTCGCCTGTGCTGAGTCCGACCCTCAAGTCCCGTCTTCTCTCGTCTGTTTCTGATCACCGTCTCACCTTGAAGGGACCTGAGTGATACTGTATAGGAAGCTGGAGTTTTATTAATATGGGAGCGCTATTCTGTCCTTTAGAGAGCCGTTTTATTCGGTGCCAAGAGCAATAGAAACACTTCCCTTCCCCCTGCTTCCTCTCAGTGCCCCATACTGGCTTTACAAGGAGGGAAGAAAGCCCGTTATTGAGGACAATATTGAAGGGAAGAGAGGTCAGGGCAGGCAGGCAAAGGGAAACCCTTGTCAGAACAATACATTCTCTGTGTTATTTAAAATAGTGTGTGACTTTAATTCTCAGCTGAAGCCCAAAGCCCAGCCTCCTGAAATATGTATAGAACAGCAGAACTACTTTTGAACCCAAGAAAGGACGAAGGTGCTGGCAGTGAGCCACACTGAAGCCTTGGGATGAGAGTTTGAAGGTGGAGTTTGGGGGGTGCAGGGCAGAGGTCACCGAGGCAACAGGATGTACCATTTGCAGCTGGTAAGTCTGCTTTAAACCCCCAGTTAGCTTGAGTTTACTGCTGCTGTAGGCTTCTCTCGGTTATCATGACTACTATCTGCTAACAGTGCAATTTTCTGTTGTTGTTAGTGTATGGAGATGAAAAAGGCTTAAGAAAACTATCAAATAAAGGTTTACAGCCATTTACCTCATTCTCTTGACTGGTAACTGTCTCCAGCATGCTGAGTTATGGTCTCTGCCTGACGTCCATTCAGAGCTGATCCACGGTGTCTTACATGTGCTTTGCTTCCTAACACCCCTAAGAGGCCTTTGGGGGGAAGGGGAGGATAGGAATATTGAAACCACATCCCAGCAGCTGCCTCTCGTTAGCTCTGCACCCCCCTCCCCAGCTTTCAAACCGTACAGGGGTGCCTAATGTGTCCCACATGCTCTCCTCTCAGTGCCTCCGTGGTCCCTTCCCTTGTTGCCCTATGTGATGGACAGCAAATAGGAAGACTTAATTGGCTTGACTCGTTGAGGTCGCTATCATTAGGGTGCCGGTGTGCAACAGGTTATGGGCGGGAAAGAGTCAGATGGTTGCTTGTAGCCTGAGAGGGACTAATAGCCACATCTTAGATCCCATTAGACTTGTCAAGGTATCCTCCGTTTAAGTCATGAAGATGGCGCACCAATGAGACTGTAAGCCCCTGATGGACTACCATGCTTTAGTGGGTGAATGGTTTTATCTGAGGGTTCATATCCCACAATCTGGGGGGGTTACACCAGCTCTTTTCACTTACGTTCTACCTCTGGCTTAACAATCCGGGGCATAGCAAACGTGACAGTCCCGAGACGCGTCCCTCCCACCGTGATTCAGCAGACGGGAGTGGTAACTGCTACCTGTTACTTTCATTTTTTTTTTTTTAATCTCGGATGTTTTCTTGTATGTGTTACCCGTGTCATATGTCATCATCTTCCTCCCTGTGTTATTGATTAATTTGTTTGTTCATTTTGATAACGTCAAGGCCAAAGAGGGCTCATAGGGCAGACCTAAGACTAAATTATGTTAGTTTCTTTTGCAGAAAGTGGGGCACTGTTTCGCCAAGCTCTTTGTTTCTTATGGTTGCTGAGAAGTAAGACGCGGAATCCACAGACATCTTAATTTTGTGACTTTTAAAATATGGAACCGGTCCAATTTAAGCAAAAAAAAAAAAAATCAGGACTGGGATTAGTGAGAAGGAACAGCTCTACAGATGTGTAGCTCTCAATTTATCATTCTAGAGCTAAGATCGTCTGGATTTCATTGCATATACGTGCAGTCCCATTGGTCCACATCCCCTAAGATTTGAGAAGTGTCTGCCCTTCACCTTGAGAAAGGAATAGCTGAATGAGTCCCCACAAAATCACCTTGCCCTGACGAGCCTGCTTTAGAAGTGATAGTCTTTGTGAAGGGAGGAATCAGCCTCTCCCAGCAGCCTGCTTTGAAAGGTCACTGTCTCTCGCAAAGTAGATTAGCTAGCTCGCTCTGTTCTACGGGCAGGAACCACTCCGCAGCTCCATAAAACTCGGCGCAGGAAGGGAATTTCTGCTGTCGTCTTGGCTTGCTCTTGTAAAAGAAATTTCATTCCCACCAGTTTTCGCTTCCTAACATAAGTCACAGTTCCTCATGGGTAGGGAGGGTTAGAACAACGCATCCTGCGTTTCTCTGCTCTCAATAACCGCGGTTTACCAAACAGGAGAAACCTGCATGGAAAGATTGCTGAAGAAGTTGGTGATGTAATCCCTTTCAGGTTTTGGGGTACTAGGAAGCAGGCGAGCCACAATGGTGCCTGAGATGAGCTGCTGTTTGGTGGAGCAAATGAGCAACCTTTCCTTTGGTGCCTGTGTGTTTTGGAAAGAAGGGTCTGCTCTCCTAAAGTATGGCCCATTAATCTCGGTTATGTGTTAATCTTCCTGTATCAGAATGATTCCCCGTTGTCACTTAGAAGGGCCTTGAAATTTGTAGGAAAATGAGAAATATGTTTTATGACATATTCTTGAAGACCTATAATTCATTCTGTGTATTTCATCCGGTCTAAGCAAAGAGAAAGAATAACCTTCCTTCCAGATGTCTAGGAAGGGGAAATTCTGGTTCGGTCTGCTTAGTCCTTTAAACGATGGAGCAGTTATAAATGCCTTCATTACAAATGGTTCTGAAATGCCAGAGTCCTTACAAGACCAGAGTAGGGTGAGTTTTCTCAATGAACCAGGACCCTCATTAAGAACACCAGCGACACAGCTCTTTGGCAAGGCTGGGCTGCACTCTGGAGCCTACGAGTCTGTAGGTTTAACTGACTTCTTTTTTTATGATTTTCCCCAGATGGCTGGTTCTCCTGCCTCCTGCCAATATCGAGGGTATTTTTTTTGTAAAATCCCAAAGCCCAGAGCCTCTAGGCATTGTGTTCTTCTAATTAGTTCTCTTTCCTTCCTTCCTTCCTTCCTTCCTTCCTTCCTTCCTTCCTTCCTTCCTTCCTTCCTTCCTTCCTTCCTTCCTTCCGCTTCCTTGGGACCATTCCTGTTCTCTGCCAATTTGTGACCTCTGGCAGCTTGCTCTAGATTACTGAAGAATCTCTCCCCTCTCTTCTGTGTAGACTAGAACCAGCCTGAGATTTCTGGTTGGTTCTAGATTAGTAACCTGACTTAATCACAAAATAATGCCTCTTTTATCCTGACCAGCAGGGCTTGGTGAGGACACCTGACTCCACTGCTGTACATTTAAGAAAAGCGCATGTACTAACTGCTGTTTTCATTTTACCTAAATATCAGACTACCAATCCCACCTCCGCTTCTCAAGGCACATAACAGACTGTTATTTCCATGTTTGATCCACGGTCCAGTGAGATTAATTTCTCTTTTGGCATGACTGTTTTGTTGCCAGTGTATATACATTGCCAAGCCTCTTTAGGGCCAGTATCATTCCAGACCTTTCCTACTGCCCCTTGATAACCCTCAGAGTTGGGAACACTTAGTAAAACGCAGTGGTTGAGATACCAAAGTGACGTGACTGTCAGTTTTCCACATTTAACTCATGTTAGGATATGGTGGAGGGCTCCTTATTGAATGTGTTTTTGCTCTGCGTTCTGTAAGTAATGCATGCATTTCCTGAGCAATCATAAATTCCTGTTCCTTCTTTGCCTCCTCTGTGAACTCACATCTCTTTCTCAAGATTAACGAGGGGTTAAATCCGATGTAATGCTCATTACTGGTGCTCAGTAACTTCAGAAAAAATTAAATACATGCATCAGGGCTAGATGGGGGAAAATAGTTGATTCCTGGGAAGCTACAGCTTGCTCTGTGCAAAAGCACAGGGTTTGAGAAGACATCCAGTGTTTAGTGACCAGGCTGTCACACAGTTTGCTGTCTCAGCCAATCATCCTGTGTAGTCAAGCTCACAGGACAATAGGACAGACCCAAGATTATCTCATTCCTATTTCAGTGTCATCCAAAAACACAAAGAGAAAGCACAATTAACGCGCAGCACCCAGGACAGTGTCTGGTGACTACTAAGTGTCACTCCGTTAAGGTGCTTCTCTGACCTTGTGTTTTAAATGCCTTTAGTTTGCTTTGCTTTTTGAGTTTTTATGTGGTTTTGAAACTAAGTCTTGCTGTGTGACCCAAGCTGGCCTGGGACATATGATTCTCCTGCCTCAGCCTCTCAAGCACTGGTATTATAGTATTAAGGTACCAAGTTTGGTTTTTTTTTAATTGTTCTGTTTTGTTTTGTTTATGTTAAGAAGATCATTGTCTTATCTCTTAAGTGACTGAATATTTAATATTAATTTGCTGTCCTACTTCCTCACCTGTTCGCCCTTGTACACTGGCTTATTTACGTTGCTTTTCCACCATAGCTATCATTTCTATGGCCTTGAAATAATTGTGCATTTCAAAGCAATTATCAGTGAAGACTGAGGAATGAATTACCTTGCCCTTCCTGATGCTCTGCTTTGTGGCTGATACAAATTCTCCAGGCACCTCCACAGTAGCTGCAAGAGCCAAGGTGAAGGGGGAATTTATGAGTAGGTATTTACTCTCTAACTGGTTGGGCCAAAAAAATTGTGCAAAGCCAAGGATCCCCTCTTCCCCTCCCTGGGAATATAGTACAAAGGGACCTTTTAAAATATTAATCATGTAATATGGATGTACTTACTACGAAACAATCTAAACCTTTTTAGAAGTTACTTTGGAATTCTGTCTGCATCTCTCTAGGGCAAAGAGTTTTCCAAGTTTGCTACATACTAAATATAAAGCCTCCTAGCTTTAATACTTTGCATCTACTTGTTTGAAGGCATTGCTGGCTCGAACTCACTTTTCTCGGCTCTCATTAGTCTAGACAGAAGGAGTCTCATTTTTGCTTCTTTTTTAAAAATCTTTTTTGAGATTATAATACAATCACATCATTTCCCTTCTATTTCTCCCATGTACTCCCTTGCTCTCTCTCAAATTCATGACTTTTTTGTTACATTTGTCGGTATGTATATATACTCCTAAATATATAAATATAGCCTCTTCAGTCTGTATAATTTACTTGCATGTTTATGTTTTGGGGGCTAACCATCTGGCATTGGATAACCGATTGGTATGTTCTTCCTTGGGAAGATGATTTCTCTTGCTCAGCTCTTCAGTTGCCTGTGGTTCTTGGTGGACGGTTGTGGCCTCCTAGGCTTTTCCCATCCACTCTAGAATGCCTATTAGTGTCATCTTAACTTAGGTCTTGTTTAAGCAGCCATGGATATACCTTTTCCGACTTTGCTCAGAGACACAGTCTCATGCCATGCTCCCGACTCTGTCTCGTGCAATCCTTCCGCCCCTTCTTCTACAATGTTCTCAGAGCCATGTGGGAGCATGTTGTAGAGGTACCCATTCTGACTGAGCTGTAGATGTAGCCATTCCACAGCTTTTCATTCTGATTGGCTGTGGTTTTCTGCAATGGTCTCCATCGCCTAGTAAGAACTACACTTCTCTGCAGGCCTAAAGATACATATTTAGAATTAGTTTTTGTAGTTCTTGGAGCCTTTCCCTGTCTTGATCAGAGTAGTCTCTCTTCTCTGGACTCTCTTTGGCTCTTCAAAGGGTGGGGGTTAGCTTTTCAGATGGAATACCAGGTGCAAGCATACTTTGTATTTGAGAATTAAAAGGAAAACATTTTTAAATAACCTCACTAATTACCTTCAAGTTATCGCTGGCATTGGGACCACAGCAATATATGGTTGTAATCTTCCGTCAATAGTCATCAGTGGCCAGCAGTTCCTCTTCTGGGGTTGTAACTGTCATTGTGAAGCCCATTGATCATCCTCCAAGTGTAATTTATATTCATTTCCCCTAAATGTGTGCCATTACACTTGCCCACACTGCAGCTTCCATGCCTCTGTTCTGTCTGTTCACACAGCCCTGTGAGGTCTTCCTGTAATTCATCTCTTGTCAACCTGGCAATCCTTTCTCTTTTGTCACCTTCAAACCTTGGCTTAGGTCGACTTCCTCTGGGAAGCAGCCTGGGGTTTAACCCTGGCTGAGCACTGAGCCTTCGTGTTTGACATCAAGATGGCATCAGAGAAACTTTATCCTCCACAATCTTCTGGGCTGCAATGATCATTCTCGGGTCTGGCTTATTCTTGTTCACTGGACTTGTAGGGTCTCACATAAGTTGGGGAAGCCCTCCAAAGGAGCTAGTACCGCGGGCTGTAGCTGCCATGTTCAGTTTTGTCCAGGTACCTTCCTACGGGTCACCTCCCCCTGAGCGTGTGCCAGGCACCTGCTCAGAGGTGTTTCTAGAGACAAGGCTGTCGCTGGCATTTCTAGTAGTGTCACGGTCGTAAGATTAGGTCCCTGAGATCTCCATAGCAGTGTCGCTGAGATTAAGACTTTACTAGAAACATAGTTTAGCAATTATGCGTTCTTCCTCATTAATTCTCTGAAGCTTTGTCACTTGTTTCATAAGTATTTTTTTTTAGTAAAATATTCACTAAATCTAGAGTGCAGTGGTCGTCATTGCTACGTGCTACCAAAGATTTTATATGGGGGTTCTAGTTATCTCCAGTGTATTTCACTTTACTTGATTAATAGTTAGAAGGTCCAAAAGTCAACAGAATATGAAAAGAAACATGTCAAGAAGCCTTGTTTCCATCCTGACTTTATTCTCTATTATTACTGCACCATACCCCGAGGGGAACCAACTCTGCCTGCTTCTTGAGTAGTCTACATTTGTGCAAACACATACATGTAATAGTATTCCAATCCTGGCTTCCTTTCCAAGAGATTATCCACATTCAGAGCGGATTACCTCCTACTGTGTCCTGCTTTTTAAAATTGGAGATCTGCCAGGCAGTGGGAGCACACACCTTTAATCCCAACCCTTGGGAGGCAGAGGCAGGCAGACCTCTGTGAGTTCGAGGTCAACCTGGTCTAAAGAGTGAGTTCTAGGTCAGCTAGGACTGCTTCACAGAGAAAACCTGTATCAGGAAAAAATAAAAATAAAAAAAAAGGAGATCTTTCCCCCATCAGCAGTTGGAGGGCTCTGTCTTTATTCATCCCAACTTCATGCTGTCCTACTGTGTGGGTGTCTTACAGTTTGTTTGAGTAGTCCTCAGTGGCGGACTCCTGCAGCGCTTCGCTGTGAGATGATGCTGTAGTTGATGACCCTGTCTGTGCACAGTTCATTTCGGCTTCATGGCTTCTGGCCTTTGTATTCCGTTCCCCCACCCTTCTCTGTGTAGTATATCCTTACGATATTCACAGTGACCTTTCAACTGGAGAAACAGTGCCTTGAAGATGCCCCAAGTCGGAACAATCTGTGTTCCCTATGAGTCTCAATCATGAGCTCCTCCTTGGGCAACTTATCTAAGGGACTGAGCTAAAAGAGACTGCATAGAATTTAGAGGAAGCAATCTACTATCAAATATAAATAATCAAGCTATGTGGAGTTTTATTAGTGAAATATTTTTAAAAAGGACTTATGTTATTGGTTAATTTAAAGAAAAAGAATGAAAGTATTATATTGATATGTAAAAGTAGAAAATTTAAATAAAAGTAGTTGAGCATGACATTCATGTTTTGGGCCCATAACTATTCTGAACTCTGACCTGAAAGAACCAGCTATGTGTTGGCCTGTATGTATTTGTGGGTGCAGGAGTTGCTTTGTGGGGACAGTTGCAACACAAAGCATTCCAAAGGAAAGCTTGTAAATATTTTTAATAGAAATTTTATTGGCATATATTCATTGTTTAGAGAAATGAGTTTAATAAGGGATTTTTGTGAAGTATGTCATGTCCTTTGATGGTATTCAACCCTATCATCCCCTTCCCATGTTATTTTTATTATTTCCCCTAGGCCAACACATAGCTGGTTCTTTCAGGTCAGAGTTCAGAATAGTTATGGGCCCAAAACATGAATGTCATGCTCAACTACTTTTATTTAAATTTTCTACTTTTAAATATCAATATAATACTTTCATTCTTTTTCTTTAAATTAACCAATAACATAAGTCCTTTTTAAAAATATTTCACTAATAAGGCCGGGCAGTGGTGGCGCACGCCTTTAATCCCAGCACTCAGGAGGCAGAGGCAGGCGGATCTCTGAGTTCAAGGCCAGCCTGGTCTACAAGAGCTAGTTCCAGGACAGGCTCTAGAAACTACAGGGAAACCCTGTCTTGAAAAACCAAAAAAAATTTTTTTCACTAATAAATAATAAATAATAATTTCATTTCTTATAAAAAGCGTAAAATTTTCAAGTCAACGATTCCATTTTATTCTTGTCTTTCTTTTCTTTTGTAGTTCCTATTGTATCTCATTTTATATCGTGTGTTGGCCACTTTCAACCCTGAACCAGCCAACCTTCCTATCTTCCTAACTTCCTAACTTCCTTCTTCCTTTCCTGAGATGGGGTCTCATGTAATGTAGACTGGCCTTGAACTTCCTGTGTGAGGCTGCGAATGACCTTAAACACCACCTCTTCCTCCCAGGTGCTGGGATTACAAGCATGCATCGTTATGCCTGGAAACTGGTTTTCCAGAGATTAACGGAGAGCTAGTCTTTTCATAGAATTTCATTTATTCTGTTCATAGATAAATCCAGCTTATTTTTATCCCTACTTCTTGTGTTGATTTTACATCGTACACATACATTATTCTGGATAGGTTTTTCAAAACAGTGCCAAACCCAGAAGACTGATTCGGTGGGGAAAATACTTGGCTCATCTGGTTCCTGATTAGTAAGATGAAGATAATATAATATCTTCCCCTGGATGTTACAGAGAGATGCTTTATGGATGTGAATCGCCTGTCGTGGTATTTAATCGTGGTAAATGCCTAGACTACAGAAGTACTATATGTTACTATGACTTTCTTTTGCATTTGGGGGATGTTTAAGGGTGATTATAAATGGTTAAATTATTCAGATGATATCTAATGACCCTCTCATGCCAAAGTAGAAAGGTGACTCTAGACGGGTGGTCTGTGCCCCGGGGTTACTCCTGCGTTTTTTTCACGTCTGCTCACTACCTCCCTCCTTTCCTGGCAGTCTATTAGGAATTCTGTAGAGGATACACTTCTATCAGCACGCTATCGGGAGCTGAAGAATTTTCAGTTTTCTGCTCACTCAGTGCTTGTAAAAATTGAATATATATCGCTTCCCCTTTATCATGTTCAAAATCTCTGGTTCACGGTCTGTTGAAATTCATCTTGTTATATTCAGAATGCGTCTCCGGGAAGCCGTGGCAGGACACGGGGCTCGAGTCCACTTCCTTTCTCCCGTTTTTTTTTTTTTGCAGCAATTCCTGTGCTACACTGTTACTTGGAGATATTTTGTTTTAATCTCCCGTTCCTTTTCTCTAGCCAAGTTTTTTGTTTGTGAAAAGTAATATTTTTTTCCAAGCTATATTCTGCGTGATACAATATGGCTGAGTTTCAAGATGTTCCCTCAGCTTTTGTATCCAGCCACTAATTCAGTGCTATGAAAAAAAATAATAAAAAAAAAATCCCTACTGATGTTTGTGGTGATGGGTCAGTACCAGCAGGAGGAAATAATTTTGAGGAAGATGAATCCATTTCCAAGTAATGCTGGCTATGTCAGAGCTTACATTGGAATTGGTGAAGTTGTCTGATAGGAACCAAATCTGAACGAGAGGGCTGTGTGTTCTCTCTTTGCCTCCTCATATAGACCTTACGGGGTGTGTGTATGTAGGATACAGTTTTACTTTGGTAGTTAATCTTAGTTACCCCTTTAGAAGAATTAAAAAGTATTTCTCATTGTCCCCACTGGGAATTATTTTATCCCCCTGGATCTTGGAAGCAACAGTCCTAAACCAGCTTAAAAACAACACGATATTTCCTAAAATATTTTCTATGTGCTTGGCAGGCAGTTTAGCTGCGTTGTCTCGTTTAATCATTGTCCCAGCGCTGGAGGAAGTGAGTGTTATTAACCCCAATGTACAGGTAAAGAAATAAGCTCGGGGAAGTTGAGTGTCTTGCTCGTGGCCACACAGTTACTGGTGCCAGAGTTGATGCTGAGTCTTGATTTATATACATTTCAGCGTTTTATTGAGTTTCTGGTTGGTGCGGAGGTACCAGTGAGAGTTTGCCTTACAACTGTTACTTTAGATTTCTTTCTCCTCTACGAGTATGACGCCTCAGCAGTGACAGACAGCAGTTAGGAGTCTCTCCTAGTCTGCTGTGGACAAGGGTGGGCAGGAGAATCTTATCAGAGCCTGTCGGTCACACATGTCTCCTCTTGCCGGGAGACCAAAATTTCCATTTTACGAGTTAAGTCACTTTTAAAACATTGTGAGACCCAAGACAGATTTGGGCTCTTTTCCAAATCATTGTAATTAATATTGATAAATTATTATAATTACTTCTGACAAATGGCTGGAAAAAAAATGGAAGACATCTGTTATCACCTTCTACAAGGAACATGAACACTCATGCTGACCGCCCCCCACTAACTGCAGTACTTGAGAGAGGGACCCTGTCCAAGTGCCTAGGCATCTTCCGGAAATGTGGCAGAAATCTGTGTGGAATATTACTTAGCCATTGCGCTTGCTGAGGTAGCCTAGCCCTAAGAGACTGATACTGATTCCAGCGAGGGCACTGTCATTGCTGGGCTTCCAGTGTGGCGGTGCTGGAAAGTTTCCGTCTTACAAGATAACAAATTGACTGGATCTGCCAGAGGGACGCACTGATTGCCAGCACCAGAGTCCTGCACGCTTGCAAGTGGCCATAATGATGAGCTCAGTGTTTTGACACAATAAAAATTACTTTATTCTTCAAACAGCATGTTTGTAAGTAAAAATTTAGCTTTACGACTTTGCCCTTGACTTTTATTTTCAATCACGTTTTGACGAGGAAGAAAGACACACTGTTTTCCCAGACAGCTTTAGAAAATGATCGCGTGGGGGGAGTTGGAGGTATCGTCTCAGGGTGTCTTCTGCTTGCTTCCACGTGTGAATGTGTGTGCTTGCAGTTTCTCTTCCTAGGTGTGCGGTACCGTGTTCTGTTAGGTGACAGACACTTGCTGGACATATATCCTTTACCTGTTCTAGAAGTTAGCATGTTGAGGGCTGGACAGCCTCACTTGCTGATGTCACCACAGATGGTAGAAGTGAGAGGCTGGGGTTGAGCAGGCGGATTCTGAGGTTCCTGCTTCTGGTCCCCAGCTGTGGCACCTGTGGGGTGTGGTTGTGACTTCTGCCTTGTGGCAAGACTACCCAGATGAGAGCCCTTTTCCACATAAGACGTCTGATTTCTGAGAAATTATAAAGTTGAGTTCCTAGTAAATTAATTTTATCTTTCCATTCCCAGCTTCCCCAAAATGAATTATGGCTTCATTTTCTGTAAAGAATATTTATTAAATAATGAATTTTAGCTGGTACGTGATGATATATAACAGCTGAGTTCATGTTAATAGCATACTTAAGCTCTATGTGATAGGATAAAGTGATTTTAATTCTTGGGGCTTGGGACAGGCTTGTATCAAACATATCTGTTTCCTAATGAGCCCCCAGTTGTATGCCAAGTGCCGCCTTTATTAAATTGTACAGAGAAATCCCTTTGTAAAGACCGACTGACTTTTTCCTCCTTGTAGGAAGACAGATTAATAATATTTCACTATTAATTAGGTCCCATCTGCTCATCCTACTTCCCATTCTAAAGGTTATACTTATTACCATATTCACAAACCAACCCAACTGTATAATCGAAGTTAAAAAAAAGTTTTTTTTTTTTTTTGGTTTAATTTTGGTTTCTGTAGTGTATAGTCTTTTGGCTCCTGTAGAGGGGGGCGGGGACCACTGACTCCACTTCCTCCTTTATCCTTATTTTCTTTGATTCCATGTTGTTTCTTTTTGTCATACGGCCATATGCCACAAATTACCCCCAAATCAAACTATCTGATATGAGATACAGTAACGAAAGAAGCGGCACACCCACTTAGCCGCTGCTTTGGCCCAAAGCTTGCTTCAGGATCCAGGTCACAGAAGCGAACCGTGAAGAAATGTAAGACTCTGGCCCTCTGCAACTGAGGGTAGCTATCTCCTGTCCTCCTCTCCCTTGGTCCGCCCCTCCCTCTCTCTCTCCCTCCCTCCCTGCCCCTCCTTTCTCCTTATAATTTTAAGTGGAGTACCTCAGTTTCCACAGCACGACCAGAAAGGACCCCGCTTGCCTGGCCTTTGGGGCCTGCGGAGTGCTCTGCAGGAAGATGAGAAAATGTTTGGAAGAGAGCAGGCCCTGACTTGGTAGCTAAAAATATGAAGAAATGAAGTCCATACCACAAATTGAGTCAAGTTTGATGATAGGGGATTACTGGAACATTTTATTAAGTTGGGTTTTGATTTTAAAAAAAAATTTAACTTTTGAAAAAAAAATTGAATCCCCGAGCTTGTGTGTAAAGGGTTTGGCTTGCGGATGGCGGTCATGACAGCCACTGGCACAGCTCTCCAAACCTCGGCAGCCACACCCTTCAGTGACAGGGCTCATTCTTTCCTGCCCTCACCTCTACCTTCTGGTGGCCCCCGGGCCGTGTCTGTCCCACGAGCAGACAGTGCAGCTTCCAGTCTTCCTTCCAAGCTTTACCGCCTCATCCGTTCACATCCCTACTTGGAAAGTCATTATGTCCGAGGACCCGGATAAGTCATCTTTCCCGTCCGTCTTTCTTTCCAGGATGTCCTTCTCAGGCCTGTCGGGGCACTGGTGTTTTCTGTACTGATGAACTAGGTCACATTGGTGAGGGAATTACATTCAGGCCTCGGGTGTTGTTTCAGACAGGAAGCGCTTGTTCTTTTAGGTTTAGTTCTTTGAAAAGCTTAGGGTAAAAGAGAACCAGAAGACAAGCGCCTACCTCCGCGGGTTCTACTTTTTTTTTTTTTTTCTAACCAAATGAGGAGAAGCATCTCTTCTCTAGAAGGTGGAGTGCAGTGCGAGCTTAAACATGGTAGCCAAGGAGACTTATCAGGTGGGAAGAGACGGCAGCGGACTTGGGAGAAAAACCTAATCTGCCCCATCCTGGGCAATTGTAGGGTAAATTTGCGGTGATGTGGTGTTGGCCGGAGTCCTGACAGCGACAGTCCGACTCTTTGCTTTCCAGTTCACACTTCCTTTCTCTCTTAGATCTGTCAAGACCCAAGCTTCAGCAGCTTACACCTTGGAATCACCCTGGGCAAGTCTGATGCTAAGTCGTTTTCCCTAGGGTGAGACTGAATTTGAGTCAGGGAGACCGGAGTGCTGGTCTTTTAAAGTTGCGGGTTAGACGTCTCTTACAGAACTGCGGCTGTTTTAGGACCCTTCTGGTCAGCGGGACTTACAAAGTGACATTCCCCACCGTTGTCTAGGCTTTAGCCGCCACAGCAGAGAACTCAGAGTTTGGCCGGAAGTCTCCTTGCCTTCCAGAAAGGAGTGCCTTTGTCCTCCTGGCGCACAGTCCTGAGCCCCTTGCTGCTGAAGCCCAGTGAAGGCTCTGCCTCCCAGAAACTCGCTGGCCTTCTTTTGATGGTCTGGATGGATGATTGGCAGTGAGGAGCGCACACAGTGGCCAAGGATCTGTGTAGTTTCTCCCAACCGTGGGATCTCTCCGCTGCTCTCAAAGCTGGTTTCGAACAGGTGCTAATGTCCATCCACGGACAGCAAAGAACCACACAGACCCTGAGTAAGTAGGGGTGTGGATGGGGATCACAAGCCCCAGCCCCTTCTCAAGGCCAGTTACTCACATCTCTTTACGTGTTGCACTTCTGTTCTTGTGAAACAATGAATCTGACAGATTCTGTCTCATCGGTCCTTCTTCAAGACTACTCAGGAAAATTAGAAGATGGCGCGCGTTCTGTTTGTTTGTTTCTCCTGTCTCCATTGTAGCTTATGGGCTGGACTGTGCCGCCAGGGAATGGCTGTGGGCTCCTGGTTTTGTCACTCAGGTGGAGGTATTAGGAAGGGCAATGCCTTGTTCTCATCCTAAACCCATTTCACCTCCCCATCATGTCCAGTGTCACCACCAAGCTCTTCTTACAGCTTATACCCCAGCTCCACACTCTCTCCCCTTTTGAGGTCTTTCTCTGTGGCTCCTCTAGAGTGTGTCTTCTGGCAAGTCCCGGGTGCCCCTTTATCTCGTATGAAGTAACCGCCAACTTACTGCAGGAAATCGCATTGTTGGTCTGTCTCATTTCCCTTACGCAAAGCCGTCTTTAATAATCTTTAAAGCAACTTACATGCATCAACTTAATTTTTAAGACAAAAAAGGGGGCAGGACTCACAGGTCGCTTAAAGCAGATCCATGCTATGAATGATGATGTGGCGTTGGCTCAGATTTCCTTTGAGGATGAGGACTGTCTGCAGGGTCCCCTAGATCTGTGCTCACCTTTGTGCATCACGTGGGTACTGTGGTTTCGTGGAAGTTGAACACTGGTGTTTCTAACAACAACTTCTAACAACAACTGTGTGTTTAATGTTAGAAGGCCATTTGAAGGGCCGGAAAGATGGAGCAACAGAATGATGGCTTGCCCTGCAAACCTGTACGTGAGTTGGCTGGAATCCACGTAAAGAGACCTCACTTCACCTCGTGGTCCGTTCTTTGGCATCCACACTCTTTCTGTGGCGTGTGAGCCCTCTCACAATACAATAAGAGGAATCTCTTTAGAAGTGCATTTCATGCTTTTATGGAGTTGACAGTACACAAGAGAACCCCTTTGGGAAATAGATGGGGATCTAGTTTGGGCTTGTCTAAGATGAATTTTTAAAATTTTTTGATTCTTCATTTATTCATTCATTCAGTTATCTTTTTAAAGCATGTACCATGTGTCTGTCTCCTTGATCTGTATGTTAATACACCAGGGTCTCATGAAGGTCAATGTCTTTCAAGCAAATTACATACATCAGTAAAGAGTTAGTATGCTCTAGAAAGAATGAAGAGAGAAGGGGGGGGGGTATTGTCAGACAGAATGTAGAGATCCTACTTCAAGGGTTTCTGTGGGTCAGCTGGATGCCTGGACATGAATATTAAAAACAGCGTTGCCAGGTGTGACCATGTTTTTATGAGAAGCAAGCAATCTAAATATTGAGGTCACCTGCACACTGGCTTTTAGATGCCAGCTCAGTTAAATAACACAATAAAATCTGCACGAGCCTAGAAAAACGTGTGAAGGCTGAAGACTTTGTGGGACATTGATCCTTGTCAGTCCTCCCCTCTTTCCATCCGACACCGCTCCCTCTTCAGCACATGCAAACCATCTAATCAGGGTCGCTTGCTTTAGAGCCTTACTTCGAAATATATCTCAGCACTGAGGATTTCATGTTAAGTGATTAAAAATTATTGAAAGAACAGATGGTAGTAAAATATGTACAATGATAGCTTCATTTCACACACACACTCCCCTCTTGACCCACCCACACAACTGTTAAGTTTTTTTTTTTTTTTTGCATTAAGATCCAAACTGGTTCCAAGCGTCTATGATTATTGGTGTGGACAGCCCTCATAAATACAGGCACATAAACTATCCAAATGACTAAACACGTTGTGGCCGCATTATTTCTCAGAATAATTTGCAAAGCAGTTGTGGTTTCAGTGAGTCTGATCCAGCCCCATGACTGTGATACACATAAGATTCTTGCCCATCAGTTGCCTTTAAGATAAAATCATGTTCATGACTGGAGGCCCTGGCTTACTGACATTTGACAGAGAACTAGAAACTGGCCTCTCCCTGGGTGGAATTCATTTGGAAGCATTTGAAGAATGTCATTCTTCCTAAGGTTTCTATTTGGAGGGCAGTGTTTAGACTATAGGAACGAGATAAGTTACTCGGTATTCTTTAGCATTTTACAAAGCTCTGGGAATCTGCCTTTCTCTACCTGTGTTTAACCTCTTCACTGCTTTGAGAAGAGGCCTGAGCCTGTTGCCTCTCCTGTTGGACAAGTCAGAAACCAGGGTAGAGACATGGCTTGTCTATCCAAGTCAGTCTTCAGTAAGAACCATGGAGAATGAGTGTCTGTGTTCCCCGGTTTTATAGAAGTCTTTCGTGGGATGTGTATTTACACAAGACAAGGAACCATAGCTGGCCATTGTGAACAGTAGGCAGGCACACTGAGGGATTCTTGGTCTGGCAGGATTTCAAGAAAGGAGATACTTTGGGATTGAGAACTATAAACAAAAGAAGCAAAGCTTAGGTCATTTACGTTGGCTTAGCTAGGAGTAAATCTCCAACACACAGATGTTGTAGAAGTGATTACTTTTTGGGGAAACCCCCATCCCGGTTGGGGATCCCATCAGTAATTAAGGTGGAAGCTAAACAAAGGAAGTCAAAGGAACTTCTTTCCTGGACTTTTTCCACCAATGGTCATGATAAAGCCAAGAGATGAGCAGATGACGTCATATCCCTTCTGGATTCATTGTTGAGCTACAGACCTCTGCACACATGTGTCTGCTATGCATATCTACTTCCGTCCACACATGTCACATATTCTTTCCTGGATATTTTTTTCCCCAATGGTCATGATAAAGCCAAGAGATCGGCAGATGATGTCACATCCTTTCAGGTCTCATTGTGCTCTAGACCTCTGCACACACGTGTCATCTGTGCACGTCTACCTTCCTCCATGCCACTTATTCATGGTGTCTAAGTGTTTATTCTCTTTATAGGTGTGTGTTTATATGTACACTCTGCTTTTCAGGTGTTGAGGGTTATTTACTTTGTATCTTAGCATGGCTCTTCATGTTGTCCTTTTTCTATACCTGTTTTGGGTCTCTTAGTTACTTTGTTTTTATGATACAATGTTTTGATGTTTTATGATGTAAAGAGGTGTGACAATTCAACTTGGTTCTTTAAGCCCTTTGGAGGTAGGTAGGTCTGTAAACAAGTCATCTCTATTGTTGCATTAGAGTTTGTGGTTATCTTAATTCAGCTCTCCTGCTTTTCCCTACCAAACATAATTCCCTTGGGTTTACATAACAGAATCTATGTCCATTTGTATAATGTCGGAGTTTCTTCTCTTTGCTCCCCCTTTGCAAGTCTCTGGGCTGGATTCACTCTCATCCTGCTGCATTGTGGGTAGGGGCTCTTAGCTGTCGGTGATGGCAGGGCCAGGATGGGCTGCAGTCTCCTGGAGAGCAGGCCGAGGGCCCTTGGTACCTTTTAGAGGAGGCGAGTGGCGTGCACACTCTTCTGCGTTACACTGCAGCCAGAACACCTGTTCCGTGAGAGGAATCAGCTAAATTACTAGACATAATTGATGTTTGTGCAAAATACAGAGCATTTGTTTTTCCTCTCCTTGTGGTTAATGCTCAGCTTGATAATTTAAATGAGACCTTTTCCTCTCTTTTCCCATCTCTGTCTATATTCTATTACCCACATTTTTTCCCCCTTAGCCTTTTCCCCCGGGCGCTAACAGTTGCTAAGTGCTTCTTATGGAGGATAATATATTTAGGAAACAATTTTTATTCAAGATGGCAATGCTTCCCGGCCCCTTTATACAGCTGAGGCAGAGAAATGCAGATACCATACAGTTATCTTTCCCGAGTAGAGCCATTGGAAAGTAGATGCACGTAATATATAGTTTTTAATAATCTTTCTGCTGTGGAGCATAAACTGGTCTGTGAGCAGGATGACCTGATGAAACTCACTTCCCTGTAAACATGGCTCGAGCAGAGTCAGCCAATTTCAAGGCAGATTAGTGTCAGTGCAGAGACCGGGATAAATAGGTGGTGAACATCACTTGAAGAAAAGAACCATGAGAAGACTCTCCTAGGACCCCAGAGTACAATGGGGTGACAAGGGTGAGACTCCCCCCGTCAGAGATCCTGAGTACGTGACACTATGCCGAAAGACCTAGTAGCTCCCTGTTGTTTATTTCCCATCCCCCCACCCCAAACTAGAAATCTAGATATTAAAAAAAAAATCAGACCATTTAAGCCATATGTAGGGTTTGAACACTCTTCCCGGGAAGTGGTTTGGTGCGTGTGGCTAATTTCCCGCCATCCCATATTTTTTAGTGAGTTAGCATAAGGGAGCGGTTGCGGATTTTCCGGTTCCGTCCTTGCGCATATTAAATAATGGAGGTCTCGCAACCTCTCTGGCTTTCGTTACTTACTCTTGAACATGTGGCTTTGTAGCCCAGTTGCTGGCATCTTGGGGCGCTTCGTTCGTTAGCATGCTGTCCACCTCTCTCCCCTCAGTGTCTCCTGCTGCTGGCGTTGTTTCTATAGTGTTATGGAGTGGCAGCTCCAGGAGAGTGAACGGTTATCCTAGCTTAGAATTCTAGATGGCAAAGAAGACAAGAAGGAAGCCTACTGCCACCTTAGCACGCAGTTATTGTGATGCATACAATTTCATGTTTGGTCTTTACAACCTTAAAAACCCTAAATCTAATTTCTGCCCCTTCTCCTTTTTTTTCCCCCAGCATGTAAGTAGGTTAAGAAGTCTTCTGAGAGTCCTGAAATAACTTCCAGGTTTCTTTGGAGGCCAGGAGGCTTCTGCATTTACTACTTTCCCAGTTTTTCATCAAAAGGGGAGGAGGGAAGACAGGCGTGTATTTACCAGGCTGGCTGTTTTGTGAGTGTTGTCTAAATGGGGTGCAGATAATATTATCATTCTCTTAAGACATTTAACCATGTTTCCTTGCTTTATTCATTTTTCTGAGACAGAGGTGGCAATGAATGTGATCTCTAATGTGGTTTATTCTTTTAATCTTCATTGACAGGCTAGGAAGTTCCTATGAGAAACAACCAAGTTGATCCTTCTGTGTTTATGTAAGATTTCCCCTAGTCGTATCTGAGAGATAGGTTTCAATGTTTTGATTTGTTGGTCTAAAAATGGAAACTTCATTGTGCTCTTCAGTAAGACATTCACATATTTAAAAGATAGTAGCTGTTGAGGATAAATTATCTCTAATGTTTAATCTACATTTTTTGTTTCTAAATGAAGATTTCATGTTAAGATTTGGTGCATTGGGGGGGCTGGAGAGGTGGCTCAACAGTTTCGAGCACAGGCTATTTATACAGAGGACTGGGGTTCATTCCCTCGGACCCACATGGCAACTCACAACCATCTGTGACTCCAGTTCTTTGGAATCTGATGCCCTGTTCTAACTGCCTCAGACATCAGGCACACATGTGGTACACAGACATACGTGCAGGCAAAACACTCACACATATAAAACAAAACAATCTAAGATAACAAAAAATGTTGGTACATTTTGATAAATGTGATATTATTGGAGCTATTTTCCCTCAGGCGTATCACACAATTGGAAAACAACGTTTAAACACTCTTAGATTTTAGATGTATACACTGATAAAAAATAATTATTTGAGTTGAGAGCTAATGAAGACACTCATCAAACAAGATCTCAGCGAGGATGCCTGGAGGATCCGAGAGCAGCGGAGCTCATTCTCGGGTCCTACAGGTTTACTCCCTGTTCATGGCTGTGTGTCCTCCGTCAGCGTCACTCACTCTTTGACCAGATTTACAGGGGGCCATTTTGAGGCTTACTCAGTAGTCCTCCTCTGAGCTGCATTTTGTCATCTCTTGTAGAGTTCCCTGGGGAAAGCCCAGCTTGCTTCTGTTTTCTAGATAGAGGTACCTTTAGAAAGCTTTCGTGTGATAAAACTACTCTGAGTGGTTGTTCTCACAATTGCAGTTCTTTAGGTGGCGAGTTTTATTTAGGCAAACTGTATTCTTAATTGAGCATGATTGAGCAAAAACAGAAATACCCACATTTAAGCCATCCCTTGAGTCCACCAAAGACTTCAGAAACAAAGGAAAACATTGTAAACTTAGTATTTCTTTTTTTGCAGACCAGTGGCAAGAGAAGTCACATTTGAAAGAATGCTGCTGCCCTGGGTGTTAGGGTGATGGGGATTTTGATGTCAGTCTGATTTTTCTCCCTGACTGATTTGCTCTGCGTGGCAGTGTTCATGTCAGTAGCTTTTCTCACCGTGCCATCCAAAGCACGAAGCCTACCAGTGGACTAAACTGTCCTCCAAATGTAAGTTCTTTTATACCATCTAATGTCTTCCACGCATTTATCATCACCCAGATGTTCTTATGTAACTTAACTTCTAGCCACAATTCTGAGACATTGAGGGCTAATTTCTGCTATGGCAACATGTCAGTTTCTCTCACGGAAAGAAAATTATCTTTTCCATATTTAGTCATCGACTTGATTTTAAAGGAGTCGTGAATTTAATAATCCTCTCTCCTTTCACCCTTGTTTTTCTATGGCTGCTCGCAGCCGCCGTAGATAATGGGAACAGTACAGGCCTCACTGCTTGATGCATCCCAGGGTCATTATGAAAACGACTCATTCATTTGTACCGTGAGGTCAGAAGTAGGGCGAGTCCTAAGCTTTCTATTCCTGTGTATGACGATTTTCTGCTCATCACTACCCCAACTCGGCTCTCGTTCTCTGTTTGAAAGAACTGATCTGTGCAGATCGCCAAGCTGATTGCTGTCTTGCCTCTACCTGACTGCTGTTGCAAGAAGGGATGGGCAGGAACTGAGGGTCTGAGGGATAGCCCCTTTCCTCTTGATGAGATGCAACAGGAATGAGTCATCTCCGGGGGCACTCGCACTTTACAGAAGACGACTTAGAGTTTCCATTCGCTATCTCTGATTATAAGCAAGACACAGGAAATTGTACACACTCCCAATTACAGTGGATAGTGCATAAACCTTTTCTTTTTCCTCCCAGATACCATCTGGCCTTTATCCACAGTTCTTAGCGGGATGGCGTTTGTTCCCAGTGTAGATTTTTCACACCATTTGCAGCCCAGAGGGATTGCCCGTGCACGTTCGTGATACTCACTAGTGCCGTCGTGTCAGGAAAGGCCGTGTTCTCCTGACCGAGGAATAGTCCCTATAAAATATGCATTTCTCTTTGGTACTAAGTCAGGCCGCTTTTACCGCCACTGTGACTTTGCTTCCCATCTCTGCAGTTTCTACCTTCGCTTCAGAACTATGGAGTGGGTAGGTCATAGACACTCTGACATCCGTCCCTCTTACACTCTTACATCCCTTATGTGAGGTCTGTATCAATCTTAGAGCAACTCGTCCTGCCTCTCCATTCATTCATTTTTTTCCATAGACATTTATTGAGTCTCTTCTCACTACCAGGAAGGCCCCCAGAGCTAGCAACATGGAAACACGATAGCAAGTATCTCGTCAAAAATAATTGTTAGTAAATGTGGCCACTTGGGAAGAAAAATAAATCAGAGAAATTAATGATGTCCATTAAAATTTTTAATGGTTGAGTTGTGCATAAGTGAGGATTAAAAGGTGATGAGAAATCCAGGTAATATTTTAAAAAGAAATGTTCAATATTGCATTTAATTGTTATTTATGCTGAAATAATACATTTAGGGAATCAAATCTCAGAGAACGCAACATCTGGCCACACGGACGATGCCCCGGCTGTGTTTTCCTGAAAGGACTAAATATTGGATTCTCACTTTTATTATAAGAACGCCGAAGAGTGGAGTGTGCTTTATCATCAGAGAGTTTGGTTCCCTCGCGTTTAGAAGCAACCAATTTAAGCGAACATGGTCTTTGATAGATTCCAGTCCCAATGAAAGTTTCAAGTTGCTTCAGAGAATCATTCCCTCTGCATTTTTGGCTTACTGCCTGATTGCTTTGTCTCTTAAGGGCAGAGTTCTCTCTTTGTGGGTCTCCTAAAGGGATCCTGATTGGACCATTTGGGAACAGTTTTTTCTACTTCCAGAGCATCCTGGACCTTGTTAGTATTCCCCTGGAGCTAATTGAACCTTCGGGACTGTTAGCATGTGGGTTTTCCCCAGGGCTGTACAAACCCTCATGGACATTGATGCTACCTTGGTAGATCTTGGTGGATCTTCTGTGAAACTACGAGGTCCTTCATCTTTGCTCTGAAGAGTAAATTAAGTGTACCGGTCATGGGGCATCACATAACCGACCTATGTCTAATTTGCTGTGAGTGTCTTCAGGGCTAGTGGCAGAGAGAATGAAAATACTCGTTATTACATGATCAAGCAACGGTCATGATTCTCTTCTGGTTGGATGGTGGCTATCTTCTGGGAATCTTCTTATTAGAAATACCCAATTTCCATGGCTGCCAGGCTTTAGAACACAAATGGATCCTAGTCTTGCTAGTGTCCCCTTTCAGCTCTCTTTCTCCATGAGGCCTCTTTACCTCTGTTTCCAGGTGTGGTAGGACCCAAGCAAGTGCTTCTCTAGGCTGAACCCAATTCTTCAATGTGCCTGCTCTGTTCTTCTAGGCAGGTCGCATTTCCACCAAAACCATCACTTATCAGCAAGGTTTCTGCAAGAGCAAATTATGCCCACTCTGGTCCCATCGTGTCTCGACAGGGCCTGACTTGTGGTGAATAGCTAACATTTTCATATTCAGATCGTCACTGTTCTGCTAATGATCTCTTATTTTCATAGTTTCCTTTTAAAATACATCCGAATCAGAATTTTTGCCTGCATAATTTATTTCCACTATAATTTTTGAGTGGCTTTGAATTGCCCAAGTCTAGGTAGGCATTTCCCGTGAAGGTTCTACTTCCTAGAGAGGGTCACCCTTATGACTTAGGCAATTAGTTGATTAATATACCTTTCCTATCACCAAATCCTCATAAAATACTATTGTGAGTCTCTTGGGTCTTTTTGTACCTAAATAATATTGGATTAAAATTCTTTACTCTGGTTCTTTATCCTCACCCATATATGTAATGTTAGGCTCATGACCTATTTTGATCTTTAGAGGACACCCTGGTGTTTTCCTTTAGGAGGGAATTAAAGTTTTTGATAAGGAAAATTTAGAACTCCTGTTGTTATAACCTCTTGAGCCAAAAAGGAACCCTACTAATTAGATTATAGTTATTTACAGCAGTCTCCCCGAAAAGCTAATCTTCTGTTTTTCTTGTGTTGGGTGGGAATGTGCGATTATTGCTCTCAGGCTGGCCAGCGAGTAGAGAGTAAGGAGCTACTCTCATTTATTTTATCTTTTCAAACAGCGTTTTCATGAAATCCTCAGAAATCATGCTTAGTTTTGCTCTGAATCATTTACCTTTTAGGGACTGGTTGGTTGGAAATAAAAATAACATTTGAAAATTAGCTCAAAAATATCACCTGAACAAAGATGGACTGTTGCTTTGCTGCTCCAGCATCTTAACCCTCTGGGACCTGTGTCAGAACCTGGGAAGACATGGCATTTATAGGCATTTAATGTCTTCAGAAGACTAGGCTTTGGTGCTTTAATTATTTGTTGAGCCATTTACCCTTTGTTGTGTTCTGCTTTATACTTGTTCAAATGAATAAAGATAATCACATCCCCCAGTGAACTTAAGTTCCTGAGCAGATATGGGGAAAGATTCATGAATACAAATATCAGCTGAGCCTCTCCCCTCCAAAATATCCAAAATGTGTAATGCTCCAAAATGGAAACACTTTGTGCATCAACATGGTACCACATAATGCGTTCCTGCTGCCGGTTACCCTCAACATACTATGTTTTCGTGTTAATTCACTTACTACTAACATATACATTCCAAATCAGGAGTGGTAGGTGGTGGTGTTGGCCAACAAACTACACTGGTGGCTGCAAGAGCAACCACTTTGCTTTCTAAGAGAGCATCTATACAACTTTGATGCACGCACAACATTATTAAAAATCTTGTATAAAATTATCTTTAGGGCATGTGTGTCCAAACCATAAGTGAATTTCCTGCTGAGAGCTAGAAACGTGCATATGCAAATATTTTCAAAGATGGAAAAAAAAAAAACCTCAGTGTGAAACCCCTAGTTGCAAGCATTTCCTACAGGGGATACTCAACATGTTGCTTCGATACCTGTTAGGGGCCGAGGAGGATGGGCAGCGAACAAAGTACTTGTCATCACACAAGTGCTAAGGAGCACAATTTGGATCCTGTAGCACCACTGTAAAGCTGGACAGTAAACCATACACTTGTAATTCCAGTGTCCCCACCTTGAGATGGGAGGTGGAGACAGGAGAATCCCTATAGGTCCCAGGACCAGCAAGTCTTGGGTACACACACAGGGATCATCAGCAAATGACCATGCTTCAAACGAGGTGGAAGGCAAGCACTCAGGGTTGCCTCGCCACAGGCACACTGTCATATGTGTGCTTGTAAACTCACACACACATGGGCATTCATACACATGAGCATGCATAAGCATGGATACGACATATGTATGCCACACATACACATACCAATGCCTATGAGTTCTGTCAATATCTATTGAGTACCTACTATAAACAAGGCTGCGTACTTGGTAGGCACCCAGACATGTCAAAGATAGTTAGTATAATTATACTGATTAAAAGTGAACATGGACCGACAAGTAATGTATCATCTTCTTGGAGTCACTACCGATTCATCTTTGTAAGGTGTCAGTCAATTTTAATCCACTTATCTCCATTTGTATGTGATCGATTTGTACACATGAACTTGGCATGTGACTGTTAGCAACTGTATGGAGATCTACTATCCAGGAAACATGTACATCAGTCTTTTGTCTCTGCTTTTCCTTGTTCTGATAGGATTTGAGGTGTCTTCTGATCCCCTCCAAAGTCTGTGACTTGGGGTAATCCTATAACATATAGTCAGAACCCTATTCTAAATATCCAGAACAGATGTTTTGGCTACCGCAGCGACACGGGACTGTGGGATCTCAAGGGCTCCAGAGCGGTGAGTTTGTCTGTTGAGATGTTCAAGGCTCTGTTTCCTGAGCCTCCTCTCTGTCCTCCCTGACACAGGCAGGCAGGCAGGCAGGCAGCTGTGTAAGTACAACTTGAGCCTAATCTCAGGCTGCTGCAGCTCATGAAACTTGAATGTGGCAACTGTTACTGTGTGCCACAGTGAACTGTCTGGGGAATTCCCATCCCTTCGTAGGTCTGGCCGTGGAGCCTCCAGGAGCCCTTGGCCACCACGCCGATGTCTTCAGAACTTCTTTCAAACCCTTGTCATTGGCACTGATGTCTGATTCCAGCTGGTAGCTTACTCCAGATATTCAAGGTGCCCTAGACTAGTGGAATGTTTCACTGATTGGGGCCCTTGCCATCCCCAAGGGCACAACGCGTCTCTGTTTCTCTTTGTTATTCTTTCCTATGTCTCAGGGGTAAAGGGCCATGCTAATGGGAGCTCTCTCAGGATCCTGGCACAGGGGGAATGAAGCTTCAGCAGTTGTGGAAAGAGGCGTCTTAAATGATTTCTGTTGCCCCTTCCAGAACTGCACGTAGAAAAACAGTTTAACCTGTGTGCATTTTGTTCCAGGCTGAAGAACGTGATGTTTCTGGAGGTTATTAATGCGTCTTGGCAACCGAGCGAGCTGGGGAGGAGGGAACTAGATCCGCATCGTACAAGTTGGCTGGCAGCGTTGTTGACAGCCTGGATTGCCCAATCGCAGTGATGTCTTGCTACAACCATATATTTTATGTACACTCGTGCATCATAAAAATTTTCCTTTTCTATGTCATCTTCCGGTTTTATCTGAAGTACAAATTTATAGTAAAAATTTTTCCTCAATGTACCAGCTCAGTGCAGAGATTAGGAATTCCTGAAGCTTGCTCGCTTCATTTATTTATTTATTTTTATTATTTTTATTTTTATTTTTTAGATCACACTAACTTAATTAAGCTCAGAGGCTCCAACAGGTTGGAGAACAGCACACTAACCAACGCAGCCAAACTGTTGTATGGGCTCAGAGTGGTCCCGCAGGCTGTGTTTGCCTGCACTTATTTGGAGCTATTTTTCTTTCTCCCTGTCCCTCTCCTCCCCACCCATCTCTCTCCATCTTTCTCTTTCTGCCCCCCTCCTTTCTTCCTCTCTTTCTTTTTGCTTTATTTCTTCTTCTTTTTTAATGGCAGGGTGTGGGTATTGTGTCCTTGATGGTTTTGTCCACGGTTCAGAGAATTCTTCAACAGGGCGGTGTATACACAGCAACAGCAGGTTTGACGAAACAGAAACTCTCTTCTCATGCCCAGATCCCCTTAATTTTTAAATTCAGGTTTGGAGGTCAGTACACATTCAGTACTGTCTCCGAATGGGACATTCTTCCCAATGCCCAGTCTCGTCAGAGATTTAATGTCTCTTATTAAGTTTCTGAATTTGCGATACAGATTGATATGGAAAAGGAGATCATTACACTGAAATATGTATGCTACTGTGGGTACTCGTCAAGTGACTTTAAAACCAAACGCCATCGGCGCCTTCATATATGTGCGTGCGCATCCACCAGCAGCTTTGAGAGCCCAGGAGGTGCTCCGGGCTAGGGTGAGCTGAGAAAAGACTCACAGATAAAAACTTCCATTACAAATATTCTGCGTTGTAATCAGCCTTCTGCGGCTCCCTTACATAGTTGAAATATTGTAAACAGCTGGGGAGAGTTTGTTAGCCGCGAAATCCCCAGCGGAAAGGTCAGAAGTGCAGCTGTGCAGCCACCTTGGCGAAGGTAGGGCGCAGGGGAGGCTGCGGGAACTGAACCAAGGGTGCAGCCTCGGGCGAAGGAAGCCTTCGCACTGTGCAGTGTGAACTGAAATGACCGAGTCACACTGCCAGTTTCCAGGCGCCACTCACTGTGACTTCTAATGTTTTCCTGCCGTGCACAATACAGTTTATCAAGGATAACTCCACCCTCCCACACACACCTTCTTACCTTCTGAAAGATAGGCTTGAATAACTAAGAATCTTGAAGCATCTCTCTTCTACGCCATGCAGGTCTAAAGAGAAGAAACGCTGTGGTCCATGGTAGCAACCCGAGTTTGAGTACTAGGTCTGCCTACAGCTGTTTAACCTTGAACACTAGTAATTACTGTAGTAATAGCCACTATTTTCTCCTGTTAGGTGCTAGCTGTTTGTATATGTTTTTCTTCATTCTCATACTTTGATTAATAAAACGTATTAAAAATTAAGTAAATAAAATACTTAAATGTCATACTTTGTTCAATGTTGCGTAATTGGCTAATGGGGACGTCAGAATTGCATCCCAGATGTGGTTATGCCTAAAATATCTACTCTGTGTTGTGTGTTACGGTTATTTGAGCTCTTTCACCACAGCGCCCACACACATGAAGTGAGGACGGAATTAGCACGTAACATCCAGTGCTGCTGAGAGGGATAGAGCAGCTTTGCTCCTGCAGGGTGCTCAGCAGGCACATAGATCTCTGTAGGTCTGGTCAGGACCATGGCGTGATTTGTTCATGATTCCTTTGCTTAAAATACACACACACACACACACACACTCCACATACACTCACCCACACACATACACGCACAGACATACATACACACACTTACACACACATACACACTCTCACACACATACACATACACGCACACACCTATACACACATACATATACCCCACACACATTCACCCACAAATATACACGCACACATACTCTCAGACATATATACACATATATACACTCTTACACACACTCACATACACATACACGTACACACATACATACACACACACACTCATATATTCATAACCATGCTGGAAGAAAGACAGGCATAATCCAGCCTGCATTTTACTGATGTTCCCCCCACCCCCCGCGCCTCTTTTGGGTTTTAGAAGAAATTGAAAACATTGTATGGGGCCCGGCAAGTGAGGTTTCAGGGCCCCTCATATAAAGAAAGTCAGCTCAAATCATCCAAGGCTTATTTTCAACTTCAGATAAAAGACTTCCTTCTGTGAATCAAGTTGGGTGTTGAGGCCCACTCTGCAGGCCTAAGCGTGTGCTCGTCAGACATCCATGGTGTGAGGTGTGTGCTGGGGATGAGCAAAAATGCTCTTGCCCTTGGTGTTGGCTGGCTGGCTGTGTCTGTAAGGATGGCAGCCTCCCTCGTTCCTCTGACTTACCTTGTTTGATCACGTCTCATGGCATTTGGGGACACATAATGCCACTTTATCCCTCTTGCGTTCATCTTGAAGACACATTCTTCCTCGTCTGCTTCCTTCCTTTTGGAATAGACAAGGTTTTGTCAGCTCGCGGGTGTCTGAAAGCCATGCTGGTGATCATAAACGTTTCTCAACCTGGAGAGTGAAACTCGGGGCTACCTCAGACTTCTTGCATTTTTGGCCTGGCCTACACGCCTAACTTGTTTAATTGACTCATAACTAGTCTAATTAGTTGGTGTTCTACCTGGCTGAGATTGCGTGCTTCTCTGGGAACAACTCTCTTCTCAACACCTAAGCATTTAGTAGATTCCTGTCAGCTGAATGATGGAATGACTGCTGGCGGCGGCCCAGGAAGTTATGTAAAAGGTGCCAATATGATTGTGTTTAGACTCTGGCCATTAGCAACTCAGCTGTTTGGGGAGAGAGCGGGACTCCCGCCAGAAGTTGAGAATTTGAGAGAAACCTTTTAGAATCTCATCAGGATCCAGGCTGTGTTCTTTGATCAGTTAAGGAAAAAAAAATAGCAATTGTCAGGCATAACCTGAGAATTTGTGGCAATCCTCCACTCGGGTGTCTGAGCGCCAGCATTCCGATAAAGGTTTGCTCCCGCCTGTGGCTGAGAGACAATACGCTGGCCGATGCAGCCGGTGATATAATTAAACTTTTGACCACATGCATGACTCTTGAGCAAAAAAGTGGCTAAAGCCCTGTGTCTAACGTGATTGAAGGGTGGAATCCAAGGCTGAGGCTCTTCCAGCTAATCTCCCCTTTCAGAGCTCTCTAGAAGCAGGCCTTCTAGGGGTCCACAGTTTACAATAAAACTCTTTTATACTTAAAATGTCATCAAAATCCTAAGGCTAGCTCTTCCTGAAACACGAAGGGGTAAGCCTGTCCATTCTTTCCTCTTGACATTTGGTCTAATTCTATCTCCGATAAGTGGGTCTTGGATGTAATCCAGCCAGAATGGGGCACCCTTAAGTTTCTCTGTTTCCTTGAGCTTTCTCTATCGGAAAGGGGCAGATCATTCTTCTGCCTGGGGCCTGCAGGAGGAGTACCTGATATTTAGATTTCTTAGAAACTTTGAAATGTTTGTCAACAGCTCCACCGAGAAACTGACTTCATTTGGGAAGGGTAAATCTCCCACTTCCCCAGCCTGCTTTCCCAAGCCAGGTTTGGGTTTTGCGTTCACCATAGACTTATTTCAGCGCACCCAGGTGGTGGGGCGCCTCAGAAAAGCTCCCTTGGGCCTGGAGGCAATTCACCCTGGCTTTTATGGTAGTCGGTTTTGCAGGTGAAAGGGATTCTGATTCACATTTCACAATCTGATCTTGCTACCAGCCAAGGGCGAAAATGTGGCGCCATTGGTCACTGGCTGTTTCCTAATCAGAGAGTGAAAAGTGGGCCTTAAGTCTTTAGACTAAAGTCTCTGACCTCTGACGGAGGCAGGTCGGAACAGGTGTCTCTGTTTGGACTGGAGATAACCCTGGAATGCGGGGCGTGGTGGTGGTGGTGGTGGTGGGGGGGGACGTGCAGCAGAAGGTGGGTCGGACAGGATTTTCTCCCGCCTCAGTACTCCTAGCACTGGCATCTGTTTTCCTGGGGTTTGGAAGGAAGGAGGCTCAGTATTTGGGGAGTTGTCTGGATAATGTTCGCTCATCCCCCTGAGGGAAGGAATTTGGGAGTTAAATGTTTATTAGTCTTTATAAACTGCAACGATATTTTCCTCTCGTGAGCCTGCTCCAGATATGCTAGATGGCAGTATAAATTGGTTAAGTCATGCTCTCCTGCCTGTATTTTTATTGGTCAGTTTTTGCTCAGGAAAGCCCTCGAATGACAATTGAGAGCAAAGTCAACATGGCTCCCGGTGATGGATTTTTTTTAAATGTAATTGTTTTCTATTTAGCATGTTTCAAAATTGATTTTACGAACAGGGTTGCAGATTAACCTTTCTGTAACAGGCTGGAAAAATGATCACTTGGAAGCATGGTGCCCCCTAACAGCATTCTTTGTGGCAATCAGGGCTAATCTGCTTGTGGGCAGTCATGTTATTAGCTCATTTCCTTAAGCTGTTTCCGAAACCCTTATCTGATTGCAGTGATGGTCCCAGCTATTGGTTTGGAGAACACTTCCATAACTGAATGTAACTTTTTTTTCTTTTTGCTAAAAATGAGTATGATACTAAAACCAAAAGCGACATTTCTATGAGAACACCATAGTGAGACCATAAGACAAGAAAATATCCGTTCAGAATAACTCAGTTTTGAACTATGCCAATGTGTTTAAGAGACTACATGCCTTGCCTCGATGAGTTCTGGGCTGTTACCAATAATGGCATCCTTGGGTGAGTGTTTTATATGACCATTAAGTTACTGTTTGTCTGGCATTTCCTCCTTGAGGAAATGAGGCAGTGCGCATAAAAGAAATTAAATAAATTTTTTTTTTCTTTTTTATGGTCTTTGTGGTTTCCATGAAAACTTATTTCTGGGGACCTCAAAAAAAAAAAAAACAAAACTGTGGGCGAATGCTAATGTTCTCCTACCTAAATGATTTTAGAAGCTGATCGGAGGAGGACTTGCTAAATAGAGACAAGCGCTTTATAATTTCTGCCTTCTTAATATCTCGGATCATTTCCAGAACTTTTTATTTCTCTGATACAGTGTTTATCAGGAGGGTGCAAATTTCTGGAAAAGAGTGATCTTCTACTATACTATTTGTTTTTTTTATTGTGCAGGGTGTTTCCGGAGCAGATTATTTTGTAGGTCAACTTGTCAGCAAAGAAGGATAAAAGCAACACCAGGCAAAACTTCCCCACTTTTCATTTTTGAAGAGTTTGATAGGAATATTAGAAGTATAAAAAGTAACAAGTGTATCTAACCTGTCTTGTACATTGGTCATATAAGATTCGGTACTAAGTAGTTTTTATGTGTTTCAAATGGTTCCCAGAAAAGAGGATCTTCAGAGACAGTAACTTCCTCCTTGAGATGAATGGCCTGTGTCCTGGCTGCAGAACCATTCACTTACCTGCCTGGCTTTTAAGTGTAACTGTGAGCTCTTCATAGTTTTACTGGGGTCAGTCTGTTTATAAAATACGCTGTTTTCCCTAATTATTCCAAAATCCCTTCCTGTCTGATATGGGAAGGATTTTTTTTTTCGTGTGAAGAACTAGTTTTCATCTCTCAGATCTCTTTGATTAGCCAGCTCTTCTGGTTAAACCTTCAGAAGAAAACTAAAGAAAATTTCAATTATGTTATTCCGCGTTACCCTTGAGGGTTCAGTGGAAAGGGACATTGCGTGATGCCAGGAAGGGCTTCCTCATGTTAGGATCGGCAGAGCCGGGCAGCTGCCCTCTGCCGGGGCTTTGTACCCCGTGATACAGGGTGCCCTTCGGCAGCTTCAGTGATGATGGGCCTAAAACAAATTGCGAGCCATGGTGTGGCGTGAATTTAGCGCGACTGCATTTTTTAATGTGTAAGTAGGCTTAGGGTTTTTATCTCCCTTATCTTAAGCCCCCGTCAAGATCAAACTCAAGCAAGCATTCACATCCACAATTGAATCTTGCCAGCCCTTTTCTTTAAGTTAACATTAGTTCAAACTCTCCCTACTGCTTCTGTCAATAGATCTTTTAAAGGCAGGCATTAGAGTTAAGTTTGCCTTCGTCTTTTCCCCCCACATCGCATAACTTCAAGCCCAAGGACTTCTTTTAATAGGCATTAGTTGAGGCCTAGAATCGGGTAGACGTTTGTGAAGGAGACTTGAAGTTTGGAACAGAATTGGTCTTTATAGTTTTTCCATGGGAGGAAAATCTTCTTAGGAGAATAAAGGCTGCCTACTAATCTGCTACCATCTGGAGAATGAAGAAGCCAGAGGTTGTTGGCACCAGGTCACATCCCTTATGTAAACTGTCAAATTCTTTTCATATTAATGGCATATTGAGTCTAATCAGGGGGTATCAGGCAGAGCTTACTTATTGATTCTCTCTCGCTCTCCCTTTCTCTCTGTAGGCAAGGTCTCTGAGTATTGTTGCAGTAGGAGAGAGAGAGACACAGTGCACATGAAAAAGGGGTTTGATTGGCGAAGGATGTTCCCTGGTGCTCCCACACTGCTTACTGTTTGGTAATGTTTGAAGCCATGAGTAAACTTCTTCAGGATTCTCCCAAACAGCCTTTTAGGTCTGATTTTATTAAAGACAGTTTGACTACTTCACACCAGTAAGAATGGCACTTACTAGCCATTGTACTTGCCCCTCATTGGAAGCAGCGTGGTCCTGATTCTGGTGTCCAAGGGAATACATGGTACATGTGGGTGTAAAGATAAATGTGTAAACATTGGGGCCTTTGCACTTGTGGGACGACTAAAGTCACCCCAAGTTTCACAAGTTCTCTACTGTCTTTAAGTGCTAACCAATAAAAATCCTCTGCATTAAAAACGTTATGAAAACCTTTGGCCTCCTGTAGACGCAGGGCCAGGCTGACTGCACATGTTTTGATGAGTCCATTCAGAGCAGAGTTAGTCCCCAAACTGGTACACATTGATTTGATTCATTTTAAAATCACTCAGCTCTCCCCTTTTATTTATAAAAATAGACCCACGTTCTCATTCTCACATTTGGTAGGTAAAGGTTGCCCTCTCTAAACCGCAGCATGGAAACCCAATCATGTCGCTCCCAGGGACGCTTGCCTGCAGTACAAGGTAAAGGAAGCGGTGAACAAAATCCACTCCTGAATTAAATATTGTCCACACAGGACATGTTGACAAAAACACGCCTGGCATTCAGCAGGTGTTCTTTGAACAAAATAAATAAATATATAAGTAAACAGAAGAATGGCTATAGACTGTTTTATCCAGATGGTCTTTCAGTGGTAGAAGAAACATCAAGAGATGAAACCTAAATTTTTTCAGCAAACTGAATTAAATAAAGAGCAAGCACAAAGTTCCAGTGTTATGGAAATGAGTTTAAAATTCTCTGAAATGAGAGAATTTTTCCTTGGGTTCTATATTCCGTGGGTGTTTTTTCCTCAGCCCTTGGTTTCACATGTAAACTAGAAAATGAAAACCAGACCCAGTGACCCAAAGGGGATGAAGCATGTTTGTTTTGCCCTTTCTATTTCTCTACTCACGTCTAGATCCCTTGCTTCTCTGTCCCCTGTGTTTGAAGTTGAGAGCTGGGAACAGACATGAGATTGAGGTCCCAGGGAGAAGCCAAGTTCAGCCTGAGGTGGTGAACTGCCTGAGACTAAGGGCGCATGACTTGAGCTAAAGACACTCAAGGATGACATTTCTGTCCGTAGTGTAGGGACCCACTGTGCCATTACAAACAGGTTTCTTTTTGGTAGTCCCGGAGCGTGGCACCAGCTGAATGTCGTGGCAGTTTTCCTTAAGTAACTGGCTCCAATTGACAATAGTGAGTTTACACACAAGCCCCTGATGGCGAAGGGTTCTCTGCTGATGGCGTTTGGCAGGAATTTTGAGGGATTATATTCTAGGAGGCAGTGTGATGATATCATGAACCGCTTGCGTGGTTCTGGAAGAGGTCAGCAGCAAACAAAATAAGCGATAGGAAGGCGAGATGTGGGAAAGACAGCTTATGAAAAGTGTCTGGGTGCCTAGTAGCTCGCACAGAGGGGAAGAAAAAAAGCCGTGGGAATTCAAGGCGGACTCTAGGGCTGAGTTTTGTTGGCAACGTGTTCCACCCTGGTGTTTGAATATGTTTTAAACCCAGGCAGCGTCATGTGCTAGGGACCTTAAGCAATTACTATTAAGGATGTCACAGTAAACTGGAGCCATTAGAAGGATAGTCAAGATTTACTCCCGCAGTCGGGCACTATAAATACGCGAGTAACCGAGGAATGCTTTCCGTGGCTGGGCCCCATAAAATGGCCTCTTTCCTCCCAAGCTTTCAACTTCTCACCTGCAAAGGGCCAATCAGAGGATTCGCTCTTTCCAGCCAGCTTGTAATTTATCGGACGGGCAGAGAACCGTGACCTGACGGACGAAGATTGTGGTTGGGGCGGCGCCCGCACCTTTTGCTCTTTTTGTGTTCTTTGCAAGGGACTCGCCCACCTCGCTCTGCGGGGTTCTCAGTGCTGTTGCAAGCCGGTTTGCTTGCTCTGGAGAGAGACCAAGAGGCGGAGTTCAGAGTGGCGGCCAGCAGGGGGCGCCCTTGCCAGATAAGAACAGGTTTTTCGATGCCAGCACGGCACATGTCACATGCTCTGCCATCCTGTCCTTTTAAATTAATTTGGCTCAAGATTCGACCCCAGAAACATTTATTCTGTGCTCCCAGGTCCCTGGTCACACCTGTCTAATAATTCTGCCCACATCGCATTCCGTTTCTTTCTTGTTGTTAACGGTAGTCTCTGCATCGCCTTAGCTGCTGTCTGGTCACCTTTTACTTAGAAACTAGAGAGTGGTTTTCTTTCTCTCTTTCTGTATCACGGGTCAAGCTGAAGGGCACAGTCACCTGCAGGGAACAGAACCCAATGTGTTCACTGAGCATTTTGCTGTTTTACATGACCTCACCATAAAGGAATGTCTCTACGGGGGAAGGAAAAACCTGTTTCGCAAAGCAGCCCATAGCTTTGTTTTCTCTCCTCGGGGTGACAGCCCTTTGGTTCGTGCCAGTGGGTATATACTGGGAAGGTGGGAAACGATCCTGAAAATTCCACGGGTGGGCGATTGTTCATTCTTTAGTCTTCTAGCTGGGAGGATAGCGTCTGGTTCCCAGGGTGGCTCAGTACAGTACTTCAGACAGTCCAAACCTATGTGCCTATGTGATTAGTATATTGGACTCCCTCTCTCTCTCTCTCCCTCTCTCTCTCTCTCTCTCTCTCTCTCTCTCTGTGTGTGTGTGTGTGTGTGTGTGTGTGTTCCCACATGTGTGGGAGCTGGTAGTTAGCAGGGGTTGGGGTTACTGGAGGAAGCATTTAATTTCTTAAAGCATGGGATCTGTGGACTCGTTGCCTGGACTTTGTTGGGTAAAGTTCTCCCAGTCAGCCATCTGCACAGGAAGGGTTCTCAGTGCGCACCCAGTCTTGTTCTTGTTACCATAATGTAATGCTTTGTTAGGCGAGCCTTTTCTCGAATGCCTGAACCACTAGGTTCCTGTGCCCTGTGTGCCCTGCTGGCTGACAGGCTGCCCTGGAGCTGGAGCCATTCCCGCTCTGCTGTGCACTGCTTCAGTGATCTGCTGTGCACTGCTTCAGGCCGCCGAGCCTTCCTCTGCACCTCTGCCCTCTGCCACTGGCCCCCTGTTTCTGGTTAGTCCTCAGGCAACCATGGGTACTGACTTGTTGCTTACTGTTACAAATAAAAAAGAAACAGAAAGAAAAGAGGTGAACACAGTTACTGCCTAGGTAACAACGTGGGACCACCGAGCTAGAATCCCTGATAGCTTTCCTAAGTCTTTGGACAGTGAGCTTACTCGGATGTTTTGGCAGCTGCTGGTCATGCAGGGATGTGCGGTTTCCTTGTTTTCGAATCCCTGACGAGCCACTCGGCCATCTCGGCTGTCTAAAGACACAGCCACAATTCTTTGGTGGTGTTGGTTCTGTTTTGCTCACATACATACCTGGGCCTGGTTAAGCTAGTCATGTGCAAGTAAGGCCCCCAAAGTGATTTTGAAAAATGACGTTTGTTTTCTATTCTTAAACCCTAGGTGTTAACAGAGTCGTTTTAAGGGCTGCCCTTCCAGCTCTTTTTCAGTTTAGAAGTCATCTTATGTCGAGGTGTTTCCCTGAGCCTCACTCATGAATTACATTGTGAGTCCATTTGGACACCGACCAGGAACTTGGTCTAATCGCTCACATGCAAGTGAAAGCTTTCTCTGTGTATTAATTAGTTGATACAAGGGATTAAGATGGTTACAGGAGCGACATTGCTGCTTCTCCCTGAAAAGTTAGGCCAAGGTGGGTGCCAGGGCTTCATTTGATCCCATTTGCTCAGCACATCCCCTTGTTAAAGGCTGGGAAGTTGAACAGCAAGGCTTCTTGAGGCAGAAGAACACATGATCATTTGGATTCACGGTTTCTGTTGATGTGAAATGTGGGATATTAATCAAGGCTTAATTATAAGCACTGAGTTCAGAACAAACTAAAGGCCAGCTTAGGGCATCCCTCTTTCTGTAATTATGGACTTTAAGGTACCAGGGCAATTACTAGAAATTAGAGGGTCCTTTAGTTTTGGGACTTCTCAAAATATGGAAACAGTTTTTCTCCCCATTAGGGGCTAGCCCTCTGCTCTGAACTTTTGTTAAACAGATACAACAAGCTTTTAAATATGCCTCAGACACTCTGTCATAATTTGGGGGTTATGGAAAGAATCCAGATAGTTCTGGTTTACCCTTTCCTCCATTGGATTCTTCTAGTATTTGCATTTTAAATAAAAGTTGACATATTCTTGGTTAGGGTAGAATTTAATAGTTCACTGCTCTTTATTCGAAGTCTGTTTCTTGGAATTTTATGTTCTTTAAAAAGAAAAATCTAGGATCTCCCCTATAAATAAATTTACTGTCACACCTTTGCTTGAAAAACAGTAGTGTGTGGTTGCTTCACAGTGTGTGTTTCAGAGTATATCTGCATTTCTGTGGTGACCCTGTGTTTTTAGAGGAGCTGTCTCTAAAGCCACCTGTAAGACTCCCGAGGGAAGGGGAAGAGAGATAAAGGGAGGGAAGAAAAAAAGAGGTTTACCTCTAAATTAGAAAGCCCCAAGGCCAGAGTATGGTTGCCTGCAATCTCCTGTAGCCAAGGTGCAGGTCTATGATCTAACCTTACCATACTAATGTCTTTGCTTAGGGAAGAAGCATAATGATCTTGGCAGTGGCCCCATTTCTGCTCATCAAGGACAGGTACATTGGCTCCAGTGACAGTAGTCTTATGTTCAGGACAGTTGCTTTCTAATTTACTAGGAGATTTATATGAGAAGATGGGTTTTTCTTAAAGGAAATGTGTAGTATGAGACTGCTTGTTTGTTTTCCTGCTACCCAGACCCGAATAATAACACAGAACTATACTTTATTAATTACAACACTGTTTGGCCAATAGCTTAGGCATATTTCTAGCTAACTCTTACATCTTAAATTAACCCATTTCTATTCATCTGTGTATCATCATGAGACTGTGCCCTACCGATAAGGTTTTGGCTGGTTGGCATCTTTCTCCTTTGGAAATTACATGGCATCTCCCTGACTCTGCCTACTTTCTCTCTATATTTCTGTTCAAATTTTCTGGCTGGCTTTACTCTACTAAGCCATTGGCCAAAACAGCTTCTTTAATAACCAGTGGTAAGAAAACATATTCATAGCATACAGAGGGGAATCCCATATCAGAAATGCCATTTCGGTTAAGTTCAGTAGAATTGGCTTCTGTGTGTGCAGTCAGAGCTCTGACTTATATGTGCACTGTCCCGTGTGTTTGTGCCCATCTTGGCATTAGGTTATTGCATAGAGACTTAATGGTACATATGTACCATCCTCCTGCTGTCATAACTCACAATTGCATGCTTTGTGAATGTCTTTGTGTATGTAAGCATGTGTGTGAGCATGTGAATATGAATGTGTATCTCTGTATGTGTCTATCTGTGTATCTATATAAGTGTGTGTCCATGTGTGAGCATGTATGTGTGATTGTGTATGAGTATCTATGTGTGAATGTGTTTGTGTGTCTTTGTGTCTGTGTGTATGTGTTTATGCATGTGTATGGATAAATGTGTGTATGTGTGTTTCTGTGTGTGTCTGCATCTGTGTGTGAGTATGTTTTTGTGTGAGTGTTTGGGTGTCTGTGAACATCTGTGTGTATGTATAAATATGTATGTCTATATGTGTGTTTATGTGTGTGCATGTTTCTGTGTGTGAGTGCCCATGTGTGAGTGCTTGTGTGTGAGTGTGTTTCTGTGTGTGAGTGTGTATGTGCTTAAGCTTAGGGAAAGGACTTAGGTCAGTAGGCTGCAAGGCATCATGATAGAGCTGGCATTTTTTATGATATATGATACTCTTTTGTCCTGGCATGCCCTTTTTAGGACTTTTTAACACCAGTTCCCATTGTAGATCCATTACCACGAAATCTAGAAACAGGTGTACTTGTAAAAATACAGAGGGCTTATACTGATTTTATAAAAAATGAAGTGTTATTTTGCATCCGAGACATTATTTATTTCTTTATGTTTATTTATTATTTGTGGTGCTGCAGATATACCGTCTCTTAGTTAGGCACCTAGCCTGTGTGATCAAAGTTTTAACTGCCTCTGAAGTAGCTGATTTCCTCATCCCCTCAACTCGGATCTCAAATAAATTCCGAAGGTTTAGTCATGTTGCGCATGATTGTTTTGCATCTCACAGTTCTCCACACGTCCGCCGTGGTCCGTATCTAGCGGTGCTGAGAGGCGTCTATTCATCTGCTGGCCTGACTTCATGGAGCAGCCCCGAGAGACGTCGCTGCATTCCACAGGCACAGGACAGCAGCTCGTGGGCTCATGGCTTCCTTCTGTCCTGATGCTTTTACCATTTTGTCACTTAAGTGCTAATATAGTGCTGTTCTAATTGCTCGCTCCTGCCTTTCTCTTGGATTACATCTTCACAATCTTTACTCCGCCCCTGTTGCCTCCCTTAATATACACACCCATGCAGACACCCACGCACACGCATGCGTGCTCGCGCACACGCGCGCACCCTCACATGTGCACATACATACTGTATATTTGAGATGCACTTTTATTCCAAATCACACGTTCCCCCCTGCCCCCAAATTTCTTAGTGTATTCTAAAATCGACACACTAATCGCTGTTTTTCGTTCCTCTTTTTTACCTGGCTATTGATATATTTAAGTTCGGAGCCGCTTTGTTCTTATGAAGGCAGAATGTCTCTAGAACCCAGTGCGTGACGTCTGCTTTTTTCTTGGGAGCTGCAGGCAGTTTGGTTTCAGGCCTCACAGCCTAAGAACTGAATCTGTGTGTGTAATTTGTCCCAAACTCCCATTTACCAGGAACCGTAATTTCTCACTTTTCCAGAGTGCAGAGTCAAGTCCGCGAGCCCCTGGAAATGCACACAACGATTCATCCTTCCCCTTCCCCCTGGTTCTACCAGGAGGGTGAACCCAAGGTCACTGAAGTAAATCAGAAAAACTGGAAACCAGGTTGTTGATTCTTTCCCTGTTCCTTGCAGGCTCTCCCATATATTCTGGAAGAACTCGTACACATTTTTTTCCTCCTCTACATTATAAAGATTTATTTCATCTCTGGCTCCACAAAAGGAAGTAGAACTTGGTCTTTGGGGGCTTTGTAAAATACAGAGGACCAGGGACATCATGGGATGACCATAATTCCACTTTTTATTAAAAGGACACATGGAACCCAGTGCCACACACAGGACGAGTCTCTCTTATCCTGTTTCTTGCAGATAATTTGCCTACAGTTTTAAGCTCTTTGAAATGTTTTGTAAAAGTTGAAGGGCCATTAAATAGACATTTTTCCCCCCTGGAGTTTAAAAAGTAAATATTAACTTTTGAAATTCAAATGATGACACGGAGACAGTAAGGAGGTCACTTGTCACTCTCTCTTCCTGCTGTCATTCTGAGAAGATTAGCCAGGGTCAGCTGAATCGTGTTTAGAGGCAAATTTGAAAATATTCATCGAGTAGTAAGAAGAGAGAGCGGTATTCTCTTCCTTGATACTTTCGCACTTCCGCAAACAGGCCTGGAAGAGATCCAAAGCTTAAAACCCAAATGATACTGCAGACAGTGTTTATCACCTTCTGCTTCCCCCGTGGTTGATAAAGGTTGAGTGATGGGACTGGAAAGGAAGCCAGGAGACGTTTTCCGTGTGTGTGTGTGTGTGTGTGTGTGTGTGTGTGTGTGTGTGTGTGTGCGGTCTCCGGCTGCAGTCATTCCAGACACTCCTTTTTGTGAAGAAGTATGCACGCGTTGACGAGGGACACAGCGGTTAGATTTTTTTTCCTCTGTGCTTTAGAATATCATGAGCGAAACCACTGGCAGCGATAGCGGCATTTTGTCCGTATTCAAGCGAGACACTGTTTTCCTAAGCTTCTTTCGGCAAGCTGGGACCCATCTCCACCAAGAGCTTGATTCCCATTTGAACCCTCCTGGCAGAAACGCCCCGCCGATACAGTCCAAGCCAGTTCATCCCCTTTGTGTGTAGAGAATCGGACACATGAATGCTGCAAATTAATCAAATATGAGGCCATGCTAGAAAGCCCTCACACCCAGACATGACTGTGGAAGCCGCTTTCAATAGTAAGGGAAGAGCCTATCAAATAGACGTGAAAAATAGTGGCTTGGGAAGGCCCTGGAGTTGTTGGGGTTGACCAAACCTGCATGCCATCACTTACAGGGAGGCAAGAGCACAGGGTGGTAGTAGGGAGTAGGGACCACCAGCCCCAAACGAGGGGGTCTCTTCAATGACTGTCTCCCATTGAGAGAGACTTCTGGGACTATCAATGAGCCCCCTTGCTGAGGCAGGGTTAGAGGTCAAAGTGCAGAGCAGCCTTCCCTGGAGGACAATAGTAAAGCCACTCTGTACCCATGACAAAAGGGGCTCCCAAAGCAGCCTTCTCAGACACGGAGTGAAAGAGCAGCTAAGTTAAAATTGTGCCGCGTCATGTAAACTTGAGTTGTCTCCACCCCTTTCTTTCCCAGAGTTGAAACTTGATGGACTCGGCTATTTATTTATTTATTTATTTATTTACTTTTTAATTTCCTCTGCCAGTTTATTGATTGACAAAGCCTTTTAATCATTTAGCTCTTGGTTTTAAAAAATGTTATGTGTAATAAAGGAAAAAGTTACCGGGTGATGAATATACCCAGCCTTCTTTGAACCGGAAAAGAAGTACATACACACTTCCAAGTAGGCATAAAACACACAACAGACATAGCCCGTTTTCCTGTGCAAATGATAGATGCATAATTCAGCAATGTACTAATGTAGTTGAATTAAATTTATACACTTAGTTGTTATTTCCCAGAGAAACATGGAAAAAAAATCTGAAGTTTAAGTCCTATGAAAATATTAACAGGAATCACTCAAGTATTTATATTAAGATACTCTAAATCTGGGTTTGATATAATATAATTTATTAAACATAAACAGATGAAATAAGAGAAGCCCTAATGTAAACATAAAGCAAAATGAAAACTTGGCATGACTAGATAGCACAGCTATGCAGATTTTCCTGACTCTGTCTTGATAAAATTGAAAGTTACCCATAAAAATACTCTCCTGTGGTCTTTCCATTTGTATTTTTTTTTGTTCCTGGCATGGTTTAAATTTCCAAATGTGTTTATTTTCCTTCTTTTCCGTTTACAATGGCAGAGTGAGGATTCTCTCAGGCTTTGTTTGGTGCCCATGAGTTCTGGGGCAGACTTTCTTCGTGGCTTTCAGTTGGAGCGATATCATATTATTGGTCTTGACATTTGCCAGAAAATGCCCAACGTTCTATTCTCAATCACCAAATCCCTGCAACAGTGACGTAAGGCTTTTGCCTCTTGGCCAAGCACTCATGCCGAGAGGTGTGTGGGTTCTTGGGAGGAAGGCTGTGGGGTGGGAAGTGTGGGCTCCTTGTGCTCAGTGCTTGGAGTCTGGATTTATGAAACCCTTCCAACTGTTTACATACTTCTGAGATCAGATAATAAGCAGTTGGAGGAATTAGATGTGTGTGACTGTGTACTCTTAGCAAGTTAATAATTCTAAATCTAAAAAAAAGAGTAAAACAGGAGACAAGCGTAGGTATGAGTGTCTCTCACAGACTCGGCAGAATTCCCCTGATGATGCCGTTAGGAAATACATATTCTAAGGAAGGTCACAATATCAAAAAGACTAACGCAATCTAAGGTTAAAATATCCTAGCTGCGGTTTCTACTTTCTCCGGTATCTTAGTATTTGGCAAACTTTCACTGGTGCCTGTGGTAGATTTGGGTGGTTTGGGGAGTTCTATGTTGTTTATATCCTGACGCTGGAAATGGGGCAAATACACTAGGGTCTGGTATCAGCGACAGCGAGACCTATACAAGCATGAGCCTCCAACAGTTATCAGATGTTGGGGTCTAGGGACCGAGGAAGTCACGCATGATGGAGGGCCCTGGGAGGATCTCTTAGGCTCGACGGGTGTGAAATGTTAGAATTTTGAAAATGTGGAATGGAGGGAGGGTCAGGAGGCCAAGATAGAGACACCGGAGTTCAACTTCTGACAGTAATTTGTCGGGCCATTCTGCCAGCAGCATCTTCCATGAAAATGATTGATGCTGGACACTTGAGTAAGCAGACCCAGCTGCTGCGTCTGGGAAGTACTGGGACCTGCGAAGTGTCCCTCTCCCACCCAGCTCAGCTTCCCTGGTCCCGACCCCCCAGCCCTGGGCCTGTTCCTTGTCTGAAGGGATAGATCTTTCTCTACAGCTTAGTCTTTCCGATCACCTTCTCTGAGACACTCTGGATGAAGCCTTTTGGATGTAAACAGGGGCTTCACTTGGGGGATTGTATGTATCAGGACGGTAGAGAGCCACGGTTGACTTTAGAGCGGGATAATTACAGAGTGAGAACTGGACTTTAGAGCCAGGAGTCTTACAGAGAGAGGGAGAATGGAGAGGGATAGCCTTGGTCTGTCAGTGCTCGAAATCCAAGGGTCCCAGCTGGTTTTATGTCCCAGGTTTTATGCAGTTGTCTGAGTTGAGGGAACCTCAGCTCAGAAGTTGCCTCCAGAGGATTAGGATGTAGTCTAGCCTGTAGAACAGTTTTCTTAATTAGCGATTGATGTGGGAGGGCCTAGTCCATTGTGGGTAGTCCAGGCTAGCCCTGGGCTGGTGGTCCTGGGTTCTGTAAGAAAGCAGGCTGAACAAGCCATAAGAGCAAACCAATAAGCAGAGCTTCTCCGTGGCCTCTGCATCAGATCCTGCCTCCGGGTTGAGACCCAGTTTGCGTTCCTGCTTTGGATTTCCTCAGTGGTCTTTAATCATGAGTTTTCCTCACAGTTATATTAAACCTAACTAAGGCAGCAGGTAAGAGGGTTACGAGTATCAACCACGGAGTCTTCCAGAGAAGGAGGGAAAGTCATGTTGAGGGCCTTGGAGAGAGAGAGCATCTGACCATGAGAAGGGACACAGAAGCATGAGGGTGTGATACTCAGGTTCTCAGGCAAGAGACAGAGTAAGGCTGATCCTTGGAAAAGCCAAGCTTGACTTTGGTTGGGATGGGATGTGGCCTGTTAGTATAGAACTATTCAAAACTAGCAAGGACAGGGGCGGTGCTTCGTTAAAGGTTTGATCAGTAAAGAGAAAGAACTGTTAATTGAACTTTGCTCTTTCCAAAGGAGTTTAAATCTGTTTTCTCAAAGTTGGGTATGGCTTTAAGAAAACATTGGCATCTGCCTTGTGCCGTCATCTGGAGGTTCGCAAAGCCAGCAGCTGATTATGGAGTTAACCCCACTTGCTTTTATGTTGGTTTGTAAACCCATGGAAAACTAGGCCGGTCCCCTCGCGCTTTACAACATAAACAGTCAGCTCCGTAATTTAATGCTGGTTCTTCCAATATAAATATTACATTATGAGTATAATTTCCCATTATTACCACAAGAAATTATCTGGATGCTAAGAATAATTCGGCTTTATAAGGTCATCCACCAATATATTCTTTTTAAGCCCCAATGTAAAAAAAAAGAAAAAGAAAACGCAGCGTTCCCTCCAGCTTTATTCCTTGCCCTAGATTAAGAGTTCGGTGATGGCACGGTGGGTGTTCCAAAAATGTTACTTATGATGGTTAGCTGAGTTCACCATAGTCTGCTAACTTTGTCACAGATTTTGGAAAGGTTGACGTGGACAAGTAATGTAGATGTCCCTCGCCTGTCGATTCCCATCACCCATCCCGCTCCTCGGTGCTTCAAGTTCAGTTCTTGGGTACCACAAGCATAGGGCCCAGCAACAGTACACCTTTACCTGGATCGGAATCTTATTGCACTCGAAAGTTGGCTAGAGGGTCAGGTGTGATGATGCACGCCTTTAGTCTCAGTACCCATGAGGCAGAGGCAGGAGGGTCTCTGAGTTTGATGCCAGCCTTGCCTACAAAGTGAGTTCCAGGACAGCCAGGAGGACACAGAGCAACTCTGTCTGGAAAAACAAAACCTAAAAATAATTGTGCTAGAGGAATATTATCTGTGTGAGCAATAGCAACTTCCAGATATCACACACCTGCGCACACATGGTGGGGGGAGGGGCTTTAGAAACTGTAACTTCTAAACTGACTTTGTCTATAGGCAGGATGCAGGTGGGAAGACAGAGGTAGAACTAGGTAGAATGATAAATGAAAATATAAAGGGGGATTTTTTTCATTTGGTAAATTATCCATAATTTATTAGAGCTTGTGCACATTGTGGCAATCTTCTTTGCTCTGTCAGTAATGAATTGCTACATCATTAATTTCGTCAAGGGATCAAGAAACATGACTGAGATGAAAGAAAAAATTCTGAATGAATGCGGCTGGGCCTGAGTTGCTGATGTGGTTAATGTAGATCAGGGGCCCGGAAGTTCATTGATGTGGGAACTTTTTCCTTGTCAGTGGCTTGGCCACAGCTGGCGGGGACAGTGAGGATACATTTGCCTAAGGCGGGGTGGGCTGTGTAGACGTCCTAGGCTGTGTAGACGACGTCCTGCTTGGAGTTCCATGGGTTTCCCTGTGACACCTGCCTGCCTGCATGGCCTATGTTTTCATCCTGTTAACCCGATAAGGTACTGGTGTTTAGCCCACATATTCACCTACTTACGAGTAAGTACATCGCTTGAAATAGTGATAAAAAGTGCTTTAAAAAACCCTTTAGATGGCAGTATTTAAGGCAGCCCTTGGTAGACGGCCTCAGAACTTCTGTTCGAGCACTAAATTTAACTTTTAGTTTCCTGGTGGCTGTAGAAAGAGAAACCTGATTATTCAAATAGTTTTCTTTTTCTTCTTTTTTTTTTTTCCATGAAAGAAGTCACTCAAGGTGGGGAAAGGGGGCACAAGATTCTTGTCACGTGGCTCATAATGTAAGTAGTGCCACTCAGCTTCAGTCTTTAGTTGAGATTGTAGGTTATATCTTAATGACTTTTTAATAACCCTCTGAAGACCAGATTTGCAGCTTTGAACCATAACTTGAAGAAGGCGGTTCAGCAGGAGCTGTTGGTTGTTGTGAATATCCAGGTGTGCTTAATTGGATTATCTGCCTTGAACATTGGCAGACTTTAGGGATCCGGAAGCACCAACAGGAATCATAGCTCTGATACGGAATCCGGCTTCCCTGTGGCACTTCTCCTATTCTCAAAGGGAAAGTTTATTGACAGTTAAGACCCTATAGATTTTTCCCAAGGAAGCTATTCTGTTAGTTAAAAGAAATATCGTATGCTCTTTCTTTACAACACTGATGTAAAGGTAGCATTCATGTTGCGGAATCACAGACCCAGCCGGGATCCCAGGGAGACTTCTGATAGGCGTAGTCTAAGCTTGTAGCCATTGTGGTGAAGGGGGTGCGTGCATGCGGAGTCTAAGCATGTAGCCATCGTGGGAAGGGTATGTGTGTGTGTGCGTGCAGTGTTAGACTGAGGGGCTGGGAGAAAAGCAAGAAGAGTCTGCACCACCCTCTTGACAGATGAAGAGTCTGCTCTTTGGGGACATTAAGTCACTTGCCCATGTCACCCAACTCAGCAATACCATGTATGAGAGTAGAAAACAAAAGAGCGAATGGATTGACATCTGTCTGTGATCAGCTAAAAGATGAGGTCACTCCAGCTTAGGTGGGAAATGACCCCTGTAGCTGAAAGAAAGTAGGACAGACAGATGTCACTAAAGGAGTATATTTCGCTAGTCAAACAGGACAACCGAATATCGTCACCAGTGCTTCTGCATATAGCCGGATTACTTACTTCATAAGTAAGACTGTGCTCACAACGCCTGTAATGGCTAATCTCCTTTAGAATCACCTAGACACATGTCTCTGAGCATGTCCATGAGGGTAGTTCTAAAGAAGTGTAACTGGGGAGGGGAGACCCACCCTGAACGTGGATGGCACTGTCCTGTGGGTTAGCATCCCAGGCTGAGTAAAATGGGGGAATGGAGGAAGGCGGCTAAGTACCAGCTTCCTGTCTCTGGGTGCTCATGACTGTCTGTCTCTAGCCTTCCCCCTGCTCCAGCTGGAGCCATTCTGCCGGCCTTAGCTTCCCCACCTTGATGGTCTGCCTCCTAGTTATGAGCTCACATGAACTCCTCTTTCCCTCTGTGGCTTCTGTCAAGTATCCTACGACAGAAAGGAGAAGGGTGGCTAACGTGATGCTTGAGCAGAGGCGGCTGTTTCTCCTGCCAATGAGTTACCAGGTAACCGATTCCTCTGGCCCCTCACCCTCAGTGTTTGAAGAGCTTTAACTGGGCCATTCTGTTTGATAATATAGCCAATATTTTTTTTATAAAAATTGAAAATCTTCATATGCTGTGGATATTTACATAAATATATAAAATTGAAGCTGAAAGCAATTCATTCTTCGGCTTGTCATTGTGAAAGCAATCTTAAAAAATAAATTCTCAGCCGAAGAGGCATGAATTGTCAGTGTTGTGAGCCTTTGAGAAAACAGAATAAATCTAGTTTTAACGTAACTACTCTAATACTCTTAGAATACCAAAGTGTTTTACAGTAACAGGCTTGAGATAGGATCCGATATGAAGATATTATCTTCTCAGCTAGCTTGTTCCTTCAGTCAATTTCAGAGCCCATATTATGCAAAGCAATATGTATATACTCAGTCCTTTCTTCAAAGGATATTGATGTTCTCAGATTTGGAGTAGAAAAACATTCAGCCAGAAGGATTTGTGTGTGTGTGTGTGTGTGTGTGTGTGTGTGTGTGTGTGGTTTTTGTTTGCTTTGTTTTGTTTTCAGATAAACTCCTCAGAGGATAACTGGTCTTCTGGGAATATCACTGTATGTTGCACTATCTGTCTGTCTTTGCAGAGGGGGACATTTCTGTTCCCTTTAAGGAACTACACTCTGAACTCCAGGTAACTACACACCTAACTAACTCCAGGTTAACTGCACACCTAACTCAAGGTTGGGCATGAAAAAAACTCTCCCTTTACAGGCAACTTTCAAATAGCTCTAAGATCGTATTTCCCCTCAGTTAGAGTCTAAATATTCTTTGGATTGCACTTCTTACTTTAAGTTTTATATATGAGATGAAATGAACTTAAGTAGGTGTAATCACATTTTTGGTAAAAATGTAAAGTTAGCATTCTGCTATGAATTATACTGAAGGAGAGGAAAATTAGGAAGGAACTCTTGGGAAGTCATGTATATAAACATCATTACTACCAAGGAATTCATTTATTCCCACTTCTTGTCAGTAAACACTTAGTGCACGCATGGGTCCACTACTATTCTATGTCCCAACAGGGTTACAAATAAGTAAGGTATACTCAAGAAATATATATTTGGGGGAGTGTTCCGGTTGGTTTTCGTTTCTAGTGAGGAAGACATTTGTGAAAGCGGTAAACGGTAGAAGAAGAGTCCCAATGCATGATCAGAAAATCCAGTCTCAGGCAACCAAAAGTACAGTGACGAACGGCTGTGGAGGAAATGGGACCAAGTTGGGCTGGGGGTGACCAGTGCAGAAGCACCGTGCCACTGGGGTTAAAGGAAGGGGCACTGCGGTCGTGGCATACAGCTCCTGCCAAGGTCATTGAAATCCTCCTGATTGCCAGACTCCCTTTCTCTGGTGGAGTCCTCCCAATACCAGTGTCTCTCCTACAATGCTTAAGACTCTGCTGTCTAACTGCCCGCCCTAGCTGGGTGAACTCCCTTCATTTCTGGCTCCAGTGTTTTCCTTAAACATGAAAGTAGCAGACCACATTTAAAAAGGAAAAAATACAAAGGCAGCCCCAGACAAGGCACTGCGCCCTTTGTCCCTTTCAAATTCAGATGGGATCTTTTTGCTACATAAATATTCCCCTTTGGAAAGTGAGCACATGGCAGGAAAAACGATACGGTTAGACATATATGGCTTTTATTGTTACATAATTACTAAGTCAGTCTAAATTGGATGGTTCTTATTAATAAAAGGATAAGAAAGTCAGTCAAGACATAATTAGGTCACAGCATTTGACCTTCCCTTTTGCCTTTATCTGCCAAAGCTTTGGCCTTAATATGGACAAAGAGTAATTTAAGTCTCTTTCTATTCCTACCCTTTTTCCTCAGAACTGCTTCAAATCTAAACCTCTAATAAAGAAAGGGATAATAAAATAGCAAGGAAAGTATAATGGAAATTATATTGACTCTCAAGAAGTTTTGGAAGAGAAATATATTCTCTTCTACCCCCCACCCCCCTGTTCTATAATAACATAATCATAGTGTGATTTCTACTTTGCTAGACTAGGAACTATTTTGGAAATCTTTAATGAATATAATCAGGTAGTAAGCATTTAAAAATTACTATTTCTTGAAAGCCAGGAAATTATTGTTCAGTGTAATGTGAAAAAGGAAAGCGGGGGGAGCTGCCAGCTGCATTCTCAACAGCCTAATCTGTGTGGCACGCTGGAATTGGGCATGGAGCTCCAGACGTGTTCTGGGCTCTGTGGAAGCCCGAGCCAGTCATTTAAGATCTTTGCGGTTCAGATTTCTTTTTATTTCAAAATAACAATAATAACAAATATTTATGTTGGCTGCGTGCCAGCCACTCTCCCAAGTCCTTTATGTTTAGCCTGCGGATCCTCCCACCACACCATAGGACAGACACTACCATAGGATCGAAGGTTGGCTTTTACCTTTGCTCGACTGGTGGGAAAGGTAATTTGAACTTACTGTTTGAATCCAGGACCCATGCTGCTGACCGCCATGATTGACTCAGTCATTGTGAGAAGTTAAATAATTAGATTATCCAGTTGTGAAAGCAATTCTCAACACAGAAGTGACAAAACGTTGTGCATGTGAACAATTTGTCTTTAAAGAAACTCTGGAAAAGGTCATTCGTCACTGTGGTCATTGAACAAAATCTCTCTCAGTTTGCTAAAAAGGAAGAAGCTCTTTTATAAATCCCATTGTACAGCCAGCTCCACGCTTGGAGGAAAGTCCTGCAGAATGTAGGAGAACGCCCCGCTAACATACACTAAACGCCCTTCTAATGATGTCAGTTGACAGATTTCATTATTTAGACATTACAAAGCAAGAGCAGCTTTTATACACAAAGGTGGCAGTAGCACATGATCCTTTATATGCAAAATCTAGGCAAGAAATGGATGAGGTGAAAGTAGAAGAGAATTATTATTTGAGCAAAAGGGAAGAAGAGGAAGGAGGAGAGTAAGGGAAGTTAATTGAGAGGTAGATAGAACCAAATGTTATATACATTTATGAAAATCTCACCATGAAGTTCATTATTTTTAATTAATAATACTAATAAAAATAATAGGGAAATACCTTTTAATGTTTTTGCCTGAGGTACTCCCACCTGTGATTTTCTGTCAGCCTGAGCTCAGGCTGTGGGACAGCTTAGTCTTGAGGTTCCCCAGTATGCTTCTGCATGCCGGGATGGATGCCTCCTGTCTACCTGACCCGTGCCTCTCTCCCTTCATCCCTTCTCATTGAACTAATAATAACTGAGCTCTTACCATGTGCTATTCATTGTGCTGGGTGTTATCTGAGCACCTGCCATGTGCCCTTGACTGTGCTGGGGATTGGGGCGAAGATGTGTGTCTCATCACAGACTTGGCTGCTGCTCTTACAGAGCTCACAGCTACATTGGGACTTGGCTATAAGGAAATGAACTGCACAAAAGGACTCAAAATATAGGTGTGCCAGGATTAATACAGGATATGCAGGGGACATATAGAGAGTTTTAGGACAGGAACTTGGAGAGCTTGGCTCAGATGTTATTTAATTCTTACCATGGTCTAACTTTATTGAGCCTAGTCCTCACCTAATGGATACTTTAGGGCCCATGAAGTGTGCTAGACGTAGCCAGTCATGGGGGCACACGTTTGTTGTCCCAAGACTTGGGAGTCTGAGGTAGGAGAATCAGGAATTCCCAGTCATCCTCAGCCAGGTAGCAAGTTCAAGGCCATATTAAACTCTGTCTCTAGGAGGAAAACTGTGGATCTGGGGAGATGGCTCAATAGGTAGAGGGCCGAGAAGATCCCCAAGTAGATAAGGTGCCATGCATGATAGGGCTAGCCAGCCTTGGCGGGGCTATGGGATTCCCCACAGATGCAAGCCAGGATGCATGTGGACCAGAGAGAGGCAAAGACTTTGACTCTCTGACCCAGAAGGCAGCTGTTGGTGTAAGGGATTAGGAAGTAAATAGCTGTGTGGAGAAGGGAGGCGTAGGAGCGGAGAGTAAGGGCAGCTTGCTTCCAGTGCCTGATCCTCTTGCCTTATCCCTGCCTTGATTACCCAGAGGACTGTCTCTAAGCCAGATAGGAGGCATGGAAGGTTTGTGTTGTCCTCCAGGAGAAGCTTTTTGTTCTTGGTCAAGTTTCCCAGTGGAGGATGAGAAAGAAGTGGGGCGAACGCTCCTCTCACTATATTATTTGAATGGAACTTTGTACTCAGTTTTTAATCATACAAAGTTGTTTTTCATTAAATTTAGCTTGAGACGAAACGAATAGCTACAGTGAAATCAGATTAGCTATTTAACTCCTATTATAGAAGAATGTGTATTGTACGTTTAACTTGAAGGCATTGTCCATTCTTTGCGTTCCTTTCTTCTGTTACAGGGTAATTAAACTCAGGTTGTGGTCAGCATTTTACATGGCATAGCGTTTAATACTCAGTGTTAGAGGACCTGTGAGAAATAAAGAAATAAAGGGGGTAGAAATCTCTTTAAGTTAATGACTTTTAAGTCTTATTTGTTGTCCAGTAATAAATATAATAAAATTATATGTGATATATATATAATAAAATGACCATTCTCCTTCAATAATACATAAAACAACATATAAAAATGGACCTGGAAATATTAAGAAAATACTGAACACTGGCAGCTGCACAAATAGGATTACAGAGCTGCACACTGACGACCAAACAGATTAATAGGTGATGTCTATCTGGCTATCTCAAGGTTTTGAAGGTGTACCAGAGCAAGATAATGAAATTGCCTGTCAGGTAATCTGATTTGAGAATTCCAGTCATCTGTGAACTGGTGTGTGGGCTAATAAGCCAGGCGTTTTCCAAGACTTGCTATTTTTAAAGCTCAGCTCTCCACATCTGTCTCTGTGGGATATGTTAAACAATGTTGCCCCGCGTGGAGCAAGAGGTGAAGGACCCCCGCAAGTGCCCAGGTTACAGGGCATCGCCAAGCCACCGTTCCTGATGGAGCTAAACATTTCTCAGTTGTTCAGAGAGCAGCTGGAGGTACGCACAGCTGCCAGGCCAACAGCATGCTGACCTCTAGACCTGGCTCGGAGAAGATGCTGTTGCAGGGTCTGGGAGCATATGCTCCTCCAAAGGCATGCACAGTGGGCATTTGAGGCTTGGCTCTGGCATTTCTTAGCACTTGAACCATGACTAAAAGCTGAGATTCAGTTTTCCTATCGGCAAATGTGTAATTAATTATAGTGCCTAACTCGTAGGCCCGTTGATGTGGTTAAGGTTGACCACATAGCATTTGGCACATAGTAATTTGTAGGCATAACCACAGGATTAAATAGAGACCCTCTGCGTCTTCTTAATATTTCTCTTTCCCTGTCAATTACTGTCTTCACATTCTTCTGTCCCTGAAATCTTATCAGGGGTCCCTTCTCTTTGACTTAATGTTTCTACAATTAACTTCTAAAAAGTAGACAATTGTGAATATGTAGACAATTGTTAACAAGTTTTGTTTTATTAGAAACCTTGCATGTATTATGCAAATATTAATTGTTCCTGTATCCGTGGCACAGAAAAAAATGACCATCAGTAACACCTCCTTTATTTTGGGCACAAGACTGGATTGGAACATTGGAATGGGAGGACTTTTTAAAAAAAGATCCTTAAAGCCTTAAGCAGTTTTCTTTCTACAGTGAAGTTGTGTGCTTTTAATACACATCTGTTTATACTCTGGAGCAATTAATTCCCCACTCCTTCTAATTTGCTAGACCTGAAATATTTTATGGGAAACAATGTACCTTTAAATGAACTGCTATTATCACTACCATTCTAATTAGAATGATGGCAAAGAGTAGGGGTAATCAGCCAGCTTTCTGAACATCAATTGCCGTTTCTCTGTTCATGAAAAAAAAAACTTGAAAAAAATTCTACATAGAGTATTACGCACAAAAGCATTCGACTTTTTGAAAGGAATCATTTTGTAGCTCTGGATAATTTTCCTTTATAAAGAATAATAGTAGACATATGCACATTCCAGGTCAGAAAGTAATTTTTTTAAAGGCCCTGCGCAGACAGAAAGGAGGCTGATAAGTGGGAGTATGGTCGTGGAAACCCTTTCCACTGACTTCGGACAAATGACACCTGGCGATGATCATCACTCATTTAGACAAAATTTCAATATTCAGTGTGCTTCGGTTATGAAAGGAAATCATAAAGGAAATTATCCTTTTCTCCTCTTCACTTCTTCATTTGAAAAAGTGACCACTTTTGACAAATTCCTATGGAAATAGAAAGCAGCCCAGGCGCTGGGTAAGAGAATCTACTGCGAGAACACATTTCATCAAAAGTATCCTTCTGATCTGATCGCAGGGATGGCGTGCCATTTTGTGTCAACCAGAACCGCAACTGTCAGCCGACAGAGGATTCAGTTTTATTATCTGTCAGGTGACTTCTGTCGAACTCCCGTTGGATACACTGTTGCCAATAGCAATCGCCACAGAGAAACGAAGTGTCTTTTTAGAGAGGGAACACATGTTAGACCACGTTGGTCTGTTCAAGCGTGAGGTCTTCTGATGTTGAAAGGACCAGGCTGACAGAAACAGGAAATGGGGAGATGGCGTCTTCCTTTTAGAGATAGGAATCTAGTGGGGAGGCTTATCTTCCTTAGGATTCCATGGCTTGACTCGGAGCAGAGCATTCTCTCCAAGCTGGGGAAGCAGAACCAGCGAGACGAGACAGTAGTAGAGAGGATGAGATCTTCTTTCCTGTCTTCTAACGTCCTCCTGTATCATGTTCCTTCTTCTCCGGTCCTTGCAAAGACTCTGGCTGCTCCGAGCAGGCCGTTAGTGCTCGTCCAGTTAGTGTGGCTGCAGCCTGTCTGTGATTTAATAAGGTCTCTGGGGAAAGCAGATACCTTAAGTTCTGGGGTGTTCCATTGAATTGGAGCACTGGTATTCCTTTCCTCTCCCCAGTACCTTTTCCCTGTATATTTATGTTGCTTTGTGTTAAGATTTAACCTCTGGAAGGAAATTTGTATCTCAGTCTAATTCCTTAGAGAAGACAGTCACAGCAAAACCACAACTTGCATTTATCTGTTTCTTTGGCAATGTGTAAAACTGCTATCTTATACATTGTCTCATTTATTCCCTCAAACTGACTCTCACAAGTAATGCATGTTGTCTCCATATTGTATAGGTTATAGAAATCATTCCGAGTCATTCAGTGACCCAGAGCTGGACCCAGGGATTCCCTTGCAGGGCTTAGCTAGTCTTTACCACTTCACTGTTCCGTATGTGGCTGGAGACAGTATCTGGTCCACGTGAAAACATCAAAACATTCTTGTGTAGATTTTGAAAACACAAATAACACCTTCAAACTCTGATAGGGTGTATCCTGTTCCTATAAGCAGGCTGTATTTAGTAATGTATGAATTACAGTCACTTAAGTGGCAGCCCCAGTTCCATGGGTAATTGTCCTTTGCTCTAGGCTGTGTCAACTACTCTAGGCTGTGTCAACTACTGCTTATGGAGGGGTCATTGAGAAAGAGTAGCCTGTAGTCATAGCTGAGTCAGTCTTTCCCAGCCCCCTTCTCTCCTGTCTCGGTAATGGGATGATGGGCCAGCGTTTCTCTCAAGGATGCAAGGATCAAATGAGTTGACCCACGCTGAGACCAGTGTTGTGCATAAAATCTGCTCTCAGTTAATGCTAGCGGGTGGTATTCCTCTGTGCTGAGTCCTGGTGTGTATTTGTCACTCTTTGTCCTTACTTTTGCTGTTCTCCTTTCCCATAAAGCGAGTGTCCGGAAGGCTCTCCTACATTCCCTGCTTTCTGCAGAGAGAGTAAGAACATTGTCGTGTTTTATGCCCCATTGTGTGCTGTAGTGAGTGGCCAGGATTACCTAACTCTGTTGAAGCCAGAGCTTTAAGGGAAAAAGAAAATCATTTATACATATATATGAAAACATTTTGAAAGATTCCAGTCTCTATAAAAAATGAATTGAAGGAATGATTGTCATAAAAGTCCCCTTTTAGCTGAAAGTGTGGGCCATTAGCGGTGAGTAGTGGGGTTTTCAACTTCGTAAAATTTAACAGCCTTTTCCCTTTTAAAACGTGTGCGCATCTAGCTTGTTTTATGTAAGTTCAGAGATATGGCATACGATTTTTTTCTTGATTAATTACCAAGAAGAATTAAGATTGGTGGGGCACCTTTATTTTAAAGTCATAAAAATTTTGGTCAATTTTGACTGTTACTCAGAAAAGGAAGCAAAGAATTTTGTTATGGCAGTCAAGTATATTTGGGGTAATTGTTGGGTTCATAGCAATAGTACCCCAAGATGTGTCAGTCAGGAGTGCTGTTTTAGGAAATGAGATTATTGGCAAACTCTGTGTGAATTTCTTCCCTCAAGCTTGATTGTATATAAAAAAGACATCATCTTGTAAAAATGTATGTTCATCAATGACAACAGTGTAGTGTATGGTACTGTGAATGTTCTGTCCCCCGTGTGTGAGCTGTGCAGTTGTACATAGACACAGAAGGGCCCGGGGGCCATCTTCACCTCTGGAGTAAACTCCAGGACACCTTCCCTTGACTGGCCTTGCACTGGATCCCACTGGTCACGGCTGAACTCGGAGGAACCCTGGTCCTGCCGCCATCATCCAAAAGACATCATCACAAGCTTGACTGACAGCTTCCTATAGACGAGGAAGCTGGGTGGGTTCATGCGCTGAACATCTGGGCCTAAACAAAGGACTGATTCAATAGTTACTCAGCCCCAGTCAGTCTCTTCACCTCTACCCGACAAGTCTGCTCACAGCTCAGATCCACTGTGCAGTTCTGCTCTGACTTATTCATAGACTTTAGACTATCACATAACAGGAATACAAGCAAGGGTTCCCCAGGTTTCGACTTTACTGTTGATTCTCTTCGGAAAAGTGATCTGAAGAGGTATGCACAACATTTTTTTATTTTCATTTGTTGCTGTTCTAAAAATAACTATCATTTCAACCATTAGGCAAAATTCCAGCGAAAATATTTTTATTAATAATAGACCCAGGAAGCTGGGCGTTGGTGGTGCACAACTTTAATCCCAGCACTCAGGAGGCAGAGACAGAAAGGATCGCTGAGTTCAGGGCCAGCCTGGTCTACAGAACAAATTCCAGGACAGCAGGGTTACACAGAGAAACCCGTTTTTGATCTCTCTCTCTCTCTCTCTCTCTCTCTCTCTCTCTCTCTCTCTCTCTCTCTCTCTCTCTCTCTCCCCACCCCCCACCCCCCCAGTGTGTGTGTGTGTGGTGTGTGTGTGTGTGTGTGTGTGTGTGTGTGACTAACCAGGGACTCAGTGGCTCAGTGGGTGAGAGGCACTTACCACCTGAGTGCCTGAGTTCCATCCTAGGGGACCTACTTGGTGGAAGGAGAGAACCAACCCCTGTAAATGGTCCTCAGACTTCCACACATGCAACATGGTGTGCTTACATATACACAAGAATAAAAATAGTATAATTTAAAATGTTTTAATTAAAAATAGTAGTATTATATTAATGATATCCAGTTTTCCCATAGAGCTGGGGTGTGGAAAGAGAACACTATTTCCAGCATATATCATTTCATAAAATTAGCTTGTTTTCTCTTAGTCCATCTTAATTAGATAATTGCCTTAATTCCAGGCGCTCAATTTGGGTGTATTGTCAGCCCTGCTGGCCCCGTGCTCCTGGGGAGCAGGCTATCTCTCTGAAACCCATTTTCTCTGTTGAGAAATCTAAGTTTCTTTGATTTTGCTGGTTTTCTTCAATGTCTTTTCTGAATGAAGTTTACTCTTCCCAGTCATCTTTAGCAAAGATAGCCATCACAGGATTCTATATAGAACTTCCTAGGAAAGGAGAGCCTACTCTATAGAGAGAAAGCTACCATTTCTGAGATTGAGTTCTGGTTTAGAAAATCATGTTTGTTGTTTCAAAACTTTAAGTTACATTTAGGCCCAAAGCGCAGAGTTTTAGTTGTGATTCTGTCAGATTTGTTTGCTTGCTCGAATGAGTTTTGTTTTCGACCAATTTTTTTGTTTGATTAGTTTTTGATATTTTAGGCCAAATACCTGTTTGAGGTCATGTCTGCCTATGAAGCCCTGCCTAGCATGGAATTCTCTCTGTGGATTAGGCTGTCCTGGAATTTCCTGTCGTCCTCCCTCCTCTTCCAGAGAGCTGGGATATACTACTACACATAGGTCTAAAGTTTCAGTATCATAAAATTTCTGGGGAAGAAAGAAGCACAGTCTCACAATGTCTGCTTTTGTAGATATCCTCAGTGAATGCATGTCATCAGAGAAGCAAAAATACCCTTTTTAATGCCTGTCACAGGTGAGTTAAATGAAATACACCATCTACTTAATGTCTTTCTTAGTGCTCCACAGCTGACGCAACCAAAACTGTCTTGCTGAGGGTTGGCGCTAATCAGGTGTTTGGTTTTTCCCAGCCTGCATCAATCTGGTGCAGTAGGCTTATGTATCTTTGAACACTGTGTGGGTGTCGCTGTGCCTTTCGGACATACCCTTAAACCACTATGCAGGAGAGCACTGTTGCCGGAAGGTTCCGATGGCCCCGTGTGACGTCAAAACACTCATGCTGTGGCCCTGGAGGGAGGGTTCTTTTGTAGGGATGAGTGTCAAAGGAGAGCCACAAACCTTCCGTTTTAGAGGCCGGGTCTCTCGGGCTGTGGCGTTTGTCTCTAATTCTGCCGTCTGTGAGAGGAGAGAATGCCTGGCTTAGAAGACCTTCCTGTGGGGCCTGGGGTGGGGTGTTATATCTCCTGTTTTTCCTACTGCATTCTAGTGTTCAGCCAGCCCCAAGGTGCAGTGGGTCCACGAGCAGCGTGATGGGGCTATAGTGGGCAACACAAGAAACCACTGCTTCTGTGGTTTGGTGAAAACAATCTCCTTGTCGCTGCAGGCTTGTCAGCTTGCACCTTTCTCTGCGAGGGCTTTGCTGCTCCTCCCTTCTATCCATCATTGCAGGGCACACAGAAGATGGAATAGACGTCGTGCCCTATGCCTGCTTAGGCCTCACCAAATACCAATTCATCACTAACTTGGCCCTACAAGGGACCATTCATTGGAGTGTTAGGACATTACAATTTACCCAGTGTTCCCTGCTATGGAAGGAGTCACATGACTGGATCTCAAAACAAAAAGAATCCCACAATATGTTCTTGGAGTTATTAATAAAAATAACTGCTGGTTGACAGGAAAGGCATATGGTAGATTTAAGATGCATGGCCACAGTCACAGCATTGCATTTTTTTTTAAGTCCTACTTCAGAGCAGGAGGAGAAAGACAGGCTTCAGAAAAACCTCCAACCTGAGGAGCCATTTGATGAGGTGTTTCCGCCTTCCGCGGCTTCCTGTTACATGGCTTGCCTTTGAGCCCTTGTAATACAACGGTGACTAAATGTAATCAGAGCAATTGGCTGCCTAGAGATCTTTTTTTAATGCACTGCTTCGGACACAGTACATATGCTGCGCAAATAAATACAAAATTAGCGTTCCCGTTGGAAGCGTCTGCGGAGAATGAGTGATTTGTCTTGCTTATGAAAGGTGCATACATTTCCACTCAGGGCTGTTCATCAGTCGGCTCCTTGCTGCTTGTGGATTCAGAGATGGAACGCATCATTTGTCAGTGCCCAAGCAGATGTGCTGGAGACGACCGGATTGATCCGTGAGGATGGGCTGAGCAGCCGAGCCGTGCTAAGAGCGTGGCCCCTACAAATTGTATTATCTTTGGGAGCTGTTGTCTACTGGCTTTTTTCTAGACCGCAGGAAAAGGGAAAGCTGCCTTTGCTACTTTTCACTTCTGTATTAGGAAAAAAAAAGCGACCACTTTTGGTACAGCTAAATGGAAATGGAAAACAACCCAATCTCTCTGGGTAGTGAAATCTACTAAAACCACATTTTTTTTTCTCCAAAGGTCCACTCTCTCTCTCCCTCTCTTCTGATTGCAAGTTTATTTGATGTTGGATTTCAATTAGAAACAAAACACTAATGTCAGGGTCGCAGGAGTGCCATTTTCTCTGTTGTCAAACTGCGACAGACAAAATTTTCTCCTAGTTCATAGAAATAATTCCCACTAGGGCATTAGAAGGCAAGAGACAGTGTTTCACTGGGGGGAAACTAATGGCTTTCTGAGTTTGACTTTGCTTTCAGTCTGTGTAGAAGGCCTGTTGAAGCCGAGTTGATTGCACAGCTATCAAAGCCCTTCTTTCCAACGAAACTCCTTTGCAGTTGTCTGATGCGGGGAGATTGAGAAGTCAAACTCCAGCTACCGAGGACCTTCCGCCGGGCTTTCCCACCATGGGTTTTTGACCCCAGCCTGAAGTAATTAACCATCTAGGAGCCTCGTCGCTCTCTAAGGGCACCGGGAGAAAGAGCCAGATTGCCACCCCTTAGGTACTGAGTGGATGCCAGTGTGGGAGCAGAGCAGCTTGCCTCAAAGCAGGTCTGCGGCCGTCCGCTAAGCCCTCTACTATCCCGTGGCCTCTGTCTTGTGTCTGTAGCCCTCCATGAATGTTTTTCCTCCAGGTGATTTCTTTGTAATCAAGTTGGTAGAAAGACAATTTCATACTCAGAATACCTAAAATACAAATCGTCAGAGAGACTGCATCTGTTTTTGAAAACGTGGCCTCTAGCTCTGGTCACAGCTGGCTTACGGCTGATAGCACTGGACCAACACAAGGCTTTGTGCCCAGCCCTGATTATGTCTTACAGCGAGTGGAGGTTCACCGTGTGACTTTAATTTCCTCAGTTAGCTGAGGTCTAGGCAGGGTTTTAGGACACACATTCAGAGCCACCGTCAGCTGCCTTTTGGACATTGTCAGTTCTGTTTCTCAGTGGCTTTTAAAAAAATGAGTCACGTTGGCTCCAAAGACAGCATCGCATAATAAAGATGCAGCCAGTGGGGACTGCATTAACAGAGAAGATGTTTTGTGAAATGAACAGTTAGAGACAGCGGTCATCTTTTGTGCCTGCCTTTTCTCATATCTGAGAACATCCTTCCGGTTGGGTTTAGACTGAACTTATGCGGCCACTCAAATGACTCCGCCTCATGGTACACATTAGGGTAACATTTAAATAAGACTGTGCTTGCTCTGGTAGCACAGGCCTGTAATCCTATGCACTCAAGAATCTAAAGCAGGAAGGTCCCAAGTTCAAGGCCTGCTATGACTAGGTTGCGAGTTCACGGCAAGCTTGGGGGAACTTAAGATAGATATCTCAGTACAAAGAGAGCTTGTACAAGTAGCATGTACCGGGCTCTGGGTTCAATGTCAGGATGAGGAGGGAAAAAAGAAATTTAAGAGGTTACATTTGCTGCTCTCCGGGCCTCAGGTGGCATGTATGAACAATTGCATGTGACGTGATGAGCGCACAGTTGGGACAATACAAGATCACTTGGGACAAGCAGCTATTCTAGAGCAGCCTGTCCTGCTTATGTCTCTGTATTGTTCAAGTCAAGGAGGCGCTGGAGATAGTTTCCAGGGCTCACAAAGCTTCCGCGTTGGCTTTTTCTAAGTAGTGCTACTGAGTAACGTGACGTTCAGGGTCATAGTTTTACTCCTAGCAGAGAATCTCTTGAGTAGTATTACTTCTCATCCATGAGTAACCACACCCCAGTGTTCACGTGTCCTTGTTTTACCTGGTGCTCAGGTGTTCAGGGACACCACGAATGCTAGATGACAGCTGTGGGTGTTTTGAGCAGGGCTCTTCAAGATTTGAAAGCTCTGTGGAACTGAGTCCCAGCGTTTACCCAGAGTGCTTTAAGTAGCTGGTGCCATAGCTCCAATCTTGGGAGCTGTCTACGGTGTCAGCATCCCTCTCCAGGAGGGAGCGCCTTATTGCCCATTTTCTCTGTTTCCTAAATGATCTTAATTGCTTGAGTACAAGGTATCTATTCTAAAGCTCCCTCCCACCATGGGGGATTCACACATGCAGTGAGGTTTAGATTACCCCACTACCAGGAACCCCACAGACATAATGGGCTTTTCTTCAAGGGCCACCTGACAGACCTCTCTGGATGCCTTTACTCCCCAGATTCCCAACCACTTGGATGAGACTCCAGCTGACCGCCCCAGAAGTGAGCAGAATGGCACACAGTAGCTCGGAATCCTCTGATTTGACATTTTACAATTTCAGGATCTGTAAGATGTGTGGGTATTCTTAGTCCCATTTTGAAACATTAAATATTAAAATAGATACAGGATAGTGTCACCGAGATTGATATTTAGGATATCACAGGTAGAATTGTAATTTACATTTTGGCTTAATGGAGCCTGTTAAAAAGGGGGGCGGTTATAGTTTGGAATATTCCCCGCTTTGTTACTCTTTCTGCACCTCCTGAATTTCCTTGCCCCTGGATGATTTTAGGAAATTGTATGTTCTCTACTTAAAGTTTATTTAATCAGAGCCCATCGGCGGCAATAGTAAGGATATAGAAAACATCTAGATGAAAAAGAACAGAGAAAATAAAGCATTTAAATTGCTTGCCCTCGCAAGGTGTTCTCTCGAGTGAAGAAAATAGCTTCCCCCTCATTTCCATCAAGCCAGGAGAAGAAGGTATGGGTAGAATAGCATTGTCATATTTGAAAAAAAGAAATGATTGACAGTGTCACTTAAATTCAAATGTCTCCTTAAAATAAATATAAAAAGTCCTTTGAAGGAGTTGCTTTGAAAATCCCTTTTTTTAAAAAACTTGGAGTCCTTAACTTCTCTCCCTTTCTACTTTCTCCTTTGACTGCTGGCAGAGCTTAGCTCCCGCCGGAGTGTGGAGCCTCTCAGGGAGTGCACATCCTACATGCTTGTACAGTTCTGCTCACAGCCCTGCCCAGGTGTGGTCTGAGGCGTGTGGGTTTTTCCACCCTGAGCCCCTTCTTCTTTCTCGGGGTACTGGGCTGAGCTGCCGGGGTGTGTGTCGTAAGTGGGGAATGAGACCGTCATTTTTATTTCGGCTTGTGACTGTCCACATTCCTCCAGGTATTTTAGCCAGGACCAGGCAAGCGTGCGCTGCCGGTGGAGGCAAGGCAAGCCTGTTTACTTCCTCCGTGGTGATTACAAATGCTCCCCGCTATCGCACTGATATTACAGCTGAGATTAGATGCACTTTTCCTAGCCAGGCATTGTGAAAGCAGCCAGACTTTCCTGGTACTGGGTGTTCTGGAATGCCAGGAGACCTGCGTCAGGGTGGCTGATAACCAGGGAAATGGTTTTTCCACCTCCTAGCATACATGAGTCACAGATGGCCCATGGAGAAGGCATGACCCTCTTACCTCCCGTGCCCACTCCCACCCTATCCATATAGTATCCCACACTGCAGCTATGACAAGCCCAGCGTGTGCTCCGTGAGCAGCCTCTGCAAAGCCACCGTTCCTTGTTGCGCCTGAAGTTCGAGGTCACTCTTTGCAGAGGACAGACCTTGAATCTGTCTTTTCCTCTCTGTCTTTTACTAATTTGACCACAGCTGTGCTTCCCCTCTCCCCAGGAGTCCCTCACTGTGTCCACAGGACCAGAACACACGCAGGAGCGCTCATTAGAGTGGGCTTTATGCTCCTTCTGATAATTTCCTTTCGGTACAGTATTGGGGAGCCTAAACCTCTTGTTTGTTGTTCTCTGAAACTTTAACTTTGTGAACAGCCTTATAATACTAAGCATTTCAAAAACTAGACAAGACGTAGGAAAACATGCTATACATGTCTATTTTCTACCTTAAACTGGGGTGCAGGTTAACTCTGGGCCCATCCAAAATAACAAGGTTGTGAATCACTGGAACTTAACCAGAAAAGTCAGTATTTTCCTTTGAAATTAACGTTTCTTGAATAATTTCCATGTTAACTTTTTCTATACAGTCTGCTAAATAACTTGTGGTGTTCAGGCAAATAGACTTTCTCTACCCAATACTTAAGATATGTATACAATAATTTAGAAGTCTGACCATATTTGTATGACAGAGAAACTAATTAGGATAGGATAGCAACTAGCCTATTTCCACAGCTTGTCTGTGAACAGTCCTATATGTAATTAACTCAGTAAGTTTTTTTTCTTTCTTTTTTTAAGACCAGGTTTCTCTTGCTGTCCTGGAACTCACTATGTAGACCAGGCTGGCCTCGAACCTGGGGATCCACCTATGTCTGCCTCCCAAGCGCTGGGCTTAGAGTTGTGTGCCGCCATCTGGCCAGTGAAGTTGGTAAAGCAGAACTCTTGTCTTTCTCCAGCCTCTTGTTGAGTGCTGTTTCTTTAGCGTCTAAGTACTTAGGAAACCCTATCCCCTCCTTCTTCTTTTTGCAGTTGGTCAAACCTAGGTGGAACTGTGTCTGTCTTATCCTGGGATTTGTGTGCACACAAACACAAAACTTGCCTGACAGACACAAAGCCCCTGCTCTCTGGCTGTGAGATACAGTCTCACGTCAGTGTCTAATTAGGAACTGATAGGAGCTGGAATCTGGCTTATTTTGTATTGCTCACAAATATTGCAGAGGTGTTATGATTTAATTGCTACTTTTAAAGTTATAGATGTTGATTATATTTTCTTATCTTAAAATGTATCACTTGTAACCTATTTGTAGCATTCTGATGTATTGGAGTAAAGTAAGGCCTCACATGATTGTTGTTAACATTATCGTGCCCTAGCTTTCCATATTTTTCCCATCTATACATGAGAGCTTTGATTTGTTGCTTAGCCATTCTACAAGCTGTAATCGTCCAACATCTACAATATTTTTCTTTATACATCATTGACATCTTATAAAGTTAATGTTTTAAATATATATGCTATGTACATTGATTATACATGCCTATTATCCTAGCACTGGGAAGGTAGTGGCAAGGACATGAGAAGTTCAAGGTTATCTCGGCTAAATGAGACCCCGTTGAAAATTTTTAATATATATTGGATAATTGCTTTGGTAAAGTTCTTAATAGATTTTTATTGGTGAACATTTTAGAACATTGAGGTGTTTTTTTTTTCACCAGCGTTAATAAATTGCAGTAACTAGTCACTGGCCTTCTATACCCCATTGATTAGTGAATGCTTTCATGTGCGTATTACACATATTTCCAGTTTGTTCCTATTCTCTTTAACACTGTTTTCATGGAATCATTGGAAGCCTTCAATCAATAATCAATAATTTCAATAATATTATCTTCCATTCCATGAGATTCCCCCCTTTTAAATGTGTGGAAGAATAAATAGCATCCTTTTTATGTGACGCTCCTTTTCAGTCTTCCCAAACTTACATAAATAAGTTTTGTCGTGCGTTCTTACTCTTGTTTTAGACTCCACTTTTGAATAGCTATTTTGACCATGCAGTTGCTTACGGCACACTTATATAAGTTCCTGAAACTTGAGAGTTATATACACTTCCAGTTTTCTCTGTCTGCTCCCAACTCTAACTCCTCTCTCCTCCCCTCCTGGGAAGATCCTTGTCTCCCTTGGGATCATCTGTCAGGTCATCTCTATTGAGGAGTTAGCAATGCCCTCCCTTCCTCAGAATCCTCCAGAGTAAAGAATCCATGGCTGAGGAAAAGCTAATGGTTTATCGCCTTGATTCCTGGGCAGGGCCTGGTATGAAGAGCCACTAGGTGAGATGCAGCTTCAATAAACCCCTCTTTCTTCAGCGATTCCTCTCCCTCCCTCTTCCTTCTCACCAGCAAGGTTTCCTCCAGCGGCATGATGACTGGTTGGAGTTGAGAGTGACCTTCCCTCTTGCCTTAAACTTCACTTCCATGTCCTGCATAGCCTTCATGCTGGTTGTCATTGGTCACAGCTTAAAAACAGCATCAGCAGCTGTTGATGGAGGGAGGGCCTGCTTTTGGTTCTGGGCCGCCTGCTAGCTTACACCTGAAATAACCACACCGAAACTGTATTCATTTAAACACTGCCTGGTCCGTTAGTTCTAGCTTCTTTTTGGCTAACTCTCACATGTCATCACGAGGTCATGGTTTACCAGAAAAGATTCAGCATGTCTGACCTGGCAGCTCATGGCAGCTCTCTCTCTGACTCTCCTTCCCAGCACTCAGTTCTATCTACTCTGCCTACCTAAGTGCTGCCCTATCAAAAGGCCAAGGCAGTTTCCACCAATGAAAGCAACACAAACAGAAGGACCTCCTACACCAAGCAGCCATGCTGCAGGTTAGCCCTTACCAGCGCTCCCTCTCTGACAGTGTTCAAAGGAGAAGGGGAGCTCTTGTGCACAGTGAGTTAGGAGAAGCCGTTTGTGTTCCAGTCCCTTCACAGATGGTAGCCATCTTTCCTTTCAGTGCCATAAACCCATCAGTATGTGGCCTTAAACAGTCTAGGCATAGAAGGTGTGGCTTTTATTCTGCCACTGTGGCCAAAACTACAGACAGAGAAACCAGTGTCTCCCAGGGGGTTTCAAGGACGTGGTAGTGTGGTGTGAGCTTTTTCTTTATTTTGTGTGTGTGTGTGTGCGCGCGCGCACGTGCACATTCAGGTACACATATGGAGATCAGTAGACAACTTTTGGGTGTCAGTTCTCCCCTTCCATGCAATCTAGGGCTGAAACTTAGGTTGTCCTATTTACACAGTAGGTGTTTTTATCTGGGGAACTATCACTGTGGCCTGTGGTGTGAACCTTCTTGGGGACATAAATGAGATTTAAAATCCACTCTTTGATGACTGTAACGGTGTCCATTCTTTGTGTTATCAAAGAAAAGCCGAGCACCTCAAGGGAGCCATTCATTCCATAGAAAGGTGGACCTTCCTCCTGTCCCTTGCACCTAAGACCCAGCTGTTCCTATGATGTCATTACAAAAGGAGTCTGGATCTCACTGGTGGTAGCTGTGAACATAGCGTAGAGTAACCACCGCTTCTTGAACCCCTTTCGCTTCTTGAAACCCTTTCTCCTGCTGAATACTGCTAGTGAAATTTACACACACACTGTCGGCTCCATTACCTGCATACATTTTTACTCGTTTTGCCCTTAGCAGCTCCGCTTATGCTATGAACTGGCAAGGACAATCCCTCCCAACTTCCTGCGCATCTACATCCCACTTCTCCTGGGATATTCATTGCATAAGCTGCTCAAACCATCCGTATGTTCCTTAGTTACATAATATTTAATTTGAGTGTCACATTTGTGGATCCATGCTGAGACTGTAGTCTGAGAGCCCGCACGTAATCTCTTGCCAGAATGGGCACCATATTGCCTTCCTTAGAAGGGACTCTCAGAAATGCTTGAATGATTAACTAACTTTCCTCTAAGAAAACAAATGAGCGGCTCAGGCTGAGAAAGGGATCTAGGTTATTTCCCATGTTGAATAAGGTTGGCACAGTGGAGGGGGTAAACGTTTCTTGGCTTCAGATTGTGTTCTAAATGAAAATTAGAGATGTTTCCTTTGTGGATTATTTTTAATACAAACTACACATTGACTTTAAGGACACCCCTCATCTGTAGAATTTCTGCAGCCCGTCTTCTTGTTTATCTAGCTTTACCTGTCTCTCAAGACACAGCCAACGGTCTACCATGGCATCAGCCTTTCCCTACTCTCTAACCTCCATCGGACCCTCTTCTGCAATCCTGAAGATAGGAACGCTTATCTGCCTATCACATGGTATTTGCAAATACCAGAGTGGATTCTACACGAATTGTTTGTATATACCTGGCCTCCTTCCATAACTCTCTCTCTCTCAGTCTTCTTTGAGGTCTCATGACCATAGTTTAATCCTTTTGCATACTGCAAGTAATTAGTATGACATTTGTTCCTGGATTTAGGGTTAAGTAAGTTTGGAATTTGGTTCACATGGTTGTTACCTAGTAATTCCTGTGACTCTTAACCTTAGTTTTGTCGTCTGTAAAATGCTCCTTGTCTTAATTGGGGTGTCTAGTGCTGTGATGAAACACCATGTCCAAAACCAACCTGGGGAGGCAGTCTGAGAGAGGCGTCGTCTTCAGGGAAGTTCCTATGTCTAGGTAACTCCAGGTTGTGTTGAGTTGGCAAAAACTACAGTGAGAAAACACTCAAGATTTTTCATAGAATTATCATGAAGATGCATTAAATTGTAGATAAACTACAAGTCAAAATACCAATGAAATAATTATTGTCATTACTCGATGATGAGCTTTTAAGTGTGTGTGTGCCTGTGTGTGTGTATGTGTGTTCCTAGCTGGGCACGTGCCTGTAATCATAGCTCCTGGTAGGTAGAGACAGGAAGATCAGACCTTTGACTCCACAGCGAGTCTGAGGTTACCATGGGCTATGTGAGACACTGTCTCAGGGCAAACAGCATATTTGTTCAATGACAATGACAGACATTTAATGACTAACTCAATGACAGAACCCTGTCTAATGTGTGAAACCATGAGTTCCATCTCCAGCCATTCGGAGGCCCCAGATCCCTCTTTTCTCCATACTCCTCTTGAGTAGCAAGTTCCTCTATGGGAGATCTGTACTGTCTATATTTCCAAATGGAGAACTGTGCCTTTTACATACACTTAATGCTAAAAACAAAATTATTATGCATGTGCATGCATACACACTGCCATTGTTCTGAACAGAACTGGTGACAGAACCCAGCACTTTATTAATGTAAGTAAGTACTTTTCATTGAACTATTGCCCCTAGCCATTTGTTTTGGGCGGGGGCTGGCATATTGGTAGGGCGACTGGAAAAAAATCTCTGAGTTTCTGTTTCATATATTTTTGCGTGTATGTGTGTGCACACGTACACAAACACACACACGCGGGCACGCGCGCGTGCGCGCGCACCCCCCCCCCCCCCCCCCCCCCCCGTCTCACCATTTAAACCAGGCTGGCTTGGAACTCATGAAGATCTAAAGTCATTGAGCTATACCACACCCAGCCTTTTTGTTTTGTTTTGTTTTGTTTTGTTTTTAAGACACGGTCTTACATTGTAGTGCAACTGGTCGTCAAATTTATCGCAGTCCACCTACTGAAGCCTCCATGATGCTGAGGTTAAAGGCATGGAGCTCCCACACTCAGTAAGAAATACTTCCCGACTTAAAAATTTGTACATATTATGTCTGTTTTCTCTTTACAATGGAGACTTAAGGAACCACCAGAAGTAATACCTGACCAGTGTGTGAGGCATGCTAAGCATGGAATTCATACAATAAAAAGTATTGAATAATTTTTAGAACAGTTTACATGACCACAAATAGCATGAAGATGCAATTGAGTGGCTTGCGGTAGGAAATGAAGGAAAGGATTTGAAAGAAGCCATGATTCTTTATGTCAATATTATTCTACCCTCTTTATCTAGTAGAATCAAATAGGTTGTCTAAAAAAAGAATTCGGATGCCTAGATTTGAGCACAATTACATCAGGATTTCTTCTTTATTGCTGTCAGTGAGATGAGAAGATTATTTGAAGATTTCCATGTGTTACTATTTAATGTCTTACTGTGCTTACCTTCTTCCCTGGCAGTGAGACCGTTGAGAAGGTATAACGTGGAAGCCTTGACCAGCTAGCTGCATAGTAATAAAGCCTGAGTTTTATTAACGTTCTAGCGCGCCCCATGTAGGTCAGGTGCAGACTCGCTCCAACAGTAGCTTCTCCTGTTGAGGTTTGGCCCTTGAGAGACTGCCGTGGGATCAGAATAGAAAGGACTTGGTGCCTTAGAAGAGGAAGAGGACGAAGTAGGCACTTCCCAGATAGACACGTAGAGAACATGTTTGGGGCGAGGAATTCTGCGTCTTCATAAAACCATGGTAGTATTTCCCCTTCACCTCACATACACTGACTCTTCCATCTACGTTAATTGAGAGTAATGATGGCAGTGATCTTCATAACCAAAGTTAATTGCTAGTAATTTGGGCTCTAAGGACCACAGGAGACAACTGTCGCTAACTAAATGAAGTATTAAATCTCTACCGTATCACTTTTCTAAATCTATTTCTTTTCTTACAGCTAACGAAATCATTCCTGCTACTATGAGAGGTTTTTGCGTTATGTCCTCAATTTAACAATGCCTAATTCTTTGTTTTTTAATAAGTGGTTTATTTTTCATGTGAGTAATATATATTTTTCTTTTCAGAATTCTCCACATTTTTATTAATTCTGTCAGTTTTATTTTCCGGTCTGTGAGATGTTTTGTTATATTCTTGCTTCCAGTACAACTTCTTCTTCTTCTTCTTTTTTTTTTTTTTTTTTTTTTTTTGGAGCATCCTGTTTTTTAGGGGCCACTGCCTCCCTCCATTGTAGGAAGGATCCTTTGGAGTTCTTCAGTATTGTTTATCATCTGATATTGCTGGTAAATTACTTTCTTTTTAAACGGCACACTGTGTTGTTTGTTAGCTGGGGGGTCATTAGGCATCCAGTTTCCTTTCTCCTGAATCTCCAGCTACTCATTGTTCCCCTGGTATCTGTGACATTTATTTTTCCTTGCTAAGTCTGTAGTTCTTTATCCACCTCCCTACTACCCACCACTGCTGAATGCCACTGCCATTACCCACCTCTTTTGGACAATAGGGGCTATTATCCTCTATTTATACCCCAGGTGTGAGAGAGCGCTTAATGAAATAGCTCCTAATACTCCCTCCTCCCTGCTCTTCTGCAGAGAGAAATACATGCAGGAGGGGATAGCATCTTTTTTTCTTCTTCTTCACAAAAACGCATAGAAAGTCACTTTAAGAAAAAGAAAATGGAATATTTTCCTTAGTGGCAAACTTCCATTACACTTTTATTTATTTATTTCTCATGAAAGACGGCCATGCTTTATAGAATCTGGCTCCCTTTGAAGCTGTACCATTTCCCTTCCTGTCACTTCTCCGTTTCTTCGAGTGGTCTTTGGTGGATCAGTTTCCCTGTGTCCCCCGTAGTCATCAGGTTTTGAGAAGCTTTCGAGGGAGCTTACACACACTGTCCATTGTCACCCCAATCTAGGGCTCCCTTCCTTATCTGTGGTCTCCCAGAAGGAACTTGGGGTTAAGGTTTGGCACTGCTGTCTGGTGTTTTGGCTTGGGCTCTGCAAACCTGTCACGAAGCAGGCATAGCATGGATACAAACAGCTAGAGACACTAGTAGAGTCTTGTCAGCTGAAATGAAATAAGAATGCTCCCTGCATGGGGACAGGAGAAAACTGTGATCAGGGTATTCACGATGGCATGTTCAAGTCCCTAACGAAAGCCACGGCTAGTATTTAAAAACCAACTCTATTTACATTCCTTATTGTCGCTGGCTCTCCCGCACTAGATAAAAGAGTAATTAATAGTTCGCATGTGTGGCTCTCTCTTAGCTCATGTGTTTACATGGAAACACTCACCCACATACACAGAAGGAGAAGAGGCCGCCAATAATGTTCCTTCCATAAGGGAGATAGTATCACTCCTCTTGTAGTTTATACATCCTCAAATTCTGTTTACTGTGGAAGTCAAGATCTTGACGTGTTGGCCGCTCCCAGGTTTAATTGCTTTTTATCTGGTGTTATTTATCATAACAGCCTTATCTCTGCAGGCAGTTGCATGGATAATATTTGGAGGTTGGAATTCAAGCCCAGACACACAGTGTCATCCAGCAATTAAATGTTATTTGATAGTTCTGTGTGTAGCTCAGGTGCTGGGGAGCTCCTGCCTCTGGCCGGCAGCCTTTATAGCATCATGAAATAGTTCTCAGGGGAAATCCTGATATGGGAAGCTTTCTGAATAGAAGCAACTAGAAAAAGCCAAGGTAAAGTGCGGTTCAGGCTCGAGTGGCGGTTCCAGTCATTGACTGTTGCCTAATGACTATGCAGTTCGGGTCTGAGAGATGTTTAATTATTTCTGTTATTGCATTTTGGTGAAAGGATGAAGAAGCCGTCTAGCTCCGTGACACGGGTGCTGATGTATGTTGTGGGGAAGTCCATTAAATGAATCAACATTGCTTTCCACATGCCCAATTTAATCCCTCTATGAGAGCTACATAAAACATACCCTTTGTAGGAGAATTCTTGATGGGTGTTTAACTGCATGGATCTAATTAGATGCAAAGTAAGACTTTTCCCCCAAATGATTAACTGGCAAGATTAGGTAGACCTTCTTTTGTTTTGTTGGGATTGGAACTTTCTTCCTATAATATTCCTTTTTATCTTCTAAAATGAGTTTCTGAAAGCAGAAACGGAGGCAAAGTAAGCACTTGATATGGCCGGGGTTATTCTTCTGGGCTTTCTCAGGAGTAGATTAGCTCTGAACTTCCTCTGGTCTGTATGGGAGAGATAGAGAGACGTCCCATTCAGCCTTCTATGGAGGGGAGCACTAGAGGCTTCTGCTCATTGCCTGCTCTAATTGCTCAGTTGTGCCTGAAACGTAGATTAACCACCCAACACCTGGAACAAAGATGCCCCCTCCCAGCTTCATATCGAGAGCAGTAAAGATGAGAGACAATAGGGATGACGAATGAGATCGCTAAGTGAGGCCCTGATCAATACAGAGTGCTGTCCATTTGGGTAATGGACATCCCTGTCAGCTCAGCTGTTAAAGAATTCAGCAGAGATGAGTCCCCAAAGGTCTGCAGAGTATAGGCATCCGATACAGGAAACATTACCACCTCTCTCCCCAACCCCAATAAATAAAAAGGTGCATCTCAGGAGCCCCGTCTTTAGCTGCAGTAAGCTGTCACGCATGGAATTTATTGTACTCTATTTTCAAAATTCTGTTCACAAAGCAGAAAGACAACCCGGAGAGTGGGGGAAAGGCAGCCGTTGGAGCGAGGGCGTCTTTGTTTTTTAGGTCTTTATGATGATGGGGACACATTGGTAGGTAATCCTGTATGTGTCGAAGAGGGAAGTCTTGAGATTTAGAACTATGATGTGGTCTTAATTGCTCTTTGAAAAATGTCCTCCCTTCCATCTGGTGATCTTGAGCCAGTAAGTTTGGTGACCAGAAGGGTTGATGAATGGCTTTTGTCCGGCAGCTGTGTGGCAGCTGGGGTGGAGGTCACTTGGGGCCCCCACCCTCCTTAGATGAGTGTCATTCCTGCTCCCCATCGATGTCTCGAAGGGGACGTTCATGGTCTTCCCGCTAAATACTTTCAACATGGCCAAGCTCTGCTTCAGCGAAACTTCCGACTGCTTCTGACCCTTGTTGCACCGTGCAGGTCAGATGGCGTCTTTGACGTCGTCTGTGGAACCGCTCGCTGCCCATTTAACCCGGCTGATTTCCACAGAGATTGCTGTAACCACTGACAGCCAGACTCCCTGTTGGAATGTGCTCATGTGGGTTTCCGGACAGTTGTGGCGATGACTGCCGTTCCACTGGGCAGTCAGGTGTGGGCCATTAATTTTCAGTGCTGTTGTTTAACTATTAATGAGGTCGTGGCCCCAGGGTCAGCCTGACTTTACCTATCAGATGTCTCCCATCTCCCAGCAGGCCATTCACCTTTAGTCAGCGCTCCGCACTAATAATTGTCCCATGGGGCGTTCACACGCCATTGCCTCATCTCTTACCCTCAACCTCTTCCAGATAAGAGATAATTCCTCCTGCCCATCTCCTCCGCCATCCATCTTCAGGAGGGCCCATAAAACAGAGCCCTTCCCATTTTCCATTAACCTCTATGTCCTGAAACGTAGAGCCATATATACTCTCTCTTCTTCCTCAGCAAGGGACATCTATGTGCCGTAGTTCTCAGGTTCTCAGAGGGCCTTAAATTATGTAGAGAGGCAGTCAGCACCCCTGTTGACCCAGCCACCTACTTTACCTTCCATTTCTCTCCTATTTACCATTGCACTTGATAACTTGTCGAACTCAGTGAAGTAATTCACAACTGTCAGCATCTTTATTCTATTGCAGCCAGCAGCAGAAATTGTAACCTGGAGGGATATCTAGTAAATCAAGATTTCTGTAGCATAAGCAGCGTAAATGAATTCTGCGCGTTACGTTATTATTTTTATAATGTCTTTATTAAAATGGAAAAGGATGCCTATTTAGAACAAGTACAGCACACCCAAAGGCGGAGAGATGGGTAGGATTAGAAGACACAGCCCCAGTTTCTGGCCATGTAGAATCTCTCCCGCATCCTCAGCAGGGTCAGCAGTTGCACCGGGCTGTGATCTCCCCTGCAGCCCAGGGTGGGTCTCACTGTGGCATCTCCCTCCTGCTCTCTAGAGCAGCATGGAGAAAGAGTCATTCTGTGTCCCCAGCCTTTGAGGTACTGGAGAGGAGGGATGGAGGGATGTGGGTTTCTGCAACAGTCTCTCTCCCAGTTCAATGTTTCCATCTGTGTGTTTCTTTTCCTTTCTTTTTTTTTTCTTCTGCAGCAACCCACCACCCTGTTTGCTTCTTCATTTATCAGTTGGTTTTCCAGGTACCACAGCAGTGTGTGGTCTGGCTGTCCAAAATCAAGTAACAAGTCCTTTGATCTGGACTCTAGATTTTTAGTCATGTATACAGGGTTACCTGGAGGGAGAGGGATGGAGGGTGTTGTAATGTCTCCCTGGTTCGTTGTGAGCTTGCAGTTAGCCAGAAGCGTTCAGACTAAGTCATGTAAACCTTAGTTAAGTTCAGAGAGTCAGCCCCCTTTTGCCTTTTATGTGGTGACTTTTTGATACTGAGTGAAAACTTTTTTTTTTTTAAAAAAAAAAAGCTTTGTAAAGAACATGGCGTTGAATTCCAAGTCCATCATTTTGTAAGGTGAGTCACTGGCAAGCTGAATTTAAGAGACCTCCTTATAAAGTGTCATGCATATGCTGGAAAAGCACACATGCCGAGCAGAAAGAAATGAGGTGTTCTGGTGTCTCCTAGCAGCACAGGGGACATGCAGGTCCCAGCTTCCTTAACCAGTGCTGCTGTGTGTGTTCCTAGTGTCAAGCAGGAGCTCCCATTGCTGTGTTTCTCATCTTTACAGAAAACCCACAGGGTGAGTATAATTGGCCCTGCCCCCACCCCCTCTGGACCCTGTATGGAAACCAGACTTGGCCCCATCTCTTGAGTTATCTGAGACCATGACACCAGCAAGTAGCATGAGCAAGGCTCGAGCCCAAGTCTGCTACTCACTCTTTCTGCTCTGTCTTGATAGCCATGCTAAAGTTTACACGCTGATTTGGCTTTTTGGGTGAGTTCCCATTATTTCCAATATTTACAATGAAACATTTTCTTTTTCAAGTCATCCTAAGTCAGTGGATTAAGGCCCAAGAGTAAAATACTCTGTGGTAGGGACAGCTTACCTCATATGCTATTTGTAGAAGCCATTTGAACTTTGAACAAAGGTTTTGGTTCTCTTACCTCCCAGGCATATTGTTAAATTGAAATTTGTTGTGGTTATACGGCTGTCTGCAGCCAACGGCTGTGAGTGGAACTGACCCGTGTTCCTTGTAACGGGAGTTTTATGAAGCAACGTGGGCTGGCCAAGAACTCTGTTTCCTCTGGTCTGACCACATGCATGACAGTACTGCTTATCCACCTGGTCACCCCGTGACTGCAGTGACGGTCCCCCTCCTGACTTCTGCCGTAGGCATATCGGTGATCACAACACAAATCCTTATTACTTTTAAATCACCAAAAATTTGGAAGTTGATTGTTACTTTGTAATCTCATACTTTCTTATGGCTATCACTATTACCTTGCCAAAGGTGAAATGTGATTTCAGTAATTGCAGTTACTGGGGCTGGAGAGATGGCTCAGCACACGGTCAAGAGTTCATTCTGCTCTTGCCGAGGACCTGAGTTTAGTTCCCAGCACCCGCCTGGGGCAGCTCGCAGCTGTCCGTAACACTCGCTCCGGAGGATCTGACACCCTCCTCTGGCCTCCACAAGTCCCTCTGCTCTTGCTGCCCACCCCACCATCATGTATACATGACTAAACATTAGAAAATTGCATTGACTCAACATTCTCTTCAATGAAAAAATAAGGAAGGCAATGCCCCATATAGACAGTGCCAGAGACTTCTCTATTCCACTGTCTTTGTTAGTCGTGGAGTCTGCACCTGTGTTGAGGACATTGTCTTAAGATGCACTTCCTCAGGGCTGGAGAGATGGCTCAGTGGTTAAGTGTCACCCACTGCTCTTCCAGAGGACCCGGGTTCAATTTCCAGGACCTACACGGCAGCTAACGACTGTCTATTACTGTCATATCTGACACCCTCACACAGACAGATATGCAGGCAAATACACCAATGCACATGAAATATAAATAAATATTTTTTTTAAAAAAAGATGAATTTCCTCGACAGCAGATGCTGAATCAGTAGGCAGAGTGGTTCTTGCCTATCCCATCACAGGGAAGGAAGAGTGAGGAGAGAGACGGACTGAGGTGCCGAAACTAGAGAAGCAATCCAAGGTGGCGCGTGCAGAGCAAAAGTGGTCATTTGGCATTGCAAGATAGTGCCGGGTGTGCTTGGCCTGCTTGGTTCACAGAGAAAGCAAGCAAGCAATTAACCTCCTAGATCCTTGCGTTTTCCTGGCTCCCACTGATCAAAATCCTATTCAGCTCCAGCGTGTGTGGCCTGGTCACCCCCAGACATCTGGGAGACCAGAGCCCTAGAGTGTCCCAGTCTAGGCAACCCTAGGGCTGTAGGCTTCTGCTTGCCTGAAAGGCCCTTTGGGTGCAGGGTAGTTGGTAGGTAGTATAGCCAGAAGAGAATTACCCGGTATGCAGGTAGTGTCTAGTACAGGCCTTTACAAACCTTAAGTCAGGGGCCTTCATTACCAGGGTCTCTAATTATCAGTTGTAACATTAGACTAGTTTTTAATTGCGCCAACCGTTTGTCTGGCAATATTGGAATCAACGGCTGGTCTGATTTTATTGTTGAGAAAACGGAAATAACTTCAACGGATCATCTTGTTTCTTAAAAAAATATTTTTTTGGTGAAAGACAGGTTCTCACTGTGTTACCCACACTAGTCCGAAATTCCTGGGTTCAAGCGGTTCTGCGTCACACATCTGAGTGCCCCATCCACTGTATGAAAAGTCATAAAAGAAAATGTGAAATTTGCATCTTTGGTATTTCTTAAAACATGCCTTTTTCAAAAGACAATGGTCCATTGTAAGAAATTAGTTTAGTAAATAGATCATCAAACACATTTATAACATACACATAATTAAAGAATAATTTCACAAAAGAATATTATCCTTATAAATGTATTATTATTTAATTCCATGTTATATTTTAAAAGCAGTTGTCCAATAAAGTCAGGACCTGCAGTTTGAAAAGCCTAGACCACTGTTAATCTGCCTGTTACAATATATCACTTGATACAACCCCTCTGTGTATGTCTATTAATGATATGATTAAAATATTTAAATTTTATTTGCAATACTGTGCTATGATGTCATCACTGAGAGAAATTTAACATTTCATTTTAATTTTTTAGGCTAGTTGTGGCTAGCAAAACTATTTTAGCTACAGGGAAAAAAAGCAAACCAATGGATCTTAAAACAAGTGAGGACGTGATTGTGTGGAAGTTAGCTAGAAGGTTCTTTGAGATCATGCATGTCAGCCTGAGGGCACATGAGACAGACATACTTTACCTGGGTGCCCAAACACATTCCATTCTCCCGTTCCTATTAAATTCTGGTTTTTACCCTTACAGAAACAGTACCGTACTGTGAGCCCTAAAGAGATGTTCTAAGTATTTGCCCTGCTGTTGACTTTGATGGCAGTTAAAAGATAAAGCAAGGAACTGTGTCCTAATCACAAAGCCAAAAAGTAAAAAAAAAGGCCAAATAATTTTGCCCACCACAAAGGTGTTTTCTCAAAATTTTTCTCAGCAGAAAATAAGTGAGAATATGGCACGTTATGGTTCATATAGTTGTTCATTCTGAATTTAAAAAAAAAAATGTAACTATATTTGATCCCAGTGGTGAGTTTATTCAAATAATGCCCGAGTACAGGCCTTTTCTTGTCATAACTTGTAGAGTTTTCTAATGATTTTTCACCATTTTCTTGACCTTATAGTTATCGTTATGATATAAGAAAGAAGAATCTTTCTTTAGACTCCCATTTTTAGCATAGCACTTTATTATTTAGGAATTGGCCCTTTCCGGTCTCCTCAGGCTAGCTCACTACCCCTTTCAGTTAGCTGTTGGAATAAAATAATATACTATCTCTTTCAGGAAGAAATCCTGTTCTTTTCTGTCCTCTGCTCTTTTCACTCAGGAAACTTTTTAATGAGAGAATCTGTAATTATTGAAGCCTGAGTATAAAAACGTGTCCAGAAAAGGAGAACGTTCACTTCCCTAATACAGCACAGCAATCCCAACCGCTGTGGTCACACCTTGGCACGGCCGGGTGGTGGCATTCTCCTGTGTGCGCGGGCTTCCCATGAAAGGACCCGCCCTGGTTCCAGGAAGGACACCTGTTCCTGGATAAATACAAGTCTGGCTGTGAAGGGAAGGAGCTGAGACTAGGGCCAGGCTCCTCCTCCTCTTGAAGTCTGCCCATTTCCGTCAAGATGGAGTCTACTGTGATTGCAAGAAGCAATGTTATCCCCATTTTCAGAGTCTAGAATAATCCATGCCCAGTGGCAAACCAAAAAAAAGATGACAACTACATTTCTGTTTTTTTGGGGGGGGGGGAGGCGGTGGATTTTGGTTTGTTGTTTTTGTTTTTTTTTCTTCCGTTCTGTGGGAATGATCACGGTCAAAGTGTCATGCCGTCTTTTAATTGATTTGTGGGTACAGTTTCTGGTCCTTCTGCTTATCTATCACAGCTCTCTCTCTCTCTCTCTCTCTCTCTCTCTCTCTCTCTCTCTCTCTCTCTCTCTCTCTCTCTCTCTCTCTCCCTCGCTCTCTCTTCATGTGCATTGGTGTTTTGCCTGAATGTATGTCCATCTGAGGATGCCAGATCCCCTGGAACTGAAGTTACAGACAGTTTTGAGCTACCATGTGAGTGCTGGGACTTGAACTCAGGTCCTCTAAAAGAGCAACTAGTGTTCTTAACCACGGAACCATCTCTCCAGCCCCCCCACCCCCAGATACCTTTCACAAGAGCATAAAATTCATTGCTGTTGTAAGGAGGCTGCTTGTTCATTTCCCAGCCACCCAGACTCCCGAAATAATCACACAGAAACTATATTATTTAAATCACTGCTTGGCACATTAGCTCTAGCTCCTTATTTGCTAACTCTTACATCTTAATTTAACCCATCTCCATTAATTGGTACGTCACCACGAGGTCTTGGCCTACCAGCAAAGTTTCAGCACTTCTGTCTCCTGCGGAGGCTCCATGACTCCTCCTTTCTTTTCCCCAGCATTCAGTTTAGTCCCCGCCCCCTGCCTACCTCTGTTGTGCTCTGCTCTGCTATAGGCTCAAAGCAGTTTCTTTATTCACCAATGGTATTCACAGCATACAGAGGGGAATCCCACACACTGCAAACTTAGTAAGAGCTTTGAAGGAAAATGTAGGTATAGATTTTAAGAATATCAGATTGCTCTCAGGTTGCCTCAAATTTAAAAATGATATTTAAGTTAAAAAAAAAAGCTGGTCAGTGGTGGCATACGCTTTGAATCCCAGCACTCTGAAGGCAGAGGTAAGTGGATCTCTGTAGGCCAGCCTGGTTTATATAGTGAGTTCCAGGACAGCCAGAGCCACACAGAGGAAACCCTACCTTGGATAAAAATAAAACAAAATGAAAAGCAAATAACAAATGGTATCTATTGCTTAAAGTTAAAATTGGGATATTTACATAAACATGAATTAAGGAAAGGGATAGGAAATCAACATCTAGTGAGTCTATGCCATATCTACTGTGTGTGTATGTGCTATATATAGACTGTTCACAGTGATCGTGTCTCTGCATTCCTGTATGCTAACACATTAATCCTGCAATGTCAGTAACCCCTGCAAGTTATGGTATTGCTGTTTTTCTTTTTACATTATAAAATTTTAAAGTCTATTTCCTAGTTTGCTACTAGTTTTTATCAATCCAATTGTTTACTATAATAGAAATTTCTAGGTGGCTCTTATGATTCTCTTATGACTACAAAGCCACTATTTAAAGGGTTTTGAAGGTACAAAGTGACATCACCTTGGGGAAGGTGTGTGACGGAGACAGCAAAACAGGGACCCTTCTGCTCTTTCGGGATTGTCACAGATACCAAGGAAAATTACTTGCCCTTCAATTTAATATGAGGTCTCACTACACTAACAGTGTCAAAACCCAGTTTGGCACTCAGTTTAACAAATGCTCTGACAAGTTCCTGATGCCTACTGTCATTGGACCTGTATTTACTCAAGTGTTCTGTTCTTTGTTTGCCTGGAGCAAAAGAATCCCAGTGAAGTGAGCCGTAGGTGACGTGTGAAGGGTACATGTGGCAATGCTGATAGTATCAGGTACCCAAAGCTGCTGTGCGCTTAGCTTTCATTTCTGAAATAAGGTCTCACTATGTAGCCCAGGGTAACCTGGAACTCACGTTCTTCCTGCCCAAGCTTCCTAAGTTCTGGGACAACAGTGCACCACCACCTGCAGCTGCTGTGCACTTCCTGCTGCAGGACAGCAGTGCATCACCACCTCCAGCTGCTGTGCACTTTCTGCTGTAGGAGAGCTGTGCACCACCACCTCCAGCTGCTGTGCACTTTCCACTGTATTTAGGCCCTTGCCTATTTCCAAGGTCTCTCAACCGGCTGTGACTCGCTCACCTTGTACTCTGGCCCTTTTTCCTGTAACCAGGCAGGCAACCGTATTTCTTCATTCTTTCTATTCTTTCCTACCTGTTGAGTAATCGTTTCTACTGGCACCACTAGCACCAAGAATAGCTTTATATTACCTAAAGTGAATTTCTGGTTCACAAATCTGTTCTGCCAGGAACTGAGGTGAGTAACTTCCCGTTTAAAGCCTCATTCACGGAAACAGCAAGTTCGAATGTGCATGGCTCGGTGCTGTTCCTGTACAGTAAGGGTTGTCTGAGTGGAGAGGGGTTAAATGCTATTATTTTGGTTGATTAACTACATGAGTTACAAAGCAGGAGAACTCAATAGATTGCTTGCAGCATCCAAACCATTGACATTAAAAAACAAACAAACAACAACAACAAAAAAGCTTTTAATTGCTGCTTTGTATCACCTCAAAGATATTCGGGACCCAAGCCTTTACTGTAAAATGATGTGAAATGTATTAATTTGCTATTACAGGGGTGAAAGCAACGGGCAGTAAGAGGAGAGCTATATTGTTCTTATTAATTGCAGATGGTAACCCGCAGTCTGCTTCTGCTGCCTCTTGTCGTTCCTTCCTCCCTATCAACCAAATGAAAAGCACCCATGCATTGCTCATCTGCATAAGGAAAAGGAGAAAACCCTCATTTGTTAGGACACAGGGATTTATTTCAATAAGGAAAGTGAAGGGATGACGGATAAGTGCACTTAAACCCTCGGAGCCTTGCAGCGAGCTTGTAGAATTGGGTACCGACTATAATCTTTGTATTCTCGCTTAATGATACAGCCTCTTGGACAGACTGGAGTTGTGCCTGGGACCATAATCCTCTCTTTATGCATCTGTGTTGCTTCCTAGCAGGCAGAAGACTCGTGGCTGATCCTTTAGTTCTCCACCTGCTGGCCCCTTGCGAACAAGAGCTTTTGAATTCGATGCAGCCTTTTGGGTATTTGCACAAAGTGTTCTGCACAGTTGCGAGTGCTGTGCCTGCTGCAAAGCAGTGGGTCAGCAGATGCCTCACACAGACCTGAGACTGTTTCTGCTTAAACAAACAAGCAGATTGTAGCTGGGGCTACTTTTTCAAAGGAGCACACATACCCATTTTCACAGTTCTTTGTGGTTGTAGCAGCTTTCTGATTTGGCATAATATTAGGATAGCGGGCTCCCAGAAGTGTCTGTCTTATGCAACATCTTTCAAAAACAAGGATCTGAACAATGACCGAAATCAGCTGTTGTTGGTTTCTTTTTGCAGCAGTAGTCATGGGGTTTAATAGTCTTAATAGTCTTACCTCAGTGTGTTAAAGAATTAATACCAGTTTGAATGTCACTGTCCAGAAAGCTTTAAAAACAGAAGCATTTCAGAGTTTGAAAGATTTTTTTTTGTAAGGGAGAGGGCAATATTTATATAAACTTTACCTCTGAGCCTTGCTAATTCAAAATACCTAATATACAATTTGTGTTATGTTCCTATTTAGAATATTTCAAATTTTGGACTTTCAGATTCAGGGTCCTAAACTTGGTCAGTGGGAATGGTTAAGAGCCCTGGATAGGTGATGATTCTAACTGTATATGTTAAGAGAGCAAATTGTCTTTCCTTTGATCTTCATTTGGGATAGGAGACACAGATAGCGTACAAATCAATGAACAAGCAGAATAAATGGAGATTCTGAAGATTATTGAGGAGGCGTAAGACTCATAAAAAGCAGAGGTATGATAGAGCAACGTCTTAGGGTTTCCATTGCTGTGATGAAGCCCCGTGACCAAAGCACCTGGGGAAGAACAGCATTCGTTTCTTCCTGCAGTTCTACAGCACAGCCCATTGTTGCGGGAAGTCAGGGCAGGAGCTCATGCAGAGGCCATAGAGGAGCGCTCCTTGCTGCCTCGCTCAGCCTGCTTCCTTACAGTGCAGGAGTGGCCCTGCCCACAATGAACTAAGACATTGCACAGTAATCAGCAATCAAGAAAATGCACTACAGCCTTGGCCACAGGTCAGCCTAGCGGAGGCAGTTGCTCAATTGAGGTTCCCCCTTCCTACATGACTCTAGTTGTGTCAAACTGATGTATAACTAGCTAGCACAACTGAGTCCTTGTCAGCTTCACAGACAAACACATCCTGGCTAAACCATCACCTTTCCTTTCTTGCTTAGCCCCAAGAGCATATTCATATCAATCCATTACAGCATAAAGCATTCTAACTTTTAAAAGTCCCACAGTCTTTACAAATGTCAACGGTTTAAAAGTTCGGCCTCTTTAAGACATCCAAAGTCTGTTTTAAAGTTTGAGCCTTTCTAAAATATCCAGTCTCTAAAACGACTCTAAAACTCCAGAGTCTCTCAACTGTGGGCTCCTGTAAAAAAAAAATCAAAATAAATAAATACTTTCTAACTCCAAGAGAGAAGAACTAAGGTGTAGTCACAGTCAGGTCAAAGCAAAACCAAAGTTCAGCAATGGAATGTCTAGGGTCAGATTTCAAAGATTCACAGTCAGCTCCAAAGGTCTGGCCATAGCACGCTCAGCTTGTCTCCTAGGCTATGGCAGGCTCCATTCCCAGGGTACCACTGTCCTGGATCATCATCTCTTGATACCGGCTTCTCCAGAATGATGGGTTCTGTGTGAATGGGCTGCTCTTTCACCTGAGCAAATGGACTGCTCTTTTGAGGGACTTCAGACTTGCTCCCCAGTACTCTGCCTCAGATGCTTTCCACGGCCCCTAACTGCCATCAAAATCAGCACCACCTGGGAAATTTACACATTGCCAAGTTCAGCTACCACCATGAGGTACAACCTTGGGCGCCTTTGGAGCACAGCTTCCGTATGCTTACTCTGAGGAGACATTTCCAAAGGTTTTATTACCGTAATGCTGAGTTCTTCTTTTTCAGTGTTAATTTCTTAGATCCGGATAACCAGCGTCAGTCGTCACCAAAGAAAGGTTTCACTGATGTGGTCCTCGTTGCTTGTTAAGCACAGCCAATATTTTTTTCAGATCTGGATTCTGAATTCAAAATATCACAAAAACAACCCCAAGAGCATCTTCGAGGGACTCTTAGATTTCTCCTGGAAGAGCCAGAGCCAGAACCCCATTGCTTTCAGTGTTCTTGTCTTCCAAGCTCCCCGCAAACAGCCAACTGAACTCTAAGCTGAGGGCTTTTCCAGCCCAAAGTTCACATGCCACTGCAAGCCTCCTTCAGACACATGGTCAGGTTTGTCACAGCAATACCCACAACTTACTACCAATTCCTGTCTTACAGGCTTCTATTGTTGTGGCAAAACACCATGACCAAAAGCAGCATGGGTAGAACAGGGTTTTGATTTCATAGAATAATTGATATACAGATACCATTAGCAATGAGTAAGTTGTAGTACATCATCCAAGGGAGTCAGGGCAGGAACTGATGCAGAGGCCATGCGGGAATGCTACTTACTTCTTGCTCAGCTTGATCTCTTTTAAAACCCAGGGCCACCTGCCCGGAGGTGGCATTGCCCACACTGAGCTGAGCCCTCCCACATCAGTCAAACCTACAGGTTTGTCTCCAGCCTGATCTTATGGAGGCCATTTTCTCAGCTGAGTTTCCTTCCTCTAGCATGTGTCAGATTGAAAAAAAAAACATGTAAAACAAACAAAACCACCAAACAACCAAGATCGCTGGCCAGCCACAAGCTCAGCTGAGCAGAAGCGAGTTCAATCAGTCGGTAAGGATGACTGGGAGCTAGCTACTCCTGTCTGAACTGAAGCCAGACAAATGAGAAAACACTGAGATACAAGTTTTGGTGGCCTGAGTAGCAGTTTTGGGTGACCTATGAGTATTTGAAAGTAATATTCCCATTCCTTGTATTTTAGAAGTCAGAAGTGTATGCTACTCTTTTTCCCAAACTGCATATTTTGGCATTGCATTCGCAAAATGTCTCATGAAATGTAAGTTTTTGTACGTTTTAGTGGTCTTGTGAGACTAACGCCACAAAGCACATTGTTCCACGTTACCACCTTGGCCAAGAGTGGGATATGCTGGGTTAAACGGTCATGGCCATTTCTGCTGCAGGAGAATGGCATCTGTGTTCTGACCAGACAAGGCATGAAGTTCCTTACAAGTCTAATCATAAAATGACACAAAATACTTTTCCCTTAAGTTTTAAGTAGTATGCATTCATCAGCTATAGTCGGTATGAACTAAATTTAAAAGGCAAAAATCCTGGAGAATAAGGAAATCTGGTGTTTTGCTCAGCACCGTGCATCTAGCCGTGGTGCAGGATGCTGTAGCCGGGGAATGGGTGACTCCTGACCACCCTGAGCGACCATGACAAAGATACTTCCGTAAAAGCAACAGCAAACATATTGATCCACACTGGTCCCTGTCAATTCCTTAGGCTTCCAATCAGTCTGAATAGGGCACCAAGTGAACAGAAAGGCCCCATTTTTAAAAATTTCTGAATTTTTTAAAAAAATTTGTTCTTGTACATTAAGAGAAAATACCACGGTGGGTGTTGTGGACTTTCCCACCGCCTAGCATGTAAACGCTAGACTAACTGAGATTCAGATGCCCATAGACAGCCTCTATTTTCAACCTCTTATCTTGAGACTAGGTGAGTCTAGTGAAAGCAGTCAGATGGCGACCATAAAACCTACCATGTATGTATGTTAAAGTATTTTCATTTCATACCTGAATCATTTTTAGCGCTTTTGGTATCTTTTAGTAACTGGTTCCTTGAGTTCCCCATCAAAAGGCTTTACTGTGTGAGGAGGAAGGCCCCACCTCTGTCATGCTCCTGCTGATTCATTACATTTATAAAGCTCCTGGTGATGGGCCAGATGTGGTGCGCAAACACGCTCTCCCTGTCTAGCCAACTCGCGCCTCGGGTACAGTACGCGCAGAGTGACACGGTGATTTATGAAGTGTCAAACCCCCTTGCCTTTGAAGAATTCCGGCCTTCACATCTGTCTTTCCTGTGTTTAATTCAGTTGCCTGGTGACACACTGTCCCCGTAAGCCCCAAAATGGTTCTGGGGGCCTTGTGGCAAAGAACGGAGGGTCGTTCCACCCTTTGAAAGAAGGGAAACAAAGCTATGAATGAGAGATCGGGGCAGAGGGGGAAAGTGAGTCACTGTGCTTTGTCTGTGTGGCACCCACTTTATCAGACCTCCAGGAGGCACTGCCAGCCCCGTTCAGAGGGGAGGGGACACAGCCGCTCCACTCCGGTACAGTCCTGTTCATCTCAGAGGCAAAGCCAATTAACAATTCTGGCTTTCCCGAAAGTTATTTTCTATTTTTAGAGTCAAAACACGAAAATACACTTAAGCAAGGTGATGTTTATTTCAGACTTGAGTTGTCTTTGGAATACCTGCTTCCTGGTTGATTTCCTGTTTGGAGAGACGTCTAATTTTATATTCTCTGCGGCATGTGCTTTCTCTGAGGGGGCGAACGCTTCACTGGGGGCCCCAGAGAAACAACACCGATTTCCTGCATGTTTTATTTTGGGAGAAAGGACACCATATCAAGGGCCTCTGTGTATTTTTCCCCTTAGAACTTTGACACCCTGCGTGTCTGTTTATTGTTTCAACATCATCTAGAAATTCAGGACAAGGCTTTCCACAGAATGAAATGGATTAAGTGACAACAGGTTTTCCAAAAGGATTAAGCTAGGAAAACCTCGTTTGACCTTGTCAAGACAAGATTTTTTTTTTTCTTTTGCCCTAAGAAATCATCTTGTGTTTTCAGATAAAGGAGTCATGTATGGGTAAATATCCCATTTGAGGAAAACCCGGGCTTCGGCCTGCGGCTTTAATTGATGCCGGGAGAAGCACTGCCCGCAGCTGCGCCGAGACTTTGCTCACCAGGGTTTTAAAAGAGCATTTTCTTCGTGGTGAACACTTTCCTCAGACAGCAGCCGATCTCCTTAATGAGCAGGGCTCCCGCGCAGTGAGGGTATAAAAAGCTTCTCATGCAGTAACCATAGTGCTTCTTCAAGGACGGCATCTTGGGCTGTAGTCCTATCGTGAATCCAATTCCATGACATACGACTGAAATACACTTATTATCATCCCTGTCACTATATATCCCAAATATCAGTGCATTCGGTGAAACTGGCTGGATGCTCCTCTCAGCATAAGTCATGGGATCTTGAAGAGCAGGACCATTGGGAGAAATGAACATGGTCCTCCTCCACCATGAGAAATACAGAAAGTACTGTTCAGCGAGCTTCTAGGAATTCAAGTTCCACAAAGACATGAAGACATTAAAATTAAGGGGACTTTGTGACTCACATCCGTAGTCTTATCTGCTGTGGTCGTGTGCTGTTTAGTGAAATTTTTTTGTTTGTTTACTTTTGCCTGTCAGACGTGCCTAAGGCAAATAGCATCATCGTGTGTTACAGAAACCAGGGTGGTTTCCCTCGAGTGTCTTGAACTTCAGCAGTTTATAAAGATGCGTTTGGGGAGCTGGGGTTGCTGACATGTCACCAACGGAATTGGCTACAGGAGTGCCTTGTCTTTGGCAGACGCAGAAGCTTGCCCTGGGAATTTTTAGTTTTCTTTCTTGTCTTCTTTTTCTTGGCATGGTATCCATCAGCTTCCCAATGAGGACTAATTGACTGGGAATGCCATTTGCAATCCTTGAGCATCCTTCCGCCCACCGCTCCCCCAGGCTTCCCCTGTTACATTGTTCTTCATAGTGGCTGCTCTTCTATTAAGCATGGTCAGGACCCGGAGCTCTCTTCTCAAGAGATGTGTGCGCATTATCAACCCTCCTACCAACACCAAAATCCTGTCAATCACAGTGACCTCCGGGGGCCTCTAGCAAGCCTGGTAAACAAGGGGCTGATGTCTGCAATGGCTCTGCATTCTTTTTTTTTTGAGTGAGCTTTCTAATTACCCGGTTGTGTATGCAAACACTGAAGGAGCATTAGGCGCATCGAGTGGGCTCTGCTTTTATTAGGAAACCCTTTTATTTTCTAAATAGAATATGTCAAACATATTCTTTCCTTTTAGACAGTTAACCTTTCATCTCTCCTGTAACAGAAATTCCAGTCTCTGGGGCTTGCTAATTTTGTATTTGAAATATTCTAAAGCAGAAGGAAAAGGCTGTTTACAGTGCCTTCATTAAAAAGCTTTTAATCGTGTTGTGTTGCCACGTATATCGTTTGGATCCCTGCTGGTTACACTTCATTGCGTGAGAAAAATACAGTACTTTTTTTTTTTTTTAAAGACACACCAGTCAACCCATCCCAGGTCTCCTTTGACGGTGACAGCTGAGTAGGCAAAGTTCTCCTGTTGTGTTCGTATGTACTAGAAGATGATGAACGTACACGTTCAAAGGCTCCTCAGGAATGAGTTTTTAGGTGACCCTCAACCTTCATCTTTATGAGGCAATCATTTTCTGTAGTACACGTATTTCTTGTACATTATTTTGTCTCTTTAAGGTACAGAACAGTATCCCTTGTAACATAACTTGTCATAGAACACGGTTTACCCATGATGCAGTCTGATCCACACGCGAGGCAGTTCTTCAGCAACCGTTCTTTCTCTCACACCGTGCCCTATACACAGGTCTGAAATATTTATAGGCTATACCAGGTGATGCTAAAGGGGTCATAATACTAACAAACATCTTTTAACATTGTTTGGGTATTGAAGGTGAGGCTCTCACCAGTCCTGTGATGTAATAATTGCTGGTATTATTTTTATGATGTGGAGCACAGAGGTTGCCTTAAAGTGACTTCCTTGAATGTTGCAGAGCCAGGAGGGGGTCTTGTAAATTTGGCTCATGTGGGCTGGCCCACGGTTCTGTATGTTCTCCAAGATGCCATGCCTGACATACTTGCAGTGCTTTCCCAGCTACTCATGACTGAGCAGGAACAGCCAAAGCACAGAAACTACAATTCAGGCGATGAGTTCTGTAGAGTACCGTTCTCTTCCCGTTTCTCTCCCTGCCTGATGAACTGGAAGATCCCGAAGACACTGCGCGTGTTTCTCATTCAGTTTCTCTGAACAGCTCTGTGAAGGTGTGATTTACATACCATAAAATTCAGGAGTTAAAATACATAGTGTAAAGAGTCTTGATCCATGTGCCGAGCTATATACGCTTTTCTGCAATCTAATTTTCTGATGCTTCCGCCATAGGAAGGACTTTGTGCTTTTTCAGCCATTGGTTTTTGCATTCTCAGCCCGGAACAACCTGAAATCTCATCTGAGCCTCTATATACTTGACTTCTTTCTACATTTCATAGTAATGGAATCAAACCATGGTATTATCTTGCATATGACTTCTTTTGTTGATGAACATATGTTTTTAAAGTTCTAGACATCTATGGGCTTATATGTAAGGCTTGGTTATTTTAGCTATCTTTGAAAAGTCTTTTTAGGCCTGACGCTAGGAGAGGGGCGCCCTGGCTTTGCTCACTGAAGGCTATGGCTTCCAGCTGTCACGCCAGGTTTATGTAGCTCTCTTGGAGCCCTCAAGAGCTTACACTGAGGCATAACCGTCATCACCATCACCCCCGAGCTTCCCAGATACACACTAAAATGTTCAGAAATGGTGTCCTCCGTTTTAACCCATCTCATCATTTTCTAGCTCTGTTTGTGGTGTGTCATACACAGTAAGGGAGGATCAAAGACTCTTAAATCTCTGGGGAAAAACAACATAAAATGGTCATTTCTCATAATATAGTTAAAATACTTGTTTGATGAACAGACAAGCGGATCAACAGGTTATTTGGAACATAGTGTAGGGGCTGAATAACTTCCTTTCATACAAGTCTTTCCTTTTGGCTCTTTAGGATTAAACCATCTTAATTCCTATATATTGTAGCTGCTTCAAACACAAAACCCTAAGTATCTAAATTTTAATTGTTAGAATAAACAGCATGAAGATTAATTCAACTAGTGGAATATGTAATAAGCTAAATGACAAAATCATCTTTGTTCTTTTCAAAAACATTTTGGAATAATTTTCAGTTATCCTAGCATGGACTTTCCTATATTTATTTCATTTCAGATTGATAGACAGAGAGACAGATTGACAGAAAGATATATAGTGTATGTAATCCATCATTGATAGATAGATCATAGGTAGGGGAAGAGAGAGGGGGGGAGAGGGAGAGAGAAAGAGAGAGAGAGGGAGATATAGAGATAGTCCATCAAAGGTAGGTAGGTAGGTAGGTAGAGAGAGAGAGAGACAGACAGACAGACAGAGAGACAGACAGAGACATAAATAGAGATAATCCATCAAAGGTAGGTAGGTAGGTAGATAGATAGATAGATAGATAGATAGATAGATAGATAGATAGATAGACAGACAGACAGATAGATTAGATAGACTATAGATAGACAGGCAGGCATCTGTGGGAGTGTGAGGATGAGTAGGAAGAGGCAATGAGATTAGCAAGTACACAGAGCTTTTGTTTAAGTCCTACTGATTTGGTTGGTGGCATCCAGACCTTAGTGCATTATGGAGAACCTGCTATCATATGGAAAAGTTACTTGCATGTAAGTTCAGAAACTTCCTCTTCAATAGATAATAAATAAATTTCCATTAAAATCGCTACTTATGTCAGGAGCCATCAAGTTCTGAGCTGCATAAGGAGTTAGTGTAATTGCTACAGCAGGCAAGGGGAAAGAGCGGCCGAAACAGGCGGGTCTCAGGCATCTGGCCTTCTGCTCTGAAACTATCAGACGGTCCTGAGCACTTTCCTCTTCTTGGGAAGGAAAATGGGATTTTATTTATTTGCTTGACCACAAAAGCATTGGGATACCATTGCCTTGGTGGTTTTCTTCTCGTGGAAAAATAAATCCGTTCTTGTGTGTGTCAGACTCATGGGGTCTCCTGCACATGCCTTGGGTTACAGAAAAGTCCGAGTTGAAAACAAGAGGTTCACAAATGACTCACGTTCCAGGTGCGATGATGTGTTCTCTGCCCCCACAGAGAAGGGGGGGATCACTTCCCATGAAATAGACACCTTTGCCTTCTCTCTGTGTTCTCCTAGGGGCAGGAAGGCCTGGCTGCTTGTGTTTGGAGTGTTGCTTAAGATGGAGCTCTGTTGGAGTCCCAAGAGAGGACTCAGGTCTTTATTTAGTCTCAAATTCAGACTGCAAAGGAAGCCTTCACCTGATGGGTGTCCTCATCTCCTGGCTGTTTTTTTTAGGTCTGGGAGATCAGGAGACTGGAGATACTTCGTGAGTTGGTGCCGGGAGAGAAAGGCAGATTGATCAGGGTTTTATGAGGTGGCAAATACATAGCTAAACCTGGGAGCAGGGATGTCATTTCACATGGCGGATACCACAGAAAACAGGGATATGCTTTATTTGGTTGTTTTTGTTAAGGCAATATGAGACCTGCTATTTCTGCCCCCACAGCCCTGGCTGTTTTTATGGTAGGCACAGATGTTCAGGGAACAAATTCCAACGCCAGCACCTGTGTGCTGCTGACCCAGGCTTACCTTGCAGCATCCTCCGCTCTACCGGTGTCCTGCAGATCAGTTTACAGATGCCACTTACTCCCCTTCCCCTCTGCCTAGCCAGCCCTAGCCAGCTACTGAGTATTGTCCTGGCTCTTCCTGAGTTCTCGAGATTAAAATAAAAGCCAACAAGGAGCCCAGTGTCTCAGTGCTGAGCCTGTTTTTAATGGTCGTGCTGCTTTCTGCTTAGAAAGGACATCAGGAGCCCATGGGTGTGAGTGTACAGGTTTGCAAGAAATTGGTGCCCACTGCAGTCACTGCGCAGGATACAGAAATGAACAGTTGATTTCAGTAGGGTGTCAGGGTTCTATTTTTAGAACACCATGTTTCCAACCAGGGCCATTCAGGTAGTTCTCATTTTAAATCTCTAACATCTGCCCGGCATACGGCTCCTGACATCTGGCTTCCACTTGTTCTACAAGGAAGCTATTTTCCGAACTTCTTCATTTTTGCAGTGGGACCAGTACCCGTTTCTGGCGTGCTTGGAGGATGATTGGGTTGCAAATTTGTGACAGCGTGTTGGAAACAAAACACGCAGAGTCAACAATGCTCATCATCCTTTACTATTAATTGAGATCCCAAGTGAGTGTTTCCTAGGAAGTCTCGACAGGCATATCATGCAGTTGAGTTTAACTCTTTCTAACCACACTGGTAAACACCTTCTTTCTTCTATCCCAGGTTAATACCTCTGACTGTAGCAGAACTTGGACTCAGTAGCTGGGGCTGGGCCATGGTCTCCTCATAGATGTTGCTACAGAGACATGAGGCCAAGATGGGGAGCATAAATGAGCCCTTAACTCCATGTGGGTGAGAACCAAGGCCTGTTCCTCTGCTGCTCCCTTTGAGTCCTGCTAACAACCTTCATAAGAAGGCAAAGAGCCCCTTCATAACAGTAGAACTTGCCAAAAGCATTGCAAGAACCAAAGCTAGCTCACTCGGAGACGTCTTCACTGAAGAGCTTCAGTTTTCCCTATCACAAGTTCGTGTTTGTGAAGAACTCCACAATTCTTGACGCTGTTTTTTTTTTTTTTCCAAATAAGCATCCCACATTCAGGTAATGTAGTATGAACAATATGGGGCCTAAAAGAGATTAAGCGATCTCTAGTGAGACATTGCAGTTGATAAGATTGCATTTTAATTCTGAATGACATTCTTGGTAATTATTGCATAATGATGCCGTCACCCCAGGGTGGAAGGTCTTGTATTTACTCCAGGAAAAATATCACTGCCTTGCTTTGCCCTGGCAAAAGCTTTTGTCGTTGCTCTAAGCTCTCACCTCTTTGTTGGTATTCTCTGGAAGTCTACGTAGGGTTCTCAACTTCTTGGGGTGAGTGAGAGGGTTCGGTTGTGAGCCTTCTATGAGTCCCTGGGATGAGGATTCCTTCAGGTAATGTAAACTAGGGGAGTCAGAAGACAGGATGGGTGTGCACTTAAGGGTCTATGAAGAAGAAACTAGTCAGTCCAAACCCCTTGGTCTTAGCTTGAAAATAAGTTGCTTCTACCTACTTTATTGGAGTAATCTGCGCCCTTCTGAGGCGCGGACTTGGGGTTCTTTAACTACTGAGTGAGGATTGATTGACAGCCCTGTCTTCAATGACAACAGGGACAGAGTGAGTCTCATACAGACTCAGTGGGGTAGGACTTCCCCCGTTGAATGCTGCTTTATTTTCTTTCAGCCAAATGCCATTTGCATCTGCCCACCATTTGAAATCTGCCTTGACGATCTGGCCCTTACAAAGGGAAGCAAAACAAGCATTGACAGTCACAGATAGCATCTTGGCATTTCCCTTCCTAGTGGGCTTGAAATGCACCTTTTGGGTGTTTTGTGAGCAAGGTCTTAGGGGAAGTCTGTCTTTTCCAACGCAAAAGTTTTGCCATGTGAAGTTTTGCTATGATGTAAGCTTGTGAAAATTTTGGAATCCTCTGCGAGTGGGCCTGTCTCTGAAGGTTCTTTGCCCTTTGAACCGACCGAGTCTGCGCATAACACGTTTATGGGGTCTCAGTCACGTTAGCTTCTTCTCTCTGTTTTGTTTTTATCTGTTTTTTGAGATAGCAATTTAATTACGTTTCTTTGATTCTTTTTCTCCCTCCAAACTCTCTTATACACTCCACTTTGCCCTTATAAGTCCATGACCCTGTTCTTCATTCTTATTGTATGCATATATGTATTTGTAGACATTTTAACCTTTTAAAAGACAATTAACTGACTGGATTTTTTTTTTTTTTAATTTTGGAGAGGCGTCTTGATGTTGCTGGTGGATAGATCCAGAGCTATCCACCAGACACTTCAGGGTACTCAGTCTACAGGTTAACATCTAAATGAAAGGAATTCTGTCCCATTCTGTGAAAATAGTTGCATAATCATGTCTCTGACTCTCCAGCCCACATGCTTTTGAATTATTACCTGACAGCATTGTAAATCAAGGAGAGATGTCTGGTCTCCATCAGATCCCAGGAGGACGGCTCTGTTATCCTAGTCTCTGGAGTTTTGGAAGCACTGATTACAGCTTTTTCAGACAGTGTTCAGGCTTGTATCCCAGAACTGTGTGAGAAAAGGTTGTTCGCTTCTGATCTTTAACAGTTCATGACTCCTTTTGCGAAGCACTGATAGAGTTTGCTCCTTCCTCCACCCGTTCAGGGAAACTGACTAAACCCTGACTCCCATTCTAGTGTAAAGCATTTGGGGCATCCTGACAGCATAGAAACGGGGGTCCTGTCGTGTTGAGAACTAGCGGCCCCACCATTTCCATGAATTAGCCAGTCATTCATTGTTTATATTCTGAGTGCCTCTTATGCACCATTCAGCTCATTCAGAATATTCATTGAGCGTCCACTGTGTGCCGAGACTGTTCTGGGTTCTCAGGATACAGCAGTCAACACACCATGGGCAAAAATTTCTGCCCCTGTGAAGCCCATATGCCTTTGTTTCTCATTTACATTAAAAATCATTAATAACAATTTTATGCATATGATTGTGTTCTTAGTGGATGCACACTTGACGTCTTTGTTCTCTCGTGTGTATTCTTTGAGATTAAAGGAACAAATAGTTGTTTCAGAATCTGAATCTCTAAAGAATCTTCTCTTATATTTAAATGGTTATCTAGACAAAATTTCATTGAAAACTAACATGCCAAGGTCTAAAACCTGGCTGTTTTTAATTAACTGAGAAGAAAAGTCATCCTATAAATGAATTTATGAGACTAATACTTTGTCCAAATATCCTTTACAAACCTGAAGTTCAATTGTACTTGTTAAAACCAGCATGCCTAAAATGTCCTTGTAATTGAGGAAACCTAAACATTGGAACAATTATTGCATATACCAAAGAATTAAACAAATGATAAAAGATTAGATGAAATGTTTGAAGGGACAGATAAGCCTAAATCCTGAATGAGGAGATATATATATATATATATATATATATATATATATATATATATATATATATATATGTGTGTGTGTGTGTGTGTGTGTGTGTATGTATATATGCATATATACATACATATATATATACACACACATATATATGCACATATACATATAAAATACTTTAAAAAATATAAAATATAAAATACTTTAAACTGTTGCACTTAAAGGTGGAAAAACTTTTAAGTGTCATTAGCTTCTAGAATGATTTTTCCCATTGTCGTACAAACAAGATTTACTTAGTGTGTGCATTTGTATCACACGCTTCCTATTTTTAGTACAATACTTTGTACCTGAGAATAGTGTTGGTTTTCAGATTGACTTAACCAGTTTCCATTTGGAGAAGAATCTGTTTAAGCATACAATTACTCTATCTCAGAGGCCAAAAAAAATGATAGAAAACGCTAGCATTGACCCCAATATATCTGGAGTTTTGCCTACGACTTGTGTATCTGAGGTTGCCATAACAAAGATGAGGTCTGCAATGGTTTCTGCGCATATTAAGGAAGACCGGTAGAAATAATACTTTACAGCGAGGGAGTCAGTTATGTGTGTTCGTGCGTACAGACACACCTATGCTAAGTACACAGAAATGATCCTTTACAGCAAAGGAGTCAGTGATGGTGTTGCATGTCCATACACACAGGCACGTGGCTGTTAAGTACACATAGTTGCTCCAGACAGAGCTGGCGCTATACTACAGTGACCTCACCATGAGGACCTGGGATGTTCACATGACAGCTATGGTCACGGAGGGTGGATGCTATTCTAACATAAGTGCTGGCAGGCGTTTGGTTCTATTCTAACTGTAGGACAGTCGGCTCACAGTTCTACAGAGATCAAAGTGACAAACGGCAAGCTTCCTTCAGTGAGAGAAGAGGGAAGACCTGATTTGCCCCTGAGGTACCCAAGGATAGTGGGATGCCTTTCTGGTGCAGAACTGCCCACATGGTTTCCCTTTGAGATAGCATAGTGCCCCGAAGACTCATCTCTTTTCTCTTCAGATCCTTATCTCTGCAATGGCTGGATTCCATCTTGCCTTCCTAGACTTGTTGGCATGTGGTAGTGCATAGCCTGGTGCCTTTTTATCTCATTACTGTACCAAGAGTAGAAAGAGGATGTAAACCACATATTTTGAGTTTTATAATCCCGTTTTTTAAAAAAAATACCTAAAAGCCATCTATTGTTGAAATTTGTTTTTATATAACTCATTATTTCCAAAATATTATCATTTCAGTATGAAAACATTGAAATCAATATGAAAACATTGAGGTGTTTTACATGTTTTCTATCCAATTTTCAAAATCCCATGTGTAATTTACATTTGTTACAGTGTGATAGACTGTGAGCTTCTAAAAATGTTATCTTTTGTCATTTGTTTCTAAAACTTCCACTCACGCATTGCCTGGACAGGTTCTCAAATTGCTACAGGCTGCCAAGGAATGCTCCATTGTCGTGATCAGTATTGTTTTAATCCTTTAAACTTCATATAGATGCTACTAAAGAGTCAAGTTTTGGAAAAAACAGGGCAGAAGTTCTTGGTTGCAGGGAGCCACAATCTTGTCCCAATGAAGCCAGCACAGTAGCCAGCGTGAGGAGGAGTGCGCTATGCCCTGGCAGCAGCTTCCTGCTCAGCCTACCATTGGTATATGTGAGGTTGCTTGGATGCTCTGGTCCTCACAGTTTGAGTATCTGTAAAATGCTGTATGACTAGATTGTCTTATCGTTTTCTGATCTTATAATCTGTCTTCTAAAACATGCATCGTACTTTATTAATGCATATTAATTGCACAAAATAAAGGTTTCCTCAGGACTTTTCCATATGTACATATACTGTATTTCATCACATCGCATGTTCTCTTAGGGTGCTTGTATTGGCAGATCATATTGTGGGAAAACAATAATAGCTGTTTTTCTGACTTTTATTAAAAAAACATACTTTTTTTTTAAAAAAGTTTCATCTCTGTTTTGTATTTCAGTTTTCACAAACCGAGGTTCTTCTTCAGGTGCTGTTTTTGTATTCAGCTTGTGGGAACTCGAGGCAGGAATACATGTTAAATGACTTCTTGCTTACACCAAAACCCATTGGCTCTAATCTGCTTATTAGAGAAAGTAAAGCATTTGTGTGGTAGTGTTTCTGTCATGATTTTTTCTTACTGCAGGAGGATTTTGGGTAGATTATACATCCCCCCACACATTATTATACCATTTTTCTTTAATTATTTTTTTCCTTCTTGCAACCCCAAATACTTCTTCCATGTTATTCTTCTGACCATGATCTTATTATCCCCCTACCCAGCATTCTCCGGTCCCAGACAGTAGATTTTAGGCTCCTTTGCTTGCAATGAAAGGTATGTCCATCCCAGCCTGCCACAGCCCAGTCCCTTTTGGGAGCCTTGCTCCAGCTCTAATGCCAGGGACCTAACTGGGTTGCTTTGCCCACCAAGAGCATCCTTGCTCTGAGTAGAGTCACACTCAGCTCTTCTTTACCCGCCCCTTATTTAATACCCTGAACTAATTTGGCCCTGGTTCTTATTCATCCTCATCAAAAGCAAGCATTTCAACGACCAGAGTTTGATCCCTTTCCATTTCTTAGGCTGTTCCAAGGACAGCTAGTCTTATGTTGAGTAACCCTGTGGGATGCTTCCTGTGTGCTGGGTGCCAGGGTGACTCCATGTGTCAAAAGGGCAAATGTGTAGGCAAATGATTGCAACACTGATCAGATAAAGTGCAGAACAAGGTGTTTCTGTAGACCGGAGGGGAAAGCGGGCAGCTCTCCCTGGGGTGCTTCCTGGGACACTGGCATCTCTGCCCAGCATCACTTCAGGCATTAGAGCCTGTGCTAGGGACCTTGAGTGACTGGAGCCTGCACTGTCTCTCATGTCCCCCGTGCTGGTTCTGCTTGAGGTCAGTGGAGCAATCGCCCGAACACGCAGATGGCCTGAGCTCACATCCTAGTTAGCCTGGGAAAATTACTTGGTGAATATTTTGGGTTTCTAACCTGGAAAGGCGTATTATGCTGACAATGTTTGTTAATTGGTGGGAGGGGGATAGACGCAAAAAATGGAGAATTTAAACAACTGGAGAGTTTTGAGCAGCTGCCTCGTAACTGTCAGTCACAGTTCTGTGTCTGGTAAGTCACCTGGCTGTGTGTTTACAGTTACACTCCCCCATCCCATTCCGATAGTTGTCAACGCCATGCTACTTTTTTGTGGCCTTGGGAGATATGAAGAGCACGTGTGTGTGCTTATACATGCTTGTGAATGCACACGTGTGTGAATAATATGTGCTGGGTTTATTTTGGGTCTCCAGGGGAAGTTTTCCAATTCTGAGATCAATGACCTGAAACTCCTTGTCGGCTGAGATTTCCAGCTGTCGGGGTTTTCCAGTCAGCATGCCCTAGGTAGCGTTTGCCGTCTTTGCATGGTGAGTCGGTACCCGGTGTACCCGGCAGCTCCACATGGCTAATGAAATTAGTCTAAGATTAGTAATGTCGGGATGCCACAGGATTTCCCTCCATCCTTCCCCTTAGGTCACTGGGTTGTATTTAATACTGCTGTTCCTGTAATGAACAGTGGTTTTTTTTCCCCTTCCGTTGATGAAATACTTACCCCTTCACAATTTATAAAGTATGGATATTTATTTAACATGTAGCAGGTCTGTCATCTTAAAATTCATAGCATTTTCGTCTTGAACTGTGATTATTGCCAAGACCTTGTTAGGCACTCTCTCTTCAGAGAGCTTGTCCTTTGTTATTGATGTCATGGTAGTTTTCAGAACAGACTGCATTAAAGATACAGGAAAACAAAGGTTACTGTTTTATACATACTCTGGCTTATTGAAGCAATAATTGAATAATAAATACAATAATATTATAGTGCCATAATTTTACTGTTGTTTCTGTGGTAGGTTTTTTTCTGTTACAGCTTTATTTTCGAAGTGTTTTGAAATAGTGAGGATTGTTCCAAAGGATTAAAATACAGAAGCTACCAGAAGAGTGATAAAAATCCCAACAAATGCATTTTTGCAAACACACCTGCTACCCTCGGAAGTTTGGAGTTCAAACAGGGCTTCTGTTGCCACTTTTCATGGACTCTGACCTTGTATCTGGGGAGGGACAAAAAGGCTGTTTCAATGATATTATAGATGGGTAAACTGAGTCATGGTGCAGTTAAAGGATTTTCTCAATGTGGTGTTATAGATACATTTGTCTGCTCTTACCGTTAGCTTTATTATTATTATTATTGTTGTTGTGGGTGTTTATGTGTGTATGCATGATGTATGCAGGGGAACATGAGTGTGTGTGTTACAGCATGCGTGTGGAGGTCAGAGGACAACTTTGTGGCATTGGTTCTCTCCATCCACTTTATGTGAGTTATAGGCATTGAATGCTGGCTGCCAGACTACTTAGCAAGGCCTTTCCCTGCCGTCTCATCTCACTGACCCCTACCTTGAGTTCTGTCTCTATGCAAGAGGATAAGAGAACCTAGCAAATAAAGTTCCCAATGGAGAGGTCACATACTTGAGTAGGGTCATCTGGTGTCTAATTTCATGAGGTTGCACCACGATGGCTTTTTTCCTGAGAGCAGGGGCGCATTTTTGCTTTTTTTTTTTATTTTTTTATTTGCCAGCATCCATTTTTACAAAAGTATGAGTTTCCTTTTAAATTTGGCAATTTAAAGACGATCGTGTTTTAATATATGTCAGCCTTCGTCAGTTTGTGATCTAAACCGCTCCCTCCCACACCCCCTGAGACATGCAGAGAAAGCTTCAGAAATGTCCCTCCCTTAATTATTTCAGCTTACTGCAAGAAAGACTTTTCACCTTCCTTTTCTGCACAGCAGGGAGTTCTTTAAAACAAAAACCCTCTAGAAGGAGGCAGAAAGCTCCTTGATGCTTCTTGTGCAGCTGATGGGCAGGAGTGCCTGAGAGGGAATGAGGGAGGACGATCTGTTGCAGACACCAGTTCGGTGCCTGCCGTCCTGTCTCAGATGTTTACACAGCCAGCACTGAATGCTATAAAGCATGGACGCAGCATGTCGTCTGATTTCTGAAGATTTCGAAACAAAATAGTATTAGGAAATTCCCTTCAAAGGGTTTTCTCGTGGGCAAGCAATTTTCTATAGTGATAAATAATAATGGTAATTGTAAAAATGATTTAGAAGGGACTGTTGATACTCCGGCACATTGAGTTCTGTTACCGTGTGCGCCCTCCTCCTATCCCCCATGTTCCTCCTCCCTCTATCCCTTAACCACTTGTCGCCTTCCTCCCCTGGTCTCCCTTCTGCTTTTATGCCGTGTGTGTGTGTGTGTGTGTGTGTGTGTGTGTGTGTGTGCGCGCGCGTGCCTGTAAATGTGACATTTGTCTTTCAGTACTTTGTCCCTTGTGCTTTATAGGACAGTCTCCATTTGCATCCATTCCCCCATCAAACGACACAATTTCATTCTTCTTTACGGCTGAGTAAAACTTATGCGTGTGTATGCCGTCTTTTCTTTATCGACTCGTCTCTTTGCAGAAACATGGTTTTGTTCCATATTGGCTGCTGGGAAGAGCTCAGTAAATGTGGGCACAAAGGTATCTCTGTTCTCTGTCTACATACCATACCACCAGAAGTGGTATGGTTGGGGAGGGTGTGGAGAAGAGGGAACCCTTATGCAGTGAGAGTGGGAACTGATCCTGGACTGAGGGAATCAGTATGGGAGACCACATCTCTTTAGCATTTAAAATGCTCTACATATTTGGTCTGGTTTATTTTTATGTCTTCCTTATGCTGTGATTTGCGTGGGTGGCATAGTTTTACTCTGTAGGTAGTGAAACCACGGCATAGGTTCAATGACTTACTTTTTAGTTTTATGCTGACTCTTTTTTTCTTTCAGGCAGTTTGCGAAACTTTATGCTGCCATTACTGAGATCAAACGCACAGCTCCGACCAGTTCTGGGGATGCTCGTTACAACACTGATGCTTAGAGGACTTCCTGAGTGACAGGTTCTTTAGGGAACGTCACATCGTACCTGTAGGACTTGGGCAGCTTCAAGCAGCACTCGACTGCGCATGCTGTAACCTAGCGAACCATAGCCACTGTACTGAGTGCTGTCTTGTCCGCTGTGCGGTTGACAAAGGCGGATGATTTTGCTAGTTGGTAATGACTTTAAGAATCCCGGAAACCTAGATAGCCAGGGGAAGTGGTCCTCAGTGGGGATTGCTGACCACCACCCCCGTCCGGTGAGGTTCATGGCAGACTTCTCCCCACCTCTGTTCTTTCCCAATGCACAGAGACACATTCTGAGCTCCTCCGTGTTTGAGCTGCCATTATCCACCACCCAAGTTCTCAATTCAATTTCAGACTCGGGCAAAAGCCTGTAATTCTATTTGTTTTGGGTAAATTTAGCAAGCTGCTCCTGATTACACCTTAGCCAGAGACCATCTGTTGACTGGCGTGCCTCTAGGAGTGGTTTCTGTAGGCCATGAATGGAAGAGGCTGAAGCGCCCGTTGCTGTTAGTAAGCAGATGCACCCCATCGGAGATAGGCCTTCCCGCCTTTCAATCTGCCAGCTCTCTGTATTGATGGAGTGTCGTCTGCCTGCGAGTCATTCCGTCCTCAGGCAACGAGAAGTGCTCTCCTAAGAGCCATTTATCAAGTGCTTCTCCTGGCATTTGATGGAAAGGAATTTAGAAGTCATAGTTTGATACACTCAGAGCACAGCCGTATCCTCTGCTGCACGTCCTGAGTATGTATGTCTGTGCGTGTATATCAACCCCGTGCCTGCTTTCCAGAAGCTGTAGTCGCGTGCTGTCAAAGGGCCCCCAGATGAAACAACAGGATACAGCTGTGCTTCCTAATGCAATGTGTAAACCTCCACAGTGTCAGGCTCACAATTCTAGAAAGCACTGTTTCTTCTCCTGAAAGGATTGCTGGTTCATTGGCATCAGATAGGGACCATGAGCTACATAAATTCAGAGTGTTGAGGGATAGTTTCGGTGCTGACTGTGACAAGCTGAGCTTTTTTTTTTTTTTTTTTTTTTTTTTGCTAAATGATGATGATATTGTTAGTTCATGGCTAAGATGAGTCTGCTCAAACAAAGCACGGACAGCCGCTTCCGGGGGCAGTGAGGCAGTAGGGGAAATGGAGAAACTAAGCATAAATTAGCCTCATATTGTTTTCTTAGAGAATGGGAGAGGGGAGGGGAGGTGCCAGTGGGTTGCCAGGATGCTTGCCCACTAGAAATAGTTGGTGAACTGAGAGGAGCCCTCAGCTGGGGGAGGCCCGTGTTGGGTGGAGGTTGGTGTGGTTAGCTGACTTCCAGCGGAAATGCCCAGGCTCTGTGTGACAACCCCATCAGACAGGAGATTCCCATGGGTTTCCATTTGAGGTCGTTGTTGCTGTTGTTATGGAGAATAGGGAGTACTTCCGGATTACATGACAGCTACAGTACTTTTGTTTTAAGCAAAAAGTTCTTTACTTTTTTTGTATAGTTCTCTATATTATTATTTTGACTTTATGGAATGTTCACAGTACTGGGGATGGAGTTTAAGGCTTTATGCATGCAAAGTAAGTACTATACCACTGAGCTAGAGTCCCATCTCTTTGCCACCTTTAAAAACAACAACAAACAAACAAAATAAGAAACACCACACACATACACACACACACACACACACACACACACACACACACACACACAGAAATGGTTTCATTGTAGCTCAAATTGTATTTGAACTTGCTATAACTATCCAGGCCGGCTTCAAACTTGAGAACGTCCTGTTTCTGAGGAATAGGATTACTAGAGTTATATCAGCATATCTAGCTATGGCTTTTCTACTTTAAGGTATGAATTAACTGGGACATTTTCTTGAATCTCTTCCCTGCACATACAAACCCAACCTTGTTTAATTCAAGTGTTGGAATTTGTTGAAGATTCAGTAGGGTGATAGTTGTTTGAAACACCTGTAACAAATCTAGTGTATAGTCTGTACCTACGTTTTTGTGCTTTGTTTCTGGTTTTCAAGAAAGGTTTTCTCTGTGTAGCCCTAGCTGTTCTGGGACTCACTCTGTAGAACAGGCTGCCCTCAAATTTAGAGATATGTCTGTCTCTGCCTCCTGAGTACTGGGATTATGGGTGTGCACCACTACACCTGGCTATCTTTTTCTTAATTATTGTATTAAGGTATTTTTAATTTTAATAAATTTTAATAATTTTAATAAAAAGTGAATGGTGATGCAAAATCAGTCGCTGTTTTTCCTCCGTGCTAATCACTAAATCCAGGCACTTGCACCTATGAGACAAGTACCCTAAAGGCAGGAGGGTAGGGGTTCAAACCAGCCCTGGATATACAGCAAGTCAGAGACCAGACTGGCCTGAGCCTGTCTCAACCACAACAAAAACCACTGGAGAAGTGGGTGGTGGTGGCGGCGGTGGCGGTATTTACCCCACTGTGGTGAATGCCTGTCATCACAGCACTCGGGAAGGAAAAGCCAGGAGGACATGGAGCTCAGAGCCAATTCCTCCACAAGTGAGCTGCTTGCCCAGCCTCTGACTTTGATGTGGGTCTTACTGCACAGCCCAGGCTAGCCTCAAACCAGACATGTGGTCCAGCACACCCTCACATTTGCAGTCTTCCCTGCTCTTCCTCCCCGGGTACTCAGGCAGCAGGTCTGTGCCACCACAGCCGGCAGAGACACTTTCCGAGGGATTAACATCCGGAAGCCTGAATGAGAAGAGTAGTCTTTGGGAATGTCCTTGCTCAGGGGGGAGTTCGAGTCATTGGCGCTGATGAATGAGAAGCAGATTTCCTTAGTGTTTGCACTTCCCGTGTCATCTGGGATTTCACATTATTTATTTAAAACTACAGATCACCGCCAAACCACATAGTAATTATAACACAAATAGAATAAGAAGCTTAATGTACAAATAAAAGCTGTATTTTATTGATTCTGTGCTTAATACTGTACAGATGGTTGGAAGTATCCTGAAAGGAAAATAGGCGAAAGGCATCTCAGAAGCCATAGAGTTGAGTTACGTTGCAGTTAAGGTTAGCCTACACAAAGCCTGTAGAAAGAGTTTTAAGGCACTAGACGGACCAGTTAAGGAGTTGTCTTTATGTTAGTTTACACTGTGTGTTCAGCACAGCCTTTCCTGGGCTGCTGTGCTCTCCAATACAGAAGCATTAAGATGGGGTTACGGAGGAGAAACTGCAAGAGCTGGGAACTGTAGCTGCTTTGACTGTGAATCCCACTGGCCCACAAACCCCTTCCTCCCCATAGGCTCCAGGATAGATGGTCCTTGCTGAGGCAGACACAGGATACCCATTTTTATTTTATTTTATTTTATTTTATTTTATTTTTAAAGGAATGGTTTCCAGCATCTTGCTATTTGAAGCAACAGAGTAAAGGTGAATTAGGGCAAAGGAAATGCCCGTTTGTCGTACTTGAGCTTATGTGTCCTTGCCTGGAAGTGTCTCCTGCTCGAGTCAGGGTGGAACAGCCTCAATTTTCAATAACACATCGCTAGTACAACTAAGGAAATGAATAAGGCTAATAAGTGTACATTCAAGTAGAGTTATCGAAAGGGAAGAGGTTGGACGGCTCACGTCTGCGCGGAACGTCGGATGGGAACAGGCTCGTGTCAACAGGAAGACGCATGTTCTCCCATCCCAACTCACTCAATAGCACGCAACAGTGTGGCGCGGCGAGAAAGATAGATATGAGTTCTCTAGTACGTATGAATCCTGCAAGGGGATTTGACTTACGTGAACAAAATTATTAGAGGACAAGAAGGGCGTTACCATAAAGAGCTGGGGGTAAGGACACAAAACTGCAGACATTTTTCGGAAGATAAAGCTTAAACTGTAGGGAAGATTAAATGGGGGAAAAATCAACCTTCATGCCCTACTGATCAGAGTCATTGTTGATATATTTGTGTGAGTTTTGCTTTATTTCAGATTATAAACACAGTCCCAGAAAGCAAATAATTACCTGTGATTAGCCTATAGTTGGAGATTATAGTGGATTGGGTCTCCCAGCCTGAAGGATTGGCGTTGAGAGACAATGCCCAAGTGTGACATCTGAGATAATTAAAGGAGGGAAGGGAAGAAGCTATCCTGAAGCCGTTGACTCCTCAGTAAGGACTGGCTGGCACTGTGGATACCTTCTGGAGGCTTCAGGGTAAATTATCCGGTCTAAACTATGACCACGACCTGGGAGCTTTCCCTCAGCCACCACCCCTCTCCCACCCCCCCCCCCCCCCCAGATATTCAAGTTGGTGTTGCCAGCTTCCTGTCTCCATGGGCCTATTTACCTTCGCAGTTTGCACCTGATGCATTTATATTGATAATTTTTCCCCTCTCTGGAACCCTGAGATCTCATTTATTCACGAGTACAATAAAGTGGTGGAGTGAAAATCCCTCCCTAAAGCAAAGAGGGGAAGAATTGTTTAGGGAAAATGGCACCGCGCGAGCCGAGGCTCTAATTAACACATCAGAGGAAAGGCTGGCTCTTACTTAGACAGTGGCTAATGCCTGCATCCCCCGCGCACCTGTATTCTCGTCATGGGCATCCTCACTAACGTTGTCTCTCTCTTTCCAGTCCGGCGTTAGTGCGGACTGGAAACAAAACAGTAACAGCCCTAGGGTTGAAACTCAAGAATTCTTCAGCCACAGCTTGCAGAACCGTTCTTGGTCGTGCGTATGTGGGGGAAATTGCTTTGAGTAACAGAAGCACAAACAAGAACTGATAGAATAATAAGCAATTAAGGTAGATTAACAACAGTTGCTGGATTCCAGCTGTTGGCTGGCGGAGTAGGCTCCTTAATTTAAACTAGTTGAGTGGGACCCACTGTTATTGGAGACCAAAAGGGATAAAAGTTTATTCCTGAATCCGGGCGGTGGTGGCGCACGCCTTTAAACACAGCACTCGGGAGGCAGAGGCAGGCGGATCTCTGAGTTCGAGGCCAGCCTGGTCTACAAGAGCTAGTTCCAGGACAGGCTCCAAAGCTACAGAGAAACCTTGTCTTGAAAAAAATACCAAAAATAAATAAATAAATAAATAGATAAATAAATAAATAAATAAATAAAAGTTTATTCCTGCCAGTTAGGAGAGGTAACTTTATTGTTTTCTTCTGAAGGGAATTTAAGCATTTGTGTGTGTGTGTGTGTGTGTGTGTGTGTGTGTGTGTTTAGTTTTGACCTATTTAAAAAAGCAATGCAGAATGCAAAGCAGGTGACTGTCCCTGTTTCCTAGGGAAAGGATGCACTTAACATTTTCTTTAGTTGTTCTATACGTGTATCTGGATTGTATCCTGGGTCACCAGCTAGGCCACCCTAGTATTATATGAGAACATCATATAATTATGGACCACATAGCCCTGGAAAGTATGAACGGGTAATTTGCAGGGTAATTACATATAGCCTGCCTCCTGCTGATTTACCACAACTCATTTGACTGCCTTCAAACCCTCATCCTCGAAAGACCTTGGTATTGTTGTTGGGAAGTAGAACCTCCTGCAGCAGCAGCATGGAGCTGCCTGGATAGCTGTGGCACTTGGGCAGTATCTACTCTACTCTACTGTCACTGTCTGGTAGCTCGTAGGTGAAGCATCACGGGAGCAGTGGCGATACATACGCCACAGCATCACCCTTATGACAGCATTTGCCTACCGTCTCGAGCTGCCCCATCAATGCAAGATGACCGATGACTGACATGTAAGAATTCAGGCTCCCGGCAATCACGAAATTGGCGTGTGATGGAGACTACTTGTTTCTGTAGAATATTGGTGGGATATGTGTGGGATCAGGACCTAAAGCTTGTAAGGTAAGCTCATTTCAGTTGGGTTAGATTCATTCAGTGCTTCCTCTGTCCCAGCAACAATGACATAAATGTCCGCATACAAACCAGGAAGTGTCATTTTGACAATTTCACATACAAATCCAGTGCCCTCCTCTTTGCACTTAGTTGTTGTTGAACCATATAAAGATGAATGGTAAAAGTCAGGCAATAATGAAATATGTCAGAGTTTCTTTAGAACAATACTAATAAGCAAATAAAAGGCCTCATGACAAATTGAGGAGAGAGACACCAGGAAGGAGGGGGAAAGCCCTGTAATTTAGTGTCATTAAAGGCATTTTCATATTGTGCTGTGTCTCTAACCTTACATAATGGGTCCTGTCGAGGCCCATTCAGCTGGCGTGAGTGGCAGAGGTTCCCACCATCTCCTGATGCTTCCTTGGGTGGCCCATGAGACACCAATTGCATGGGGTTTTTTTTTTTTTTTTTGTGCTTTTGCTCCCTGCCTAAATCCCCATTTATTCAGATTCCATTGCATTTCAAACCCTCTACGGTTCAAGGAACCTTTTAAATCCTTTGTCCGAGCAAAGTATCATTTTCAGACTGTTATTTTCTCTAATAATATGTGAGGGTCTTGTTACGTTCTACACATGGTTAGCAAAAGGAGGAATTTTACACGGGGATCCTAACATGAAATGCCTGCCCCGTTGGAGGCTCTGCCTCTGCCCATCTCCTGACTTTCTGCTCTCTGCTCAATGTGAGCTTGTCCTGCCAATGAGTTAGGAGATGTGGGTGGCTTTGTTTGTCCTTGGGAGTGCCAACATTCCTGCCATAAAAGGACATTACTATGTTCACGCTGATACTTGGCTTGGGACATTGTATGAGACTATAGGCCACTGTCCCCCAAAGTGCTAACCTGTTTCTGTGCCCAGACTGTACCAGTAAACGAAACCAGCTTTGGGAGCTGGTTTCTGAAACCATAGGTTTATCCTTTGGGTCACTGGGAGAGCTGCTCAGTAAGAGATTGGTGAGCATTGCCCAAAGAAGCTCAGGAGTGTTTCCCCAGCCGAATGGGAAATGACCTGCTCCAGGAAGCCAATCACGAGCAGTGTTTCCTTTGCACTGGCCAAAAAACTACTTTATCTCAGCAAGAGGGATTGTGGCCTTGCTTCAGGAGACCTGGCAGCTCTACCGCCTTGGCAGTTTGCGGTGGATCTGCTGGCTAGATTGCTCCTTCAGCCCGTTCCTCCCTCAAGGCTGTCAAGCACTTGTGGATGCTGCAGCTGTTTGTCAGGGCCACACAGATGCGTTGCAAGCCCCCAGGACAGTATCAACTGATCTCTGGAGCAAGAGTCAGCCTCCTTTCCCCAGAGGGGACACTTTTCATTTCTTCCTGTTGGGTTGCAGATCTGGTTTTGTGGAGTAGTAGGGGGAAAAAAAAGTAGAGGTCCCCCAGGGCATTCAGACAGGCTGTAATAAGGTGCTTTGTATTCCTCCAGGAGCCAGGCGCCACCCTGAATTGACACACAGAGAACTTAAAACAGAGCTTCTACAACAGGACCTCTGAGGGTGACCCAAACCCTGTGCTTTTATCTGTGACAAAAATCAGCTGCTTAGGGGTGGTGGTTGGGGGCAAGGCAGGGACTAGGGGGAATTGGATTGAGTTTAAAGAGGAAGGTTGAGAACATGTACCTGGTCAGTGCTTTGCCAAAGCTCTCCTCTTCTCTTTGACACAAGCCACCTGCTCCCTGCCGGATGCTCCCGGGGTTCACTCTGGGTTAACTTGGCACAACAATGCAGTCCACACCAGACCTCCTAAAGCCATTTGCTTGCAAGAGCTACGGGTATTAGAAGAGGCTGACTTGTGGGGAAGCAGAAACCAAGCAGTTTCAAGTACCAGACACAAGATTGCCCATATTTAGAGGAGGTGATATATGTGTTATTAAAAATGACTGCTATTAAAAAAAGACTAAGAACTCATGGCTGAGTGCCACCTGCATCACGAGCACAGGGAAAGTCTGTTACTGAGATGAACAAAGCGATCGTTGGTTATCTTAATAGTTCATAGACAACTGTTGTGGAAGGTAGGCTTTGAGTCACACGACTTGCAGTGCCCAGTCTAGCAATGCAGGCCTGTGGATCCACTGTGGACTTTGTATCCATCTATGTTTGCGGCATGTGCGGAATCACGAAGTGCACAGGGCTGTTCAAATACTAAGCAGTTTGCAGCATGGGAAGTGCCTAGAAAGATGCTCAGAGATGGTGCATGACTCGTGATAACTGAAGCTGTGAACAGGGTACCGAGCGATGGGTTGGAGGGCCTCCTAAAGTCTGCCAAGGTGGTCGTGGGATCTAATCTGTCTAAGGAGGAGGAGGCTTCTTGAAAGTGGAGGTTAATATCCTCCCGCCATTTACCTTGCAAATTCACATAGGTATAAACATGGATCTATGCCTTTGGTTTTCCAAGTGTTGTTATTTCCTTGTTTTTTTTTTTTTTTTTTTTTCTCTCCTTGGAAAAGTCATGGAGCCTTCTGAGCTGGTTAGGCAGCTTTCTTTGCCTAAACAAGCTGCAGGGTAAGAATGTGATGACTCTTGAGCCAGCCCACAAATAGAGCCCGGGCATGCGCAACACTCTGCAATTACCTCACGGATTCAGTCTGGGGCTTTAATTTTTCTTATCAGTAATTCACTTCAGATAACAGCGCTGGAGATAAAGTGGGCCTTAGGGTGGCTTGGTTGGAGGGAGGGAGAACAAAGGTTTTATTGCTCTTTTATCTCTTGTTTACTGAAAAGTATTTGGTTGTAAAAGATAAAGTCAAAACCATTGTGTGGGCTCTGGAAAATGAACAAATAAAAGTAATTATTGTAGTGGGGCATTAAGCAACAATAGGATATATTACTTTTCTCCCCAGTTGGTGGCTTCAAATCTGGCATTTTATTTTTTCAAAACTTTTTCTTTTGTTCCTCTCTCTTAAAAAAATGTATCTTGTGATATGTGCATATCACGAGAATACACCTTTAGGGTAATTTTCTTTGCAAGGGAAATTGAGGGCCTACACACCTCAGTCTTATTTTGTTCTGAGAGGATCATAAACTGCTGCCTTTCTGTGAATGATGCAATAAAAGCCCATTCCAGAAGCTTCCTGGAGTCCCATTGGAGAGAGTAAGTTGATCACTATAGATAAATGAGAAAATACGTGTTTACTTGAAGCGCTGGAGATTCCTCGTGAATACCTTAGGGGAAATGACATGACATGTTTTCCTTTGAAAACACATTAGTTTTGAAAAGTCTCTACCTTTTGTAACATTGGCGGGTACCGGATCGTTCTGACTGAATAATAATCACAACAGGAGGGTGACATATTGGCCGTGAAGAAGTTCAGATACACTCCTTGAACTGTTTGTAGAGAATCAGCCATAAAGATTGGTTCTTTTTTTCTTTCTTTCATGGATTCTTTAAGATGTGTATAGTGGTGTGTGTGTGTGTGTGTGTGTGTGTGTGTGTGTGTGTGTGTGTCTGTATGTCTGTGTGTGTGTCTGTGTGTGTGTATTGTGTATACATGGGTATAAACTCAAGTTACGGGCCAGTGAAATGGTTCAGCAGACAAAGGCATTTGCCATCAAACCTGATGGCCTGAGCGTGGTCTTTGGAACCCACATGGTGGACAGAGAGAACTGACCTCTGAGAGTTGTCCTCTGACCTCCGCACGTGTCCTGGCTGGAGGGATCAGGAAAAGGTGTTTCACTATGGAAACATGCCACATGCAACAGAGGTAGTGCAAGGGGTTTATTGGGGAGAGGGGAAGTGAAAGAGAGGCAGGCAGACAGAGAGAGAGACAGAGAGAATAGGGAAGAGACAGCAAAAGGAAGTGAGGCAAAAGAAGCAGAGAGCAGTGATCTGCTCCTGGTAGACATTTTTAAGGGGTACACATGGCGACAGGTGATGAAGTAATTGTCGCAGACTGCTGCCACTGAGGGTATACTGGCATGTGTGTTTGTGCGCACCCGTTCACGTGTGCACACATACACACATAAATAAATAGATGTAATTGGCCTGGAGGGATGGCTCACCCGTTAAAAGCTAGGCTCACAACCAAAACTATAAGAGTTCAGTTCCCAGCACCCACAGCTGTCCCTCCAGGTAGAAAAAAAATAGATGTAATTTTAAACATTCTTTCAAAACTCACAGGCTCTAAAAGACTTCAATTGAAAGCCTTCTATCCAGTCATCCTGTTCCATTCCGAAGGTGACTTTCACTTATAGACTCAGTTACTACACATAGAAAGCCATAAAACGCCGCCCTTCCCTTAAATATCACAAAGAGAGAACCTAATAGGAACTGAAGGTGTTTTCTTTAGAAAATGTTGGAACTGAGAAGAGTCCTGCTACTTGAGGCATAAACTGTGCCCTGGCTTACCATTTCCCAGAGGTGCAGACTTAGTTTCTAACCATTGCCCTACGGGCCATTTGAGTAGACCGTGGAAAAGCCAGTGTGTCTCCTGTCACCGGTGATGACAAAGCCAAAAGTCCCTGAATATTTTATAGTGGAAACCCGATAACGTGCGTGCTCTCTAATTCATAACTCACTTTGTATCAAGATGTGGAGTCAATGAATAAATGTAAAACGTGCTGCTAAGCTTCATGTGACCAGAGAGCTGGAAAACTCAGTTTCCAAATCATCAAGTCAAAGCGTTAGCGAACTCTCATCGCTTTTCAGATGTGGGGTCAGTAGCATCTCTGCAAGGTACCACGTATGTCAGGGTGGGCAAGGTCACCCGGGGTTAGGGCTTGTGCAACTAGACTTAGTACTGCATCTCTTTCCCCACTGAATGGGTGTGTGGCTGTCTGCTGAAATGCTTTCACGATGACTGCACACACACAGAATTTGTCCACTCTGTTCTTTTCGGTTCCTCAGACGTCTTTCTGGTTACTCTAGATCAGACAGAACTTTTTAGAGCCACACATCTCAACATGTAGTTGACTTATCTCCCCACCCCCACGTCCAATGTCACTGTTTAAGCTTTGCTCCAGAACATCCTCACTCTTTCATATCATTTGTAACAAAAAAAAGAGAGAAAAGAAAAAAAACCACATGCCCACTATAAGAATTATGTAGTACAATGGTCTAGACAGCCCTGAAAAAATTTGCGGGAAATGCCTAATTGGATCATACGTGGTAAACGATGACCTGCGTGATAAACACTGTCAAGCTCCTCAGATCCTGGAGTGATCACTGTAGCGTGGCTTTCCTGTTCTAACAGACGTGTAGAAAGTGAGGGAGGGCCTAGAAGGAATATCTCTGAACATGGTCTTATAGTAAAGACCTCTTTGATGTATTTCAATGAGTCTCAGTCCCACTTTACTGAGAATATTCCAGTCTTCCACCACCTTCTTGACAATGTGAATTGGGGGATTTAATGAAAAGGGTCAAAGTAAAAAATTAAACTAGATTATTTCTGAATAAACTTCAGAAATAAATGTGTCTCGTGTAATGGAGCTGATCTATAAATGTAAAAGTGAATAAATGAATAATTAACAAATCACAAAAAATAACCCAAAAAAAGGTATAAAATTAGTAGGTGATCAGCCTACTGTTTCTTACTGCTTGTATCCGCGTGTATTTCTGGCTGGCTCAACTCTGCTGTGTGCCCCCACATAAACTCACTGTGGGATTCAACCAGGGATTCGTGTCTTAAACATAGTACCACTTCCCCTCAAGACCCTGGCCTTCTAATGGGGCTGACTCTAGAAGCCACCATCCTTTAGGTCCATTCCCCACCCGATGCTGCATGCCATGTAATGGTCTGCTTAGCCTTGTCTCCAGCTTCACAGCTGAGGGAATAGTTCTTATACAATTAAATTCATCCAACATTCGTCAGCGCCTGTTATACAAACTCTGTGCTTACCGCCGAAGGGGATACAAACATTATTAAGACACAACTCCTGTTTTCAAGGAATTTTACAGTCAAAGAGGGAATAAGATTGGCACAAAAAATAGCTGTCATTCAGGGCAGAAGGTGCTACGGGGCTGAACAAAATTTCTGTCATTTCCCTGCTCCGTAGATTATAATGATTCACTGTCACCTTTTGGATCAAATGAAGACTTCTCAGGCTTTATAATTGGACACCACCCTAGCCACTTAAATCTTTGTTTCATACCATTCATCTAACTTCGACTCTGCTCCTGTCCTCCGCCGAATGTCGTCATGCACATGTCCATCCATGCCTCCTTCCCTTCCTTTGCTCATTCATTATTTCGGCAACTTCTAACTGCCTGTCAGACACTCTGGAGGAAGCAAAAGTAAATCAGTCCCCGCCTGGAGCAAATCACCATCCAGTGAGAGAAGACAGACAGGAATCCGTTCTTAAGGAGCAGCGTATTGAAATAGAATGTGCAAAGAGCCGAGGGAGGAGAGGGGATGGGGGCCTTGCAGAGGAAGTGAATCTTGCCTGAAGTTGATTAGGAGTTCACCAGGGAGGAGTTGGGGGTGGGTGCACTGCAGGTAGAAGGTGAGAGTAGGAACTGGCTCAGTCTGGGTACCTGAGGAAAGGAAGGTCACAATGGGGCTTAGTTCTATGCTAAGGAGTGTGATCTTTATCTTCGTGTGTGTGTGTGTGTGTGTGTGTGTGTGTGTGTGTGTGTGTGTGTGTGTGTTTCGTGCTGTTTGCCATCGAGATGTGACTGACATGAATCTTGGAACACCAACAGTGACATGGTAAAGAAAGAAAGTCATGTTAGTTTCAGGAAGTTTAAGATTGGAATATTCTCAGCAAAGGGGGAAACAGAGTCAGTTTAAATATACTGAGGAGATCCTTGGGTTGTGACCATGTTCAGATATATTGCTTTGCAACCCTCCCTGCCTTGATGCACACATATTAGTTATGATAGGATAGGTTATACTACAGAAGCAACAGGCCTGAGGTTTCCAGGACTTGGCAATATTATGGTAGGCAGTAGTCTGCATATGACTGGTGCTAACAGCTGTTTCAATATATTTCTCAATCTTTTCACCTTGACACAGTCCTCTCTGTAACAAAATACCGAGGAATCACTTTGCTCCAGTGAGTAATGCATTTACAACTGCTTGCAGCCCCACCCAAGCAAGGAAATGTAGCAACCTTCTATGCCAGGGGAGGAAGGTGGATTTGGCTCAGTTCTAGAAGTCCCCTCCATTTTATAGCCCGTCATAACTTTTCTTTTGTAGCTGCAGAATGTGTCCATATTACTTAAATAACCTTTCACTGTTCGGCTGTGCATTTTATTGGAATTATCATCTAGTCCTTTCTTATGCATGTGCCTTATTCCTCAGAGGTTCAGAAGATCCCTCTCCAGTCCTAACACTCAGGGAAAGGGGGTGCACTGAATAAGTGGGTTTGAAAACATATTGGGTTGAATTTGGCAGAACTGGGATGTGTGTGCATGTGGGAGTCTGGCCTTGGTGGTCTTTTTCATACATAAAAAGCTCAGGAATCGCATGATTTATTTTCCCCTTGTTTGAGATTGCATATCTATCGGCTGACTGCAATCTTCTTAGTGCTAAGATGGACCAATAGGGATCATACAATAATTTATTGTAAAGCCCTTCATGCCGCTTTGCTTGTGAGACCCCCCATTTCTTGTCTAGTCTAAGTGAAAACGCACATTTACTCTGAATGTGACATTGCTGTGGCACATTTTGAAGGTGACCCTAAAAGTGTAAGGGCATCTAAATATGCCTTGCTCATTTCAGTGCCAGCTTGTGGGACTGAGTAGACAGCAAATCATTTTGCTATTCCAGGTTAAAAATCAGCCCATAAAGATGCAGCTTAAAAGGGAAACTCTGAAGAATGGATTCTTCTGCAGTGGAAGGTGAGGTTGAGATCCATTGAGAACTTCATCTGAAACAGGGTTTACTTGACCACAATTAAATACTGTCATCATCATCATCATCACCACCATTTTCTTCTCCTCCTCCTCTTCCTCCTCCTCTTCCTCCTCCTCCTCCTCCTCCTCCTCCTCCTTCTCTTCCTCCTCCTCCTCCTCCTCTTTCTCCTCCTCGTCCTCCTCCTGCCTCTCCTCATACTTTTTTCTTGTCCTCCTCCTCCTCATCTTCTTCCTTCTCATCCTCATCCTCTTCCTAGTCCTCGTCCTCGTCCTTGTCCTTCTCCTCTGCTTCTTCCTCCTCCATTTCTTTGACTTCTTCAGTACTAAGCCTGACTTTTAAAATAAGTGCAAGCCAGTGAGCGTGATCCCTGGCTCCAGCCAGTTCCCTGTAGTCTAAAAACAGAGCAAAGTGAGTGCCTACAGCTTTTAAACATAATCCATGGGAAGCGGGTATGGCAATAATTAATTCTGGTCCGATACAAAAAGCTAGCAGATCAATTCACTCCTTCTCCAGGTCCAATTCTACCACAGACATTTTCCGGCCCTGACAAAAAAAAAGGAGAAGAAAAAAGAAAGAAAAAGGGAAAGATTCATTGAGTAGTAATGGGGCTAGCTGTTTATCTGTCATCCAGCAAGCTTGAAACACTCACATTATGCTAGCGCACCTCAGGGGGTTACTAGCTGGCTTCCACTTCTGCCTGAGAATTCACCGTGGTGGAGTGTGCGCAGTCTGTCTTGCTTTCTTTTTTACCCTGAATTTGCATTTTAACGTATTTTGCATTCTTCATAGCTAAGAAGGAACTTTTTCTTTTCTTTATTCCCCCTGCCCGCCATTATTTCTACCCCGGGACTGCTGTAAGTGGAAGCTGATCTAAAATTGGGTCATACGGCGCAGACAGAACTGCAGTGTGGAAAAGGAATTTGAATCAAAGGGGGGAAGAAAACAGGATTAGAAATTTAAACCGCTCTCTTCGATTTTTCCTGTCTTTTCTTTGGGTTCTGGTTTGTTTCTTTGTTTCTTGTTTTTAATTCTGCCTTACGTGGGTTCTCCTGGAGTTTCCTTAATTTTTCTTTCATCTTTCTCAACACTGTCTCTATGCCTTGACATTTTTATTTGATGGAAATATTTCCTTTTGTGTACACACTGCCTTTGAGCTCGCGGTACACCTGCTTGGAAGCATCCCTGATCTCCCAGAATGAGGAGGCAAAGAGAAGTCATGAGACTGTCACAACAGCTCAGCCTCTTGCTGGTACCTTACTGTGATGTCCCCTGAGATGTGGTGGTTTGGAGGAACATGAACCCCCCCAAAGGGTGTGCCACTAATAGGAAGTATGGCTTTGTTGTAATAGGTAAGGCTTTGTTGGAGGAAGTGTGTCACTGTGGGGGCGGTCTTTGAAGTCTCATAGATGCTTAAGCCACACCCAGTGAGACGGACCACTTCCTTTGGCCTTCAAGCCAAGATGTAGGACAGATGGCTGTTTCCCCAGCACCAAGTCTGCCAGCACATAGTCCCGTGTCCATCCACCATAGTCCATGACAATGGACTAAACCTCTGAAAATGCTAGCTACCCCCAAATAGATGTTTTCCTTTGTAAGAGTTGCCGTGGTGATGGTGTCTCTTCACCATGGCCTTAACTAAGACACCCAGATAGCAGGTCCATCTCATTTCATTCTTTACTTTCAACTCATTTAATTAATTGGCCTGAACTGAGGTGTGGCCTGCCTGGGATGTCCAGTGATCTCATTACAATGCTCTTCAAGTAGGATCTGAGGGGCAAACATCATTGCTATTGTTGGCTTAAATTGTGTGATCGTGCATCCTAAACTCAGAACTCTTAGGAGCCTGTATTATGGCTTTCCCCTCATCTCAGTAACGGCACGCGAAATGTGGTTGCCATGGATCCATTTAAATCTCCCAGCGGAGTTCCGAATCCGATCCACTCTGTGATTTGGAAGCAATGTAGAGACTTTCTTTTGCCTTATTGCTGGAACCTGACAGTGTCTTCTGCTGATTCCATTAGCTGAGGAGCAAAGGTTTGGAGAGCCAGGGGTCCTCCCTCACTGTGGGAAACCACTCCATAATTCTCTGAAGAGTAGCAACCATTAACCTTGGGAGGGCAGAGAGGGCTCCAGAGCTTAATAGAGATGCTGAAGGTGCTTTGGCAGGCGCAGCTGTATTACCTGTTTTGCACTAATTAGGAGTTACTATGAATCTGTTTGACAATTAAGGCCAGAGTGAACTTTAAGGTAGATTGCTACCATGGGACTGCCAACAGTTTTCAAGCAAGCAGATGAAAGTTTGTATGGAGTCCTGTGTTTTACCAAGACTATAGAATTCCTTGAATAGTGTGTATTCAAAGCGAAGTGAAGTCTGAGGCAGGGTTTCTGCCAGCTGAAAGACACTCTCTCGGGGACAATGGCCTCGAATTCTTGGTGGTGTGAGTAGTTTTGTGTATGGCTAACACCTGCGAGGAGAGTATAGTTATTCCGACTCCAGCCTGAAGAAGTCTTGGATTTTAATTTAGTTTGTCTAAAGTTTTACTATATGAGGCTAACAAGAAGACTAAGGGGTTTAGATTACATCTTGCTCTTACAGAGGACCGGAGTCAGTTCCCAGCACGCATCAAGTGATGCAGAAAGACCTGTAACTCCAGCTTCAGAGAGAGACCTAATTCCACTGGCCTCCATGGGTACCAGTACCTGTGTGCACATCCCATACATGTGTACACTCCATAGAGACATGACTCTGCTGGCTTCCATGGGTACCAGTTCCCGTGTGCACATTCCACACACATTCACACTCCAGAGAGACGTGGCACCGCTGGCCTCCAGGTTCCCAGTACCCGTGTGCATTTCCCATATACATGTACATAGTTAAATAAATAAACAAATATTAACCTTGATATTTTTGCCATGTCAAAATCTTGTATCTTAGCATTACGATAGTTTAGCCGTTACGTGTCCATCCAGAATATAAAAGCAAGATAAAGGATCGTGATGAAATGTCGTATTGTAATATAAATCCCCTCCCCCCGAGGGTGTTTTCTTTTCTTCCTCTCCTTGCCCTCTAATTTTCATATCCCTGTCTTCATTTCCATCCAGTCGGACTCTGTCACGGGTTCTCTTAAATTGTATTCCTAGGCCAGAACGGAGATTTATCAGGGCTCTGTTCTGGAGGACCCTAATGCTGTGTGTCAGGCAAGAGTACCCTATTATTATCCCGAATCTGCTCAGGTGACAGCAGCCAGTTTGTGACGTATAGCTAGGATGCAGGAAGATGTGAACAGGTCAGGAAAAACCCGCGCGTTGTGTAGTATAGCTGAAAAAAAAAAAAAACAACACTGTAAATATAATTAAGTCAGGTGGATTCCATGATAACAAAGAGGATTAGGGCCTTGGGTGGATCTGGTAGACCATTGAGACCCATGTGAAAAGATGTCGGTTTACTTCAATCCTTTCTCCCCGGGGAGCTGGGGGACAACAACAGCATAGTTTGATGTCTAAATGAAGTAATCTCTGGGAAGAAAAGGGAGATTATATTGGTTAAACTGTATTAAAAAAAATCAGAAGATAGTATGGCTTTGTTCACAGTATTCCATAAAGAAGATTAAAAACGAAGAACAAGCTGCTTACACACTGTCAACTAATTAGTTCTCCGAATTGTTTTCCCGAGGTTCATGAGATATGAAACATTGGCACTAGTGCATGAAATGCACTCTGCCTCAGTGCAGTTTATTCCTCTGCTAGTGTCGTGTGTGTGTGTGTGTGTGTGTTTATGTGCGCGTGTGCACACACATATCTGTATGTCCGTAAATACATGTCTATGTTATTATATTAGCCAAAAAAGGAAAGCCGAAAGAAAGAGGGAGACCACAGACTGTCGTAAGACTGTGGCTGACATTTGATCATCTTCAGCCTGGCATGAGATGGCCCTCCTTTAATACCTTGTATAAATATCAGCTTCATTTTCTGCCACCGCCGGCTCCATGGCCCAAATGATGTCATGAGAAGGCCCACAGGAGATCGCGCTGCTGATCAGAGCCTCCGGTAGCTACCAAAGCAGCAAGACCTTATCAAGGGATGTAGCCTTTATTTGTTTGCCAAACTCTAGGGCTTTCCTGAAAGTAGGCTACGAAGACCCAGAGTGAGGGTGGCAACGTGTGCACCAGCCACCATCGACTTTCTCATTCCCTAGCTCTACAAGGGGCTTGTCCCTCTTCCTTTCTCCTAAAATGAATATTTTTCTGGACAGAGGACTAGTCAAGAATCAGTTTCCATTTTGTAAGTGTGTTTACTTGAATGAAACGATAATAACAATAATAATGCAAAGGTACATTTGTCTAAAACTTGTGCATCTGTTGTTATAAGAGGAGTGGATTTTCTCCTGCTTTGAACTCTGTAGTAATGAGAACATTTACATTAGTTACTTTTTGCGGAGCTCACTGAGTACCTAAGGAATGTGCTTTAAGGGAGCAATTATTTATTTAGGCTCACGGTTTCAGAAAGTTCGGTTCATAGTTACTTAGCCTTGTGCTCCTAAGCAAATCATTATGAAAATAAGGGGGACTTGTGAAAAACGAGAACAGGCCAACCCCCGCCGTAACAAAGTCAAGGTGGTTCCCAGGGTGTAGCATCCAATGTCCGTCTCAGTTCGGCCCCTGTTATAGGTCTCAGCTCACCTTTCCAGTCTGTCCTGACCCGTCCATATCCAGTTTTCCCACTGTCCTGCTTCTGCTTAGGTCATGGCCTCTTCTCAGATGTCTAAGATGATCTCTTTTAAAATTTCAATTTTCTTTAGTTCTCCTATCAGAGGGACTCAGACATTGACATAACTGATACTGGATGATCTACATACATACATACATACATACATACATACACACATACATACATAGGCCCTCTCCATAGGCTCCTTTGTAGGACCAACCCAACCATGAGCTGTTAGCCTTGATTTCTGTAGTCCGAGAGGACTTTTTTTTTTTGGTTTTTCGAGACAGGGTTTCCCTGTAGTTTCTAGAGCCTGTCCTGGAACTAGCTCTTGTAGACCAGGCTGGCCTCGAACTCAGAGATCCGCCTGCCTCTGCCTCCTGGGATTAAAGGCGTGCGCCACCACCACCCAGCAGGACTTTTTTTATAAGAGTTTTTTAATACAACATTTGTACAAAGCAGAGCTTTTTTATTAGTTCGTACCAATAGCTGATAGTATTTCTTGTCTCTGTCTTGAATCCATTCATGAAGCAAGATACAGTATTTTACAAAAGGCACCACAATTTGATTTTAAATAGGAACAGTAAACATTGGGTAGAGAAAAAAGGTTGAACGGTTCTAGAAACACATTGGCTTATGAGGGGAGAAAACGCCTTCAATTCAAGAGTTAGTGGGCATTTTATTAAAGATTTATTTATTTATTTATTATGTATACAACATTCTTCCTCGATGTATGCTCGCACACCAAAGGAGGGTGCCAGATCTCAGTACAAATGGTTGTGAGCCACCATGTGGTTGCTGGGAATTGAACTCAGGACCTCTGGAAGAGGAGCCAGTGCTCTCAACCTCTCAGCCATCTCTCCAGCCCCAGTGGGCATTTTTTTTATACAGTTATACCAAACTTGTAACATTTGCCCTCATTTTCAACTAGAGCTTGATATATGTTAAAACAGAACACTTTGGACATGCATATTATTTTTAAAAAATATTTATTTATTTATTATGTATACAATATTCTGTCTGTGTGTATGCCTGCAGGCCAGAAGAGGGTAACAGACCCCATTACAGATGGTTGTGAGCCACCATGTGGTTGCTGGGAATTGAACTCAGGACCTTTGGAAGAGGAGGCAATGCTCTTAACCTCTGAGCCATCTCTCCAGCCCACATGCATATTATTTTGTGTTTTCCAGTGGCTTTTAAAACTGATAAGAGCGGGCATTTTTCTTTTAATTTAGTTGTCACATCCAAAGAAAGTATGTCGGTACTATTTCTAATGTGCTTTGAGGTTTTGCTTTTTTTTTTGTAAAAGGTAGTTCAGAGAGTACAAATATGTCTTTAAGAGTCATTTATTTATTTTATGTATTTGAGTGCTCTGTCTTCTTGTACATCATAAGAGGGAATTAGATCCCATTACACATGGTTGCCAGACCCCGTGTGGCTGCTGAGAATTGAACTCAGGACCTCTGAAAGAGCAGCCAGTGCTCTTAACCGTTGAACTATCTCTCCAGGCCGAGTATAAGTATTTTATGCTGGAAATTCTGTATCCTTTCCCTTGCTTACAAACTATCTAGATACGCCTTCTCTTCCCCTTCCTCTAATAAAGTGTGATAAAAATAAGGCTGTGGAGTCTTAGGCAGTGTCTTTATGTGTGAGGAGAAGCGCATATTATTTATTATCCTTCTGCTGCAGGATCCTGCGAAGACGTCATGACGTCATGAACCTGAAATGCTTAGCAGCGAGCCTGACTCCCATACATGCACAACTCAGGAAATGTCTTATTATCTCATGTCAATTAGGGTTAGTATAGGCAAGGAACCCTTAGTTTTGTATTTAGATTTGATGGGAGGAATGAATGCCTCGGAAGGAAAGCTCCGGGGATTTCCCTGTTCCAGAAGTGGCACATAGAACTCACGAGAAAACGTTTTTGTCTCATGCAACCCCCAAGCCCAGAGCGACAGTAAATCACTTGTTGGCCTGGATAAGGACAGTTATAATTTAGATTTTTTTTAATGTGTTTTCATTTATTGAGGTCAGTGCTTTTGTGTCAAACAATTGAAACCTGACACGAAGAATTAAGGATAGCCTGGGCACTGCTCAATTATTGCTCTGATCAGAATTTAATTAGTACCAGATGTAGAAGGAAGTGTACCTTTATCATCCATCACCATTCATTTGCTTGCATATGTACCCTTGGGCTAGAGGTGTTTTATTAATTATTTAATTAATTATTGGCAACCGAGGCAGTATTTTGGCTTCTGAATTGAAAATCGCCAACCTGCTTAAAAAATTGAATAGTTACCCTGAGTATTAAACAGTGGAGCTGACCAAATATGAACAAATCTAAGCAGACTAGAGTGATCCGTCAAGATGAGGTCTCTAGCTTTAACGTTCATTCGTAATGTCATTCTGGACCCCAATCACTTGTAAATTATTCTTTTCATCCAAATTAGAATTCCTTTCTTGAATTTGAGCCTTTTTTAATCAATTTGCAACACCGCCCTGGATTCGCATCTCTCCGGTTTCCTCTGCTTTCCTGATGGAAAGGTTAGCTCTGCTTAATTTTATGTTTTTTGGTTGTTGTAATAGCCTTAGAGAAGTATAAAAACTTTCATAAATAAAATGCAAGTTTCATTTTTGAAAGCTGACTAATGAAGTATGAACAGTCTAATGACAATAGCAAATGCGAGCCTGAAGAAATTCAATCCTTTAACGAAATAATTAGATACTAGGGGACTTCTGTTGGTTCCAGAAGTAAACTCAGGTGACCCTGTCTTATTTATCAAGAGTGATGAGATCCAGCCCGGGTGTTTTTTCCTCTGCCCCTGCCACTTTCCTGCATTTTTTTACATGCTGTCTAGAAGTTTGCAACTTTCATGCTATATATTTTTTCCTATCTGACTTTTATGACTTCCCCCATAAAATGTATTGGTTGTCTGAGCCTCACAAATCCAAAACTACTTAATGGCTGTGGATGCATCCATTATACTGGACTGTGTGTGTGTGTGTGTGTGTGTGTGTGTGTGTGTGTGTGTGTGTGTGGTGTTTTCCTGACATCTGTGTAGATATCTTCTGAAATTTACAAAACCTTTGTAACTAATCCCACAGGTTGACTTGATTTGGGGCAGTGTTTGTTGCTGCTAATTACACAGCTCGAACCTTGGGGAAATAGGCCCTTTGTTAGTGATGAATTTGAGCAAACAACTCAACATTCCTGAATAATGCTGAGTGGGTTTCTGCTGAGGTCTTCTGTCTGCGCCTCCCGTGCCTGCCTCCTCTGCTCCATAGATGATGGCCACTGTGCTTGATGCGCATATTAATTGCTAGAGCAGAAGAGCTTCTGTGGCAACAGGGTGTGACACAAACAGCTGTGTAATGAGCCACATGTGGATTATTCGGTGTGACATGGCGAGTGGTGTTTCTATCACAGCATTAAGTATCTGTCAGAGGGTTTTTTGGGGGTGGGGGGGGGTTAGGCTTTTTTCCTTCCAAGGGCTTTGAAAAACTGCTCCTGTATTTTAGTGGTTATCACTGAAAAAAATGGCCTGAAATCCCACTGCTACTAATCAGTTATGCTACTTCTAAATATACTCTGATTGATGGCTTGTTAAAGTGGGCTGTAGCACCAGGGGGACTCTCCTTAGAACAGGTATGTGTTTGATTTAGAAGTATACTAGTTTGCATAATTTAGCAAATAAACTACAGTATACTTCAAGCTCTGGGCTTTTCCCCAACTTAAAATTTATCATTTATGTAGGGTTACCTGCATTAATCATATGCGAACCATGCAATGCAAAGGCCACAGTCCAGGTAGAAAGTCAAGAGAAAGCCATGGATACACCTGGACACACCTTGCACCAGTAGCTTGGCTAGTACTGTTAGGTCCACCCCCAAAGAAAGTAGGATTACTGAGGGAAAGAAAATATTTGAAAAGTCTGTTCCCCAAAAGGCAGTTGATGAACCAAAGCTAGTTGAAATAGAATCAGTGTAATTATCAGAGATTCTTTCACGGTTACATTCAACATAGAGTATCTTCTAGAGCAGTTCGTAGTAATGCCGGATAAAGAGCCCTTTGACATGCGTTTTTCTTTCTGCCCGTTCATGGTCACACATGCAACTATAATCTAGAAAGATTGAGTTGTTCCAATGAATTTTAAGTTCTTAATCTGTTTTAGAAGGGGAAAAAACCTTAAGTGTGTGTGTGCATGCATGCGTGCGTGTGTGCGTGTGCGCGCGCTCGCGTGCCTGCCTGCCTGCCTACCTGCTTGTCTCTCTGCCTGTCAGTCTCTGCATTCAGAGAGGCCAAGGACAGCCTTGGGTGCTCCCCTCAGAGGTAACATTCACCTCTTTTAAGACAGGAGCACTCACTGACCTGGGGCTTCCCAGTTAGGCTAGAATGAGTCCAGGATGTCCCTGTCTCCACCTCCAGGCAGTTGGAGTACACATGCATGACACCTGGCTTCCCGTTTCTAGGTGGGTTCTGGGGATCTTCAGTCCTCATGCTTATAAGGCAAGAGCTGTTTGAGCTCTCTTCTACCCACTGGGGTGCATGTTTGCTTTTAGACTGTAAATTCTAATTACATTATGTCTTGTTCTTATTTCTAAACTAAATCATTTCTTGGAATCATGATACCAAACAAGAAAATCATACATTTCTGTTGCTTAGTATGACATAGTGCATGTATATAAATGCATGTTTGAAAATAAGCATCTTGTAGGTAGATAAGTAGACTAACTATAAAGCGTTTCTACAGGGAATTAGAAGCACAGACTCCTGAATCTGAACTTTCTGCGAATGGTACTTGAAAGGCAATGAAGTGTTCTCTCTCAGATTCTACTCAGATGTTCTTGTTGAACTGGTCATTTTGTTTACATTATAGTTAATTAAGCCAGAAGGGGGAAACAGCAGGGATAGAATGGTCTGTCTTGTCTTGAAACCCCAACGAAGCCAGTTGATAGCTTTGTTTATCAGTAAAACCATGTTGGGCTTGCGCTTCATGAGGGAGCTATGAGAACACAGACTTCTAACGGCTTACATACGTCCATTCTAAGAATTAAGTGTGCCGCTTTGCACCCCATCATGCTTCGTCCAAAGCTCACAAGACACCCTGACATCTTCCTTCTCATGTTTTATTGATTTTCCAACGGTACCATCTCAAAAGGTACCAGGTGGTGAGAAAACATGAACAGGGTTTGGAATTCATTTTTCTAAAAGATTTTGACATTCGACAGTTTTTTAAGGGCCTGGAAAGTACTGATGTTAATAATAAGCATCCCATTGCTCCAGAAACCATTCAGCCTGTGCACTTAACAACTCTAAAGGTATAGATAGTCTCAAGAAGAGTGATTCTGTGGGATCTCTTTTTGGGGTGATATTAATGGGTCAGCTCTCCTGAGAAATAGCTAATCAGATTGCGGATACCCTAGGCACATCTGTGTTAGGATGCACAAGTCTTACGCGAGGCTGATGTTGTCCTCGGTCAGCCCTTAAAATGATACTGGTTTTTCAGGTTTCATTCTCCTTTTAGCAAGGCTGCAGATTAAAAATAGCCTTTAACCCTCTTTGAAAATGCTGTGTCCCTGACAGCCTTAGAATCTCTTTCCAACGTTCTCCCAAGATCCTCGCCAATCGTTGGTGGACTGCAGTGGCATCTTGTTCCTCTTGAATTTCCCGGGAAGCTGAAATTAGGTCTCCCTCCACTCCCCGTGACCATCCTAACGTGGTCTCCCATTCTCAGTTGTCATAGGACATCGCTGAGTGCTGCAAGCCATCTGCCGTTTCACACTTCTCTCTTCGAGGTCGGCGATACCGATAGCCGGGAAGTGTGAAGCATACGAAATGGTTAGCAGCCTCACCACTGTGGAGCGAGGTTGCACCCGTGCCGGTTTTGTAAAGACCATGAGTGCTAATCCACAAAGGCAAATTAATTATTAACACCGAAGAGCGTGTAGCTTACAAAGGGAACGTTTGCTCACGGTCTACTATGACACACCTGTTCCACAGTGAGGGCGTTACAACTGCCACAGGTCATACCTAAAGGCTGTGTCCCTTAGCCACTGACTAGGTAATCATTTCCTAGTTTAGTAAATATGTTAACCCAAAAGTTTATTAAACAAGGCACAGTCCTACCACCTGTAGAGGGAAGAAGTACCGTCTGATTGCACAAATGCTGTCTACCGGGGCAGAGCTGTTCTATTAGATAATGATTTTATGTAAATATACTAGCACTTGAATGGTAGGCGCCTGCGTAGACAGGAAACATCGTAATTTGTCCTTTCACGTGAAATAGCACTGAATAGCCATGCTTCTCCTTGTATTTTCACCTCTGGCAAGTCAGCCAGCATCGTTCTGGAGCCCAGCGGACCAATGCCAGAAGTTCATACTCCAACGTAGACTCAAGCTGAGGCAGCGTTCCTGCTATTTGCCGGGACTCAATACCACCTGGACTGACACCTTTGCAGTTGGTGGCATAGAGATCTGTCCTTGCCTCCAGCTGAAGCCATCCAGGATGCTAGAGATGGGTGACTTGCAATGGAACTGTCCCTCGCTGCCAATGCAGAGGCGCAAGACTGCATGGCAGCACCTCCCTATGCGGTCTCAGTCATGCTTGGATGAGAGCTCAACCAAGGTTTCCCATCCTCGGGGACATTTTTACGTATAAAACTGAAATCCATTCTTGTCTGGAATTCTTGAAAACTCTATTTTTCTCTGTTCTGTGTTGATGACTATTTCTTAAACTGAAAGACAATCGGTGAAATATTATTGATTTCGTGGGAAATTCTGAGAAGTGACAAATGCTGAAGTTCTTTGTCGGGGCATGCACAGTCCCATGACTAATACCACGTATGCGCTAATCACTAAGTAAGAAAATCAAGTCTGGGCTACAAACTGGGAGGGTAGACAGTGCAGGAAGGAAGTCATTCTTCTACCTGGCAGATAATTTCCATACAGGGAAACACAGAGCCCCGGCTTCTTATTTCTCAAGACAAGGTCGAAAGTTCTACTCTATAGGAAGTCTCTCATAGGGATTTATAGGAAATCCCTCAAAATACCTTGCCAAGCTTTCTATTGTCCCTGTGTGGAGATGCTTCTAGGAGAACGAGATTGGCAAGCCCCACACCCTTTCCATATGAGGTGACAGGTTACCGTGAGTTTGTGCTGTTGTATCTCATCTCTGTCCCCAGAGACACTGGCTTCGGTTCTGTTCCTGTGCTCAGGAAGCTACTGCTGATGGCTGGTTTAATGACAGCTACCCATTGGCCAGGAGAGTGCCCCGCCATCCTAGAGAGCTTCACTCAATAACTTAGAGGTGATGCCACCTCTAAGAGTTACAACTACCTGACCCATGACCCCTGGAAGAAACTGTGGTAACCAAGTCTGACTATTTGAAATTCATTGCTCACCTTGTGACAACCCACAATGAAGTTTCTTTTCAGAGAATGTAGGCTCACTCCATCTATGGTGACCATATTTAACTGTTATGCCAGAAAAATAAAGTGAATTTTATCTGGGAAGAAACACAGACAGACAGACAGACAGGCCCGTGCGCACGCGCGCGCACACACACACACACACACACACACAGAAAAGCATTTAATTCCAGCACTGGCAGAGGCAGATGAGTCTCTGTGAATTTCAAGCCATCCAAGGCTACAGGTGAAATTTTGTCTCAAACAAACAAATATATTGGTTAAATTTGGATTGAACCTACATACATGGACCTGAAATTGTTTCAGAGGCTACAGGTTTACAATGTTTAATCTAGATCTAAATCATGATGGCTTATTAACTAAGTAGATGTTAATGTCAAATAAAAACTCCATTTGTTTATAAGTTATAATTTTGGATTAGAACACATCCTGGAGCTTGGAAGATTGTGTCTGGTTTGAGACCCATTTCTTCCCTTTCCCTAATTTGAAAATGTTAGATTACCATCTTAGTTAGGGTTACCATTGCTGTGATGACATACTATGATCAAAAGGAACTTGGGGAGGAAAGGGTCCATGGAGAGAAGCCAAGGTAGGAACTCCACCTGGGCGAGAACCCCAAGGCAGGAGCTGATGCAGAAGCTACAGAGGAGTGCTGATTACTAGCTGCCTTCCCTTCCCCAACTCCCAACCCTGCCCCCACGCATCCACCCAGGCTTGCTCAGCCTGTGCTCTTCTAGAACCCAGGGCAACCAGCCCAGAAGTGGCACTGGTCACAACGGACTAGGCCCTCCCTATTAATCACTAATTAAGAAAATGCTCTAGAGGCCTGCCTACAGTCTGATCTTATGAAGTTCTTTTCTCAGGTGAGGTCCCCTCCTCTCAGATGACTCTTGCTTGTGTCAAGTTGACATAAAAGTAGTCAGTACACCTAGAGTCTTTTCAGATTCGTGTGTTTGGAGAACAGAGTCTATCATAGTCACAATTCCTTGGACTTAACACTATGAGTCTTCCTAGTTGCTATAGTTAACATTAAGACAAGACAGGGTCGGTAATAACAATCTAGAGAAAAAACTTGGTTGTAGTTGGTGAAGAAACCTAACTTTTCCTGCCTTGTGTCTGCATACAAAGTCAAATCAGTAAAGAGCTGACCGCTTTCATCTTCAGTGAACTTCAGACTGTGACCAACAAGGGAGATAAATTAAAACAAAAGAACCAAAAAAAAAAAAACAAACCAAAAACTCAATTAAGCTCAGTAGAGGTAGTGTGAGAGTAGCCTGGTCTTCAAGAGCCAAGCTTTGCTTGGTGTAGAGTCTAGGTTCCCGGGCCAAGGTTTCAAGCAACATCAGCAGCACAAAGGCTGCCGCTTCCGAGACTAGATCTCCATCCACGGCAGCGTCTTGGAAAGGGGCAGAGTTATTTGGAGAAAAACCGCTGAAGGGGTCCTTGGACAAACCTGGGAGGTATGGTGCCGATGACGGAAAAGTTCAAGCAGGTGCTTGGGGGAGGGGCCGGGGGCTCCATTACCGTGTTGAGATTCCTGCAGGGGCTAAGCGTATCAAAGGTTTGTTCAAATATCCTCCAGCCTTTTCATCAAGTCCACATTTGGACATGTGTGTCCCCGGGCACCACAGCTTCATTTCAACCTTGAGTATTCTCAGATGACGGAGCCGGCTCACGTTGCTGATTACTATCTACTTGTCATCCTAGCTCTCCGAGGTCCCGTGTGAGTTGTACCTTTTTGGTGCAAATAAGCTGCCAGGGCCAGAGCCTTGTGCTGCAGATGTCCGTAATTAAGTTGATTGAGACAGGTCCACGGGATCCTGTTGCCGTGTCTGACAAGTCTCGCCGGCTCAAGAAGCACTGTCCTGTCACCTGATGCATGCAGCTTACTAATGTCCTCTGGGCACGGTTTATTAAAGACCAGAGTCTTTAGGTTCCCGCGCTCTTCATATGGGAAACTGCAGAGTGACGGTCGCTAACAGACGGTCAGGAATGTAGGAGGTGTTCCAAGTTCTTCCCTAAATTCTGAGAAAGTTCAAGAGGACTTTACTGGGAATTGGTGGGTTTCGTTGTCTGAAATGTTACCTTTCTTTTTAATTATCGAAACTAATATTGACAACAGGGTTTGTATAGATTTAGCTAATTGCAAACACAGACTCTTTAAGTAAAAAAGGAAAAGAAAAGAAAATGACCGTATTTCAGAATAGTGCAAGTTTGCCTTGTTGTCAGGTTGTCTGCACAGTGTCTGGTTGCTATCGGTGATACTGGTCTCCAAACATTATGAAAACTGAGTTTTTTATTTCTTCCTTACCCACATCTAAGCTGGGCCTGATATTTCACAATTGTAATCCTATTAGTTATGAGTTGGGGTAGATGAAAGGCAGCCTGGGCTACATGAGATCCTGCCACAACACGCACGCACACACACACACACACATACACACACACATCCACATTTACTCTCAAAATTTTCTGGATTAAAAACTGTCTAATTACACTTGCTATCTTATGTTCTTCATTTTGCACATAGGTCTATATATTTCCTGTGACTATCTACAGCATTTTGTACAGTTTCCAAAACTTTGATCTGGCAGCCCAGATTTAAGGCTATTTTGATTCTCTTAGAGAATATCATATCGTGGTTATTTCTAAAATATGCAGACACAGATGTCATTTATTAAATGTTGAAAGAAACAATGAGAAATGTCCAATTATACATAAGAACTACTGTGCTGTGGTGTCTGTGGCTTCACTATTCTCTCCATGTATAATGCCAACCAGCAGAGAATACTGAATTCTTTAATATTTAAAATTAATTTCAATACCATCTAGTTGACATGCCTGTTCACAAGAACAGTGATGAAATTAAAACAGGAGAAAGACATCTTTTCTTCCTTCCTTTCTTCCTTCCTTCTTTTCTTTCTCTCTTGCCTTTAACGGAGATCCATTTGTTAACACATTCTGATCTTTTCTTCATTTGATATGGTCACACATCTGTCAGAGTCTAGGTAGCAGGTTTTTATGGCTTTCCGGGTACATGAGAACTGACCACAAAATAGATGCATGAGGCGCTTTCCCATAGAGGATGTGCTGTCATGACTCGTCAGAATCTCCATGAACATCTCCGAACTCTGTGCCCTTACCTCCCCTACCCATAACTTACAAGGGTCTTAATCTGATAGAGACATTGTTCGAGGGCAGTCGTCCAGGCTCGACTTGCCAGTCAGAGTGATGATATTTCTGTCCTCAACTGACTAGCGTGAATTTGTGTTCCAAAATGAAACATGAAGAGAAGCTGGAAATATGGCTCTTGCCAATTCCGGCAACTACATGATATAATGAGGATCCTACCATATTTTTAAAAGATCATTTCTCGACTTACACACGTTTAGGTAATTGTGCATTAATACCCTCAGTCATACGTGATTCGGTAGATGGCTGCGGGTGGATGTGAAGGTGCTGAAAGCTTTTCAGGGAAGGGGGGCAGATTTAGGGGACTGAGAGCAGAGATCTGCAGGTAGGAGTGGACACAGCACCTGAGAAGACAAGGGCAGGGTTCCGGGCTGGGGCACCAAAACCGTGAGTACATGAAGAGTCAGGCATGAGTCAGGGCTGGCCTACAGAATAGGGAGGCACTTGGTTTGATTTTCTTTTGAATAGGCAAAGCCTGAAGAGTTGGGAGGAAATAGAGAGAGGTGGGAGGAGGCCAGCTTTGGGGAGAGGAGGTGAACTTTACACTGATGGCAAGGGCATTGCCTCTGATAGGTGGAATGACATCAGAGAAAAATATCAGAGTCTCTAAACACCTGTAATCACCTGACTAAGAGAGGGGGTGAGAGAGAAGAAAAGAGAGAGAGGGAGAGACGGAGGGGGAGGGAGGGAGGAAAAGAGGGGGGAGATGGAGGGGGAAGGGGGGAGAGAAGGAGAGAGAGAGAGAGAGAGAGAGAGAGAGAGAGAGAGAGAGAGAGAGAGAGATATCTTCCATTTTTGCTTTTCCATTCTCCATGTAGGCAAGTCTATCAGAGACTATTTGGGAATTTTTTTAAAAGTTTGTTTCATCCATTATTTGCACCGTTAATCCTTAACACACAGAAGAAGAGAATGTATGGATTATTGAAGGACTGCTGAAACTGGGGATTGATGGAGAATTTAGAGGCCAGATTTCCATTTATGCACCATTTGGAGAAAACACTTCCAATTGACAGATTCTATCCGCTCCTCTGTTTAGTCCTGCGCTTTTCATCAAATAAAACTGAGATAGGCATTAATGGTTCTTTTGCAGTTACCCAGTATTTCTGGTCAAGTCTCGATGCTGACACGCGTATGGTAATTGGAGATTAGTCATTTCCTTGGATTCACTTCATCATCCTCAGTAGCCGCGTGGTGACTGGGCATCAGTTGCATTTGCTCTAGCTTGGAGGCTTAAAGTGGCATCTCTGGCTATTGGAAGGGCTGCCTGGCCATCCCAAGAGCCGTGAGCTAGTGGTCCCAGGACCCTCGCTGCAACCATTTTGAGGAGTCAAAACAAACCGAACGCGCATACCTGCCTTGCCCCTGACAGGCGGCTGTTGTCACTACAGAAGCAGCTAGTCCAGCAGGAGGTGTGTGTCTGGGTTTCCAAGCCCTTCCTAATGAATTGTAGATGGAGAATCTCATTCTCCTGCAACTCTCACTTGAGGATCGGAGTAATTATTTCCTATTGCCCTTTGTGGAATACAGTTATAATTGCATTACTGTTAACGGGCGTCCGCATTAACACTTAATTGTTAATGTCCTCCTCATTTGGAAGAAATCATCACCTCTTCATATTGCATTGCCAGAAAGAGTTGTTAAGCTCAAAGAGAGTAAGGTTTTCAAATAGGGGAAGAGGAAATGATATTAGACCTCAGAGGTAGAATTTGAGCCATGGCGTCTCTTTCCAGGGTGTGTGTGTGTGTGTGTGTGTGTGTGTGTGTGTGTGTGTGTGTGGTGTGTGTGTGTGTGTGGTGTGTAATCAAAATCTTGAGTACACACAGGGGCAGGCATGAGTCAGCGTTGGCCTTCCAGAATAGGGAGGCACTTCTTTTGATTTTCTTTTGACCAGGCAAAGCCTGGAGATTTGGGAGGAAATAGAGAGAGGTGGGAGGAGGCCAGCTTTGGGGAGAGGAGGCGAACTCACACTGATGACAAGGGCATTACCTCTGATAGGTGGAATGACATCAAAGAAAAATATCACAGATTGCACAACCATTTCATTTGGAGGTTAAGCCACAATGCACAGACCCTCTGTGGGAGTAACAGGGATTCCTGTGGTAGGAAAAGGGCAGGAACTTTTCCTCTTAGCTGGCATCCTGTTGGAGCGCCGAAAGACGCATTAAGAGGGAAAGAAAGACACCCCTGTGGTAAGCCCAGCCAGGCTGCGGTGGGCTCATGTAGGCTTCAGCTTCAAGATGGCTATTAATTTCTTCCCTTATAATACGCTGAATTGCCTGTTATTAACCGCCAAACAATTACTTGGTCTAACTTTGCAGCAGGAAACGAAAACATTTTGGGAAGTCTTTGTTTAAGATGATCGTAATGATGGTGGTAAATAATAAATAATGGTTGAGCCATAGGGGGAAAGGGAGTCAGAATTACCTGCATGCTTCCGTCTCTTAGGGGGAATGCGGTGTGGGGGCATTTGTGGCTCTGTTTTCATTTGTCTTGATGGACTTCTAGGATACTTGTTTGGTAGGAATTTCTTTGAGGGAAGACAGAATAGATGGGAGTCGGGAGTCTAGGAGCTTCGCTGCTAGGATGCTCAGCCTGCACCTGCTCACAGGCTGCCTCAGGGCGAGGTGGGTCTAATGCTGGTTCCATCTGTATTTCTACTCTCTTGAAATTCTTGTTTGAAAAAGTCTGTATATGGGTGCATGTCTCTGCATGTGTATGTCTGATGTCGAGGTGGGGAATAGCTAAGTCGATGTAGACTAGAGGACAACCTGATAGAGTCCTAATTCCGGGCCACTGGGCTTGTGTGGCAATGAGCCGTCTTACTTACCCCCATATTGAAATTCTTGATAATGTTTAGCAAGCCCTACTCCCCCTTTTTATTTTGTGCTGGATCCCGTATCTTCCGAGCTAAGCACTTAGTCCTGCTAAACCTTCCTGGTGGTGGTAACAGAGTGTTTAGCTTTCAGCGAGTGTGCTAGCAGACTGAGTCTCAGCCACCCAGTGTGTAATTAAAGTCTACACTCTTATCAACATACAGATCAGTCTATCAATGTTTCAGGATTGTTCCTTTTGAGAAAGGTCATTTACTTAAGGAGCTATATGCCAAATAACCTGTTTGACTTATTTTTTGAAAAAAAAAACTATTCAGTTGGTTATTTATACATCAAATATAAACCATCAATGACTTGAGACTATGAGAAGACTGAGTAATGGTTTAGTTGTGTATGTGTTAGTGTATAGTTCTATTGAAAAGAGGTGGTAGAACTGGCAGAGTCCCCCGGATGCTAAGGTCCGAACACTTAGGAGGGTTGAGGTGCATTCCTAGACCTCCCTGGGAGATTTCGGACACACTTCCAGAGTAGCCTTAGCCTCCATGAAGGAGGTTCCCTGTCACCACTGCCATGGCGAAAGGGAAAGGCCTTTAAATGATCCTGTAGCTGGGCTTGGTTATGTACTGGCCAGTGAGAGAGAGCGTACCATTCGCGCCATGTTGCTTTGTGGCTGATTCCCTTTGCTTCTTTGAACACTCTTCCCAGCTCTTTCTAAACAGTTCTGGTGTTAAAAGCGATGTTGTCTTTCCTGCCTCAGGGTGGCCATTTTCAAGAAAATAACTGTCACTCTGACCATGTGAGTCTTGCCTATACAAAACTACAAGTATAATTTCATTTTTCTAGGTGATAACCTTGCATTGTGACAAGACAAAGGACCATTGTGATTTCTCTTCTTCTTTTCTTTTTTTGAACAATTGAGATTCGGCGTTTCTTTACACACTTTAAGCCGTGTTTATGTAATGCTGCTTTTATACATTAAGTTCTGTGGCTTTGCGCTGTCAGTTCTGCAGTGACATGGGTGGTATAGAGTGCTTGGTGAAGCTGGCTACTAGGTCATGGAAAGAGAAGAAGATTATATATAGTTCATGTGAAAGTTTGGGCTCAAATGCCGTCTTCCTGTTGCTGTAATGGAATTCTGAATTCCCCAAAGAGAAAAGTCCTAGTATTGATTTTATATGTGCATTGCCCTGAATGCTTCCTTTTGATCCACCTTGCCAAGGGAAGGGGACTTGGGATAGTGGGTCCCTGGTCCCTTTTGCTTCTGCCTGGGAATGACACCATGCCTTGCCCTGCATCTGGACTTGCTGCCACAGTACACAGCCTTGACTGTCCCTGCTGAGACGGACTGAATCTTACATTTGGCTTCTGAGTCCCTGAAGCAGAGTGGTAACTAAGCTGCCTGAGAGGTCTGTGTGTGAACTTCAGAGTTTTCCTTGCTTGCACATAGCTCTTGTGTCAGAGTTTACCTAATTTAATTATTTCAAATGGATACAGTTAATTTTTAATTAGTATTTCTGTCAGAGAAACTTAAATTTGTTTACTATTACATTTATTTTTTTAGGATGTGCATGTGAGTTTGGACGTGCCCTGCTATGTATGTGGAGGTCACTTGGAGACTTCCCCAAATCTGGTGATTTTTCCCTTCCTCCCTGGGAGTCCTGAGAATCAAATTTGGGATGTCAGGCGTGGTGCTAAACATCCTTATTCACTGAGCCATCTTGCCAGCTTTCATGGGAACTTTAAAAAATGTGTTTATTTTAGTGTGTGTGTGTGTGTGTGTGTGTGTGTGTGTGTGTGTGTTTTGCCTGCATGTATGAATGTACACCACATGTGTGCCTAATGCCTGCAGAGGCTGGAAGAGGGCATTGGGTACCCTGGAACTGAAGTTAGATATGCTTGTAAATTTCCATGGGATGCGGATCCTGGGGATTGAACCTGGGTACTCTGGAAGACTAGCCAGTGCCCTTAACCACCGAGCTACCTCTCCAGCCCTACTCACCAGCGGTTTTCCACTTTCCCCGAATGTTATATTGCCAAGAATAAAAACTTGCCAAAATAACCCCGCAAGGCTCTGGTTTGGTGTCAAAAATAGAAACTAGACAGTGTTGGGGAGGTATGGGAGACCCATTAGCATCATGCTGAGGCTGCCTGAAAGAGGACCCGTCAAAAAGTATCTCCTGGTGTGACTCCTTGGCCATCAATGTCGTATCGATGGCGGGCCCATACCTCTGGAGGAATAGGCCGTTTTCTTCGCGAGCCCTGCCTTGAGGGATGAGATCTGGAAGGTGCCGAGAAAGCACCTTCCCTTGTTACACTCTCAGACTCCTCCATTATAATCATTCCTTTAGATTTATATTTCGATTTTGTTCAGTAATTACCTATTTAAATGTAAATTGCTCTGTAACCTTTTAGTAGTCTCCTAAAGATTGCTTTTCCTTCTTATTGGGACTAACTTTCCACCAAAGATCAGAGACTAGACATCCGACCGTGGAAAGGTTCAAAGAAGTCCGTAAAGCAAATGTTACACTCTCCTCAGTTGACTTAAAGAAGTAGGGTCTTCTTCAGGATGTTTTTTTAATATTTATTTATTTATTATGTATACAATAGTCTGTCTGTGTGGATGCCTGCAGGCCAGAAGTGGGCACCAGACCCCATTACAGATGGTTGTGAGCCACCATGTGGTTGCTGGGAATTGAACTCAGGACCTTTAGAAGAGCAGACAGTGCTCTTAACCACTGAGCCATCTCTCCAGCCCCCAGGATTTCTTTAAGCCTAGAGTAGCTCCTTCTTCTGTCTTTTTTTCCCCACTTTTTCACTACCACACATTCTACAACGCTCACATCAAATCTCAACACGTTTGAGCCCAGCCCAAGTGCTAAAGGCTCCATTGCTCACTGAAGTCCCCAGACCGGCACACTCTTGGCCCTTCTAAAATGAACTTACCCCTTCTTCTAGACACCAGGGGAATGGTGTGAAGCCAGGAAACCAAACACCATAGACTATGGCAGAAAACAGGAAAGCGAGGGCCACAGTGTAAGTTTCTGTAAGCTGATTGCGCAAGAACATTCCTCGTGCAACCCAGCTGGGAGAGGTAGCATTCCAACTCCCCAGACTTGGCCCAGTGACACCCTGCCTTGTTCCCGTACACATGAGTCACTGCAACAGTCAGACAGGAAGCTCGGCGAGGTGTGGACCCAGAAAAAATCAAAAGAGAAATCATTTCTTTCCTTTCTAGCCCTAGTCTCCAGCTCTCCTGGAACTATTTCTTCGCCTGCCCTAGCTGGCTGTGAAGTGGGCAGGGAGGATCGAGCATCATTTCTGCAGAGCATAGCGCTAACTCAGCATTTAGTAACTCAGCACCTCTGGCACAGATTACGGCTTAGCACAATTTATGACCGTCCATTGTTTCTACATCCACTGTGAGGCTTCGGTGGCACCGCGCTGGCAAAGGGACACACTGCCACAATGAGAAGTGTGCTGTGGTGCTGGACTTTAGTCTTCTACCCCAGTGCCAGGTGACATGAGGTGGCCTCCTTGACTCCTAGTGTACTACATTTTCCTGTCCAGGTTAGAGGTGAGGGGGAGGTAGTGGCAGGTGATGAGTCTTCCTTCCCAGAAGGGTTGCTGAGTATTCTTGGTAAAAAATCAGATGGTTTAGAACCCATGGGGCATTGATGGGCCAGACATCGTGAAGCTTTAGTGCCTTCCCCTTGTCTTTTTTGTTCTGTTTTATTTCTGTTGATTGAGACAGTCCTCTTTGTAGCCCTGGCAGTCCTGGAACTCGCTTTGTATACCAAGCTGACCTTGAACTCAGAGATCCTCCGGCCTTTGCCTCCTGAGTGCTGGGATTAGAGGCATGTGCCACCACTGCCTGGCCTTTTTTTCTTCAGTTTTTTAAAAAATTAAAATATAATTACATTTTTTACCTTTCCTCTTCTTCCTTCTAACCCTTTCTATATCCCTCTTTCTATAGCTGTTTGTCAAATTCATGACCCTTTTCATTTTATGTCTATATATATAGAGACACACACACATATATAACATGTGTATACATATAATATATATGTATATATTATAGTTACATAGTTAGGCACGTGCAGGCTTGTGTATCTGTGCCTAACTATGTAAACACAGCCTGCTGAGTCTGAGTTCATTTAGTGTTACCTATATGTATATGATTCAGGCTGACCACTTGTATTTGATAACCAATTAGGGGATCTCATCCCTAGACAAGTCTTATTTATCCTGATCCCAACATTCCTTAGTTGACTGTAACGCTTTCTCTAGGGGTGAGGCCCCATGAGATTCCCCATTTCTATGTTAGAATGCCTATGGTATTGTCATTGTTCATGTCTTGTTTTGGCAGCCATACAGGTAAAATATCTCGACAGTTCTAGGGGTTAGAATCTCATGGCAGATTTCCTGATCTTCTGGCTCTTTCAACCTTCTGTCCTCTCTTGTTCAGTGTTCCCAAACCTTAAGGGCAGGAGTTGTGCTGTACTTGCCCCCTTTCTTCCTTGTACATTCAAAATGAAGAAGAGTTCTTCAAGCAAACTGAAATGCCCAGAACTGGAGTGAAGGGCACCACCATTACTCCTTAAAACATTTCTCATGCTGTGATAGGTTTGCTTGGAACTGAAACTTTGGTGATTATTGAATTCCCTATTTACTTGATTTTAATGATGTAGGGTTATCTTGGGAATTGTCAGAATGTCACGATCATCATCCTGGCTCCCCTGTCAGATTGGCTCATACTCTGTGAGCAAAGCCAAATATTTGTGTGGCGTCCTGAAGCGAAAAGAAGCGGGACACCGGTGTACTGCCCCGTGGGAGCTGCCCAACACTGCGCTGTCCATACGATCTCTTCTAGTGGACTACATGAGTTGTGAAAGAAGGTCCAGGGGACAGGGAGAAATGACACTGGCTGGTCCTCTTAGGTAACCTCCAACCATATTCGTCAGAGGCTTAAATAATAGAGTTCACTCTCTCCCACATGAAAAAGAAAAGACGGCCGGGGGAGGGACTCGGTAGGACATGAAGGTGAAATCTAGATAGTGGAAGTCATAATTCGGGTCACATTTGAAGCTATAAAGCTTGGCTGTCGCTGTTGGTGACCACTGGCCTAAGGACACGCACTGGTTCGGAAACTTCCTCTGAACTGTTTTGCTTGAGAAAGAAAAAATAATAAAACCCCCACACCGAATGGAAAGTTTGGGTCGCAGGTGTAAACCCTTAGGCTCTGTTTCCTCAGTGAGCTCAGTGCTGGTCTCAAGGACAAAGAGAAAGGGAAGGAGTTTCACATTGAAACCAGAGTCGGGATGGCTGTGACCACGGTCCCTGTGAGCATCTGGGGTCAGTGGGGAGAAGAGAGCAGCGGCCTTGGAGTCAAAGTGCCTGTCCTTCTCCTGCTGTGATGGGTTTGGCTCTCCTTGAGAGTTCTTTCTCTGTGAGGCGTTAAGGGTTAGCTGCATGGGGACTGGTAGTTAATTTGAGCCCATGGGCCTCTCTCCCCTTGCGTGGGATTCTATCTGTAACACTCTACTCTGTGAGTTTAGCTGAACTGGCCCCGGCAGCCAGCGCAGGCCCGAGTTACTGGAGTGCACTGTGGGAAGCTGTGGGAAGCTGTGGCTGTTCGCCGCCTCCAATGAGAGGTGCTTCTGGGAAGCTGTGTCCAGAATCCTCTGTGGTGATAATTCCTCTGCAAGACTAAGAGATTTGTCCCCCGAGGGAAGACAGACGATGGTTTAGAAGGTGTACTACTGCCAAGGCTTGCCAAAAGAGCATTCTTGCTCTTTCTAGTTTGTTCTGGGCTAGGGGTAATATGGTCCCTGTCATCCCCACCAGAGGATGTGGCAGGGAGCCCCAGTTGTGAGAGGTGATGAAGCACGCACTCTCGAAGTGGGTCCCCAAACTTTCTTCATAGCTCCTACATCGCTGGGGCTGAAGCCAAAGCAGCCAGGGCTTCTGAGATTAGGATATGAGTAGTAGGCCTAACATGTTTTCTTGCCACTCTTTAAAATCCCCGGAATGTTCCCATGATCCTTCTCCGCAGTCACCGCTTCTTGTTTAAAGGTTTATATTAAAGTTTCCTGAAAGCTCTTCTGAGCTTTGAAATGGTTTTCTTAATGCTTCCAGCCTCCTCCCCATGATGTTGTTCAACCTTGATCTCATGTGAGGCACCTGGTACCTCATGGGACCTACAGTTAGATTCGCAGACATCGCTTGCTGGATGTGTCTGTATGACGTCATGTCAATGTTGGCAACTTTAAATCATCTTCACAAGCCAAGTCCATATGTGTACTCACGTAGAACGTCAGGACTGCCACAGTTTGCCAGGGAGTATTTGGGGAGATACCCTGAAAATAGTTTCATTTTAAAATTCTATTTTTTCTGATAATATAAGAAATAAGCTATCATTGAAGTAATTAGAATTTTAATGATAAAAATATTTATAGCCAGGCAGTGGTGGCACATAGCTTTAATCCTAGCACTTGGGGGGTCAGAGACAGGTGGATCTCTGTGAGTTCGAGGCCAGCCTGGTCTATTAGTTTCTAGACAGGCTCCAAAGCTACAGAGAAACCCTGTCTCAAAAAACCAACCAACCAACCAACCAAAGAAACAAAAACTTTATTTGTAAATGGCCCTTCACAGTGTGTGTGTGTGTGTGTGTGTGTGTGTGTGTGTGTGTATGTTGTGTGTGTAAAGAAGGAGGTTGTATATGGCTTGAAATATACATGAGTTTTATATATTATTCTAAAACTTTTTTAGTTTAGAAATATGACATTTATATGATACTTATTTTGCTAAAGAAATGACCAAGCTGAAGTATCTCGAAAGCATTGGGGCTAGAGAAATGGCTTAGTGGGAAAGAACACTGACTCTCCAGCTTTGATTCCCAGCACCTACATGATGTCTAACAAAGTGTCCACACCCTCTGCCGGCCTCCGTGGGCACCAGCCATGCATCTGGCGCACAAATGTGCATGCGGACGAAACACTCAGGAAATATTTTACAGGATACTTTGAGATATATTCTGGAGCAAAACTTTTTTTTTTCTGCTTTAGAATTGCAAGCTGTAAAACCTGGCTGCCTCTGTCTCTTGGTCTGATTCCAGCACACTTCCCGGAGGAGAATGCAGAGCTCTGGAGAGTGTGTGGCACATTCAGGGGCACACTGGCAGCTGATGACAGGACAGGAGATAGAACCCAGGGGCCCTGCCAACCTGCCAGCTGTGTCTTCTCACCGGCACACATCTCCATGAAGGGTTTCTCTTTATTCCCGTGAATGAGCTCCGGGTTCATGAATGTTTTGAGTCTCAGCACAATAATAGCAGAAGTGTAAGCCGCTATAAATCTAAAGAATGGGTCTGCGAGTCTCTGCGAAGAAGAGACTAGGACTTGGTTTAACTGAGGCCCCTGAGGTGCTTATTGCAGAAGTGTGTGGCTACATAGCAGGGATACTAGGTAATGCTGTCTGACATAACAAGCAGCAGCAGCAGCTTCTTCTCCTCTTCCTCTTCATCCTCCTCCTTTTTCTCCTCCTCTTCCTTCTCCTCCTCCTCTTCCTCCTCCTCCCCTTCTTCCTCTTCTTCCTCCTCCTTTCCTCCTCTTCTTCCTTCCTCCTCTTTCTTTCTTTTCGTCAGTCTCTGAGAGGTTTGGGGAGTGGTATTTCCCCTGAACTTGCGATTAAGTTGGGGGAACCCAGGAACCCCGTTGCTCCAGAAGGGCCGCGCTACAGTTCATCTCGTACGGAGCCTGGGAACTTTTTGCATGGGAAGGCTTGCTATGAGTTTGGACTCTATTCAGAATGACAAGAGAATTTAGTAACAGAGCAGGATTTGTCCCATTCATTCACGTGATTTCTCAATGGAGAATAAAAATGGCAGTCCCAAAACTTTACTTTTTTTTAAAGGCAGGGCCTCATCGTGTAGCTCAGGCTGGCATGGGACTCACTATGTAGTCCAGGCTGACCTTAAACTCAGTCTCTCCCTCCCTGATATAGGGAGTAAATGTATTCATTGTTATAGACAGCCTTCTGTCCTAAACCACACAAACAAGAGGGTGCTTGCCTGTTTCTCTTTTCTCCCCATCTTGTCTAGTTTCATTTTTATTCCTTCATTTGTTTTGGAGACAGTGTCTTTTTATGTAGCCCTAACTGTCCTCGAACTCGCAGAGATCTGTCCAGCTCTGCTTTCCAAGTGCTGGGATTAAAGATGTGCACCAAGATGCCCAGGTTCCTTTCTTCCTTTCTGATCCTTTCTTCTGCGGATTTCCTCCTGCGAAACCACTCCTCCACACCTCTTCTGAATGCTGCCAGTTCTTTATTCTCTGCTGGGAAGACATGAGTGTTAGCATGCCAGATTTAGACCATAGTTTTTGTAGTGTGTTTGTGTGTGTGTGTGTGTGTGTGTGTGTGTGTCTTTGTGTGTGTATCTTGACATTTTAGTGACCTCAGGGTCTAACCACATTCTCCACAAAAGAAAAGTTTTGAAGACTTGCAGAAGAGAATTGGTCAAGAGGTTACCCTATGCAGGACACATTGGAATTCTGTGCATGTGTAGCCTGAAGCAGAAAAGTGCTGAGCTGCTTTCAAGGCTCTGAAAATATGCACAAGTATTTGGTGACAACCTCAGAACTCTGCTTAGCTGTCTTTGATTTCAAAGATATCCCTAGGGCCGGTGAATAAATTACAGATGCTTTCTAAAAAATATTATTTAATGCTTATATTAAATAATTGATTCTCGATTGTGTGGGCTAATCAAGTTATTGCTACATTGGCTTAATTTCCTCTGCTCACATTTACGATACTACTTTGTTTAAATGGGTGATGATAGGATCTTTTGTTATTCTGTATAAAGGAAACACTTTTTGACCCACCGGAGTGAGGCTGCAGCCGTAAACTGTTCCTGGTTTCTTTAGCTGAGTAATGGTTATCCCCTCTCTTGCCTAGATTACAACCTGTAGAGTGCTTTTCTCTGTATTTAGTATCTGACATGTGAGACCTCTCTTCAGGAGTGTATTGACTGCATCCCCAAAGATGCTATTTGGAGCTTGCCCTCAGTGATGTCCTAAGTGGTACCTTGAAATCCTATAAGAACTCAGAAGAATAGCATTCTTTGTATTCTTAGTCCGGTTTCGTCTGCACAGGTGACTGCATAGTGCTTGCTTAAGAAGAGAATTACTTATAACTGAAAATTACAATTATAGCCATTTTTAACTAAGACTTTTCATTTCTCTCTCTTATCACTATCCTTTAGATTTTTTTTTTTAATATAAAAGTCTTTTGTTTTTAAATGTATGGTCTCCTGGAGCCTGAAAATTCAGGAAGAGCTAGTTGTCACCATCAATCCTAATTTCTCCCTCTTTTATTGAAATGCGCAGATGGCCAGACTTTGGAATTTCTCCTGCTCTGAGAACCCAGAGGGCTAGGGGGTCAAATTCAGAAACGCTGGGCTATTGTGCCTACGGTTGTTGCTGCTCCCTCCGTCTTCACAGCTGCATCTGCCATATTTGCGTGACAGATATGGAATGAATGTGGAGGGCACGTTTGTTTTCCACGCAGCATATCCTAGGATGTTGTTCAGAAGGGGAGGAAGTTAACAGGCTCATTTCCCCCATTTCAACAAGTACATTCCTCTGACTGTCATAGACGCCCATCGGAGCCACGGCTTTCCTTGGGGTCTTTGAAATTGATTAGCATCTCTGATGAGCCTTTAAGTTTTATGATAATGGTGGTATCATTTATCTCCCCCCTTTCCTTTTTTATTTGAGATATTGGAAGTAGGTCAGCTGTGTGCCAGTTTCAGCTGGCACATTTTAAATGACGAAGGGTATTAGTTTGTTCGGATCTGTTGCTTTCCCGAAAAGAAAAGAAAAGAAAAGGAAAGAAAAAAAGAGCTAATATCCTCTCTAAGAGAGGCTCTACTCACTCAAGTTTTCAATAAATCAGTTACACTGATATGCTTGCTGTGTGACAGACTGCAACCAAACCTCATTATTCATACATGTCTGTGTGATGGTACCGAATCAATTTGTGCTGTATCCATTTTGCACTCATGGATAGTTCACGGTCCCTTATGAGCAGCAATAGTCAGCAGGCAATAATGGGACACACGAAGCAGAAATGGATGGGGCCCATAATCCTTTGCTTCGTGGTGCAAGATCCAATTCTTTTTTTCTTTCTTTCTTTTTTTTTTTCGAGACAGGGTTTCCCTGTAGTTTCTAGAGCCTGTCCTGGAGCTAGCTCTTGTAGACCAGGCTGGCCTCGAACTCAGAGATCTGCCTGCCTCTGCCTCCCGAGTGCTGGGATTAAAGGCATGCGCCACCACCACCCAGCAAGATCCAATTCTTAAATTCATTTTTAGTACCTTTTTTTTTTTAAAAAAAAATAATTCTCATGTCGTCATCATGAGGTTGGTGTCAGCAAAACCACAGAGCAGGCACTTTTGAAAGTTCTAGAGTTTATTTGGCTTTTAGCCTTCTGTGGATTGTTAGCCAGTCCATACTTACTGAGTGTTAGGGCAGGTCATTCCCACATGTAACTCCTCATCGACAATAGTAGACTCTCTATAATGCAGTAAACTTTTCTCATTGAAGAAAACCATAGCAGCTAGAAAAGTTAAAAGTGCACCCAAATGCGTTCCCTTTAGAATGGCCGGCCGGCTCCTAGGCCTGCAGAAGGGGGATTAGGAGATGGTGGTATTTACATGTGGCTGAACATAATGAGGTTTTAGAGATGGCAGACAGTGATGGCCACTAAATTAGGGAACTCCAGTAAGGTTCTGTCCCCAGGTCTCCTCAGTGGGATTCCAGACAGTGCGGTCCACCGAGGGATCGCTCCTAACCGACCCTCTGTCCGCGGAGATTCCCTCCACCGGTGCCACGGCAGGACCGCTCTGATCTGCTGTACTCTCTACATGGTGATTTCTTAGAGAAAGTACCAGCTCCTTGGTCTTCAGTCATGTCACCCACAGTGATCCTGGAGGTGACATCCTCATCTCTGCCCTGGGATTCGGGAACACAGTCTTCTCTTGTGCTGCCGTTTTTAACTCTGGGGATCTTTGATGCCCAAGTCTACCTCTGCAAGATGACAGCTTCTCAGCTCTCTGACACTGGTGTGTGCAAATTGATCTCCAAGCACATCTCCACGCCAGCCTCTGTTTGTAGTCCTGGTTTTTTTTATTGATCCCTAGAACATTTCTTTTCTTCTTTTTTTTTTTCCTGTATCCAGAGCAATATTAAAAAAAGAAATGTTCCTACTGATATCTTAAAACCTTCTTAATTTCAAAGTAATTGTGAAAGGAGAAACGCTTCTTAGGTCAGACAACAAAGAGTTGTCAGTGTGCATTTATGAAAAAGCATATCTCATTGTCAACATAAAAAAAATCAAGAATTGTACTTAGAGTCCTTTGTAGAGAATCAAATGTAAGAAGAGAATGATCTCGAATGAATTCATTAAAATATCAGCAAAACTCTGAAGTTTACAAAAAAAAAGACTAAATTATTCTGTTTTTCCCCAGTTAGTATGATGGGTGATTAAAATTTCTATTGCATAAAAGACAAGGCTGTGGGAAAAAAAAATATACCTCCTAAAATGCTCACTCTTCCACAGAGGGGCTCGATCACTTTTTTTTTTTTTAAAGTTTTTAAATTGGTTTGTGAAGGGAATTCTAGGCTTAGCTTCTCCTACAATCTGAGCAAATAATTCATGGTACTGATCCATAATAAGGTTTTCTTCTTTTTTTTTTTTTTTTTTTTTTTTTTGGTTTTTCGAGACAGGGTTTCTCTGCAGCTTTAGAGCCTGTCCTGGAGCTAGCTCTTGTAGACCAGGCTGGTCTCGAACTCACAGAGATCCGCCTGCCTCTGCCTTCCAGGTGCTGGGATTAAAGGCGTACGCCACCACCGCCCGGCCATAATAAGGTTTTCTAGCATTCATTTCCGCACAAGAAAACCATTGTATGCAGTGTTCCCTTGGAGCTGGGATTGCCAGTCCACCGAGAGGCTTTAGTAGTCCACTCCGCAGGCGCCTGGCTTCTCTTTTCTGCCTTTGTTGCTTGTGCTGTCCACACCCCTGGAATGTCTCTGCTGACTTCGTGTCTAAAATCAGAGAAAGCATACTCCTGTGCAAACTTCGACTCTGGCAAGCCTTTTCTGATCTCCAAGGCTCTATGCAGCCTCCCACTTACATACCGCAAAATTAGAAGTTCATGGCTCTGTCCCTATGGTGGGACTGAATTCTCCTTGTCGTTACTTCCTTGCTGTCCCACGTGACGTCCGGCCCACAAAGCTCAGCACAAACTTTTGAATAATCAGTCAACATATTTACTATGAAGAGCACACGAGACTACTGCTGAAAACTATTTTTAAAAAAGTGTAAAAGATGAGAGAAACAAACACACTAAGAATACCTTACCCTCACAGAGCATTGCCTTTCTGTCTTAGCTCCCTGCAGCTAACTCTAATAATAAATACGATACCCAAAGCCATGCCATTCACACAGAGCAGCATGTGACTTGAAGGTCAGAATTGTTGACCAGAACACGTTTCAGAATGTCTTCTCTTCTCAGTTACTTCATCTGCAAAGCGAGAATAAACGGCTTCAGCTCCACATCGGTGCTCTGAGGGCTGAGGAGGAATTACAGTGAGAAATGCAAAGAAGATACATTCTGATGACTCGTGCTAAGTCAGACATGTGCTACGTCAGGCATGTGCTAAGTCAGACATGTGCTAAGTCAGACTTGTGCTGTCAGACATGTGCTAAGTCAGATGTGCTAAGTCAGACATGTGCTAAGTCAGACTTGTGCTAAGTCACACTTGTGCTAAGTCACTGTGTTTTGTTTTCTCGTTTATTTATTTATATGTGTTTGGGGGGGTATTAAGACGAGCATGTGGAGGTCAGGAATCAATTTGTGGGGCCAGTTTTCTTCTTTCACTATATGAACTTGGGGACCTAACTCAGGTCTTTAGGCTTAGTGGCAGGATCCTTTACCACTGACTGACCCATCTTCCCCACACTCCACACCCTTTAAATTTAATTTGACTTCTCAGAACAATTCAAAATTTCCTTCCTGCTCAAAGCATTCTCTAAAGTTAACTGTTTTTTTATAAAGTTAGCTAAATAGCTTTTCTAAACTACATTATAAAGCTATAGCTAATAGGTCAGGGAACAGTTAAAGGAGGCTCGGTTTTGGTTTGTTTGTAGTGTGTTTGCTGAAGGCTGGCTGGTTCCTGCCTCTTTGGTGTGCTGGTTTAACTGGCAAATGATGGTTCTTTTGGAGAGGATAACAGATCGATCGCTGATGAACATTCAAGGAGAAAAGAAAATCATAAAAGTGGCGTTTCTTTCGGCAACGTTTGGCACATCAAATTCTTGTATTTTAAGCCTATTACAGATGCCAGCAAAGGGGTCCAGCAGTTGACTGGTTCAACTGGGGCTGTTGGGTGTTAGGCTGATGGCAGGGCCTGGCTGCAAACAGAAAGAAAGGAAGCACATGACGTTTGACCTGCAGAAGGGACTTTTCTGCCTGGAAATCCAGGAAGCATGAGGCATGGGGTGTACAAGAGCTGGGTTACGCGGTTACCTGGGAATGTCCTTGGAATGTACCAGCAACATGAATCCTTATAAGAAATAGATTTAAGTTTCTTCCTCCGAATTCTTGCAAAGCCATCTTGGATAAAGGGTGTTTCCTACTAAAAAACTCACTTGGACAGGTGGGGAAGCAGGAGGTTATAAAGAGCTCCCCTAAACCCCCACTCCTACTCCCCACCAGGCAGCAAAGAGACTGGGTGCATCTTCTGGGACCGGCGTGGTTTGCTCTTCTACCCCATACGCCCCCGACTCCCAACTATTAGCACAGTTGCAGCAACCCTTGATTTCAAAACATCTTTTCTTAAAATAAGATGCTTCTCGGTTCTCCAGAGGCTCAGCAAGATCAGAAAGGATTTTGCTCTTGTGTGCTGGTGGCTACACATGCCACTTTTTACACCTCTCCCAGAGTTACAGTGCTTTGCGTGTTAGGACAAGCCTTCCTGGATTGAGGACAGTGCATGAACAGCTGGCTTCTTCGAGCGCCCGTGTGCACTGCCCTGGTGTTACTAAACAATCATTACTCACATCTTTTCCTTTTCTCCGGTGCTTAAGCAAGTTTCTGCATGTTCACAGAGAGGAATTCAGAAATGGCTCAGAGCACACTGGGAGAAAAAAATCTGCATGGCACCCTCATTCGTTGATCTTAAATTAACTTTAGCTTGATGTGTACGGTACCGACACGACCCCTCCTTAGCCCTCCCTGTCGCGGTGTTTTCAATTAAGGCCACCAAGTCAGAGGAGGAGTTAATATCTTTGACATTGTATTATGTCAGTCAAAGCTAAAACTATGCTAATCAGACATCAGATAAACATGAACCATTTCCAAAGAGAGGCTGGTGCTTTCTTTGTGGGAAGCATTCAAAACCTGGTGTAGCTGCACCCAGACAGGAAATCTGAGTATTAAAGTTGTCTGAACATATGCTCATGCTGACTGGACCAGTGTTAGCCTTTCCAGATCGTCACGTGCCTTGTGAAAAATAGAGTAATTCACACTGAGTAAAGTGAAGAGAATTGTCCGTTACCAACTTGCAGCAACGAGCCCAAATGCCCAAGAAAGAAATACTGGGTGATTTATTACATATCCGTGTGATTTCCTTTAGTGATAGGAGAAACATTGAAGACGGACTGAAGTGGTTCCTCTTCCAATCAAACAAATACTGAGAGAGTTTTTGATTTAAAAAATAGCATCCTTTTCAAAACTTGTACATTATATATACAGCCTTCTTCAGTTAAAGGTTTTCAAAGAAAACTCGGCACATTTGAATACCAAATATCCGTTATTTCTATTCCCCAGTGTGGGCTGGTTAGTAATTCTGGATCCCATAAAGAATTTCAAAAATGTGCCAGCTTAAGGAGGTCAGAGGTCAAAACTCAGAGGTGTTTCATGTGCTTTCACCCCACCCCCATCTTATTGATAGGCTGTTGACATGGGTCTTCTGTGAATTCCAGAGCCCTATTCCTGTCTGCCTGAGCGGAGGAGAAGTAAGCGCTCAGATTTCAGGATGTAAAGTTTTGTTTAATTTCAGTCAATCATTTGTTGATGTCAAGTGTACCAGATGAAACGCATCCCCTGAATGAGCCTTGCGATCTTTGGGTCTGTGCATATAAATCGTCTGCCTGGCCTTGACACCATATCCAACAAGCCCTGCTGACACTGACGGGGACCAGATGTGTAAGGCCGTGGAAAAGACATTAGGTTTTGACACTAACTGACTGACAGTTACATTTGGAGGCACCAGGCGAAGAAGGCTGGAGACTTGGTCCAGTCTGGCAGGTAGATGGAGATCTGTGTGTAATGTTATCAGATGTTTTAAACACTTCACTGTGGCTAAAAGCGTCTCCATCCCTGGGCCTGAGTTTGAGCTCCTCAGACTCAGGACTCCAGTCGCTTGCTCTGCTCACTCTAATTTTTATAACCACATTAGGAAGAAGGTTTAAGAAGCAAAAATCAAACTTGCGAGGCATTTACAAAGTTATTCTCACTCCAGCATGTTCTTTCTTATTCTAGCCCGGTTGTACTGTGTAATGTACTAAGCATGACAAATATATAAACACAGAGGAATGTCTTTAGTAGCATTTGGGGGAGTAAATGTTACCTTTTGCATTTTGAATTCCCCCCCCCAGATTTTCACCTTTAAGAAATTAAATGTTCGGGGATCATAAATCCTGGGTTTAAACATTTTCACAAAGGAGTAGTAAAGGAAAAGATTCTTGGCACAAACTCCTGAGACAAAAAGAGTCATTTTAACCTGAAGGTGAAGGGAGCAGGAAGATCCGAACGCAGGGCCTTGGGAATTGAACTTGGCTGGTTTTAATGTAATGCTTTTGATAACTGGATCTTTATTCTGTATTCCAAAAATGAACATGGGATTTTAACATTTTTTTTTCAAGTCTTTTGGTGAGAAGAGAGTAGAAAATGTTGACTCACAATTTATTAAGCAATTTATTGTTTTTGCTGTAAAGTAACTTAAGACAACTGCTCCAGAAAGAATTAGGGTTTTCCCAGTGACACATTTTCACTCCAGGGAACCTGGCTAGCCATATCTGTTTTGCTTTGCATAAATGCGGCCGGAGTAACAGAAGGAAAATGCCCATGCTAATTATGAGGGTAGTTTGCTTTGGTTCCTGTTGGTGACATTAATGTTGTAACAGTGGGTTAATGGGGGACCTTGTATCTGTCTGCTCTTCCCCCACCTCCATTGGCACCTTTGCCTGAGGGCTGCTGAGAGTTCATGATTGTAATCAAACCCATCACAGTCAGAGGAGACAGTGGGCCAGGTTAAGCCTCTGCTGATCTCCTGTGCGGCCCTTAGCCTCAGATGGCCTTGAGCACTCTTAAATCATATCAACAAGTGTGCCAAGAATATACCTGCCCGACTCCATCATTCTGAAGCCAGCAGGGTCTGCCCGTCTCCTCTGAAACTACCTGAGTTTGTGCAATCTGGCTCGTTTTAAATTGTGACCACAAGGTATTGACATTTCCCAAAGTATAAAGTTGGCAAATTCCATGGCAAGTGCCATTTTTAAAATCACCTAGGCTCGTGAAATCAGTTACCTATAAATAGCTTTTTATTTGCTTCTGTATGTTTGCTCTTCTGGAATTCACTTCCTATAAATCTATTTCCACATAAAATGACATACATATGTTACAGAAGAAAGAGTTCATATACAACAGGCTCAGATGTCTTAAGTTATTACTTAGAATAAGATAAGATAGTACATGTTCAAGTGAAATAAAATTTGTTCTGATATGATATTATATTAGTCAAAGACATTGCCTAATTTACCAAATATCTGCATATTTTTAATGAAGAGAACAATGGCTTTTGTAACCTTTACTTTTTTTTTAATTTGCTTTATTTCTGTGAGTCTTGCCTGTGTGTACGTCTGTGTACCACATGTGTGCCTGGTGCCCAGAGGTCAGAAGAGGATGTCTGATGCCCTGGCACTAGAGTTTCAGATGGTCCTGAGTCACCATGTGGGTGCTGGAAACTGCATCCAGGTCTTCTGCAAGAGCGGTGGATGTTCTTCATCACTGAGCTATCTTTCCAGATCCAATATATTTCCTTCTGAATACTTTACACTTCTAGAACTTAATTGAGAATATGGCTATGCCCCAAGAGTACTATTAAGTATAGATTGTACATCACAATCTCCAATCTAATGATAGATTATCCAGTTAAAAGTAAAGTACCTTTAGAGCCATGGTTTTGCATGCATTTAATCTCAGCACTTGGGAGGCAGAGGCAGGTGCATCACTGAGTTTGATGCCAGCCTATTTTACAGAACAAGTTCCAAGACAGCCAGGGTTACACAGAGAAACCCTGTCTCAGAAAAATCAAAAGCAGCTGGCGGTATAGCTCAGCTGGTAGATTGCCTGCTCAGCCCCTACAAGCTCTGCTTAGTTTCCTAGCCCTTCATAAACCAGGTGTGATGCAGCCCTGGAATTCCAGCACTTGAGAGGTAGAGGCAGGAAGCCAGAAGTCCAAAGAAAACCTCAACTATGCAGCAAAATATATACAACAAAGTGAAGAAGAAAGAATATGATGTCACTAGAAGAAAATTATATCAAATTAAGATTTGTTTAAAATGCTATACAGATTGGGGCTGGAGAGATGGCTTAGTGGTTAAGAGCACTGACTACCTTCCAAAGGATCTAGGTTCAATTCCCAGCACCCATATGGCAGCTAGCAACTGCTTCTAACTCCAGTCCCACGGGGATCTGGCATCCTCTCTGGCATCCATGGGCACTGCAAGCACATGGTAAAAAATTTAAATAATATGCAGATTATGACTTTTATATGATAATAAAAATTCATACAAAACTTTAAAAGGAAAGAAAAAACAAGCAAGGAGTACTTTCTACTTATTTGAAATATTAAGATCTTTACTGCGATTCATTTTTTTAAGTTACCACCTTGCATGCTTGTGTATGTATTTGTGTTTATGATTTTTTTGGGGTGTATGCAATGCAATTCATACATTTGACTAAGAACTAACAGGAATTTCAAGTAGAAAAAGACTCCTTAAATTTAATATGTGAAAGATTTTAATTAGTTTTGTGCAATGATTACACTTTAATTGTGTATTTGTTCATCAAATAAAAACAAACGAGTTTTACCAGTGAATATCAGGTTTGTAAATCTGATATTTCTCAAATGTGTCCAGGCTTGGGTAGCTTATGTTTTCTTCTTAATTTTGTTATGCATTCATCCATTCATTACCATTCAATCTTTATATAGAAATACTGATAAATGTAGATCGAGAATATTTGCTGTCTGCCTCTAAAATGACAAAATAATTGAGATTTCCTTTAAATATTCAAATTTTATTTTTCCGTTTTTCAAATTCCAAAAGTGCCTGCTATTTTTTGATTTGTTAAAATACTGTGTTCTAATCTTCGTAGTTTATAAGCTGGGCAGTCTTGATTTTTTTCCTCTACACATGTACATAGATCATTAATACAAACCAATACAGCCGATTTATCCAGTTGCTCCATGGTCAATTAAACGGGAGTATTATCCCAGCAGGGGTAAGTGGCCAAATTATACCTGTGAAAGAAATGGATCTCTGAGGCTTGAGCGCACAGGTGTTACTGTGCTAGAGGCGACATTAAGAGTCCTCTAGTGATCGATGGAGCTTATCGACGAGTATCAATGAATAACAAAGTGATGTCAAAAACTTTTAATAGTCTTTTTAAAAAAATATATTTAACCTTTCCTGTCTTGTTCAGGTGCAGTTTATAGGAAAGAGTGTGGTATCTACATCGTGAGGAGAGCTCTCTGACCACCTAAGGGATTGATGCTCAGGGATTAATGCCAAGCCCAAGTAGCCCTGTTTCTCGCAGTTCCATAGAGAGAGCGGAAATCCCCTCGATGCCTTACTCTTTTTCACTTAATGAATGAATGGAGTAAAATATTTCTTCTGAATCACGACATAGAAGTATAAATCCCATGTTCCCGTTGGTTTGAGTGGTTTCTGATTTCCATGATCGTCTATGTTTATAATTTTAGAATTCGAAGCACCCCCATGTTTCTCACAAAGCAGAGTCTGGTTGACGTGAAATAATGAACGCTTTGTGGGGACATTTGGATGAGCCAAGTCTGTTCTGCATCCCGACTTTCACCCTTCGTCTCCCACTGCTCAGTATCTCATGGTTTTGGTCAATCACAGACAGATTTGTTTAGCAGCAAAAGTAGAAAAAGTCCATTTGATCGATTGGGCAGCACTTTGAGCAGTTAGGCTCCAACAATTGTTCGGTGTGAATTATCTTTGTAATCTGCTCAGACACATGAGGAAGGAGACAGGTAAGGGTGGGTTCCAGGGGACATTTCTCAATCCCAGGCTGTTGCAGGGTGAACATCCTTCTGTCATAAGTCTCTTTCTTCTTCACGTGGAAGTTGAGGCATATAAAGTATTTCAACTCATTTGGCCACCGTCATCCCTGTTTATCGGCAGAAATAGCTGCTAGCTTAAAAGGACAAGATTTGTGTCACCTTGGGGATCGACAGGGCTGTCTGCCACACAGAACAACGGAGCAGGCTGTGTCCTCGTATCCAGAAGCAGAGGTGGAAGATAAAAGTAATGGCCTCCATCTGTTTGACGTATTAGCAACAGTTTCGGGTATGAACAGGGTCTTAAATTACCCACTCAGTTAAGACACTTAATTATATCTTCTGAAAGATTTCGGGAGAGAAATTTTATTTGTCCAGAGAGGGCGATGCGGAGGTTTTTCTCCTGTCATTTTTAGTAGCGCTGAGCAGGTGTAAAATCATTTTCATTGAGACAATCTTCCATATTCGTACCCCTTTGTTGGAGATTTTGGAAACTAGACAGCTCCTCCAGGGCCTTGGATGCAAGAGTCGGAACCGGGTGAGAAGGTACTTGATGGGAATTGCTAGATGGATGATGATGTTGTTGACTTTTCTCTTTGCTGTGCTTCCCATCTTCTCTTGGGTGGTTTCACCCCTCAGTATGGCAGGTGGAGTCACAAACTGCAGTCTCTTGTAGCTTCTCGCCATTTGCCATCACCTAAATTGTCCTTGGTTCTGTCACTTTCTGGACAGATAGAGTTGAATCGCTTGTCCTTTGTGTAGTTGGTTAGTTTGTTGCCATGTTTTTGTTTTTGTTTTCTTTTTGTTTGTTTGAGACAGGGTCTCTACATAGCCCTGACTGTCCGGGAACTCACTATGTAGACCAGGCTGGCCTCGAACTCACAGAGATCCGCCTGCCTCTGCCTCCCAAGTGCTGGAATTAAAAGCTTGTATTACCATGCTTGGCTTGTTGCCATGTTTGTTTTGATTTGTTTTGTTTTGTCTCTCTTTTCTGTAGCAGCCATCAGACAATCATGGTGCTACCTTTGAGAATGGTTTTTTCACATGTAGTAATCTAATCTCAGTAGCCAACTAAATGTTACCATTAGTTGTTGAAATAATTCAGTTACCACTTACATACCGACTAATCATTCTCTACTCATCCCATTTATTTTCTGTTTTATAATGATGGTGGTGATGATAATAATGATGAGGAGGAGGAGGATGCATGTATGTATGTCTGTGTACCATGTGGGTTCCTGGTGCCCTCAGAAGCTAGAAGATGGTGTTGGATCCCCAGTACTGGGGTTACAGATGGTTGTAGGCTGCCATGTGGGTGCTGGCACTCAAACTTAGGTCCTTTGGGAGAGCAGCTACTGGCCTTAGCCTCTGAGCCATCTCCATTCCCCAGGAAGTATTTAATTTGTGTTTTGCTTATTATGCTTGCAGAGTTGGAGATGGAAACCGGGGCCGAGAATATTCTAGACAAGCGCTTTATGGTTGAATCACACCCCCAGCCCATGTGTTCCCTATTGAAGCTGAAACTGTGATACTGACTTGTTCACTTTCTTATTTAAAACGTGATAAATTAGGAGATTAAATCGTGTGCTCAAATTCACAGACGATAAAAGGCAAACGGTGTTAAAGCCGGGCTCTTCGTCTCACACTCTCTCTTCTTTTGGCATGTGACACGAAAAAGCTCCCAAATAACGGACAAACCTGGAGGATTATCTTTAACCCTCCTCTGATGTTGTGGCCTCTCTGTAGCCTTTCTCTGGTTCGTCTCCTTTTCTTTAATCCCACAGATGCCCTCTTTAAGCCCGCTTCATATCTAGACAATCACAAGAAGTCAGAGAGTTTGTGTTTAATCTAACTCATAGCTTTCAACAATGCCACATGTCCTGCATAGAATAGGGCCTCTAAAAATAGCCACCGGATAGATACAAACGTGAATAGTTTATTGGCGGGTGCCTGGGAGCAAAATTTTTCAGCTGACGCCTGTGAAGGGTGTGTGTGTGCCTATCTGTCTGTCTGTCTGTCTGTCTGTCTGTCTGGCTGGCTGGCTGGCTGTGCGTGTGTGCGTGCGTGCATGTGTGTGTGTGCATGCACGCGCCCAGTCTTTTGCAACAGAATCCTAATGATTTGCTCCAGGCTTGCTTTCTGTCTGTCTAGGCTGCCTTCTCCAGGGCTCAGAGAGTGATCGCTTTAGCATACAAACCCAACCATGTCTGCACCTTCTTAAAAAAAATCTTCCCTGTGTCTTCAGTGCCTGTCAGATGTTGTTTAAGGTGAAGCTTTGGTTCTCCTTGGTGGCTTCGCTTGCTCTCAACAAACTCACTGCTTTAGGCCTTTTTGGGTTTGTAGGTCACAGTGCCTGGGAAGTCCATCCCTCTGCTTCTTAAACTAATCTGTCTCTGTTCCAAAACTCAGCTTGTCTGAAATCTTCACGAACTCTTTCAGAGTTTGTCCTTATCGTCTACAAAGAGGCATAGTATTTGGTAGCAGTATCTCTGCGGACGTTTGTCACTTACTTGTTGTGACGGATGTGTGTGGCAGGCTGTCCTTCGTCCCACTGGTTGTCCACTCCCCTGTCTTAATTCATTTTAGTTCCTCTGCCTTCGGGTACAGTGCCTGAGCCCCAGAATGCTCTCAATAGACTTGTCTGTAATGAATTGACCAATTAGCAGGACAAGACATAAATACGGTTTTACAATCAGATATGTTGTTCTAGCAAAGTGCAGCTTTAAAGTTTAAATTCAAACAAGCTTTTTTTTTCTGGCAGAAAGCTATACATCATAGTGGGCTATGAGCTTTCTTTCTGTAGCCTGCCTTAGTAGAATGTAGAAGTAACCGTGTTCTCCTAATGTCCCATCCTGCATATCTGTCTTCCTATTCAGGACCTCTTTCCTGAGACCCCCCTCCTCATCAAAATGTCCCCACATAGTCAGTGGCCTGTCGGGTTTTCGTCCTGTGTGTGATAGGCGTTAGTGTGTTGGAGAAATGACCACATGTTGACACACTGACCAGCTAGTGTGATTTTCCTCCCAGGCAGACACACTCCATACATGGGTGAGGAGAGATGTTCCTGGTGGAAGGTGATGGTCTCTGTGTCCTGGAAATCCTACCATTGAAGCGATACTTTATGCTTCCTCTGTGCGTTTATGTGTGTGATACACTTCCATAGGACGACGGTGTTACCTTTTGCAAATACACATGGGACCCTTTAAATGAATCATCATTTCCTCTTGTGTTTAGACACAAAACAAACTTCTCTCAGAAGTCTTCTTTTCAGCTAGGCATGCTGGCGGACACTTCTAATCTCAGCATTTAGGAGGCTGATGGAGAAAGATTTGCCAGTTTGAGATCTGCCTGGGCTACATAGGAAGACCTTTTCTAAACAAAGTTACTTTTACTGGTTACATTAACAAATGTTTTATAATTATACTCCAATCTTTCAAACTACATGGCAGTCATTTGGGTATTTTCATTTGTAAACCCCCTTGGGAATCTCAGTATGCCTGCTCACATGCCGTCCCCCATTCCTCCTCCCTCTGGCTCATCCTTCCTCCCTCCCTTCCTTCTCTGGCCTTCCTTCCTGAGAGGCTCTTGTTGCCATGCCTCCCAAACTGTCCTTGAAATCAAGCTCCCTGCCTCAGCTGCCAGAGAAATGGGGTTACAGGTGTGTGACATAATGCGCAGAGCAAGACTTTAAAAAAAATTTCCTTGCTTGTGGCTGTCAAGAGTACCTTTTAAATTATCTCAGTATTAGAGTTGGGTCTCCTTCACCATTAATGTTTGTTTTTGTGTCGCCTACTGTATAACAAGTCCTGTACCAAGTGCTTTTAGTTTTTATCAGCACAAAGAAATGCTTAAAACGTAACGAGCATTGGAGGAGTGAGGCATGACTGTTATCCCGAGACCGGCAGTGGAGAGGTAGTAGAACATATCCGGGTTAGACAGTAGTAGTGGAGCCCAGAGTGGAAGCTGAGAAGGTGGCTGTGATTCCCTTTCTCTCAACCTTTTCTGCTGCCCTGCCTGCTGGAACCAACAGACAGTTGTTCCTTTCATGTTATCAGCGATGTCTGAAAGTTGAAATATCTTTAATCAACTGTGGCTTCCTTGATAACCTCCAGACACTAAAAAACCTAGCGTACCATATGCGCTCAGAAAGCCAGGTGCCGCGAGAGGGATTAAAGAGAAAATTCTCTGTCCACACCGATTTCTACTTTTTATTATTGACACCTCCCAGGTGGTTGCAAGGATGCCCATTAGTATTTCTGGACATCTTGAGCGGTGGCAACCCTCCTTGGAGAACCCTGGGTGGCTGACCTCTCTGCCTGCCAGGTGTCCCTCTGCCCATGTCAGACATCCCTGCCTGAGCACTTCTAGAATGCTCAATAAGCTGAGAAGCCTCCCTTCCGTGGGCTCATGAGCATCTGTGACTTCTTCACCGTGGGATTCCTGCTTCCAGGGCCACCGGGAGCAGGATGAGAGCAGATGCTGGATTTTCACATCCCCGTCTCCCTTTCAGGGTCTGGTTAAATGGGCAGAGTCAAACTCTGAAGTTAACCTGCACACACTGCAAAGGAGATTAAAAAAATTGGGGGGGGGGGTAAAAAAATCGCATCTTATGATGGCGACTCCTATGTGCTTTTATCCTATGATCAACAACTTAAACCATTTTATATATTTTTTGAAGTTGAATATTTATTCAAGGGGGTCATGGGGGAAGGGAGAAGGGAGAGGGAGGAAGAGAGAGAGAGAGAGAGAGAGAGAGAGAGAGAGAGAGAGAGAGAGAGAGAGAGAGAGAGAGAGAAGCAGAAAAGTGGGGAGAGAGTCAGAGGCCCATTTTATATTTTTGTCGTTGTTTTCAAGACTAAAACTAGATTAGTTTGCTTGAACCCATAAACTGGAAGCATTAAGGCTAATAATTAACACTGAAAATTTGTAGGGCTATGTATTTTATATCTCCCAGTGAAGTAATAGATCAAGCATTATTAGAGATGAGTAGCAAATAAATAGCAAACCTTATCTGAAAAAAAAAATCGTTCTTCTGGGGTTAAGCATGTTTTTCCCCTAGTTGTCACGGTAAAGGAAATTTTACTTCTAAGTTTGAGTGTGTTGCCGAGTAGATTTGGAAAAGGGCGTTTCTGTCCTGCATATAGCAGCTGCGCTTATTGGTTTCGTAATCTGTAATCTCAAATTGTGCTTCTGTTTTAATGTCACTGTGACAGAAGCACGGGATTCTATTCAGACGCTCAGACATAACTCTTGAAAATTGAAGCGAGAAGTTCTAACCGTAAGTAGTCTCAATCTTCTCTGAGATTTTTCTTCCTGAGCTGATGAAGTGCAACACTTCTTCAAGCCAACCACGATTTCTCCCTGCACTGCCTTGCGTATGCAAACTTCCCAATAGGCTGTAGATGCGAGCGCATGTAAAAAAAAAATCTGTACAAATTTTTGTCTGGCTTTGCATTATTGTTAAGTCAGCGAGGATCCTAATGGAGTACAGAGGATGAGACAACAAGAATCAAATCAATAGACACAAAAGGCAGACGGACTTGCATAAATTAGCACTCTAATAGGGAAAGATAAATGTGTATTCTCGTTCATCTTTCAAGTCATACCCACTATTGAAAAAGGTCTAAGAGAAAGCAGCTGATTTATTTTTCGGCTTTGTTCAAGGGTGCAGAAATGGGAAAAAATGCAAGTAAATTGAGCATTGAGGAGAGAGCTCTGAGCTGCTGGCATTAGATCGATGTATCAAATACAGTGTGTAGATCTCAGCATGGTGTGTCCACATGGACGATTCTATTGTCGGTGTTCCTTATGGAAATATGAATACCCAACAAAGATCTCCAGAGGGCTTGCTCCATGACCAGAATGAGTCTTGGAGAAATGAGGCTCTGATCTTCACATCCGGCTACTTGCAGCAAGCTATACATCCCTGCTATGCCCACCGAGGAAACAGCAGAGAGGAGTTTTCTGATGTTGACCGCCGAGATTCTAGAACCAGGGCAGTCACTGCAGACCAGCTACTGCCCAACTTCATTAAGTATCACCAGCTCAGCTCAAGGCATGATTAGTGTGTCGTAACATTGAGCTCTGTTCCCCAGCGTTCCCATTCTACTGTGTGCCTTTCAGTGTACAGGGCTTTGGGTACGGATGGTATATGTGCCAGACACTACAGCTCCCAGTCATAATGTAGCTCATTAACTAAGAACATCCTCTGTCACTTTTGTCTGTCCCTTCCAGGATCTCATTTCTACATCTAGCTACCCAAAAGGAGTCAAGTACATAAAAGGCTGCCAGATATCTTTACTGCCTTTGCCAAAAGGTAGAAACGTCAGTCATGGATTGGTCATCGTACTTGGGCAGCGTCCAGCCCAGGATACCAACCTTGTCATTTATGTTGTTGGTTGACTCGGTATAGGGCGATAAGCAACGCGCTAATGGTTTTATGTTGGCATTTCTCCAGAAAACTCACATGCAGACAGAGAGAGCCCTGCTCCCCTGGGAGGATTTGGATGTTCTCCTCCATGATGCTAGAGCATTCTGGATTGAGTCCCTCTTTTTAAAGATGTGTGCAAAATTCAGGGGCGAACTGGCTGTTTTTTGTCGTTACTTAGGACACTTTCACTCTTAGGGAATTCTTCCAAAAAAAAATCTATCTTAGGGAAAATACTATCTGTGTTATTGTAAGAAAAATAATTAATTTGTCAGTATTGTTTTGGTTCCACTAAATCCAAAAAAGAATAAAGAGAATCATGTCTGCCAATTATAAGAATTTCGTATCTATGTTTCTTTGCATAAAAAAATAGATCTTTGCTTAGCTTCCTTCCATTATGCCTAACTGTAATCAGTACTTCATGGTCTTATTATATAGCTTTGTCTCATTAGGGCAATGGAAATGGTATTGAACAATAGCAATATAATGCAGGAAAACAGTTTGTAATTCAGTTGGAAATTGCTAATGCAGTAGACAGTCGATAATACAATCAGCTTGACTTTCCTAGGAAAACACGAGCTCAATTTCCTCTGCTCTCCTCACAGATCTTCTCCGAGGGCAGGGCTGTGGGGATGCCCTGAGGCACACGCTGTGGGATGCCCCGGGAAAGGAACGTCCTTTAGGAGTCAAATTTGGACTGCTCCTTAAATTTCTGGGGGAGAAGTGCTATTTAAGACTGAAGTTCTCTCTGGAGAGTTTCAGCAGCGATACTAGGTAATTTCCAGTCGTGAAAGCAAACATCTGTATGCCATGATCCCTCAAAACCCATCCCTTGTTTATCTCATTATCGTCTTGATGGAGAAGCAAGGTTCTAATGTAATTGCTGCTGACTACGAAGTATCAAGGGAACGAAAGTAGGCTCACCTTTGACAGGCTTATACCATGCATGATGTATACACTTGTAATTCCTGTAGGTTAAGAGTAGTCAGCATGAGTAGTGTCTGGGGCACAAATGGAGAACAACCTGGGAGAGGAGACCAGTTAGGTGGAGGCGGGGGGGGGGGATGATGTAATGACATTTCAATTTGATGAAATTATGAAAATAAAATAAAATATAGAATAAAATGATATTTTAAAGATGTGTTTAGGAAGAATTTTATTGCTTTTGCTGAGATAGCTTAGTTGTGACTGTTGAGTCAAAACTGAGCGTTGAAGTTTGTTTGAGAAGAGCTCACAGTGAATAATAAACATGTAGCCACAAATACGGTGCTAATTATTCCAGTTCAGCTTGTGGTTGAAGATGTTGCGTTGCAGTTGACCAGTAAAAAAGCCAGGAATGATGTGGCCAATTTTGAGGTGTCTTATAACGTTTCTTGTTCTTAGAGCAGGCAGGGTCTCCTCCAGGTAGTACAACTTTTGAAATAGCTTGTCAGAGAATGATAGTGTTTCATGTTTTCATTTGCTTCCAAACATCCGTCTTCTTTAGAGATATTAATTATATAGTGAAGCCACAACCTTAATCTGAAAAATAAGCAAAGCTAAGTTTAATGTTCTATCAGAAGTTTGCATTACAGAAGTTTATTTACACTGAAATAAAACAAAAATCTTTATCTGCCCCATGTGCATTTTCAGTTCCTTTCTTCTAGGGGGTTAGGATAGTTTGTAGGGGCTGGAGAGATGGCTCAACGGTTAAGAGCCCTGACTTTTCTTTCAGAGGACCCAGGTTCAATTCCCAGCACCTACATGGCAGCTCACAACTCTCTGTAGCTCCAAGATCTGACACCCTCACATAGACATTCACACAGTCAAAACACCAGTTTTCATAGAACTAAAATAAATAAATTATATAAAAGAAGGATAGTTTGTAACTCCGTAGAATTCTGACTTCTAAGCTGTGGCCTATCATATGCTTCAGTAGACTTTCCTCCAGCCTTGGATGTCACTTTATGGTCCAGGTTGGCCTTGACAATACCAACATTGGATGCTGTTCATCCATCTTGTAGACTGTGGTACCTACCTTGTCAAAGCATGTGGCATGAAACTCTTGCTAGTCATGGCTATTAAACCAAAGTCATCTTTGCTTTTAGGGACCCTGACCTCTGCCTTTCTGCTGTTGACTGGACTCACTGTCTTTGGGTAGATCTTAGGTCTTTCCCCTTGCAAATTTTGTTTCTCGGCTATAGGGTCAATAACTCTGAGTTCCCCAAAGTGAATCTTCTGTTTACCTATACCCTACTTCTCTGAGATAGAGCTGATAGGTGTATTTGATATCTAATCTGAAGGATGGAAAAAAAAATACAAATTCCTTTTAGCACGTAAAATGGGTTATGATTTTAATTAAATATTTGGCATGTATAAAGTAGGAACCAGATGTTGAATTAACATTTCAACAAATGAAATTGGCCTTTTCTGTAAATAAGTTGAATGATGAGCTAAAGTCACATTTACTCAACATTGGACACAGATTCTGTGTTTTAAGTTCCAGGCTGATTTAGCAGCTCCCACGGGATTCATAAACCCATTTACTATTCTTTGACCTAGCTCATCAGTGCTGAGTTTGTGACTAACCACAGCTCACGTTTTGTTTTGTTTTGTTTTGTTTTCTCCCTTTGAGGGGACGGAACACTTTGAATAGCAATAAAATGTTACTGTGCACATGGCGAAACTTTGGGGTCTGTGGTTATGCTGCGGAATGTTGAGGAGAGCCAGTTGTGACCCTCTCCCCTCCGAGCTCACAGAGCTGGCTTGTCACCCAGCATGGAGTGTCCGTTATCACCTTATTTCATCATTCTTGTATCTTGAGTCCTTTGAAACCTACACAAGTGGCTCGTTCAAACCTTGTAGCAAGCTGTCCCAAAACTTGTGAAAGTTCAAGACGCAGGTCATGTCCACTTGCTTTGAACTGTGGTTTTGAAAGTAGAGGTTATTAACACAGAACTGATGGAGCAAAACATCAACTATTCTCTGTCACTGAGATAAACAAGATTCAAGTAGGTAGAGCTGTTATTGTACATAAGGCTCCCCGAAGTGCCTGGATTTGTTTCTAAGAAATAAATCGTGAACTGTTTATCTCTTTCCTTCTCTTACATTTCCTTGGGACCGAGCAATCCATTTCTTATTTTGAACGTTGGGTTATTCTTACATATATCTTCCTGTGGTCCAGGCTATAAAAGTAAATAGAGGAGCCAGCTATATGAATGAATATCCTTTTAATAACTTCAGGGAAGAAATCATAATAATAGTAAGCAGTGTAAACCCACGTTTATGGGATGACCTGTAGTACCTAGCTTCCCAGGCTTAAGCCATGGGCGTCCTGCCAGCATGTACATTAAATGACAATTTCCTTGGTTCTGATAGTAGAAGTACCTTGTGGTTTGCTGTGCTCCAAAGACACATTTGCTGTGATGCTTGAAGGGTGCTAGCATTTTCTGGCTTCACTTCCAGGGTCAAGGAGGAGAAAAACGGAGTAGGGACTTTCCTATACCACCCTCATTTCTTCTGTCTCTAAGCGAAAGCCTTGCTGAGGCCTCGAGGTAGCACAGTTGTCTCGTGACTATACCGTCACTTTTGTGGCACCATAAGTTAATTTCAGAAGTAAAACGATCCCTACTTAGGAAAATAGTGTGTTCCGTCTACTCAGAACAACTCAGAGATATTGAGCATCTCCTCACACAGGATGCTGTGGGAGGTACCAAGAGTAGCTTAATGCTACCCTTGTCTCCTTCCCTCTCATTCCCTTCTTCCCTGGGTATTTTTAGTTATTCTTTATTGCATCTCATGAATTTATTATTCATTATTTTTATTATTACTGATAGTGTTATAACTGATAGTATATAGTCACTGGTAGTATTCTAACTTGAAACCTCTCTCCTTTCTTCCATACTATTAATTTCATCTTTTAAAAAAACCCAGTATTAGTCATCCAGGCTACTGGTACAAACTACAATAGACTTGGTATCTTAAGCAACAGATTGGTTTTCCAGAGGGAGGCATCCAATATAAAGATGCAGCAGGAGTTGGTTAGGCTTAGCTGAATGTGACTATGTGGCTATGAGCAGCTCCCGGCTCATCGTGTCTTCCGATGGCCAACAGAGGGAGTGATCTGCTGTCTCCTCTTAAGAGGATACTAATCCTACTGGCTAAATCCTCCTTTAACCGTAATTACCCTCATAAAGATCCAGTCTCCAAATACGTTCATATAGAGCCTAGGCTTTCAACGTAAGTCGCCTGGGGATAGAGATATGTTAAGTGCGTAACACTGCAAGTATGGAAGAAACAAACCGAGTCTCAAATAGAGATCAGATCACGATGTGCACTCTGTAGGTCACCAGACTTTGACCTGGTGCTTGCTCTGTGCTTCTTTATGTGCACAGTGTGCTCTGGTGACGATAGCTTTAGGGGAAAACTTAAGACGTCCCAAGGTAAAAACAGTGGGAAGCCGGTCTACCTACCAGGCTTCAAGCAGTGGCCTGGATTGACTGGGAGAGAGGTAGAAGATGCCAGGCATTCTGGCCCGGTAGAGACTAAGGACAATGACTTAATTCTAGTCTCTATTCACAAGGGTCTGGGGCACACTTTGGCGGTGACTGGCTGATTGCTGAGAAACTCGGTTTCCTCTCCTCGCTCCGGGTTCAGCGACAGAGAGACTTGGATGTCGGGCCGTTTGTATTCTCTACGCCTTCTCACTGCCGCAAAAGCCCTGCCTGCTTTGGTCCTGACCTGAGCAGACGGGAGCCTCCAGCCCCGAGGAGCCTCTGGATTGCCAGCGTCTGGTTGCCGGGGACACAGCACAGAACAGAACAGTGGCTGGCAGGGGCTGAAAAGAGTCTTGGGTGTTCCTGCCAGTGTGAGAGGCGGCTGCAGGGTTTTGTGAAGCAGTCTGCTGAACCCTCTCAAATAGAGGCACCCAGTGCTGCTCAGCTGTGTAATTGGGATGGAAATGGGCCAATGAGAGGCAGCAGTTTGTGCTTAACCTTTTGGGAGTCTTGTTCCAGGAGACTTGGGGGGGGGGGGAGGAAGCAACATTACAAATAATAAGCTTCTCCGCCTGATTTGTAATGAATTGGTAATAAACGGCCTGGTGCTGTACGAAAGTCTGCGATTACAGTGCGGCTTCAGCTAAGAGCACGGGACCACATCTTATTTTGATCAGCTGTAGCATAGCAAAGACATGTAATTATCATAATCTAACAATTAGCTTGGCATCACTTTCCAGTGTTTAATTACCCCGATAAATGGTAATTGAATAGAGGACTTAATGACAAGAGAGAAACTTTAATTCTGCCTTAGGTGCTTAAGTTGTCTACTCGGCTCGGCGTAATTTTCTAGCATTGCTGGAACAACAGTCTTGACTGTCATTTTTCCGTCCTGCCGTCCGCCATTATTTTGTTTCATGACCTTGACCTTTGTTTACCATTCCCGTGAAACTCTTCGGGAAATTTGACACAGCGACCCAGAATCCATAAGATGATCACTTGTTTCCCGTTTCTTGGATACATTATTCAGCGAAAATTTCCCTTCTTTGGGTATCCGTCAAAGTGCAGGCACTCAGGTGAGTCTCGGGGTGGCCGAGACAATAGGAGGCTGCAGCAGCTTCAAGGAGATGGTAAAAACCGTGGGAAGACGCCTACAGACACGTCCCAGTTTCCCCGAGTCTACCCGTTTTCTTTGGGTGAATTCGATACTTTTTATGACCGTCGTGAACATCTAGTCTCTTGATACTCGAGATTTTATCCCCTTTCACTTCTTACCCTCAGACTTTAATCCAGCTACTCAAAAGGTCCTCCTAAGTGGCCTGTGAACCTAGCTGCCTCTTCTGTGCCATTTTTCTTAGCTGCAACACCGCTCTCTGCCTTACAAATCGGAGCTTCCGGTTAGATGACATTACTGTGGTTGTTCTTTGGCACACATGCTGCCTTTTGGCTGATGAGGGTCACATAAGACGTGCGTATTTCCTATCTCCTGGCTTTATTGCGTTTTGTTTGTTTATCAGTAAATTAGTATAGACTCATTCCACATGGGTCTTCAAAATCCAGTTCTTGAAAAGTCAGAGATAACTCTGGGGCTTGGAGCATAACTTTCAAAAAGTTACCATCAACTCATACAAATATTTCCCTGCTTGTATATCAGGGATGATGTGAGAAATACCGAATCATTATTCTCCAAAATCCTCCTCTTGGTTTGGTGAAGAAAGTACAGGTTTATTATTATTACTGTTTGTTATTATTACTTTTGAAACTAAGAATGGCCTGGACTTCTGCCAGATACCTACCTCCTCACCAGGGATGAACTGGCATACTTAGAAGTGAGCAATTGGACAGATCATTCTTTGGTTTGGTAGACTCCCATACCCCCTGATCAGATGAGATACTGGCTGTATAAGCTACTTGATGATTCTTTTTCTACACCTACTCTTGGTCAGTGTGCATAGATGCAGTAGGGTCTCGACCCCATACACTCAAGAGGCCCTAAAACTCCAGATGCCTGGAGCCTGTTGCCTAGCTTTGTTGAAAACTCCTGGCCAGCAGACATGGTGAGAAACAGCCTGTTCTGCGTTGTGGAAGTGACCCATGTTAGGACCACACTGATTGCCAGATGTTAATTCTTTATTTTTCTTTCCAAATCCCCTTTCGAAAACGATTTGACATGATCTGTGATGTGTCGGTCTTGTTAGGGCTCTGCCTGGTAAACAGGCTGACTTGGCCTGCTGACATTGGCTCACTCACACCCCATGCCCCAGGCTTCATTGGGGGCTTAAAAGCAATTAGACTGTCACCCAAAATACCCAGTTCCTTCCTAGAGAAAAGTCTTGTTTAGGCTCTGCCAATTTAATGCTTTCTTTCCTTTGGAGCTCCTCTGTCAAGCTAATAAAACGAACTCCACATGAGTTAAAACGCGGGGAGAGAGCATTCTGTGTGCCCTGTGTGAGGCAGGTACTGCTCACAGGACATACAGTTTGTAAGAAGCCATTAGGACTGGCACGCCTAATACTAGGATAGCAATGAGCAAGGGCTGTTCAAGATTCTTATCTACTCATTCGGTATGGATAATTAACACTCGATAACGGGACTTTGAAGTGGACACACACAGTAGAGAGAGAGAAAGACCAAACCCACAGGTTAGCCTACTCGTCTAGTGATGAATTCTGAGTAGTCAGTCAAAGATATTAGGTCTTATCACTGTAACCAAGTTCATTAAAGCTGCCTGTGCTGCAGGCCTGCAGGCCAGTGAACTCTGGAATTTTCATGAACGGATCAACACGGCACTTACATCTGTGTAGTAAGTAGTTCATCAGTATCTCGCCCTTCATCAGACGGAGAGGTATATAATGTAGCAGAAGCTATTAGCACACATGCTGCATCTACGTAGCATATACTGGACTGTGTTTCGTCTTCTAAAGATGAAGGAGGATACATCCCTGAAATACATATGGAAGCAAGTTTCCCCTCCAGTTGACGAGTCTCACGACTCCAGGAATAGTAGTTGATATTGTTATGCTGCCGAACCTGGCAGAGGTAGACTGGACATCATCGGCTTCAAGTGCTTTGGATGCACTGAAACTACCCATGCGCCACACTCTGAGAGCCCTCTCAATTTGCCAGTGCATCCCCAAAAGCCTCCTGTTTTAGCCCCGGAGAGAGGGGAGAAGTTTAAAATCAGCAAAACAAATATTTGTCCAGCCTTTGGTGATACCGCTACCATTTATCTCTGCCAAGTTTCCCTTGCTGTTTATATTTCATGCTTGAACCTCTGCAAGGAAACAAAACACAAAAAAAGAACATCCTCGGATTTACGGTAGGGACCCTAGGGCTCGCATTCTGCGCTGAGCGGAAGAGCAGAGGGAGCTGGGGAGAAGCGTGTTACATAACTGGACTGCTGTCCTGCCCACTGCACAGAAGCACATTTATAAAGCAAAGCCCACGTCTCTTCCAGGGCCCATTGGGTCCTTTTGGGACGAGTGAGAAATTCTTCCGGCTAACAGACACATCTTATTCTGTAATTAGACTTTAAATCAAAACTAGTGGAATTGAAAGACCATGCTGCCGAGACATATTCATTCTAGATTTAGTTTAAAATTTGAGAAGAACCCTGAGCTGATAAATTTGCTTAATCTTTGATCATAAATCACATTCGGGTTTTTTTTTTTTTTTTTTTGCATTTCACTTCCAGAATGTCATATATTAGGTTGCCCTGTAATTAAGGAGGTGACAGCAGAGTCCTACTCAAATAGGAATGTTAAAACAATCACCTCTTGACATATTAAGATGTATCTAAAACGTAGTCATCAACTGTCCGATTGGGGAGAAATAACATTTTCATTGTTGAGTGCTTTAAGACATTACCCGAAGGAAAGTAAAAGTGCCCTGAAGCTCCCTAACTTCTAATGGCATCTCCTTCCAGTGACGCTGTGTCTGTATTTATGGAGTGAAGACACTTCGCTCAGGAGCCACTTGATAAAATACCTCACTATGTATTTCCCTGGGAGCAAGCTCTCTGCTGTGCCAGCAACATATGCTAAAGGCCAGTTTAGAATGTTTTAAATATGCACCGTCCCCTTCCTTTTCCAGCTAGGAAGATGAAATGTATTTTGGCTTTAGCAGAGGGGGAAAGGAGCGGGAGGAGGAAGGCTACGGGAGAAAATGGCTGGGGGATGATTGTACTCCTGCTGCACTGTGTACCGAAACCCAGGCCACTGCTTGTGTCTTTCTGGCGTTTGCCGTCTCTAGCTGTCAGAGCCCACGACACAGGGGCATATGGTCGAGGAGAAGGAAATGTCAGTGTCACGAAAAGCCGTTCCCTGACAAAGACACCTGAGTGCTCTCTGTTTGCTTTACTAAAGGAGTCACCAAAGGACAGGATTGAGTTAAGAACTCCACTGAAAACGAAACCAAGTACTCATTACTAGATGTCTGATTTTTCTAGTCATCCAGGGTGGAAAATAAAGCAGTTAGGAGGACAGAGATGTATGGGTCAAGCTAACTAACGCTGTCAAATGAAAGTTTAGTTTATATCTCAGGAAGAATTTGTGGGCATGTCATTGAGAACTAAATGAAAAGACAATTGTCATCTCGTTATCTGATTTGAGTTTTGAGATTCAAGTCATGATTCACTTCCACTGCACAGGTTAACTAAGAAAAGAGATGTTAACAATGGTTGTAAATTGATAATCAAGACGACATTTAGCAATATGATAGAAAGTCACCAGCCAAATACTGTGAGACACATCCCCTTACCTGTACTTAGAGGCAGGCTTCCCAGCTCTCGTCCCTACTTCTGTGGTCACATTGCCACAAGTCACCTTTGGAAACACGCTTTTCCTTTAGCCTGTCTGGTGGCTTCATCGTCTCCAACTTTCCACCAACTCTGTGACTCACCCTGGGTATTGGGGATGATTACACAGGCTTAATTTTTGTGCTGAATTTTATTCATAGGCAGGTAACATGGACCTTTGATAATAGAGATGATATTGACCCTCAACCAATATATTGACAGATTTCTGATAGGTGGGAAAAATATAGCTTTGTTGTAAGAGAATATATTTTATTGTATGTTGTGAGGAGCGTTGGTCTGACCAGTCATGGATCCCAGTGGGCAACAGGGACCATCTTTCTATGTATGTGGGATGTTTCTGGATCCTGAGAGCTTTACATTGTGCAGGCAGAGTGGTAACTGCTTATGCAGATGAAACCCCCTTACTAAATATGGTGAGTGTTCATGCTTTTACAGGGTGAACCACAGTGATGATTTAGAGACAGGACAAATGATTACTCCCTTACCTGGTGGCCTGCTAGATATTGTAGTTTTTTACTTAATTTATTTAATTATTATATATTAAAGATTCCGTGATCTCAAAAAGGTCACCGCTACGGACACAGTGGGTAAAATCAGAGGAAGTAAAAAAGAGAAGGCATTTGCAGGAAAGGCCCTAAGAAGTGTGCTGTAAGTATGGCATGCAAAATCTTTTCTAGATGTGAATTTCTTCTTTAGTGTGAGCTCAGGCTCATGAAAGCTGTTTTCTGGTGGAAACAATCCCTTTAGGTGAATGGCTGCTGAGCCTAACAACATTGTCTTCTGTGAGACACAGTGTGCATGAGTCAAGGGCTAATACTGCCGTCGAAGGCTTCTTGTCAATGCTGATGTTCACGTGGGCAGGCAGGGAAGAGAAGCAGGCTTGTCCCATATGGGTGTCACCCTAAAGGAAACTGGTACCCACCGTTTTAAGAGGGTACCATTTAAGAAGAGGAGTTGCTGCAATGGTGGAGCTGTCACACTGCGGGACCATTGTAGTTTCTAGAACAGAATATGCTTCAGAACCAAGTAAGACTTGGGTTCTCACTTTAACCCCTAGTGAAAAATTGAGCTAAGAGAATGATATCCTCTCTGGATGTTGTTCCTGAGGTAACGTAAAACATTATAACTGCTTGATATAGTAGTTCTGAGTATCAGAGTTGTATGTATGTCATATATGCAGAACACACACGGATTCCCAGGACAGCAAATGCTTGTTGTATTAGTAAATGGGAAGGAGATCCGAAACTCCATTGAGAATGAGACTTGTCCCTCTAGGGAATATGAAGCAGACCTGCAGAATTGATGTTAGCAATTTAATCTCTTAGGAAACACAATATGAAGAGCATTAGCTCTGAGGTCAGACGGCTTTAGTTTCAGTTCCCCTCTGCCTTTACTAGCTGTGAACACTGGGCACATCACTTGGGTTAATCTCAGTGTCTTTGTCTTTGACTAGATAGCACAGTAGTGAATCGTCTGTGGTTCTGTGATGGATATTAAACTGAAATATGAATGTAACATAGTAAGTATTCAATCTTAGTCATGTTCTGTGTGCTATAAAATTAGAATATCTAATCCTATTTTTTTTCTTTTATACCGAGGCACATTGTATAATGCCTTTCAGGGGTTTCACTCAGTCATTGTTTTATTTAGATATTGCCTATTCTTTGACATATGTGTTTACTAACACATGTGCAAGTTAAAGACCCGAAACAAGACAGGCGTACAATCTTGTCACTTAAGAGTAGCTACAGGAGGGTTCGGGAGTCCAGGGCCACTCTTGACAACGAGGCAAGTTCAAGTTTAGCCTCTGCTATATAACACCTGTTTCAAAAAACAGATGGAGCAATCAAGGATCTGGAACAGAAGTGTAAATTGGCCATGAAAGATTATCATCTTCAGCAATTGATAAAGAGTATGAGTTGTTAGAACAAGCACGTATTTAAAATAGGCAACTCAGTGATTTACTTACCTCACACAGAAGTTCAGTATCGTGGGGGGGGGGGACGACTGGTCAACCCAATGGAGGATGGGTTTTCAGTTCCATAGTTTGCTTTGTTAAAATTTTAGTGACATTAACAGAGAAAAAATGGAAAAGATAAACTAAACCGGAGGTGACAAAGAAACGTGGCAATGTGGCTTTTAATTGTAGAACAACAGAATTATAGAATAACAATAAATCCAGGTAATGACAGTTTTTAATTTCCATTTTCAATTTGAGCACTTTCAAATGCTAGTCAAGCTCGCATGAGTGACACCAGGGAAAGAGCCCTCCCCACACCCCCCCCCCACGAATGTCTCTAAAATCTATAATAATAATATAATAGTTTAAAGTGCATCTGGGCATCACCTTCTGCTGCAGTTCTTGTCTGGCTCTCATCCAAAACTGTCAGGCTACTCTTGAGTACTGATGATTCATAGCCTGACACCTTTTATCTGAACATTGCAATGTCTTTTCTTTGTACTTTAGCAGCGATGTTACCTTGATGTTCAGAAGTCTCTTAAAAGCAACAGTCTTTCCATACATCTTGACAAATCAGTGCCTGCCAGTAATGAAGAAGTGGTAAACTCCCGATCATGATAAACACAAAGACATAAACACGCGCGGTTCTCTTTGGAAGAAATGCCCGTGTATTTGGAAGGATCCTAGATGGAATGGAAATGTTCCGATATCTTCCCTTTGTTTTTTTATTGGGAACTTTTTTTTTTTTTTTTTTTGGTTTTTCGAGACAGTGTTTCTCTGTGGCTTTGGAGCCTGTCCTGGAACTAGCTCTTGTAGACCAGGCTGGTCTCGAACTCACAGAGATCCGCCTGCCTCTGCCTCCCGAGTGCTGGGATTAAAGGCGTGCGCCACCACCGCCCAGCTTTTATTGGGAACTTTTAAACCTCTAGTTGCTCTTTCTATGCTTCCTCCTCTGAGACTTGAGGAGCTATGGGGGGAGGAGGGGACAACCAAGGTGGATACCCATTGTTCTCCTATCGTACATGGAAGGGAACTGAGGCTCTGGGTGATTTATGACTTTGACTCATCAGATACAATCCTTAAAGCCAGGTCTGCTCACTAAGTGAGTGCTTCTCCCGCTTTCTTTTTGAACAGTGTTGTGTCTCAGACAGGAATCTTTGCCAGAGAGTGTTTAGCATTAAGAATAAATTGGTCTGTTTCTCCCGGCCTAACCTTGAGTCCCATGGTGCTGAGGTTCTCATTTATGCTTGGGTCCTCCATTTTAAGAACTCAGTGGGAAACTGGAGGGAATGAGGATGTGCTTAGAGCGAGAAGGAGCCTAGGAACTGTCCCAGAGATAACCCAAGGAACAAGGATTTTCATGTACTCAGAAAGGCGGCTACGGACGCAGCTGACATCTCTAAATGTTTTACGGACTACCTTGTGGCAGAGGAATTAGATGCGCCCTTTGTAACTCCAGGCGGCAGAAGTAGGATCAGTGAGTAGAAATTACACAGAAGCAGATTTATGCTCAATAGAGGAGGAAAGTTTCTAACATTTAGAGATGTCCAAAAATGGAATTGACCAGCTCATCATCGCTGGGAAGTGTTCGTGTGAGACTTGACTGTCCAGCTTGAAGATTATGGGGCTTTATGAGTGTTGTATTTCAGCAGTAACACAGCTTTATAGTGAACCTTTCTGAGGGCTTAGGGAAGAATTTCCCCACTAGCTAAAAACAAAGGCATTTTTTTATAAGCTTTCCTGTCATGATTTTAGGCTGAGAAAGATTTACCCATATGATTCTTACTTCCCACATCACTGTGGCCTGTGAAATACTTTTCAGTTTGTTGGGAAAGATATTAATTAAGACAGAGAAGCCATAGTTTTATAGACTTGTCCTGAAGCAGACATGTGGTACTCACGGGCTGGTGTCGTGTGTGTGTGTGTGGTATGCAGTTGGATTTGTAACTTTTCACATCAGGCTATAACAGTGGTTGGTAAGAACTTTTCGTACTAAATGTTTTACCTCCAGGATTATTGGAGGCTTCCACTGTTGATTCCAAACCGGAAACTTTCCCTGTCTGAATTATCTCCATCTCCTTCTCTTTCCAACAGATTCCAGAGAGGTGACTACCACATTGACGTCTGTATCAATGACTACCTGGATGTTTTCTGCCCTCACTATGAGGACTCTGTCCCAGAAGATAAGACTGAACGCTATGTCCTCTACATGGTGAACTTTGATGGCTACAGTGCCTGCGACCATACTTCCAAAGGGTTCAAGAGATGGGAATGTAACCGGCCACACTCTCCAAATGGACCGCTGAAGTTCTCTGAGAAATTCCAGCTCTTCACTCCCTTTTCTCTAGGATTTGAATTCAGGCCAGGCCGAGAATATTTCTACATCTGTAAGTACATAGAGATTTATTCTGTTGTGGGGCAGCTGCAAAACTCAGGCTCATCTAAAAAAAGAAAAAAAGAGAAAAACCCAACCTATGTTTTGGAGAATTGCAGAGCTGGACTCTGCATTACAGATGTCTCCTTGTAAATGCACACATCATGGTCCCTAGATACATTAGCTGGGAATTGAGAACCCAAATTAGATTAAAGACACACCGCTTCTTCCCCTATGAAATTGCGTGTCAGCCCGTTCAGTGAACCACTGCTGACTTGTATTTCTTTTAAATGAAAATTGCCAAGACTTTTTTTTTTAAAGCTTGGGGAAAGGAAAAAAAAGATTCCTGAAAAAAAATTAAAGGAAATAATTAAATTTACATAACTTGAAGTCATTGCATTTCTTATTCAGGTGTCAGCAATATCCTTTCAATCCACATTTTTCGTGGAGAAAGCCACAACGCCTGCAAATGTCAGCAGGCTGACGATAAAATACTTGCTTTGCACCGAGGAGAAGAGACAATTATTAGGAGCAGCTGTGTCTTTAGACAGGCAAGCGTGAAGCAGGATCTAGGAAGAGCTCCCAGGGAACTCGTTTCTCACCTGTGAGCATTGTGTGACTCTCCTGAGAGAATTCTGAATGTTCTCGGCAGACCTGCCTTCATCACAGTGCCACGGGCGGCCCTTCCTCTCCGTCATACACAGCATTCCATGTTGAGGCTTCACACGGTTAGAGATTACTCCTAAGGGCTTCTCTCAGACTTCCCTATGCATGAGACCCCTGGGGGTCTGGTTGTCATACAGATGTTGGCTTTAGACCTAAGATTGATTCTGCAGGCATCAAGTGCCCAGATAGTGTTCATATTGCTGCCCTACGGGCCACACGTTGATAACAGGGTTCTAGTTGATACCAACCGTAGGCCTCTTGATAGCTGGACATTTTTTTTTAGTATCGAATACTTAGAGTCTAAGTGCTGGACTCTGGCTTTTCCTGTGGTTCCTATTGGCAGTAGGTCACAGAAGCTTATTTGTCTGTTCATGGTACATTTATTGAGGAGCTCACTTTGGCTCTGAAGTGTTGGAGGTGCTAGACGAAGATATTCCCTATTTTTTGTAAAGGGGGAGACTTGTAAAGAGGGAGTGCAGGTAAAAACAGTTGCTGAGTAAAGATGTAAGGGCCAGTCTGGACTCAGGAGGACTTGAGGCTTACCTGTGTCAGGAATGAAGAAGCATGATTGCACTCGCTGTGTAGAAATCCACCTGATACCACTCTGAATGCTTGGCATCCCTTTCCCACATCAGCTTGCCAGACAAACAAGACAGAGAACATTCCTGTTTTTCTGACTCAGTTCTTCCATCCAAATGTCTCCACCCACGTGGTTTAGAGCCCCTGAGTTTCCTGGCTCCTCCCCATCTTCAGAAAACAGAATTTCATCGTAAGTCAGATTTCACCGTCGCCACGGCTCTCTCGCTTGTATTGGAATTGAATTTTAAAAAGGAAATTGAACAGTACCAGTTTTATTATTTCAGCACATACTTCTGTTGTTAGTCATGAGAAAACATGTAAAAAAGCCTCGATACTATCTCACATCCAGCGCATAAAATAAGAAAAGGAAGATTGAGTCTCACAGATGCAGGAAACACTGGCACCCGGTGACCCCTCACGGTCTCAGGCAGTGCACTCAGCTTCACGAGTTCTAACTTTGTGAAAGAATCCTATTCAGCAGAGGGAGGAACAGGAAGGAGGAGGTTTTCAGTGATGGGGCAGCATTAATTTCATTAATTCCCCAACTGTAAACTGCTGTATTATAAGGGGAAATTATTACCAGAACTGATATCTTCTTATTGGCTTCTCAGATTTAAAAACCAACAAAAGCAGAGACTGGAAATAAAGAGACAGCCTCGAGATGGGAAACACACTCACCAGCCAACTAGTTGATTATGTGATTATTAGAAATTATAGAATCCATTGAGGTTCATAAGCAAGACGTTATTCACATATACTGTAGTGCTTGTGACTAGGTTTTTCCTCATTTGTGGTTAAATTCAATATTTCACTAAAAATCATTATGTGTCTTCTATAACATCCATTTAGCGGAGTCATTTAACTGTCAAGGGCTCCGTCAAAGTAATTGTTCCAAAATGCTTCAAAATATCAAGAGCTTTTTGCTGTTCAGCTGAGTTTAACTTAAATTACTTTTTTTTAATGAAAGGTAAAATAGCACAAAATTAAGCAGCAAAGCGATGTTCATTTACAAGAGGCACAGTGGCCTGGTGTTCAATTAAATGGAATTTCCAACCATGTTTTCAACCCTCAGAAGCGTCCCTCCCTGTCTGCTCCATAGTGAAAGGCTCTCCTGTCTTTCTCTGCAGAGAACAGTGGCAGGGCTAACATGGACGCTTTAGCACGTTTAATGTGCTCTGCTCATAATTAAAGCATAGGATTCTTCGGGGAGAATTGGCCCTCAGTTGAATTTTCTTTCTCCTAAGATGTGGGGGAATGAAAAAAGTGATTGGGAAATGGCTTTTCTTCACACTTGTTACATCCATCTCAGAAACGAGTTTAATTGCCCACCAGTAGAAATCAGAGAGTGTTCTTGTGGGGAACAAAGGGACCAAGTCTCTTAACATCTCTCTCCTCGCATCTCCAGAACCAGGAAGAGGAAGAAGCCCATAGCCTGTGGCCTGTCCTGCTTTAGGCTTGAGCTCAGCTGTGAGGCAGGGTACCAGAAAGATAGCAACAGATTTGGCAGAAAGACAAGGCAAGCATTTCATAGCAGGGGAACCTAGGTTCAGACAAGACACAACCCGAGAATTCTCATCAATATCCCCTTCGTCTTCAGGAGGCTTGTTTTCTTTCTTTCTTTTTTTTTTTTAAGATTTATTTATTTATATACAACATTCCTTCCCTGTATGCTTGCATGCCAGAAGAAGGCACCAGATCTCATTGTAGATGGTTGTGAGCCACCATGTGGTTGCTGGGCATTGAACTCAGGACCTCTGGAAGAGCAGTCAGTGCTCTTAACCTCTGAGACATCTCTCTAGCCCCTTGTCTTCTTTCTTAACTTCTTTGCATTACATATATTAAGAAAATGTAATGGTTGACTGTATTTCTTGTGGAGTGTCTGATTTACCTTCAGGACGAAGTGCCCTTCAATTTTCTAGCTCCTTTGTCCATCTCAAATGAGGGCTTGTCACTGCCCCCATCCCTTCCCTCGGGAGCTAGCTACAGGCAGAGTTGTGACACATGGGACTGTTCCTGAGTCTGACCAACAGTTTTCAAGCCCTTGATAAGAGATTGGCATCCGAAAGTGGCTACAGAAAGATCAGCGGTGTTTCTGTCTGTAGTAATAGATTCTCAGAACTGCCAGTCAGCTGGTTAAGGCAATAGGTCATTTATATAGACTTTATTACCGGGCGTGTTCAAACTGATACCCAGAGCCAGAGTACATCCTCTGACAGCGATGGCTATGAATGTGGCCCTACACATTAGGAGATCACAGCTTGGTGTTTCACTGTCAATACTTTTGATAAGGAAATTGCAATTTTAGAAATTAAAAAATACTTTAAAATTTTTCTCGCATATATTAACCTATAGAGAAAACGTTTAGAACTTTTTCTGCTCCCATAGCTACACCAGAAGCAATCAGAGAAATAACTAAAATAAGGACGTTAAATTATTTCTCTAAGGTCCATAGAAATACTGATTTGAGGGCAGCCTTTTGTTGAGGGGGGAAATAAAAGCAGTGATTGCCTGGCCCATCAGTTGCTGTAATGAGCTATTTGAACCTGAGTAAGTCATCTATTATCTTTGGAGTTCTACGTCTACCTCTGTACAATAATGTGGCTGAAATGAATGAGTTCAGAAATTACATGAAACTTTAATATCCTTCTGTTATTAGTTTTTATCTGACGCCGCACCTCGATAGCATCTGTACAGTGGCCCCACATGGTGCCGAGTAGGTTTCAGTGCTAGCGACCAAGGGAGCTTTGAGAACACGTGAAATAGAGACTCGTGTCAAACCCTGCTCTCCTTGTCACTGCTGTCTGTGTTCTCTGCCAAGTGTGACAGGCTCCTCTGTGATTCCCCAGATCCCGGTGCTGCTGCCCCGGCCCTATCTCATCTTTTCTGAACCAGACCAACAAGGTGCTCCATGGTTGCATTTTTCCTCCCCCAACCATCTTCCTCTCAGATCCTTCCGTTCCTCCCTGTTGCTGCTACCCCCCCCCCCCCCCCCCGCCGCCCATCCTGTTCCCTGTAGCTAGGCAGCACTCCCCAGTGGTGGGGCTTTGGCATTGTAATGTCTCCCGGCCTCATTGACCGTCCCTAACTCTCACTCTTTTCAGAGGTGTGTTGGTAAACATCTTTATCACAAAGGCCTGAAAAAAATATAAAAACCACACTTTTTTTTTTTTATCATTCTCTGCCCTCTTACTGTCTTGTGCTATTATTTTTCCTCAGGCGCTTATCACTCCTGACATTAAATATTTATGATTTATTGTTCATAGCTCTTTCTGCCCTGTGGCATGTATTATACTGTTTGTCGTGGAGAACATGTTCAGTAACTAGGAGTAAACAGTTTTTCTAGAGCACAGACTCCGTTCTAAGTGCAATTCTGAGCACTTGGCCATTAGGATGATATTGCGAGATAGTGTTCTTTTTTTGTCTCTCTCTCTCTCTTTCTCTCTCTTGTGAATGAAGAAATTGAGGCAAAGGTCAGGTAACTTGAAAAAGGATTTGGGGCATATGCTACGAGAAGAAAGAAAAATATAAAAATCGAAGTTCTCCTGTATTTCAGAAGGAAGAGGATAGGTTTTTTTTTTTTTTGTTGTTTTGTTTTTTTTTGTTTTTTTTTTTTTTTTTTGGTTAGAAAAGGACACAGTGAAGTCCTTGACAGACAAGCGTGAGGGCGTGCGTTAGGATCTTTAGCCCATATGAATGTTGAAAGTTGGGCGGGCATGCTGGCTAGCCTGTCTCCTGAGCACACACGGAGCAGTGTGTGTGCATCTGCAGCTCTCTGCAGGATGCTTTCCCATCTCCAGAAGACATTACTAGCTCTGTCACGCCAGGCAACTCCCAAAGCCAAGAAAGTTGCATTTTCTAAAACAGAACCCCTAAATTGCTACTTGTGTGGTGAAGTGTCCAAATTAGATTATAACTATCTCTGTACCCCCGAATTAATGAATCTTTATTGGGTTTTGTTGTTGTTGTTTTGTTTGCTTGTCTTTCCGAGACAGGGTTTTCTGTCCTGGAACTCGCTCTGCCTTGAACTCAGAGATCCGCCTGCTTTTGCCTTCCAAGTGCTGGGATTAAAGGTGTGAGCCACCACTGCCAGGCAAATTAGTGAATCTAAATGAATTATTTACTAAATATAAGTATCATCTTCAGAAAATGACAGTATAAGGGCCTTTGCTGCATCTAATTTATTGCTGGGCATATTCTATGCATGGACACATTTTTCATAAATTCATAGTATATTGCTCCTTGAATGCATATTAACTGTCAATCCTCCATGTATTTTAGTAGTGCATAGCTTTGTCTTAGGCTGTGAGACGATCCTAATATGCCCTACTCAGTTTATCAACAAAATAACCTAAGTTTTACTAAGAGACGGATCCAGATGATCCAGATCCAGAAACTGATTGCACAGTGTGGTTATTAAACAACCTTTCATAGATACGGAAATATTCAGAACAGCGGAACATTAATATGAAGGCAAAGCTCCTTCACTTACCATCTGCTTCCAGAAGTTTCCTGTAGGTGAATTATGTGGGGCTCTGAGTGGCATTTGCTTGTAGACGTGTTTATAAAATCAGATGAGGGCTCAACAACACAGAGCATCCGCTTAGTCACAATACCAATGGAAACTGTATTTCGAGGAGAAATAGTGTCAAACAGCACATCCGGGAGATCTCCGCAAACAACACCTGCATGACTATGTGTCATAATAGTGCACCACCTACAGGGACTCGAGTAATTTTAATGAAGGCTGTATTGTATGGCACGCTCTGCAGTAGCTCAGTTGCTTGCTTTAAATTCAATGGAAATACCATGGCATCAAAGGAGGATAGAATTGTCAGGAATCTGGCCACTGCAGCCTTGGGCTTGAATCTACCTGGTCTTCTGAAGACTTGTTTGGGTGTTTTGTCCATACGCATGTCTGTATGCAGTGGCCTCAGAGGCCAGAAGAGGGCTGTAGGGTCTCTGGACCTGGAGTTAAGAGACAGCTGTGAGCTGCCATGTGGCACTGGGAAGTGAGCCCAGGTCCTCTGGAAAAACAGTGTTGGTAACCCCTGGATCATCTCTCCATTTCCTGTACTAGTCTCCTAGATGCTAGGGTGTTGATGGGATGTTGTCTAACCTTACCAAGCTTCCCCTTTCCTCGTGTGTAAAATGGGTTTGACTATAGGAGTTCTTCACCGTGGGTCTTTCTTATTCCCAAGTCAGGAAATGTGTTGTCTTTTAAAGAAGGAGCAGCCTGCTAAACAGGTGCGTTCAACCATTCTTACCTGAAACAACTGGTGTCTTCGGAAATTTAAGTTACCTTAAATAGCCCAAATTGATATTTTAATTCAAGAAAATGCATAACCATGTAAAGATTACGTTTGAAAACTAGTTCCACGAGAAGAATTATGCCAGAATTATATTCACCCATGGATGTCTTAAATTCCCTTAAAGTCTGGATTTGTGATGGCTTCCATTGGTCATCTACATTAGGAATTATTTTGCTTTTGGAAGTTTCCACCAATCCACTTTTTTTTCATGAGTTTTCTTATTGCAATAGAAGAATGTGAAAAATAGTTCACTTATAAAAGCAGAATGCAAAATGTTTTAATCATACACACTATTTTACTCTTGCATGGGAGGTAACTTATAAATATGGTATATTTTTTAGAATTAACACCTCAATACTTGTTCCTGTGTGTGTGTGTGTGTGTGTGAGAGAGAGAGAGAGAGAGAGAGAGAGAGAGAGAGAGAGAGAGAGAGAGAGAGTTTGTGTGTGTCTGTTTGCATTCATGTGTAAACACACACTTTTCTGTTATTGGTCTTTATTATTGTTATTATCACTGAGCCCTTCTTTTGGCATTATTCCCTCCAGTAGCAACCGTTCTGAGATCCTAGGCATTCATAACAGAAATGTTCAGTAGAACTCTCCTCAAGGACTAAGTTAACCTGTCAGCTTTATTTTTAAGGTGGTGTCCCAGAAAGTGGCGTTTTGAAGCCTATTTATGTTAACACAGAAAAAGTCGAAGAGATTATTAGAAACAGATTTTGATATTTTCTAAAGAAGAAATAAAACACTAGCTTTTTTTAAAAAAAAAAAATTTAAAAAGAATGTAAACATTTTTCTCCAATAGGACACTGACATCTTTCAGGGATAGTATTAGCTCCCTTTCCAATAATAGTCATTTTTATTCTCTTTGTGTGCTCTTCCAGTCTCCTGTGAGCCTACACGGCTGTGCCTTTTCATTTAAGGAATGAGTTTAGAGAATTGTTTCTGGTTCAAGATGTCCCTGGCCGTCTTAGGAAAGCACGAACAGATTCGAAAGTCCTTAAGTGAAAGTTAAATAAACAACCCGTAAGATGTGCGGGGACCTCAGAATATTTCCCCCTGTGTCAGTTGTCATTTTTCTCTTATGGAAACAATTGTTTATTGCCAGGTGTTAATGTCAACTTTCCGAAGGAGAGTGTGTGGTGTGGTCTCAGTGCCGCTGGGTCACCGGTGCAGCACCCAGGCTGGGGTGGCGTCCCTGTGCACATCAGGTGGCCTGAGAGAAACTGCTAGGGTCACAGTATGTTTGTCAGGACTTCATTATTTTTTTACCGTAATTCACGGTGTTGCTCCGTCAAGCATTTATCTTTTCTAAAAAGAGATGCACGTGTTGTTAAATGTGTGGACAGAAGGAGAAGCACCGCTGCTAAAAGGAGTCGGAGACTTTAATGGCAGGCCTGTGAAAATGGAAGCCGGGAGTGAACCTAACTGCTTCGTGGACGTTGGCGTGGCGAGCTTTCCGGAAATTTGAAAAGGGACCCGTGACAACTCTTGAGTAATTGGGACTTGATGGGAACACGAGGAGCCGACACTCCTAAGCAGCCTTCCCATTGTCTGATTACTTCAAAGGCTATGACATTCAGATAAGAAGTTCACCAACAAAATCATTTTTTTATTTGTACTCCCTTCGAGAATGCAAAATGCTGTTTGAGATGGAGAAAGCATGTAGCATCCCGACTTCCTGAGGGATGAGAAGGCATTGTGTCACCTTTTGCTTCCTCTCCCCATGCCTTGAATAAACGCTGGAAGAGAAACAAATTAAAGCATTGCTCCATTTCTCCCCTAAAAGTCAAAAGTGGCCACATCTCCAGAAATAACTCCTGTGATTAATTGCATAATCTCATGAAGAAGCAGCAAAACTCAGCCTTATATACACGGAATGCGTTAAATTGGGTTCAGAGTTAACAGAAAATAGTTGGATGGGCTCCTGTGTTTCATTGTACGTGTGGTGCTACATAGAACAGATGCAAGGAGAGATGGAAATAACATACTGGCGACACTTGGGATAACGGTGTTTATACTTCGTTGACTCGGGGTTGTCAGCATACTAGTCTCTGTGTCTCCTTTAGTAACTTACGAAGGCAACCCAACTTCAATGGGGTGATGTCGAAGTGACATTTGTTATAAATTGCACAAGCATGCACACCTCAGATGCATAGTCGATCTTCAGGGGGGAGAAAATGTGTACATTGTAGTATAGAAAATTCCAATCTTTCCACGGGACACACATACACAGTGAAAGTTGACTGGACAGGGCTCATGTGGGACTAACGGGGCTGTGGCCTTCCATCCGAAGAAACGCTACTTCTGCAGGGTTTCCCACTCGTCGATTCTTGCTCTGTTTTAACAGAATGGTCTTGTAACTCTTGGTTTGAAAGTTGTCATACAGCCTCACAGCAGGCTTATATTATCTACAGGGTTCTTTATGAGGAAATATAAATCACCACAAATGAGACGTTTCACAGCCAGATATATGTAGAGATCTGTGTCAGTGCTTTCCTGGCTGCCTAAAAAATATCTCTAGGCTCTGAAGCTTCCACACTACTCATCCCGTTCCCAGCCCTTTTGGGAAGCAATTCTCAAAACTTGAGATTTATGGTCCAGAGGGCTGATAGTGGCTATAAAGTTTTCTATTTTCTCTTTCCTTTAATATTAATGCAGAGAACGAGGCTTTATCATTCATTATTTTAGTTCATGAGTATCCTGTGGGCTTGAAGTATGGTTCCCGGGGCTGTGGCTCACCTCTGTTTAATAGGGGAAATATGTGGACTTTGGCAACAGGCTGTTTTTCCATTAAATATTTTTATGTAGATTGTATAAAATCCACATTAGCAACAAAATCTTAATATAAATGCAATATCCAGGCTTAGTTGAAAATTTTAAAATCTTTGCAAAATATTAATTCCTTCTGAGCCCCAAAAGTAAAATATCGTGAATTGGAGAACAGCCAGCCTGTCTATTATTGTTAGAAATTGCAATGATAATATCTTTTCATTTTACATTATTATTTCCACAGATGTACACTATTTCTGACCAGCTTTATCTCCATCACCGTAAGCTGAGTTTCAGTCTGCAGTTAGCATCCCCTTAGCATGCAAATCCTTTAAAAACAAATAACATGCTCTGGATGATTTAAAATAAAGAAGGTGCGTTGCTTGAACTCACCCGGCTTTCTATTACCTGAAGAACCAGGGCTCTAATCCAGATTTGCTTTACCTGATTTTCTTAGAAATTTTTAAACCTTAATTTTCCACCGAGGGCAAATGCTACCAATTCTTACTGGAGTCAGAATGGGTGGGTTGGATGGTTTCAGTGGGTCCCAACCCTTCAGTTTAGAAAGTCTTGCTCTGTTTCAGGTGGCATTTTAAGAAAGAGACCTGCAAGAGCTGGAGTTGGAGACCCCAAACATGTAGCTTGTGAGAGAATGCGTAAAGGTCTTGCTGGGGGACAGTCGGTTCCGTGGCATCTGAGCCCATGTGGTGGCTGCTGCACTAAATTAGATTAGCATAGTTCATCCTTTCGCTAAAGGTTTACTGTGCCCTGATGAGTGATCATTCCCCTCGTTGTATTTATAGTGATCTAGCATTTATTGCATGTACTATGTATATTGGTTTCCAGCCCTAGGTTTTTTCCCAGCCATTGGAAGCTCATCTGTGAGGTAGGTGGTGTCGTTGTCCCCAGTGTTACGAAGGGAGGCTGATGCTCAGAGAGCGTAGTAAATGTTAAGCCCTTGCAGCATGCCTCCAGGTCGAAGTTTTATTTGTGCATTTCATAATGTATAAAAATAGATTGTTTGCTGATCGCGACTGAACCTAGGGCCTTCTAGTTGCTAAGCATGCATGTTATCCCTGAGCTGTACCCACAGCCTCATAACGAGTATTTCTAAAGAAGTCGAAGTAAGGCAGAGTTTAAACACTGAACAGGACCCTTGTACTCCAGAGGGCAGTGCCTGTTCTGAAAACAACTAGAATAAAATCTTTAGGGATATTTACTCTTGCTTTATTACTGAGAGTCACAAAAGGCCTATGTGACAGATATTATACATCAGATCATTGTGGAATGATTTGTGGGATCAGAATATGATTGTATATTAAGGTGTGTCATTTGCTATAACAAAGGCGCTTAATGATGTTCTAGACTGTTGAAAGTGTGTGTCTCTTCTATGCCCTCAGTCATTTTTCAGAGGGTTCAGTTTCATTAACAGAATCAATAGTGCAGTTTGGACATTGGTAGACATATTGTAAAGCTTTGTGACCAGTTGTCTCAGCATTGCAGCTCTTAATATGACCTGCCAGAAACTGCTTACCCGATCCCCGAGGATCACAGGACCTTACCGTTGTTGAGTTTATTATTATCCTGTCATCTGTAACAACCGTCGCTCTTACTATTTAAGTCCCACAGTTGATGGGGGCTGTGGAGATGGCTAAGTGGCTAAGAGCACTTGCTGTAGAAGGAAAAGGCTGTGAGTGCAAATAGCCAGCACCCCTGAAAAACAAGAGCGTGGCTGTTAGTGTCTATAGTTCCAGCCTTGAAGACGGCCGATCCCCAGCCGAGCAGTCCCGCCAACGTGGGGACATTCCTGTTCAGTAAGAGACCCTGCCTCAAAGAAATGAGATGGGGAGCGTTAGAAGATGACATCCAACATTCTCCGTTCATCTCTGCATGCATGAACATAGGCAAGGACACCTACACAGTCATGTGCAACACACACACACACACACACACACACACACACACACACACACACACACTTCCTTTTAATCCTTTGCTTCTCCATAAACTTAGAAGTCTTAAAGGATTCTTCATTTTACAAATTTAGAAACATTACATATACATGTATGTATATGGATAGATATAGCGATAGATATATAGATCGATAGATATATAGGTCGATAGATAGATAGATGATAGATAAATAGATAGATAGATAGATAGATAGATAGATAGATAGATAGATAGATAGATAGATATTATAATTCAGACCGTATTGGAGATTTGTTATACTTGAAATCCTTTAGCATGAAGTTTGGGAATTATCACATAGAAATGATCTTGGCCCTGGTTCACAAAGATGCTTACCTAGAGTTGGAAAGACATCCCAGCCCAAACTGAACAAGCTTCCTTCAACTTCTGAAAGAAGTTAGGACAGCAAGAACCCAGAATGGGCAATGTGGCACACACCTCTAATGCCAGCGCTTGGGAGGCAGAAACAGCAGGATCTCTGGGATGATGAAGCCAGCCTGGGTTGCCCAGTGAGTTCTAGGTCAGCAAGGACTGCATAGCGAGACCCTGTTTCAAAGGAAAGAAAGGAAAGGAAAAGAAAAACAGGTATCTAAGAGAAACATGATTCTGGGGAGGAAGTCGGGGTTTTTGTTTGTTTGTTTTGTTTTGTTTTGGAGGGGCCAGGAAGGGATTAGCATATAAATACATTGAAATCATTTGTTATATGATAATAGCTACCATATGAACACTTACCCATTACTCACATAGTATGCTCTGCCATCTTATCTATGTATTTTGGCATCTATTGTTTCCATTTTTCTGACGAGAAAACTGAAACTCACACAGTTCAAGGAACTGGCCCTAAACAGACTGTTCATGTGTGTATCCAAATCTGAGCGAATACAGGCTGACTCCGAAGTCCATGCCCTTAGATCTTGTCTGTGAGTGGAAAGTCATGTTTAAAAACCAATTCCTTCGACAGCCCTGGTAGTTATTAAGAAATTATTCTCCTCTCAGAGATATTAATACCCTTCACTTGGCTTTTCTCACTTCGCTGTTGCCTCTGTGTTCCCTTCAGCTCTGTTGCCATAGCTATACAGTTTCGATTTTTTTTTGTGTGTCGGCTTTTATGATGTTTATGTTAAATGGAATTGCTAAATCAATAGCGTTTGCTGGATTATTAGTTTAATTAAAAAGCAAAATTTCTGACCTTTAGATATGATATGTTTATTCTTGAAGTCCCTTTAAGAAGATTTATTGAAGCTATTTCTTGAAATATTTATATTCAAATGCTATATATCCATGGATTAAACTCAATTTAATGCTGTCTTTTAAGATGCATCGTATCTGTAAAAAAAAAAAAAAAAAAAAAATCTACCGGGCTGTAAGAAGGTCACTCTCCTCTTGTTTAAGCGGATCATCTGTGCTTGCTGAGCTGTGCGCTGGTGTGCTGTGTGAGCTGTGTCTGTGGCCTGTGTGGCGTACACTGTGCCCGTGGACAGCCCTTGTCCCCAGGAGCTCACAGTAAATGGGAGGAATACGTGTTGATAAAAGCAACTAAAGCTTTGGAATTAAGATGCGTGGTGAGGGAAGTGCCGAGCTGATGGGCAAGGTGGTATTCGGTTGTGAGGATAGCTACTTTACCCTAGGTGCATTGATCTACCTGGGCGAAGGAAGGTGTGAGATTGCAGGGTCTTAGAACTCACTTCCACACGGTCGGACTCACTCCTTTGTATGGGGTGATGGATCCGTTTGGACTTCCTTCCCAGCTGCTTCTCCTACGCTGTAGGAAAATGGATGTGGATGTGTCTGAAATGAGCACTAGACGTGGAAAGGTCACATCTGTGCTGGCTTCGATCTTGAGAAAAGATGAACTCTCTCTTGTGACTGTTAGCATAACCCAGGGAGGTCTGGTAACACGAAGCGAAGGCAGGCTGAGGCGGACTGAGATTCTGAGGCCTGTCTCTTTCACACTGGCCATCCGCCATCTTTCTGCCTCACAATCAGGTTGTCTTCATTTGCTTCATCCAGAGAGAGACCCACTCTGATTGGCTGATGCAAATGAGAGCCAGTAGCCCTGTGGGTTTTTTTTTTTTATCTTTTGAGTATATTTTGGTACAATTTTTAAAATATGTTGTTATAAAATGAACACCTTTTAGACAGCAATACGCTTCATAAACAAGGACAAAACCCCAGAAACATGGAGACAAAAAAAAAAAGAGCAGAAAGGGAGCGGGTGAGAAACGTTCGTTTCGGGCTCATGCCATGGAAGGAAGAGCTCTTCCTGAGGAGAAAGTAAAGGATAGTGACTCAGCCTGACGTTCGTCACACGAGCCCAGGTTGTTGGAAGTGCAGGCAAGAAGTCAGGGCCTATTGTCTGTGACCTTTTGTGCTTGACAGTTTGTTTTCCCTTGCCTGATGTCACTTAGAGCCTGACGAAAAAGCAGTGTCTCTTAAGTGGAGCAATGATTCGGTTATGATTAAAGGTCAACGTGGATGTGTATTTAATCACCATCTACCACTCATAAACTGGGCTGGACAGCAGTCATTGAAAAGCCTGCATAATATGCTCTGCTTCCTGGAGAAGAAGTCTGTTATCTCATAGATTCATTTTTAAAAGATTTCACGTTTAGAAAAAGAACTTTCTGATGAAGAGGCGTGGGTCTACTGTGGACTAGGTTTGTCTAGCGGGGCAATAGATTTCCACCTAGGCCTGAAGGTACCCGCATATACGTGAGATGAAGTGCTAGTTTAATAAATGATATTCTTAATATTGATATCTGAAAGGCAATTAGTTACTTTCTTGGTTCTATCAAAATTAATGGTCACTTCCATGACAAATCTTTATGGGTACTTTAAATTATACATTCGCATATGTCAGAAATAGTTCCTATCATCAACGAGTTTGAAATACAGTAGTCGTCAGAAATAGCTCACTGCCATTTACTCACAAGTACATTTTACTCACAGTTTTTATAGTATCAGATGTGACCAAAATGTATGAATTCACTTCAAAAGGCATTAATTCAGTTCACTGGGTTCATTTATTTTTTTTTTCTACAGTGGTAAAGATGTTGAAATATCATCCTGCTCACTCAGGGAGCCATTGTCTGGTTCACATCCAAGTCTGTAGTGGTCAGATGAATGCGTACAAAATATTTTCAAGGACTAACTAGAAAATTGCTTTGCTGTTGGCAGGGTTTGTGCACTTATTTTTCTCTCCTGGAGTCTTATACCTGAAAACCATTGGAGAAATATTCGTTTTTCCTAAATTGAGAAACTCAGCTGTAATCTTAAATGAAATGGGATAAATTATCTTTCTCACAATTATCCATTAAGGAGAGAATTAGAATTAATATTAATCACAGATGTTTCATCAAGCTTTATTATCAACCAGATTGACTGCCAAAGTGCTTTCTGGAAGACATTTTCTCTCCATCCCCCACCTGCTACTGAGAACAAACTCTTATTAGGGGTCCTTAGATAAAGATTAATGGTTTTGGCAGTTCGTTCGAGGAAATCCATATTTTACTGTACACGCCTCTTCAGTTCAAGGCATCGCTACAAAGCACGGTTTATCACCTCCCTGATAAAATTATGCAGTAGAGACATATGGTGTGATTCCTACCATCATCAGAAAAAGGCTAGTCAGGAAGTCTCCCAAGGTTGGTCTAACGTAACCCAAACTGTTTAGACTTCAGCAAGATTTGTGTGAAGAAAAAAAATTGCCTGTGTTTAGGAGATGCATAAATGCATGCGTATTATCCTCCCAGGGTCTCTTGTTAGCTTGCCATTTTGGTTTTTTTTAATAGTGTCTATTAATTATATAAAATAATAAGTTTTATTGCGACATACTCATGTATGCGTGCAACACACCCTGATCAATTTCTCTTCAACTTCCCTTGCTTATTTCTACTTCTCCTTCCTGAATTCGATACTTTCATGAATATTTTCATTTTGTGACGACTTTCAGAAGTAATTGCCAAATATTTGACCCTTATGATTGTGAACGTGTCCTGATGCTCTTTCAGTTTTGCAAAGGGCACTGCAGACCGGGGCTACATCCGTTAATGACGGTCCTCTGCGTGTGAAAGGCTTTATCAGTTCCAGCAACGCACACAACCTTCCCCTTACTCTGTACAGTGTGCTTGCTTCTGTTAACTGGGTCTTACAGGATGGAGAGGATTAAAGTCTGTGGATCCAGAGCATAGCGTGTCTCGCCCAGACATAGTCACGTGCTCTCCTCAACAGCAGTGTTTCCTCGCTCCCGAGTGATCCCACTCAGGATTCAAGCTCATGGGAGAATGGAGTCGATCGGCTACGATGCCAGTCCTTTGACAAGAATAAAGGGCACCAGGATTGGCAGCCCTAAGAATTCATGGAATAAGGTAGAAGTTTTCAACATGTTTTCCATGGCTTGCATTTTAGCCTAAACAAGATAGGCAATGATGCTGACCTGACCGAAACAACTCCTGACCAACGCAAGTGTGTGCTTCGCCAATGAACGGTGCTGCAAAACCCATGGAGTGGTTCAGAACCATGCAGATCTATATTGATCATTTGAGTACCTCTGAAGCAGGGTATCAACTCACCATATGGAGTTTTTGTTTGCCACACAGTTATATACAGTAATCTTTCTCTCTCTTTTTTTTTAATTTTTGAGATAGGTATTCTCTGTGTGTAGTCTGACTGTCCTGAGACTCACTCTGTAGACCAGGCTGGCCTCAAACTCACAGAGATTCTCCTGTCTCTGGCGCCCAAGTGTTGGGATTAAAGTCCCGTGCCACTGCTGCCTGATTTGCAGTAATAGTCTTTATATAGTACTGTTGTATTTGCCTAATACTTTTACAGGCTTACCTGAGGTCAACAAATTAATGATATTGGCGTGCATTTTTCAGGTAGGATTTCTTTCCCGTTTGATTGCTTTCCTTTTCAACAAGGCTCTGATGTTGCTAAATACTTTGAAATTCTGTTTTCCATCCCAGAGAAACTTTCTAACCACATCTGAGTATAAAGAACTTAACATTGGTTTTCGCCCTTTGAGCGAATGTCTAGAGATCTATATCATTTTTAAACAAGTATGGCACAGGACAATTATGACTTTACAAAAAGACAAATGCCAGAGTGGTTGATTCATTTACAAAAAGAAATGGATGATTGTTAATAGCCCTAGAGCCTTTTGAAAAAATATTTTATTTCTTAAAACCTAGTGTTCATGTATTTCTCAGAGTCACAGTGCTTATTAGATGCCAAAGGAGTCGATTTTTGTATCTGTAGGAAGCTGGAGGAACATGTCTCTGAAAGTAAGATAAAATTCTTGATAGCCAAGAAGTGAGTTTAAAAAAATATTATAAACTTCTTCCTTAATAAGATGGTGGTGGCCGTGATTGGTGTTTTGTTTTTGTGGCAGTGTGTGTTGTATTTAGCGGCAGTGGTGTGGTGGCATTGTGTACATGTGTAGTTTCTGTAGTAGGGTGTGGTAGTCAATACGATGTTTTTACAATAGTCTCGCAGTGTGTGTTTTGCGGTGATGTGGTGGCAATGTGTATGTGTTGTTTTATTTTGGTGGCACACGTGTGTTATCTTGTGGTGTGGTGGTAATGATGTATATGTGTTTTGTGGTAGTGATGATGTATGTCATTTATGGTCTGTGATAGTGGTAATTTATGTCTCGTTTGGTGATAGTGGCGTGGGTGTGTTGTTTTGTGGTATGTGTGTGTTGTTTTATGATAATGTGTGGTGGTAATGTGTCGATGTGTATGTCTTGTTTTGTGGCAGCAGTTTGTACATGTTGCTTCGTGTGGTATGATGGTGATTTGTGTGTTGTTTCAGGATTGTGATGGTGGCTGGGATGTGTTGTTCTGTTGGTGTGCTGTGCCGATGTATGTGTGTTGTTTTCTCTGGGCGGCAATGTGAATTATTCATTGTTGCAGTTGCTGGCAAAATGTCTGTGTTTTGTGGAGGTTGGTGGTGAGTGATGCCTATCTTGTTTTGTGGTACAGTGTGCTTATGGAAGCACTGTGGTGGCAGTTATGTGTGTGTGTTATTTTCTGTTGGCCCGTCTGGCCTTGGCTAACGTCATACGTGTGTAGATACAGTTTATGCTGTGTAGAGAGTAGGAGCTGGGAGCAGCATAGGCGAAGTAGCAGTTCTGTGACTTCATTAGTTTGCACATCGGTGCCATAGGCAGCTCCCACTTCTCATGCCTGCACTTTCTGGTCATAACTTGGAGAGCTGTAATACGCCTCCCATTGCCCTTCAAGACTACTATCTTAATTGATCCTGGGACCATGTAATTAAGGAGAAAATAAATCATCACCCTGACCTCCCCTGCCCCCAGTCAGAGGCAAAGATGCAGCAGCCACAACTTTCATAACTTTCAGCAGTTATTTAAAATAGTAAAATTATATTCCTTTCTATAAAAGGGACATAAAGGTATCATACACATTGATTTCACATGCTCCGAGGAATACATTCAGTAGATAAAGAGTTCAGCCAAACTCTTTGACACGTTTCAGCAGAGTTGTCCATAACAATTTCATTAAGGACTTAATTCCTCATAAGTTGTTATGAAAAAGTACCTGGGGGTGGTCACTTTGCTCCGGTTTTGTCCTAGAAAGTTGGATGAACTTTTATCTTTTCATTGCTAAGTGTGTCCCAGTCGGAGCTGCTGTTTGATTTCTTTCTCCAGAGCGTGGCACACTTTAAATAAAGGTGCTGAGGCGAGACTCTGTTGCTGTTTGTGTCCTCTGTGCATGTATATGTGTATATGTGTGTGTGTGTGTGAGTTTGCATGTGTGTGTATGTGCTTTTTGTGTGCCCATGTGTGCGCATACACGCGTGCGTGTGTGTGTGTGTGTACACTGTATGTGTTGCGTGCATGTAGGTACAGGGTGAGGTCAGTCCCAGGTATTATCCCTCAGGAGCCATTCATTTTGCTTGTTGACACTGGGTTTTTCATTGGCTGGAAATTTACTTAGTCAGTGTGGCTGGCCAATGAGCCATAGGGATGTCCATAGCTCCTCAGTTAGCATTCAATGCCTCTGCCTGCTGCACACAGAAACCTCTCTGATTGGCTCTGAGAGCTGCATTAATCTGTGGATACAGAAATACTAGTTTAGAGAGCACATTGATAATTGCATCCATTTAGCAGAATAATAGTAAGCTGTGAACCTCTGGAGCCTGTGAGCTCCCAACCATGGGTTCTTGGACAGATTTACAGCCAGGCATGGGTTTCCTCCTGTAGAGTGGGCCCCAAAGCAAATCAGAAAATGGTAGATCACCCCCAAAGCATTACCCAGGGGCAGTTCTTAACCCTACTGCTTGTTATTTTATTTCCCAGGGTTCATAGCTGGATAAGATTGATGGTGACCTCTCCCCCAGTAACCCATAGTGCCTTCTAGTATTATGACAGCCATCCAGCAGGGAGGGATCTTTTCGCTTACTATCTAGCTTTGTTCTGCTGTATGTCCTGTAGCTAAGTGTATGATGTCGAAGGCAACGGGGTCTTACAGGTTCTGGTGAGAGATCAAGAACAATAGTAGTTCATGGTCTCTCTGGGATACCGCCAACCAACAACTTGAGGGGGGTATCCCATAGCTGGCACTGGGCTTTTATTTGACAATCTGTGGCTTCTTATGGGAACATTATCCTATAAATAACATAAATGCAATTAAACTCTTTATTGTGTGTGTGTATATGTGTGTGTGTAGCTTATAAAGGTTGCCATATGGCACTTTCTATCCTTAGTGTTGGTTGTCCCCCCTCCTATATCTCTGTCCTACCCTCCCAAGAAGCGGAATAGGTGGATGTACATACTTGGAGTATATGATGGAGTGATGTAAGCCTTGGTTGGTCTCAGGATTCCAAGTGCTCATTGTTTGGATACTGATGGTGAAGAAGATATTGTCCTCTGGGCCCGTGTCATTCTGTGGTGCATTTTCAGGCCGGAGGCTGCTGCTCAGCACAACTACAAAGAAAGGCCACTGAGGAAACATTAAACCCTTCTCAGGCCTACTTGGTGCTCTGCAATCGCATCTTTCATGGTAACACCTTAAACAACTACCAGGTTAGCTGTAGCTTTTGCAAAGGTACTTTATGTAAATGCATTTTTAACACGACTTAATTGAATGTGAGAAGTCCCGCTCTTGATAAACGAGCCACTTTTATATTTATAGCAGACTTAAGAACCTAATTACATTGCATGAACTTCACATGCTCATTCAGTGATTTTATAAATACATTATATATAAATATATGTAAAATACAGGTAATATATATAGTTTGTTCCTTCTACTCCGAATGTGATTTAAGTGTTTATAATAGATCACTGTAAAAATAAACATTTTTCTCTGATCTTGACTTTCATTCACTTATTCTTTTTTTTTCTTCTCTACTTTATTTCACAGACATTTGGCCAGGTTGTATTTCAAACTCTGTGAATACTACAGAAAAAAATACTAATGGACAAAAGTTCTGCTTTAATAGAACTTCTGAACATAGGAAGTAAGGAAAGGGCTGTAAAAGACAAACAAATAAATTTGAAACTGTGTGTGTGTGTGTGTGTGTGTGTGTGTGTGTGTGTGTGTGTGTGCAGAATAAAGAGAATGGAGAGCAGAGAGAAAGAAAGATTGATATGTGTGAAATAGATTACACTTTGTGGTTAAAGGAAGGCCTCTCCGGGAGTTAGCATTTGAAGGTGAAACCCAGAAGAAATTCCCATTTCTGTCTGCCAAAAGAATTTTCCAGGCTGTGGTACCAGGAACACAGCAGAGGTCTTGGGGTTGTGTGCCGGATTTGTCCATGAGGAGTCTCTCAAGACCAGATGGAGCAGTGTGAACAGAGGAGAGAGCGCCGTGAGTGTGTCTAGTGTGGAAAACACAGATCAGTGTGTGTGAAGGCGAGGGTGAGTCACGTTGGTGCACAGCGCATATTTGGGACTTGATTCTCTTCTGATAGGAGCCAGGGAGGGTTCTTTTCTCCTGGTGGAGTCTCTCTGAGCTTTTGTCCACTTGCTCATCTCAGGGCATAGATCTTTTTATTATTATTATTATTATTATTATTTATTATTATTACTATTACTACTACTACTACTACTACTACTACATGGGAACCATGTTCTTAAACAATTAAAACAAAGAATGGGAGATGGTACACAAAAAAATGTAATTGCCACTTAAAAGACATTCATTGATCAAATACCGTCATTATAGGCAAACACAACAGAAAAATAGAAGGTCATTTGTGCGGCAGCTTTTGGGCAATCACAGCCTTACTGGATTTAAAGTGGCTGTGTAGTTCTTCTACGTGTTTATCTTCTAGGGCATCCGAAAAGACCCCAACTCTCTGTATGTACATAGGTGGGTGTGAGCTCAACAGACCCCTTCCTCATACGGATCTACACAGGTAGGGTTTGGAGAAAAGACAATCCTGCTGTGCCTGTTCTTTTACATCTTAGGCCACGATGTTAGTTTGTGTCTCTTCCAGTCTAAGGCTCTAGATGGGTACCAGGCAAGAGCTACCCAGTCTCGAGGAGAGTGCTCTGATATCAGCGTTCGCAAGGCTAGCGCAGGAATTTCCCTCAGGGGAATAAATACATAATAAAAACACTGCTGATTTCTTCTGTTTCTTTTTAATATTTTTACTTTATTTTGAATAAACTGGAGTGTGTGCGTGTGTGCATGTGCGTGCGCACGCATGCACACTCACAAAGATGCGTAGGTCAAGGTCAGAGGACAACTTGGAGGAGTCTCCTTCTACCATGTGGGTACTAGGGGTTAATTTTAGGTCATCAGGCTTGGCAGTAGCAAGAGCTGTTGCCACATCCCGAGTCTTGTCGCCACCTCTCTCCTGATTCTTCTGTAACACAGAATGACCGAGTATCCGCCCCCCTCCCCGCAGCATGATGCCTGTGTATATTTGGGAGTTTATCAGTCATGACCTTGTAATATTTAAAGGCTCTTTCATGACAAGCACTGGATTAGGAAATATGTACAGAGCATGTCTCTGTGGACAAAACTCTGCTGGGCTTTCCCAGTAGGTAGGACCTATTATTGACACTTATGACTAAACAGTCAAGCTCTGCCATGGTTCACCGTCCCCTTGCCTTTTAAAGAAAGACTTTTAGGAGCTTCTGGAAAGTTATGGGACAGATATGTGAAGAAGGGCAATCATGAAGGAAAGTAGGATTTATACTACAAACTGAGGCTGTATAGTTTTGTCATCAAAAAAACTTGGAATTGAATATCCATTCTTCCATATACTTAGCTATGTGTGACATACCCTAAGCCCTCGGTTTCCTTGTTTCTACAATAAGAATAATACCTGCTTCAAACAGATGCGCTGAGGATTAAATTTAATAAACCTGGCGTGGTGCCTAGTGCATGGAAATAGTAGATAAATGATAACTGTTGTAAAAATATTATTGGTATTCTGTGTCCTGCAATGTGGTTCCCTCCCACCAAGCTCCAAGTCAATTAAGAAATAATTTCATGTTTCTAATTTGTATGTGGTCCAGTTAAGTGGGGGAAAAGAAACATTATGAAAAAATAATATTCAAGGGTAATTGGTGCCAAAAGAATCTTAAAAATAAAAATATAAGTCTTGTCATTAATTCCTTCAAACAATCATTTGTTGCTGTTCCGAGACAGATTTATTGACTACAGCATTCATTTAGAAAGGGTAAACTAATGAGACGCCACCATTGGCTGTGATAATAGCGTATCATTACAAGCTTGAACCATGTGGACTTATTTGGCCTCATTTCAGAGTCATAAATTATTTCAAACTCATTTCATCTCTTGAAAACCCGTGCGATTTAGGTCACAAGTTAGATTGCACGGGTAGCAGCCCTAAAATCCATCGTCTAAAATAAATTCTCTGATTCTGAGCTATTTTAAAATTGAGACACTTCAAACATCTCTCAAGCAGGAATCACATAAAGCGGTTGCAAGGTTTCTCTCGCCTTTAATTTGCCCTTTCCGTTGCTTCCTTGACTGTTGTTCCTAATAGGTTGTGTTCCCCCTCCTACACACTTTTTTTTAAAAAAAAAATAGCTCTGCTCACAGAGAATATATTATAAATACTACTGCAAGGAAATGTTTACAGATGCAAATGATTTCTATTTAGGGAGCTTATGATTAAACCGTGAAAGAATACAGCAGTAGACAGCAACGAGTAACCTTTGAAAAGTCTCATAATTGATTAGGATACATACATGGATGTGTATATATGTATGTTCTAGAGTTGACTCGTGAGGGTGTTAGGAATGTGTGTATTCTCTATACTGTAGGGGACCTCGCATTAAAAGCTGCTGGTATAATTTTACTTCAGTTTAGATGAATTCACTGTTTTAACATTGGGAAACTGTGAGGAGAACGGGCTAAAGAGCTAGTATCCTAGAATGATCTAGTCGTCCATGCAACAGGTGAGCCAATCTGTTCCTGCACACTCATCCTTCTGGTGCACAGGATCTAAACTATTTCCATCTCTCATGGCTGTTTTGAGGATCAAAATATTTTATATTTTAGTGCTCAGGGGGTAGACTGATAATAGAGTCAAGAGAAAAACTGTAATCATTGGCAGCCTTTCTTCTTATCTTTTCTTCCTATTTGCAATGAGGATCTGCCCTTGGTTTCTTGTTTTTAAGATTAACCTCCTGAGGTCATCGGAGAGCTCAGAGTTCGTATCTCCTGTCCGTGGAAATGGTGTCTTTAAGTCTTCTGGGTGTAGTAACCACTGCTTCTGCTTCCCCGTGGATGGCTCTGGAGACCTGCCTGGATCAGGCCCTGGCCATCCAGGGGACTAATGAACATGTCATGCGCGCCTGGAGTTCTCCCGTCTCTGGCACAGCTGTGGTACTTTCCCCCCCTGCTGGGAGACACAGCATGCTGGCCATTTGTTGGCAAGTTCATATTTCACACTGCAGGGAATTGAAATGATTGAGCAGACAGAAGAAGAGTTTTATTAGCAGTAGCCTACGTATCCCCAGACTCTGATTTGGCATAAAACATCTGCTTCATGATCCTGCTTCAAGGCCAGTTCCTTTCCTCCCACAAAGGTTACGACTTGAGGCAAGCTGTGCTTCCACTGGCGGGAGGAAATTTGCCCGGAGACTTGATTTAGTCAGAATCAAAGCATCCTGCTGCAGAATTTCTCTTTTCAATTATCTCCGAAGAGGCAGCCAGACTTTCAATGTATCAGTATAATAAATGTAATGAAACGAGCCAGGCCCTCCCTTCCCTGTTGCTATCAATGGGGGTTGGGGGTGCCCATTTGGTTCTGTGTCTACACCCAGAAGCCTATGACCCATATACCAATAGCAGCTCATGGTAAGGGTGGCCTTGGATGTCGTTTGGCTCATCAGCATGATAAGTAAGTGCATGTGCTGGTCTTACCTGCCATGCTTATGTCGTTCATTGTATGAAGGCAACACGGCATGATGCTCAACACAGTTGTTACTATTTTTCATAGTGAAGACTCATCACACCGACCCTATCCTGTGGTATAGTCTTAATTACTAATTATGCTTACCCGCATGATTTTGTTGTGCCTAGTCATATTTCTCTCTCTCTCTCTCTCTCTCTCTCTCTCTCTCTCTCTCTCTCTCTCTCTCTCTCTGTGTGTGTGTGTGTGTGTGTGTGTGTGTGTGTGTGCGTGTGTGTGTGCAAGACAGCCCCTTACTAGCCTTGCAGACATAGAAAATTAAATCCTGGCATTTTATTATGCTAGAGCAATTAGATGCCATCCTTGTAATGGGAAACATGACATCTTCATCGCTCTCCTCTATATTTCCACGTTTTAATGCAGTCATTTACCAGAATTGAATACAATCTTCCACTCACACACATACATACATCCATACATCACACACACACACACACACACACACACACACACACACACACACACACACACACTCCTAATAGAATATCTACATATCTCCAAGGAGCCCTGTGGGTGAAACTGTGCATTCCTCTTCTTTAGTTCTTAGGCCACTTTGGTTTAGAGTAAGAACCGTTGCTTTTATGAAGTGCCTTTTTCTATAAAGTCAAAACCTCACAGCAGTGCACAGAAAGCCGATGGTATAAAGGAGCTAAGTAGAGTCTTTAATAGAGAGCGCTGGGTTGTAAGTGTTTTTGTTCCTATGGAGCAGATAGATTTGGCCCCATCTGTTCCATATTCATAACAAAGGAGCGCGCTTACAGGAGGGCCGACTTCCCTGGAGCCGCCCGGTAATGATCTTTTCACCAGAAAGACAGAATGTGAACTCGGTGACTTGGCCCCACAAAAAAGCAGCTGGCAGGATGGCCCTTCAGAATCCTGATTTCCTTGTAACCCAGGTTGACATAAAATTTCCCAGTACAGAAAGAGGGGAAAAAAATGTACCGATTTCTCATCTCCCTGCAACGGAGTGCACACATTTGACCCTTCCTTCCCAAAGCCACAGATTGCAATTAGATAGTGTGGGGAAGGCCGTGCTTGAAGTGTCTGAAGGTATCACAGGGGAGAAGCCTTTCTTCAGTTTTTAAGTTGTTTCTATTCAGACTTTTTAATCTCTTCTAAAACTGAGGTTAATGAAAAGAAATATGACTTATACCACATAAGGAAAAACCCCTGTTGAGCTTTGTAATTAACAATCTTCAAAGCCAATTTCAACTGAGACCCCTTAGATTAAAAAGATAAGTTGACTCAGGAGTTTTCGTCCACAAAACAGAGGAAAAGTAAAAGTCTCCCCCCAAATGTCACAGGCTACAAGAAATATCCTCTATGCAACACGTGGGGCCAACTTTGAAATAGAAATGATTCCTCACAACATAAACAGCACGTTGTTATTAAACAATTGACTTAAAACTTAATAATACGTCATGATTAGTAGGTAGAATGTTTGCTTTTTAAATGATTTTTTGAAATCTAAAATATAATTACATATGTTCTATCATACCCTTCCCATATCCAGTCCCTTTCCCTCCCCAAATCAGTGCTTCCTTGTCTTTAACCATTGTTGTTACATAGACATATAAATTAGTAAACGTATAACTGCATAGAATACTTGCTTTAGGTTAACCTCACAAATAACGGGAAAAAAAGAAGAAAAACATATTGTGTAAGATGCTGATCTTTTTCTCCATTCTGCAAGCTCCGCATACTAAACTCTCTCAAAAGCACACCGTTGACTTACATAATGCACTAGATGGGAAAGTTATAATTCCTCCTTATCGACCCATTATTATCCATCTTGCTACCATCTGTGCATTATCAGCTTGCTAAACCAGGACTTCTTGGCAAAACAAGCAGTGAATAAGTCTCTAAAAGTTGGCTGCAGTGATCAAGTGGGAGAATTTTTGGCCTTGCTGTTGATGAGATCGCTCCTTGAGTGTGTGAGGATGCTATCAAAGTCATAGTAGCGGAGGGCAGAATGCAGCAGAAGCATTCAGAACTTTGAACGCGTGGGTGACTTATTTTTTTTTTCTGATTCATTCAGCTTTTACTTCGATTGTTTACTCATTTCTGCAGAAATAATTCGGGATGTCTGCCTGACGCCAAGGACTGTGTTAGGTTCCAGAAACTTCCTAGTCTGTCATCAAGTGGGCCCTATGGTCGATAAACAGCACTACCAAATTAGTCTCACCTTTTGGGGCTGCCAACTTGCTGGGGAATGAGACAAAAACTAGAAAACAAGGCCATCACGCTGGGACCCAAAGCAAGTTGGAGGTGGTCACATTAAAAAAATGGAGGCAGCTTTCAATTGGCTGGTCATAGAAGGCTTCTCTGGAGGGGACAGTACAACCTCTTCAGTATGAACTCTTGGAACATGGGAAAGTAACTTCTATTATTTAAAAAAAATTACTGCATCTTGAGGAAGAGAGACGGGGATATGCTATGACACATGTGGAGGTCAGAGGACAACTTGTGGGAGTTGGCTCTCCTCTATCATGTTGGTCTCAGGAATTGAACTGAGGTAATTGAACTTGGTAGCAAGAACCTTTACCCACTGAGCCATCCCTTATTCCCCTTCTCTTTCAGTTTGCTTTGCTTTCGAGACTGAGGCCAAGTAGTCCTGGCTCACGTGACACCTAAAACTTGAAGTGGTCACCTGCCTCAGCTGCCAAGGGCTGGAGTTATAGACATGTGTTCATGCCAAACCAGAAAAGTAGCTTTTGCCCATGTAGAGTATTACTTTGGATTCAAAGTTTGTTTTTCAAAGTTAATAAATTTTGAAAAATAATTCTTCCTAATCTTATTCCAGAGGCAAAACTAACATATGTCTTTTTAATGATATTATGTTGGAAAATTTTTCATATGCTCTGTCTTTGAAAATATATATTTTCATCCTCTTAAAATGTTTCACCAGTCAGGCTTCACTGTTTTAAACTTAGGATTTCAGTTGGTGTTGTGAGGAGGCTGCTTGTTTGTTTCCCTGCCAACCGGCAGCTCAGACCCGAAATAATCACACAGAAACTATATTATTTAAATCATTGCTTGGCCCATTAGCTCTAGCTTCTTATTGGCTAGCTTTTCCATCTTAATTTAGCCCATTTCTATTAACCTGTGTATCGCCATGTGGCTGTGGCTTCCCTGAAAGATTTCAACCAGCGTCTGGCTCTGGTGGGGCTCCATAGCTTCTTTCAACTCTGCCTACTTTCTCCCAGCATTCAGTTTAGTTTTTCCCCACCTACCTAAGTTATGCCTTAACAGTTTCTTTATTCACCAGTGGTATACAGAGGGGAATCCCATGTCGAGTTGGTCACAAATCTAAATAATTTTCCCCATTGTATATGTTTTTAGTTTTGAGGCAGGATCCCATGGCCTCAAACTCCTTGTGTAGCCAGCCGGTAATGACCTTGAATTCCAGATTCTCTGGCTTTAGCCTCTCAACTACTGAGATGATAGGTGTGTACCTGGCCCTTCCATCATATCTTTTAACTTAGAATTACATCTCTAAATTGTGACTCCAATTGGCTGAAGTTTTCACACATTTTTTAAAATTTAAAGTTTTTTATTCATACCTATGTATGAATACTACTATTGATTCTGTAATTTCTTTAAAATTCCTTTTAAAAAAATGCCTATAGCTTAATTCTGGCTAAAGGGTTGCTAGAACCTTCAGTGGAGTTTCTGGGGTTACAGCCTACCGTGATATCTGAGATCCTGTTGATACTTCCGAGTGAGTGGAGCAGGCTGACTCCTCACCTGGGATCTGCATTTCCCAGCATCACCTTTGCTTTGAACGCTCCTTCAAGGAAGCAGGTGACGACCTGGATTCTAGTTTCACTTTACTTCCTATTCCTCTGCTCACTAGAAGGGTGTGCAGCTTCTTTCTGCTCAGTCTGTCCTTTAGATTAGATAGATCATTATCTTTAAAGATACCCATGGTCCCTTCACTTATTTCTTGGGACTACACATTTACGGAGCTTAAAATACTACTTATTTGAATTCTATGTATCTCTGTACTTCACTGACTATAAATCGTAGTTTCGAAGGTCATTCCATAAGAAAGAGCACGTAGCTAAGGGAGAGGAGCTTTTCAGAAGAATTTTTTTCTTTCATTATTTATTTGGGGAGTGTTTACTATGACTCTTTTTTCCCCCTATTTACTGTTTTGTTTCACAGTTGACTAGCACATTGCTGTGCTGCAGACTGTTCTTTTTTTCCTATCCTCTACCCTCGTCCTCAAATCTTTAATGAATATTCTCTATGAACAAAGGAGTAGACTACCCACTTCTGAACACCTCGCACGGCCCTGTTCTTGTGGAACTGCATCTCGACTGTAATAACAGAGAAGAGGTGCAGTACCCTGTTCTGAGGTAGCACAGAATGGGGTGTATGTGGGGAAGGAGACGGAAACAGATGTCCTAAGCACCATGAAGAGCACTTTGAGAAGCAAAGGGAAGGCCCTGTGAGTTAGAAAGGCGATTTCTTTGGACGTAGCATTGTCAGTACTGCCTTAACGCGTATTAAAGGAGAAGAAAGGATTGGAGAGATCGAGAAGAAAATCAGGGTTGGGACCAGATCATGCAAGACCATGGCTGCTATGCTGCGGGCCACTGGATGGGTGCAGCCATCCCTCCTAGAAATGTCTCAATGAACACACAGTCAGAATAACCTAGAACTGAGACCCAAGCTTTGATTTTTGTTACTATGTCAACTTAAAAAAAAAATCCAGTAAAGAGTTTTTTTTTTTTTTTTTTTTTTTTTGGTCTGGTTTGAAATGAACTGTCCAATCTTGGTACCTCCATCTGTCCTTGGTAAAATTTAGCCTGTCAGAGAGAACACTGTTGTCTTGAGTCTCATCAGTAGCCTATACCAAGCTTTCTTTTTTGGGCCACCAAACATCTCCTAAATCATGACACAGAGACTTCTTATTAGTTATGAATGCTTGGCCTATCTTAGGCCCATTTCTGGCTAGCTGTTTTAACTTAAGTCAACCTGTTTCTTTGTATCTACCTTTTGCCTTGGGGCTTTTAACTTTTCTTTCCTTCTGTATATCTTCCTTTCACTGTTTCTCATGTCTGCTTAGCTGGCAGCTGCCAGGCTTCTTGCCCCAGGCATGTCACCCTTTTTCTCCTCGTTTTCTTTCCTCTCCTTTTTGTTCTCCCAAGCTTAATTTCTCCTCCTATTTATTCTCCCTGCCCGCCAGCCTTACCTATCCCTCTTCTCCTAGCTATTGGACATTCAGCTCTTTATTAGACCAATCGGCTACCTTAAGCGGCCAAGGCGAAACAAATGCAACACATCTTTACATAATTAAACACATACCCTTACATCATTAAACACATGCAGCATAAAGAAATGAAACACACCTTTACACGCTGAAAGTAATATTCTACAGCATAAACAAATGTAACACATTTTTATACAGTTAAAGTAATATTCCACAGCATACAGAAATAAAACACATCTTTACACAATTAAAATAATATTCCCTAACAGTAGCCTATTGCCTGAGCCAGTGGGTATTCCTGCCTGTATTACGTTCAGTCCCTTCAGAAGCAAAAGATACAGAGAACATGGCCTACTGGTTAAAAAAATAAGCAAAGAATTCACTGATTTGTGCAAATAGGTGGTTGCCTAGAGATTATGAAAGAACACTTAAGACTGGAGTTAAAGTATCCTTGGTGAAGTAGTGTCATATCTGGGCAGCTGAGGACATGCTAAGGTGTCTGCATCCACATCTGGGCAGCTGAGGACATGTTAAGGTGTCTGCGTCCACATCTGGGCAGCTGAGGACATGCTAAGGTGTCTGCGTCCACATCTGGGCAGCTGAGGACATGCTAAGGTGTCTGCGTCCACATCTGGGCAGCTGAGGACATGCTAAGGTGTCTGCATCCACATCTGGGCAGCTGAGGACATGCTAAAGTATCTGTGTCCATTTCAGGCTGATTTTTTGGTGCTATTTCTGGCCCCAGCCTTTCAAGTACAAAGGGAGTCTACGTGCCAGCCTGGCTGCTCCTCTGAAGAATCCATAGTTCCATCTTTTGTCTCCCAGGCCTCAAATTTAATAGCACGCTCACAACCTTAAAATCGATTGGAAGCAAACAAACAAACTCAATGTTCATATGCTTTTCAAAAACAAGAGGTGCTTTAATGCTGTTTCTCATTCTCAAAGTATCCCCCTGTCCTAAGTGCACAGTGACACACACACACACACACACACACACACACACCACATGCACACACACACACACAGAGAGAGAGAGCACTCATCAATATCACACTCCTACTACACAAATAAAAGAATACCAGCTATAACTGCAGTAGAATACAATTAGTTAAATTTTAGGTTCTAGAGACTGCTGCAGGTAGTTCCCAAAGTTCATGATGCTGAAGCAGGAGGATCACTTAATCTCAGGGGTTGAATAGCAGTGAGAACCTGCCTTGAACATGCAAACATGCATGCAGCAAACCATACAGGCTTTGAAGAGCCACACTCTGTCTCCCTGTTACTTCCCCATCTGCCCCTTCCCCATATGGGTATTCAGAACTTAGAGACCTGGTTCTGAAGAGATGCCTCCATGGCTAAGGCTGTCAGCTGCTTTCCCAGAAGACATGGCTTTGGTTTTCATCACTCAGTCAGGAAACTAGCTTCAGTTTCCAGGGATCTGGTGTTCTCTTCTGGTTGCTGTGGGTGCTATACTCAAAGGCATAAAAGCTGCAGTACACATACACACACACACACACACACACACACACACACAGAGAGAGAGAGAGAGAGAGGGAGAGAGAGAGAGACAGAGAGAGAGAGACAGAGACAGAGAGAGAGACAGAGAGAGAGACAGAGAGAGAGAGAGAGAGAGAATAGTATTGGAGAAGAGCAATCACCACCATTAGAGACCTTAGAAGGTCCCAGTTAGAAGGACCTTAGAAGGATCTTACTTCTGAAGAAGAAAGAAAACAAATCGGTAGCTATGACTCTTAGGTGGGATATTATTCTAGATCTGTAAGGATAGGCCACCTGAACTCCCAAGTGAATTAGAAAACTATACATGCCCTCTAAAGTGGGTGATAATTAAATCTCTTGAGAAAGGGAGGGTCGCTGGGAAACTGAGGCCTAGACAGATTAAGCAGCTGCCTCAGAGCCATGAAGAAAGGCCGAAATGCATGAATCTGAGAGAAAGCTGAGCATGATTCTGCCTGCATTGATATCCCTCAACCCCGTTTCTCCTTAGGACCTTTAGCACAGGTGTCTGGGGTAAGAGGGATGTTATAAGAGGCTCGAAGAAATAGTGACACTGTACTGAGAATATCCTTTGTTGTAGGAGTTCGCTTGCTTGTTCCCGGCTGCTCAGCCCCGAAATAACCACTCAGAAACTGTATTAATTAAATCACTCCTTGGCCTATTCGCTCTAGCTTCTTATTGACTAGCTCTTACTTCTTAATTTAACCCATTCCTATTAATCTGTGTATCGCTACATGGTTGTGGCTTACCGGGAAGGTTCTGTTCAGTGTCTATCTCTGGCGGGGCTACATGGCTTCTCTCTGACTCTGCCTTCTCTCTCTCTCTCTCTCTCTCTCTCTCTCTCTCTCTCTCTCTCTCTCTCCCTCTCCCTCCCTCTCTCTCTCTCTCCCTCCCTCCTTCCCTCCCTCTCTCTCTCTCTCTCTCTCTCTCTCTCTCTATATATATATATATATATATATATATACACATATATTCCATCCTGGCTGTGTTCTATTAAGCCATTGGCCAAAAGAAGCTTCTTTATTAACCAATAAAAGCAACACATACACAGAAGGATTGCCCACGCCAATCTTTGACTTGTATTAACTTGATAACTTAATTAGTAATTAATTTCATACTTTATTAGTGCTTCATGCTGGATGGATAGATGGATGGGTGGATGAATAGGTGGGGGATGGATGGATGGGTGGGTGGGTGGGTGGGTAGGTGGGTGTGTGGATGAATGAATGGATGGGTTAGTGGGTGGGTAGATGGATGGATGGGTGAGTGGGTGGGTGAATAGGTAGATGGATGGATGGATGGGTTTGTGGGTTGGTGGATGGATGGGTGGGTAGATAGGTGGGTGGATGGATGGGTGGGTGGGTGGATGGATAATAGGAATGCAAGAAATCTACAGGGAAGGAAAAGTATAAATTACTCTTCTTGTGAGATTCCAGGAATTCTGCCTTTTATTTGGACTTTGTTGTTGTTGTTGTTGTTGTTGTTGTTGTTGTTGCTATTACCTTTATTATGTGCTTCCAGGTGAAGAAAAATTTTCCAAGGGTTCTGCTGCTCATGCTTTTGCTTGCTTATTTTTGTCAAATGATGCCTATCTAGTATAGCAGGCTCACTGAAGTTACCACAAGTAAGAAGGGGAGGAACAGCTGACCTATGAGGCATGGCTAGTCCTTTAAACTCTGAGGCTTGGGCAGGGTGCTTTAGGAGACTTGCTGTGACACCAGCTGTGTTCTAAGTGCTGAAGGGTGTTCAGTGGCTTCACATGAACAAAACGGGCAAACAGCTAATAGTAAGGCTAACAGCTCCATCATGTCTAGACTTTAAAAGGTAATTATCTAAACACTGTCTTTTCCTTCTGTGCCTAAGTGGAGTGGATTTTCCCATCCATGGAGAGAGGCTGAAGTCTAGAATCACAGGCTGGGAGTTAGTTAAACTGTTGTAAAAACAAATTTTTTTTTTCTTACACAAAAATGCTTCTTTTAGGGGCCTTTAAAAATACTACTCCAAACTCCCGGTTACTTTTAGTCAGTAAAGACCAAGGCATAGGGGAGAGTTGAGCCCCTCTGTAGCAGAAACAGATCGTCACTGAACTTTGAAGGTCTTGTAGAAGTTTGCTCACAAGTCACATAGCTGTGTTCATAAGCATCATTTTGCCTCATTTGTTTCCCGGAAATAAGGGGAACAGACTCTGTCTTTGTCACCTACGTTTTCTAAGAACAGTAATTGATCTACTGAGATGTAGCTGCTGGAATTTTTGCACAGGATTTTAGCTGGTCTGTGGTGAGAAGTTTGCCTGAGGGTTAGGAAGCCAGGTCAAGGCCGGGCGCGAGGTGAGAGCAGCCTTCCTTCCAAGCTTGCTTTCTTCTCAGGCTGTCCAGCTGGAATTTATTTTCTCTTCTTCGCCCCGAACTTTGCTCTAATTATTCTTTCCCCTACAGTCCCCTGGTGTTGAAACCAAGTTTTAACTTAGAGAGTGTGTTTTTTCAATCGTTCTTGTTACATTCTGGGAAACACATCCCTTCCCACCTTCTGGTTTGTACAAAAGAAATAGTCCCAGAGCTGTATTAAAGAGCCTGATAGGAGCGTGGTCTTTTCACTTTCTATCAGGTCTTTAGACTCAGTAACCTTCTTTCCAGTGTTTGCATCGGGGGCCTTGACCTTGAGTTGTCAGTTAAGTCTGAGACACAGCAAATTCAAGAGGTGAAATGTGTAGGCAAATTAGGCAGCTCCTGAGGTTGTTCTTAAGGTGGGAGTTCCATAAACCAAGTGACTGCAGCAAGGTGGCCTTTGGGTAGGGGTATTGCCCCTTGGTAGAACACTGTCCCAACATGCAGAAGGCCCTGGGTTCAAGCCTAGGTCACACCAATGTCTCTTTTAAGTCTGGTCTATAAGAAACAAAATATTATGTATTCTGTCCTAACTGGTAGTTTTTTGTTGTGTTTTATTTTGTTGTTTTAATGTGATAATTGGATATAGATATATGGCAGATAGCTAAGTTGCTATTATTGCTGAGACCTAACTTATTTTGTTTTTTTTTTAATTTTTTTTTTTTTGTGTGTGTCTGTATGTCTGGTAACCATTTTCTGGGACTCCCATATGGCTCTGGTTAGTCTCCCTCATATTCCCACCACTTCTGCTCCCCACCCTTTCCCCACATATACAAAATGGATTTTATTGATTCATTAAATTCTGGGAAACATATCCAGTACCACTCTGGATTCAAATGGGATTTTTTTTCTTTTTGTCGAAGGAATAGTGTGCTTAATTCTGGCCTTACCTGTCTAATTTACATGTATCTGTGTTATATGTTGAACCGTAAGAAAAACCTACAGGGGGAAGAACCATGTCCTGCTAACGGCTAATAGCCTGTCTCTTCTTTTGACTTGCTCAAATTGAGAACTGCCGCCCGTGGCAAACATAATGGAAAACTACATTTTTAATGCTCTCACACATGCTCACTCCCTTCAAGAGAAGAAAGTGGCTAGCTGTCTCTAGAAGTAAAATTTCCCAAAGTATCCAGATTGATGTGGATTCAGAAAGGGGGGCTGTGGCCTGTGGACTTAGATTAGAGACGGAATGAGGTTAGCCAGGGGTGGTGAATGATGGCGCAGCACTGGACCTGAACAGTTGAAAGAAACTAGATCCACAAGTCCCACCCTTCTCCTGGCCAAACTTTGGGTCTCAGAGAACATTTGCTTTAATTACCCAGGAACGTCTGAGCAGCCTCAACTTTCATAATGTTTGTATTTAATGGGACGATGCACATTGAAGATCACTAATAGACGATGTTGGGTAATCGGAGGACTTTGAAGTTGCTTCTTAAGTTCTTTCACTTGGGGTATTTTTCAGAACTCACTCTTTTACTCTGTTTCCTCGATCTGATGAGATACACTCTCTCTTTCTGTTACAATTCATTCAAGTTCACATTTTATTTTGAAACTTACTTAGGTTCACCCAGTCATTTGGCGTTGAACTGAGGCATGAGGAAGAAAATGAAAAACTTTTTTTTTAAAAAAAAATGCTGGAGCCGGGCGGTGGTAGCGCACGCCTTTAATCCCAGCACTCGGGAGGCAGAGGCAGGCGGATCTCTGAGTTCGAGGCCAGCCTGGTCTACAAGAGCTAGTTCCAGGACAGGCTCTAGAAACTACAGAGAAACCCTGTCTTGAAAAACCAAAAAAAAATGTTTGGAGTAGGAGCAACTATTTCTTTAACAGACACTTGAGAATCACCTCTCTCCCAGGTTTGTCTAAGTAGTGAATGATCCAGTTCTCCAGGCACAGCGCAGAATGGGGAGTAAACAGCTCTGTGGAGCAAGGGCATGGCCATCCTTGAGTGGGGGATGGTGCCATGCCTTCGTCAATCAGAACTCAGCCCTGAGAAACCTGGAGTCACATGAGTTTGCTTGTAAAATACATCAGTAAATGCTTGAACAATAGGTTGGCTCAACCTGTATTATTTTGTCTAAAGCAGCCAAATTAGTTGAAAGCTGGGAATCCAGGTTCAGCTCACAAAACTGCAGTGAGTTCGAGGCTCAGCTAAGCAGGACCCTTTTTCTCGCCCACTTACGTGAGTGTTAGCAACACTCAGATCCTGGTATGTTTTCTAAGGATCATCAGTTTCCTGACAGGAAGCATCTGTGCTGCATGGGTCTCTCCACTTGGAATCTTACAATATGGCATATTGTTTCATATGCTTTGAAAGAAGGAAGTCAACAACTCTTGGAACATAATCATGGAGAAGACAAGTCCTAACTTTTGCTGTGTTCTGTTCATTGGGAGCAAGAAACTAAACTCAGCCCACACTCCAGGGGATGGGATTTTGGAAAAAAAGATGGGAGACTGAGGGATTAATGGAAGTCTGTTGGGAACGTTGAGAACGATGGCAGAAGCTATCCATGTCAAGCATGGTGCTGGTCACACTTGCTGTGTCTAGATGGGTAGACTGTTAGTAGCCTGAGGTGTGAATAGCACGTTTTCAATGTTAAATACCACATTTATAAGAACTCACTCGGCGGCTAGGAATGTGGTCTCTAATAGGTGCCTCATTGACTAAATGCTGAGCCAAGTTCGCTTGAGCACCAAGAGACCAAGGGAATGAGGCTTCAGGAATGCTTAAACTTGGGGCTTCTGAGATCGTGAATGAAGTAGGGACCCTCATTGCCCTATTAGTGTTGTATTCTGAAGTCAAAAGACCAGAGAATCTCAGCTAGTATTTCATTAGGCATCTCAGTGTTTTGACTGGTACTTTGCCTATGGACAGGTTCATGAACTAGTGGCTAAGATGGCAGAACGGAAGGATTTGTTTTAGTGGGTTCCTCTGTCCCTACTCCCAACTTCCCAACTCCCAAAAAAATGTACATATGACTGTTTATAATTTGTATCTATAAAGTTATAGAGAGACTTTGACTAAAGTAAGGTTAGTGGTGGTTGTTACAAAATAATTTTTTTCTGGAATTTGAGGCCTTGGCATTAGTTAGTTCCCTTCCCGACAGAGTCCTGGCAGAATGGAGGTTTTCAATCTTTCACTTCTACCAATGGCTCTATCTTTTGCTTATTAATCATCTCAAGAGGATTTGATTTCTGCGTTGACTTGTGGGAATCTTACATATTTTAATTAATGTCATTTGTGGTTTCAGTGCTCTCCCTCTGCCATCTGTTTCCTATGACAAGTAAAACACTATTTACAAATTGCCTAGTATCTTCCAAGGCTACTAACGGCTAACCATCTATATTTAAAACAGAATTAATGTCTCTACCCTCTGGAAGCCAAGGAGTACAGGTGGCAGAAATCACAAATTTAACATAGAGTAAACTGCAATCTCACTTTTTTTTAAAAACAAAATTCAGTAAGTAAAGGAAGTTTTGGTAATGTGTGGGATATATTTTTATATTATATTTTGGTTTTGTGTGTCAGTGCAAAAACATAAGGAAGTCAGGTGACTAGGGCCTAGTAAAGGTCACATCATAGGTTGGTGTTGTGAGTCACCTTTTGGGGATAACTTCTGCCACAGTCCAGCCATGATGGGTTCGTACATTCCAGGGTAGGGACATGAGGATTAGAAATGTTAGGTAGGAGGAACAGAGGTAAGAAAGAAGCACAGAGACATAGGGTAGTACCGGGAGAGCAACTCAACGAATACTCGATGTTGAATTCCACCCACATTTCTTTTTTTTTTTTTTTTTTTTTTTTTTTTTTTTGGTTTTTCGAGACAGGGTTTCTCTGTGGCTTTGAAGCCTGTCCTGGAACTAGCCTGTAGACCAGGCTGGTCTCAAACTCACAGAGATCCGCCTGCCTCTGCCTCCCGAGTGCTGGGATTAAAGGCGTGCGCCACCTTCGCCCGGCCCCACATTTATTTTCCATACACTCTTATACCCCAATACAAACGTGGGGGAGAAGGCAACACACTGCTTTAACATGATACAAAGAACAACCAGAAGCAGTTACTTGCTCCGATACTTGAGACATTGAGCCATTGATTCCTGAGCAAAGCATTTGATATTTGGGGCAGTGAACACATCCTATTAAGTATCTGCAGGCAGCCAATTCCTAAGTCAAACCTCCTATTTCAAAAGAAGGAGCAGAAGTATGCCTGAATTCTCTGACCATTGGTTAGGGGGGAGCAGATCTACCTGTATGGACCATCTTAATGTCCAAACACCAAGTAACCACATCCTAGGTCAGGATATCTTGTTTTGTAGCCATACCTGTTATCAACTTTGAAAGAGCAAAACTAAGGTAAAATTCTGTGACTTTCAGACAAGGTGGTATAGAGAGTTCCAGAGAGCTGTGATTATATTCCATGGTCTGGGTAGGCCTAGAGATCATGGGGTTGGGCTACTGTAGTTTACACATGAATTTACAAACTATGTCATGTATGAATATCATTTGTCCACAAATGTCCCAAAGGATTGGAGGAAAATAGTCAGTCAGCATCATAAAAGGTCAGGCCTGTCACTATTGCAGCTTTCTGGGTGATAGGTGACTGAGTGATAAGGGGGGCTGTTGAGAATAAGCCTTTTAGTTCCCATCTTACGGAAGTACGCTGAATATCTTTAATTCACAGGAGAATGCTGTTTATACAATAGCTAAGGCTCACATCTCGTTTGTGAGCTGGTAAGTTTTCTTATAGGTCACCATTTGCTTTCGTTTAGTTTTTCTTGATGTTGGGGTTTAGTTTTCCCCAATAAAAATCTGAAAAACCGCCATGAAATAAAAAAAAGACTCCCACAAAAAGTTACCTTTGATATTACTTTGAACCTGCTCATCTTGAAGCGTCACATGGAAGTCAGTCATTTGCATATGACACTCAAGCTCAGAGAGTTCGAGGGACTTTCATCTCCGCTCAGAAGAGCGCCATGTGCCGGTGGCACCTCTCCCACGACCTTGTGATGACTGAGACCCCATGGGCTCTGTAATGAGCTGGAGTCACCTGTGTGCAGTGTATTTGTAGTGTGTTCATTTGCTACATATGAGTTCCACAGGAAGGACACCATTTCCGGGATCAAACCACGGAGTGTAAAATATTGTGCCCTAAATAACACACTCGTTACTGTTCATGTCAGTAGGGGGAGTCTTCCCAACTTTGATTTAATGAGAGCCTACAGCAAAGCCAGCTGTTCCCATGTCTTAACTGCTTGTCGGGGAGACCCGGAGAGACGCAGAGGGCCAAAAGCATCTTTCCTCTGTAGTCTGTCTTCAAATTAAGAGTTTCAACAGGTGTTGAATAGTGGCAGTGGAGAACCTTTAGTAGCCTACGTCCCATAGCGCTTGAACGTGGAGAATCGGCAGGAGATCCGCAGGGATCCGTAACTCCGTAAATAAGGAAGTTCATGCAGAAGAACTTCGGAGCTTGACTCCTCTCTCCTCATATGGAGCACTGTTTCTGATCTCGTCGTGAAGAGCAAGACGAAGATAGACGAGAGGAGGCATGTGCACTGCCGGCTGCCTCTCTGTCATTTTCAGCATTACCCAAACTCATTTTAAGCCATGTGCCTTTTGATTGATGTCAGCTGCTTTTCTGAACAAAGAAACCACTTGAAGCAAAGTCCGCGGGGAGGAAAGTATGTGGCCCTCATTTCTGCGATTTTTGTCATTTCTAGAGGGCGTTGGTAAACGCATGTGGTCGTGGAGGATCTGGCCACCCTTCAGAATCCTTCTGACACTGCTTTGTGAGTGCCAAGAGGAGATACTCTGAAAAACTAGGGAAAGTCGGAGATCTTGTCTTGAAGAGGGGAAGAAAGTCTCTTCCTCAGATGATTTATAACTGGAAACATGTTGTCGTGTTTTAGCAAACTCACTTTATTAATTCCATCCTTCTCTGCGGAAAATTAAAAGAAGATCGATGTGCCCGCTGCAGCCCGTCCCCTCTCAATAGCAGATTGTGCTTACAATAGCATGGTGGAGTCGAGGGGCTGGCTTAGTCAGAGAGAAAGCGCAGCCAAATTCTGAGTAAAACCTCTAATTGAATTACCTGCCGAGCACTGACAGACAAGCTTTCAGGACAGACAAAGCTCTGCTTTCCCCAGCAGAAGTGGGTCATGTTGAAGTCGGCCTCGTAACTGTCTGTTACTGGTTTCGACAGCGCTCCTCGCTGTGGCGCTTTATTGGGCCCTCTTTCTCCCGGTTGAGGAGGAGGTTGTTCCTGGAGCAGGAGAGTTCAGGCATTATCCTCCCGATTTAGAGAAAATTGATAGCAGACCAAGTTGAAGGGAAGTGCCTTTGAAATAGAAGCCCTGAGCATTTTTCTTTAGATTACCACATTCCTGCATGATTCTTCCTTTATTGTACTGGAAAGAGAAGAAGGGAGCGTGGAAGTCACCTCTCTCTAGCATTTGTCTTAGGCTGAAAAGTATTATTTGTTTTAGCTTCGGGACAAGAATTAGAGCATGTCCTGAAAGAGTACACGTAGACCGTTTGTTTGCAGGTGAAAAACGAGGAATAATGAGTCCTTGTTCTCTCCTCTTTCTCTTGCCCTGTCTCCCTGTCTTCCCCGCAGCCTCTGCAATCCCAGACAATGGAAGAAGGTCCTGCCTAAAGCTCAAAGTCTTCGTGAGACCCACAAGTAAGTTCCTAGAATGAGTCCAGAGGGCCCCTTCACTGCGCATGCTTTATCCTGTGGTCTGGTTCACAGCGGTAAAATTTTATTTTATTCTTTTATTTTGTTTACTGTTGGATCTTGTGTGGTATCTGTTTTGTATTTCCACATCCATGTTTTAGTTTTCCATCGTATTATTTCCTCATCATTCTTCACGATGCTTTTTTAAATTTTGTTTATAAAAGTTCACAGCAGTTGCTAACTTGTTGCTTCTTAGACTGTTGTACATGCACAGCAAATGGGAACGCTGTTGGCATGTGGATACGTGCCATTGATTGCAAAAAACAATCTCTACATTAATACAAAAGGAAGCAATAGAGAGAAAGAAAAAAGAAAAGAAAGAAATGGGAGTTTGAGGGTGTCTTCACTAACATATTTGGCTGTTATCTCTATTTTTGTTATAGATAGCTGTATGAAAACTATAGGTGTTCATGATCGTGTTTTCGATGTTAACGACAAAGTAGAAAATTCATTAGAACCAGCAGGTTAGTATGCTTAGAGAATCTCTCCTTAACCAACGCATCTACCTCTGCACGCTTCCGTACTGTTTTTCCTTTCTCCCTCTCTGCATGTGTGCATGCTCCAGTCGTTTCTGCTTTTGCCCATTGCTAGCGGCTTGCTAATATTACTTATCTCCTTCCTCATTCCTCCAGTATCTTTGTGTAGTGCATGCTAGATAGAATGCAACTTTTCTTTCTTGGACGTGGGTCTCACTTGACACAGTATTCTAATATAGAAACCCTACCAGACTACTAAAACCTCCCTCCCTTTTGCCGCATCCTCAGGGTGTGTCGGTGGATCACGGTGATAAAGGCCAGTTTCCTCACAAGACAGAAAACATTTCTATTGTACCTGTTTATGAAACTTTCTCTTTTTTAAAAAAAAATCATATCTAAATCTGTGGATAAAAGTAGTAAAAAAACCACTGCATAAAAATACTGCCTGGTCTACAAGAGCTAGTTCCAGGACAGGCTCCAAAGCTACAGAGAAACCCTGTCTCAAAAACCAAAAAAAAAAAAAAAAAAACACTGACTCAGCATCTTTAGTTCTCTCTAGAAATGTATGTGCATCAATGAAACTGATCTAAAACATCGTATTTCATTTCAGCATTATCTATCCTGTTATTAATAGCAGTTGGCCTGGAGACATCCAGTTGTGCTGCCGCCCCAAACTCACATACCCGCTGCCACCACAAATGCACACAGCTGCTCCTTGAGCCAGCAGCCGTCCTAGAGTACTCAGACAAAAGAAGTTTTAAAGACAGTTTTGTTTTTTTTTTTTTTGCTTCTACTACTGATGTTCATACTCAACTTCCCCATCAGTGTGAGAAAAGGAAAGACTGCAAGAATATTCATGCAAGCACTTTCAGTGCAGCCTGCCATAGGTCGTTTAAACTGGGATAAACCTTCTCTTTGCTCATCCATCTCATCTGGTCGTTGACCGTGACCAGATCCACTGTGACGGGGAGCAGGCCTCTAACCTTACCCTGTGGAGGCCCCTGTCTCGCTTCAGTTCATCCACCTACGTGGTGGATCTTCACAGTGCTCTTTATCCATCTCCCATGAACACCTTAGAGCTAAAGAGAAATAAAATCATTTCCCCCTCACAAAGAAATCTGAGCCCCCCTCATGTAAGCGATAGGGTTTCTGCTTGATTTTATTTATCTATCTATCTATCTATTTATTTATATTTATAGTAGGACTGATCTTTCTTACGGTTCTAGGAACTAAAGGGCTTTACAGTCTGCTTCATCCTCTGAGTGTTGTCATAGGGATAACGACGACTGAGCCTTAGGGAGCGGTACCCTGTGTAAGTGCTGTGCCTCCAGACCAACAAGGCTTTAGCGCTCTAGCTGCCAGGAAGAGTTAGGGGTTTCCCAAGCACTCCCGTCTTTTCTAAGGCAGCCATCTCACCCAGAGCGCAAAAGGGAGGTGTACTAGAGCTTTCTGAGGCCTTAGTGGCTCCCCAGGGATCGGTTCACCACTCTAGAAAGTAGCAAGAAGTGAGTGCTGACGTGGAGGTATTTTAATTTTAATTGTGTCTCAAAAAACTGGACGCATTAGCGTGGCTTTTCAAGGTACCAGACTTGAAGCTTGAGGACATGACTACCATAGGGGCACGTTAAACAGGAGCTTTTTCAAAACCACAGAGCCTACATCCTTCTTCCCATGGCCGCGGACGCCAGCCCAAGCCACTCAGCTTGTCAGACTCCATATCCTTAGCTCCCATTGTCAGGATCATAGAAGAGAATCTAGAGGGATAGACGACTAGAGGTATCGACGTTCAGAAAAAAAAAGTTACTTCCCCTAGCTTCTCAAATAAGTCATGAGTAGAATGACCCACAGGTTAGGCCTGTTACGAACTTGCTCAGGACGAGAATTTTGATGTGCATTTCCCACGATCTTATTTTCTAGGCAAAGTCGATCGCCTCTCTAGCGAGGACCAGCACCTCTAGAGACATAAGAGATTTCATGGGTGTATTTTTTTTGGTTGTTTTGTTTTATTTTCTGGTGATGAAGAAGAACACTGGGGACTATTCTGTTACTGAGAAAATCACCTTTGGACTCGAATAATGAGAGAATGGAAATATTAAGAAGCTCTCCTACATAGGCATATGTCGGGGTCTCTAAGAGACAAGCGCTTCCTCATACAGAACTTGAAATTCGTAGTGGCCCCAAATCCATGAACATATTACCAATAGAAGTTTGGAAAGTTTAGCAGAGTGTAGTTTTGTGTGTGTGTTTGTGTGTGTGTGTGTTTGTGTGTGTGTGTGTGTGTGTGTGTGTGGAGAGATTGCTGGCAGGCGTCCTCACTAATGTGATAAGAGGGGTTGAGCCACAGTGCCTGGCAGTATGAATGTGGTAACAGAGTTGAGTGTTTCTCTTTATTTCCTAGAGAATTTAGTCGGTCCCACTTGGCGCTTTTCGCCGCTGTGGCAACTGTTGGATTTAACCAGCGTTCTCCTTTCGCCAGCCCTAGATACAGGCTCTGGAGACGCAGGGAGCCTGAACGCATCCTACCGCATGCTCTCAGCCGCGTGTACTAATTCACCTGTCTGTGGAATGCATTCGTCTTCTGTTGTTTGCTTGCGCACTCTGCCTGCCAGTTTCCTATCTGTAGGGACCCAGGGTGATCTCAGGGCAGACATATGTCACGTTACATGCTCCGAAGTATCGTTAGTGTTCGCAGTTAACCACCGAACCCCCGGTGTGGTGGGATCCTGTAACTAAGAGGCAACACTCCATTTGGCTTCTGCAGAGGAGCTTTCTCTTCCACCAAGCCACACTCACTATTGCAAGTATACGTAATCTCTCACATGTAGGTTTAGTTTCCATTCGGGTAGATTTCCCTCAGGAGTTTCAACTCAGAATTCTGAATTTCCCCCCAAATTATCTAAATGGTCTCCAGCTTCTCATTAACTGCCATGGGTAAGGGGTATGGGTGGGGGTGATGGTGCATAGAATTTCCCATCAACGACTATTTTAATCAAAGCACAACATGTAGAACCCTGACTCGTGAACATCATGGTATAGGAACAAAAGCATGCAGTGGGCTTTCTCATTCGAGAGAAACTTAGGAAAACATGACTCTCCCCTGTAAGATAAAGTACCCTTACTAAGACATATATGGTAGGTGAATACATGGGAGGTTATTAGGACATGTATGGTAGGTGAATACATGGGAGGTTATTAGGACATGTATGGTAGGTGAATACATGGGAGGTTATTAGGACATGTATGGTAGGTGAATACACGGGAGGTTATTAGCACATCTATGGTAGGTGAATACATGGGAGGTTATAAGCACATCTATGGTAGGTGATTACATGGGAGGTTATTAGGACATGTATGGTAGGTGAATACATGGGAGGTTATTAGGACATGTATGGTAGGTGAATACACGGGAGGTTAAAATAACAGACAACACAGCTCACAGAAGGGCTAACTGTACAGGTTATCTATGATGCAGCACTTGAAAGGTGCATCCAAATTTAGGCTTAGAAGAAAACCGCAGCCTTCCTTCTTGTTAAAGTCAGGTATTCTGCAAGGTTCTTTCCCTGTGCCTTGTACTGAGTGAGCCTGGGCTGGTGGATAACCTTTGCTGAGCCTCTGGCAGGAGAGGGAAGCAGGGAAGCCCTGTTCTGCATACTTGCCCCAAGTTCAGAAATGCAGCTTGGGTATCTTGTAACAATAGGTTGTTCCCAAGCTTCACAAGGTGAAAGACTGAGTAATGTGTTATTGAGAAAAGGGTGGAGAAGAACCCCAGTAGGTGATGTAATTTCAGGTGTATAAATATAAGTGATGTTTCAAAATGAGCTGTGGAATCCTCGGGGTTTATGGTTCTTTTATAATTAAGCCTGAAGTGCTCCATTGTTTTGATTGACACCATATTGGTGCTCTTAAGAATGTGATTTGGATTTTAATTTCAGGGCTATTAAGGGCCTTTACTTCTGCCTCCTGTTAACTACAGATTTAATTAATGCATTAGCAAGGCTGAAAAGAGCAAAGAAAAGACGAGAGCCCACGCGTACTTGGCTACACTGTGTGGGATTTGCCTCTCCGTTCTTGCTTCCTAACCTTCTCTAGTCTCCTAAGCTGAAAGCAATCTATCCAGGTTTGCTAAAGTCCGGGAAAGGAGGACAAATTAAACAAAGGACTTCAGGGGCTCCTAGATGAAGACCTGCCGAAATAAGAGTCCACCAGGGCAGAAGACTTAATTCTGAGAAGGCATGTTTCTTAGTTCACATGGGATGTGAATGAGATGAACAGAAACTTCCAAAAAGTGTGAACAAAAAAAAAAAAAAAGGATTTCCCTTCAGGATAGATAATAGAATGTGTGACTCTTTCCTGTAAGAAGAAAAAAAAGTACCCTTAATAATGACATGTGTGGTAGGTGACCTTACATGAGGTTAAAATAATGGACAATTAATCTACTAAGAGACACCACGTAGGTCAGTGAGGGCTGTTAGGGACTGTCTTATGGGGTCTACATAATTGAGAACAATTACTGAAGTCTCACTTGTTACTCTTCTCTCTGATTAACCAGTCAGCGAATCCCGAGGAGCAATTCTTGTGTTCCCATGGGAAGTCCCCCTGATGCTGAAATGAAATCTGCTCAGAGGCCAACTGTCAGCTCCAGAAACATGTCCAGAGGTCATCTGGGCTAAAAGCATAAGCTCGGCCAGATGGGAGGAAGGAGATGGGCCACATTAGAGAATAGCATGGCTCATGGGCAAGCCTCCAATCTATCTTTGGGCACTAATTACTGCAAAGTTCCCATTTCGAAGTTAAGCCTGTTAATCATGCAGATCAGGGAGGCGATCCAAAGTCAGAGGCAGCCTCGTAGAACACTTTATAGCTAAATAAAAGAAGCTTAACTCACTTAATCCATTTTATTTAGAGGAAAATTTGCATCCACACTGATAATTTATGTGCCAAGCTTCAGCCTGATAAAAATAAGAATAGTCAAGTTCAAGTAATTTAATCTGGGAGATGCAGGGCCTGTAATGGAAATAGCACCGTAATTGATTCCTAATTGTAGGCAGCCCAGTGGGCACAGGATTTCTGATGTTTACTGGGTATTATATATAGTTTATTTAAAATACTGTTGTTTTGGCACTTGATTTTTCACATTCAAAAGTACACGTAGGCACCGAACAACCCAACATTCACCACTAATCCTGTGAAATGCCTAAAACACAGAAAATGAGCAGCTCTGTCTGCGTAACCACTAATAGGCCCACATAACTCTTTCCCCCTTCCCTCCCCATATGTGGCTTTCCTCCCCGCAGGATTGCGGACTTAGAGGTCCCTTTCCTATCTCAAGTTTGGTCCAAAGTGCATCCGACCGATAGCAAATCAAAGTAGCTTATGCAGCAACTATTACACTGTATGCACAGTTTCTCCCTCGGTTTTAAGAGAGAGTATAAATACTGTGAAGGAAGTCCAATCTTCCCTGCCTCTCCTTTGTTTGCTGTAAATAATGAGTGATTATGCAGACATGAAAGTCAATGGTGGCACAGGGTTCATTACCCTACTTTGCAGAGGGTGGCGAGGTCTGTTAACAGCGGGCTGCTGTGAGGGAGTTATTAAGGATGTGAAATCTCATTGGAATGTGTGCTTTCTGTTTGAACAGATGACACCGTACATGAGTCAGCCGAGCCATCCCGCGGTGAGAACGCGGCACAGACACCAAGGATACCCAGCCGCCTTTTGGCAATCCTACTGTTCCTCCTGGCGATGCTTTTGACATTATAGCACAGCCTCCTCTCGTCACCTGTCACAGTAAACATCAGGGTCTTGGGACACCAGAGATCCGCCTAACTGCTCATCCCAAGAAGGGACTTGTTATTGGTTTTTTGGCAGATGTCAGATTTTTTTTTGTTTTGTTTTTGTTTTCTTTCCTTCAGCCTGATTTCTAAGCAACAACCTGGGGTTGTTGGAGGCTAAACTCGTCGCTGCCCTCCTTCACCCTACCCCATCCCCAGCCCTGGTCCTTGACTTCTCTCACCCCTTCCAAATTAAATGGACTCCAGATGAAAATGCCAAATCGTTGTAGCGACACCAGTGGGTTCTCCTCTCGAACTCACCTCTGTAAGCTCAGGGTGTCAACGGTATGCAGACAAGGAAGGAGCGTGGCCAGGCCGAGAGGGTATCTCTCTCCTATCCAGTACTTAACGCCTTCTCATTCAGGACAGTAAGGTGGTTGTGTGGAGCGTGATGTTGGCGTGTCAGGTCTGGAGGGGCGGAATAAAGAGTAGACATACAATTACACCATATCCTCTAGGAGTGTAGAAATGAGCAGGCTTCTCCAAGGTTCAGATACTAGTTTTTGTTTTATCAAATAGGACTGTCTTAAAGCGTTCTTGCCAGCCAAACTTGTGCTGTGCCCAAGAAGCTTTTTTCTCCCGGAAGGAGTGTTGGATGCAGGGATGGTAATGCAGAAGATGTGTATATTGAGAAAACGATCTATTGCTGGCGGTGTGAGTGCCTCTAACTTTTTAGTGACACTGGGCAGTGCACACCTGATTTTTTTTTCCTTTGAATACAGATCACCATGGTGCTACAACTTTTCTTTTTCTTTTTAGGAGCTCAAAGAGGCATTTTTATGAATAAAGTGACCTTCCCCGAGGCTGACAAGCCAGGGTTGATGAATAGAGAGTAGAATACCTTTGGCTGCCCCTCTGGGGACAACACGTACAAGGAAAGGAAGTCTGTGGCCCGAGGAGATGCGATTTGGCTTTGCTGGAGCTCCAGTGTGCTGTGGCCTTTCCCCAACCCCCACCCCGATGCCCACGTTCTGCTCCATGCTCCGTGTTCACAGGGGACTCAGACACAAACCCCTGTCACCAGGAGAGTCAGTCAGCACTACTTGGGAGGGCTAAAGGGAAATTTGGAATAAAAATTCCAAAGTTTGGAATAAAAATTCAAGTGTTGATTTTCTATTCTTTCCCTTTCTGACACAGCCTAAAGCGTAGGGGGAACACGTGTTTATCTGTGCGGGATAGACAAGATGGAGTCCCAAAGACTTTGACAAAATATTTTTTTAAAAATCCACTAGAATAGAAAATACATTATTTAGATATACTTTATGCTGAGAGTGAGTATATATGCTTGTCCTATTTAAACTTGTGAGAAAAGGTGGTATCCCTTGATACATTTAGAAACATGGGAGGGGGGCGGGGTATCTTGTTTCTAGTAGGGTTGGGGCAGAAGGAGAATGAACACAGGATGACCCTGCTCAAAGAACCTTAGCATGGCCAAGGGGATGGTCCCCGCTGATTACCAGGAAACACAAAGCTACGGGGGTTTCTCCTGGCGGGGTGTCCATGAGCTTTCAACCCCAAAGCCTAGCCAGGGAAAAGTGTCAGCCCAGTGAAAAGGTGGTCTAACCTTGTTCTGCCATCGCACGACATCAATAGAAGCCATGCCTTTGTAAACAAGCAAGTCAGTAAATGCAATGATCATGTCATGTGGAAAATTGAAAGCATTCCAGGAAAGGAAGGAATTTTTTATATAATCGTTTTTAAGATGTATATGTAAAAAAAAAAAGAGTTCACATTCTAGATGAACTTCGTGAAATCGGAAATTGCTTAGAATCGTGAGTAGTTTCAAATTAGAAGAACATGTGAATGGAAGGCAGCTGGGAACATACTGCACCCTAGAGAGTTCACACACGTTGGAATGTGAGCCGGGCTTACCTGGTCCCTTTGGAGTGGAGTCAACTGGAATCTGCTCTTGCTTGAACCATGTGCGTGCAGTTGCCGGCCTCAAAGACTGTCAGTCTTCTTCCTCCTACATCTGAGACTTCTCCGGAGTGGGAGAGTCTCATCATAGAAGGCACCCACCATTTCACTGAAGCCAGACTTCAAAGCATTGGATTTACCTTGATTTATAGGCTCGACACTCTCAGTAATATCCAGATATATTCTTTTTCTTAATAGTTACAGGTTTGTGGGTTAGTGGGATTTCAGTCAGGGGACAAAAAAAGAAATCCCTTCTAAGATGGATCGATAGAACCAAAATAATTCTGCATGTACTACAGTCAAGGGAACAAAGTGATCCTGTAATAATTCCAGTTAGTCCTAACGACGTTAGCAGTTCTAATGTCATTTTAGAAAAGGTGAATTCTGTGCTGCTTCTAGCATTTGTCTCTAACAAATGATGAAATAATTACCCATGGCCCTCTCTGCCATTGTCGTTCTTTTTTCACTGTGCAATTAGGACCCTTTTACTTCACAGTCATGCCACCGCAGATTAAGGTTTTTTGGTTTTAAAGCAGAACTCTCCACACCAGTAGACAATATGCTTTCCTACCTGTAAGTAACATAATCATAGCTAATACCTTCGTGTGGAGTTCTCGAGACAGTTGGTGTCAGGCCGTTTTTATCTTGTCCGAAAAAAAGAAAAAAAAAAAAACGCTGGTGGCCTTTTGTGGTGTTGTTACAGTCCTCTGTGGGCTTAGGATGTCGGTGCATCTTGGTAGTGGGTTTAATTTTAAAAACAATTCAAAAGCATGAAGGGAAGCCCTGGAGCGCCCCTTCAGCCCCAGTTGGTCAAACCCCAGCGACCTTTGCCCCTGGTTGCCAAGGGCTTTGCAACATGAAGCAGGGAATAAAGATCTGGCTGTTTAGTGGATACTGTGTATCCTTTAATAGACCAGGTAGCAGTCCGTGTTAGTTTTAGACTATTGTTTTGTACTGTACTTTCTTGGGTGGCAGAGGAAAGAAAAGTTAAAATGTTAAAAAAAAATGCGTTCTTTAATTCTGTATTATTAGCAACCTCTGTTGTATATAGTGTTTGATAATAAAGTATTAATTTGATTCTTATGTCTTTTGTAACTGAGAACAGTAGACTTTCAGGATACAAAACATGCATTGAGGCTTTGAAAACATCCAATGTATACATGGCTGAGAAGTCACACGTGACTGGAACACTGCTCCATGCTGGACTCGCGTGGTCATTGCCCACTCAATCTTACAGCTCCATCATCTTGGGACCAGAAAAAAAAAAAAAAAAAAAAAAAAAAAAACAGGACTGCTTCGATTCATACTTTGTCCTCAGTGCTTTCAAGGTCTGATGTCGGAGCTCTGTGGTCCTTTTCCCCCACCCCAAGCATGTGGTTTGAAAAGGTTTAGAGAACTTAGAAATGGTTCTGTACTTTGGTTTGGTTTTCTGTTTGTCATCCTCCCCCTTCTCACCCCCAGGAAGTCTTGTCAGTATCGAGTACGGCTCAGACTCAGGATGGTTGCAGACCAGTCCCTATAGGAAGGCTCAGTGGGGTTGTTTCTCTCTGTGTGTCCTGTGTAAGGAAGAGTCGCAGTACCTGTGGGCTTTCAGGGACTCTGTTCTTCTCCTGTGCCTTAGCAACGGCTGCAGCCATTTTTATTAATTTCACAAAATTAGAAAAAAATAGTTTTAAACTCCTCCTTTTCCATTCATTGCTCTCAGAGTTGTGGTCACCAGCTCCTCTTTTGAAAACCACCTCCACCAACAGCCCCGTTTGCCTGCCCCCCCCCCACTTTCTCCTTTTTTTTTGTTGTTGCCTTCATCCCACATTCTGTTTTCCCCCCAAAGCCGTGAATGGGCAGGTCTGTCTCTGGTTTGGCATCACTGAGATTTTCCCATGCCTTTACCCCAGAGCTGCTCGGATGTGAGACAAATCTCCCTACAATGGCCTCACTCCCATTGTTTGTACAGTTTAATAGATGCTGGCATGTTGGAGGTTACCCATGAGTCAGAATCCGTTTTCCATGCTTACCCTTGACACCCCATTGAAGCCACTCATTGTGTGTGCGTCTGGGTGTGACGTCCAGCTTCATGTGGCCCTGTGCTTGTACTCCCTGCTTCGCAGTCCTTTGCACTTACTCATGGGGTGCTGTTTTGAAATGCTGACATTATATAAACATAACAGAAAATGTAAAAAAAAATTAAAACACACACACGCAAACCCATATGATCTGTATTTGTATATACACATGTCCGTACAAGTATACCTAAATAAAAATTAAAGATTTTCATCATTTTAATTGGATCCCTCCTTCTCCTTCTTTCTTCCTTGAATGACGCCTTTATTTTAGGGACTAATTGTACGCTACTGAAATTTTTTTTGAAAAAAATCTTTATGGACAGAGACGATAATATGACGAATATAAGAGAAGGTATGGGAAGATCAAAGAATATCGGGTTTTTAAAAACGCACGTTTATTCTGATGAGAAAATGGTGCAGTTTCGGCCTTGTCTGTATTTGAGCCTTAAAATAGGCAGTATGACAAGCCTTGCGTTCTTAGTGATACAGATACATCAGGAGTATACACATTATATTTTTTTTCTTTTTTTTTTTTTTTTTTTGGTTTTTTCGAGACAGGGTTTCTCTGTAGCTTTGGAGCCTGTCCTGGAACTAGCTCTTGTAGACCAGGCTGGCCTCGAACTCACAGAGATCCGCCCGCCTCTGCCTCCCAAGTGCTGGGATTAAAGGCGTGCGCCACCACCACCCGGTTTACACATTATATTTTTATTTTACACAAACTTCTCAATCCCACCATCTAATGCAACAGTCATCTGCCACTTCAGGGGAAGCAGTGGAATTAACCCTTTCAGTACAGCCCGAACCCCAATCTCCCTTCTCGAGGAAGAATTAACTTACATGGTGTGACCATGGCGAAACACATGGTATCTTTAGAACCCTGTTTACTTCTCTGAATGTGGTGACACTTTAGAGGTGACTTGTTGCTGTCCTTAGACCCTTTTTGCCCACTGGGCAGTATGGAGCCCATTTTGTATCTGAGCTACACGTATTTTTGTCTTTGAGGAAGACATTGCTATAAGGACAACTGCAGCGTCCATCCGTAGAGGGAAAGCCGACAAATATGTGACAACAGACGCCCCATTGCGTCCTAGCTTGGCTTCAGTGACCTGATACTCACATTGTGCTCACCGAGACCTTCCTACTAGAATTGTTTGGGAGGACACTACACACTAATAATTTACCATAACTTTTTTTTCCTACTAATGACGAATGACAGTGTTATAAAATGAAAACCAGCACACATTGTTTTTCACAAGATGTACTGGACCGCCTTTGTGGCATCCTCACCAGAACAGCGTCCCGTTGCCATTGCCATCTTCACCATCCTCCTCCAAAGCATCGAAGCCGTCATGGCATTGCTCTCAGGCAGCGCTGTGTGGAATGGGCTTCACAGTCTCTGCTTTCAAAGTTTACAATGGGGGACAGGCTGCACCTGGAAACCTAGTAATAACCACCTATAGGTGGTGGTGTACAATTCAGGTCTTTCTACCATGCACAAATAGGTATATGTCTTTTTTGTTTCTGTTTGTTTTTTGAGCGAGTGAGAAAAGTTGGGGATTTGAAGATTAGGAAACTCAAATTAAAGGAAATCATGTAAACCATAGTCAAAATGAGATCAGAAGTGCGTGACAACATTGAAAACTAGGTAAGTGAACAGCCACTGTGGGCTTTAAGAGAGATGAGGTCATGGGGTGGCCTTTCGTGGTTGCCATAATGCAGCTTATGAGCGTGAGAGGATCCAAGACAATATGAGTGTTCCTAAACTAACTTTGAATATGTGGGCCTACAGAAATTGTCATTTCTTCCCCGGAGGATATAAGGGCAGTGAAAAATGATGACAATTTCAGATTCCACTTTATAGAAATGACATAGCTGATCCTGAATGCAAGGCTGTATCTACATTAAGCAGTCCAGCGTCTGGGTGAAGGTAGAGGGTGAACACACATGGTATACACACAGACATGATGCATGAGCCCACACACATGATTAAGGGAATGAAGCAGAGTATAAAACCTGCAGACTGATGGGCAATTTGATCACAGCTGCAAACTTCAGATGAAGAGACAGGTCTCAACAGAGAGTACTAGCCACACTAATGGCAAAGCAAGCTGGACCAGAGTTGATGGGCCATTGAACAGTGTTCACAGGAACCAAATGCATTTGGAATTTGTTGTCATCCAAGGTGCCGAAAATAAGAAGTCACAGGGGACATCTCGCATCTAGGTCGCCATGTGTTTTGTGAATAAAGCACACATGCGTATTAGAATTCCATATCTCACAGGAACAAATAGTAAATATAGGTGCTATAAAAATTCAAGCATTTCTGAGAAATTGTTCATTGATCACAACAGTTTCATGGGAACTGTTTGCAAAACAGCTTCTTGGAGATTCTTGACAAAGCTTAGTTTCGCGTTCAGCTAATAATATCTCAATCCTTTAAGAAAGCACTGCAGAACTGCTCTGGGAAGCGTTATGTTTTCCCCTTGGAAAAGAGATATTCCAAAAATCATAAATAACTCACCAGACCTGTATTCTCTGTCAGTTTTTAGTGTGATACCTTCCATTTTGTTAGGTTGCGCAGTGGCTAAATATACGTGTGTGCCTAATTGAAGATGGAGCCATGAATGCTTGACTCTGGGTGGGGAAGCTGTAATAGCTCTGTCCTCTTCTTAAAATCCATACAATAAGTTCCAGGACAGGTTCAAAGCTACACAGAGAAATCCTGTTTCAATCTTAAACAAAACAAAAAAATATCCAACCCACCAAACAAAACAAAACAAAAACCAAACAGACAATAAGGAAATGCCTAATATAGAAGGAGGAGGAGGAGGAAGAGGAGGAGGAGGAGGAGGAAGAGGAGGAGGAGGAGGAAGAGGAGGCAGGGAATTGCATTGCACAGGAAACAGTCAAGGACTTCACCAAGCATTTAGTTCATATGTAGAAGAAATGATTTGTCAAACCACTCCTGTGAAGAACTTAGTACCTACCTAGTTACAAACCGGGGGCTCACTGAGCAGATAGCGTTCCCAGGGAAGCCTTCAGTCTCCTTCCCGTTTCCAAGCAGGGTGCAGTTTTCACCCTTTCATGGGGTATTTCTGGACTCAACTTAGGACCAAGGAGAAGAAATGGGAATAGGAGCCTCTTGTTCAGCCTGCCCCGACAGAAGGAGCCGTTTCTTATTTCCACCACAGGTTGCTACACTCTTTCAATGACCTCTGCACACACCGCGAGGCAAGCATGATATCGTTGCTTAAAGCGGCGGTGGCGCACGCCTTTAATCCCAGCACTCGGGAGGCAGAGGCAGGCGGATCTCTGTGAGTTCGAGACCAGCCTGGTCTACAAGAGCTAGTTCCAGCACAGGCTCCAAAGCTACAGAGAAACCCTGTCTCGAAAAACCTAAAAAAAAAAAATAAAAAAAAAGACAGAAAAAATAAAAAAAAATAAAACATCCCCTGTTCATTCTAAGTATGGCATGAGCTCCACCATATTACAGCCAATTGCAGCCCTGAAGGCCGATGAATAATAGAGATGGGAAGAAAAGGGGGGAAAAAGGGAAGTAATCCCTGCTAATTTCTCTTCTTGTCAATTGCTAAGGGTTTTTTGGTTTTATTTTTTGTTTTCTTTCTTTTTGTGTTGTTTTGCTTTACTTGAGCAGAGTTTGTATCCTCAGTGAGAGAAACCTTCCTGACTACAACCCACATCTGAAGAGCTCTGGGACAAAGACGCCAGTGTCAGAGCTAAAGCAGGGACATCGGCAGACCTGACCGGTTGGTATAAAAAACACCACCTCAAGGATGCTGTCAGTCAATGTTAATCAGAAGAATTCAATCTAGTGGGTGGTTCTCTGAGTCAATAATGTGCTTTGAAATACCCTGGATTTTCATCATGATTATTCAAGCAAGAACTTCATGTTACTTGGTAACACACGGTTGCTTGTCAATCCTGACAAGGACACAAAGGGAGGGACAGGCAAAAAAAAAATCTGAGAGAGGGATGACAATGGGAAAACAGAACAAAATATTTTTGCCTGCTGTGTTGTTCAGAAGTACCAGGTGCTTCCTCACACCGCACGTATGTGGCTTTGAAATGGGGGTAGCCAGAGCCATTTTCCTTCCTTTACGTCCGTGAAAGAACACCTTAAAACACAAAAAAGAGCAAGTTTCTCCCCACCCCTGCATTCCTGAAAGTGAATTCTATCATCAGTCTTTTTTGTATGCAAAGCCTGCTTTTTTCCCCTTTTGACCCCTTCCACACCCCTGCCCTGGGAAAGGCCGCGTGGTTTGTGAAGCAGAGTGTGACAAGGACCTCCTCTGAAATATGTGCTCTGCTTTCCTAGATCAAGACACATTTTCTACAGTAGACAGAACAGGACAATCTGTGTCTTTCTTATTTTGTACTAAAGAGAGTGTGCCAGCCCGAAAGCCGACTCCATTTATTTCTCCTGCAGGGAGCCAGCATGTTCCTTCTGGAAGATGCAGGTACTTAAAATAGTAATAGGCTTTGTGGTTTATAGAGAGTATTTCATCCCAAGATCTCAAAGGCATGGAGAATGAAATATAAACCAATGGCTCTTTCCAACAAGCTTGGAAGAATTAACTGGAAAAGGGCGGGCGCGGGGGTGGGGGTGGGGGGAATTGCCATCTCCCCTCCCTGGAGGAGCGGAGCCCAGCAAGCTGCTTTACCCAGGTAGCACTGGGAGAGGAGGAGGGAGGGGCAAGTTCAGCGAGGATTTGGACAGGGGCGCCAGTCTGTTCCTCCCCATTCCTAAGAACTAAAAAGCCAGGGCTGAAGGAAAAACAAATGACACGTTTATCCCGTCTTAAAGGAAGTTTCCAAAGCCCTGCAATTGGGAGAAAGGGACCGGGCAGCTTTCCAAATACTTCTTATTTGTGAGTCAGTGGTTTTACCATAAACCTTTACTCTTCCGTGTAACTTTCTTCTCTAATTTCTCAAGTCCTCGCAGGCCTTTTGGACATAGTCAAATTTATCTCTAAAACCTAGGAAACGTTTAATGAAATCCTGGCTATCTAGACAGAATTCAGGACTCGTATAGAAATCAATATCCGTGGATGCGCAGGTGCTGCATATGAACACTGTAGTGTTTTTATAAAGCCGCAGGCCTTGCCCTGCATACTGTAAATCACATCTGTGCTCCCTACACTATCTATCACGATGTAAGCACTCTGGAAATAGCTCTTGTGCTGTTCAGGGATAACGACAAGTCTGCATGGTTAGGACAGATGCGTTTCCAACCAGCGGTTGGTTGAATCCAAAAGGCGCCAAACCTGCGGATAGGGAAAAGCTAACTCTGATCTGTATTATCACTTCTTTCGGGTATTTGTCCCCACTACCACCCTACCGCGCTCCACATAAACACACTCAGGCTTTTTTTTGTACATTCTCTAATTTTATGTATTTACAGCAGCTTTCCCTCCCCCCCAAGGCAGTGTCTGTTCTAAGCCATGTGGCATTTGAAAGGACACTAAGAATCATGTTAGACATATTTGAAATCAGTCTGATAACATCTAGAGCCATAGGGCATAAATGTGGCAGTTAAAAGAAGCCATGCTGGGGGACGGCCAGCCAAGCACGACAGTATCCACATATCCGACCACACTGTAGAGACTTCCCAGAGCTCAACTGCACAGGGAAACCATCTGCTCTGGCAGAAGCATCACTTGGCATTAGGGACCCTGGGTGTCTTTCCTTCAATTATGCTTATTCCCTACCCAGAGAGTGACCCAATCTTCCAAGGCCAAGTACAGCCTTTATTACAATTAACCTCTTTTGACTGGTGTCACGGGCTCGGCATGAGAGAGTGTGACAGCGACCGAAGGACTAGAGCCCGTACCTTCCAACCTCTAACCAGTTTGGGCATAAAGATTCTTCAGAGATGACCAAAACCCTTCTTGGTTTCAGGATTCCTTCAATTCACTCCCTGGGGGTTCCATGAGTCTGGACTTGGTGCTGGCACAAACTGCACACCCTTGGTCCACTCCTGGTCCTGGTGTCGAGGTTACCATGCGTTAGCGCGGCCTCCATTCTGTGTGGCTGCTGCCCTTCCTTCGTCCCTGTCAGTATTCAACAAAGCAAGTTAATCTGCCTGATAAGTGACAGCTCTGCCCCTTGTAACTGGCATGAGATCAATTTTTTTTTAAACTTGACTTGAGAGGTGAAGAGAGTATCAGGAATGCAGTACTAGCAAGTGCATTCATTTGCAAGCAGAGTCAGTTTTAGCTGGGATCCGTGTGGCTGCCCTCCTCTTGGTCTAGCTCCCCCCCTACTTCTCCCACCCCACCCCGCCTCTCTCTTCCTTTTATCATCGATCCTGCCCACAAGACTTATTACTTACTCTGCCTACTGGGAACATCAGCTTCCTTTACTAAGCTATTCAAAGCAGACACACATACCATACTTCTCTGGCCCAATTCTGACAGCACCGTGGAGAGGAAAGAGGAAAAAGTGTGTTCTCCAGCTATTGACAAATACCCTGCAGAGTGGTAGGAGGAAACGGGAGACAGACAAGAAGATAGCAAAGGTAACTGATACAACCACAACTAGTTATAGAAACACAGCGGCTAAACAGAATCTTCTAGAAGCAGTGTCCCGGACATAATAAAAAGTAAGGAAAAGACTCGCAGGAAAGAACTGAAGAATTGATATTTTCTTTTCTTCTTCCTTTCTTTCTTTTTTCTTTTTTCTTTTTTTGCTGGTTTGTTTTTGTTTTTTGGGTTTTTCTTTTTGTTGGTTTTGGCTTTAGTTTTTCGAGACAGGGTTTCTCTGTGTAACAGCCTTGGCTGACCTGGAACTTGCTCTGTAGACCGGGCTGGCCTCTAACTCACAGAGATCCACCTGCCTCTGCTTCTTGAGTGCTGGGATAAGAGATGTGCACCACCACTCTTGACTAATACACATCTTTATATGGGAGATTTTTCAAAAGGAAAAAATGAGGTTTCAATTGCTGTCGTGTTTTCTAGGTTTCTATGTGACCTACTCTGTCTTCCTACTCATGGACAGACAAGCAGGAACAGGTAAAAGCGGGGCTTCAGTGACGGGTGACAGTTCATGCAGGAGAGGCCTTTGTAAGGCACAAACTTGTACTTGGTGCTACATGTTTGTGCTTCTAGAAGAATCAAGTGTGTGGGTCCAGAATGTCTTCTTGTTTGTAGACAGTTAATTCCCCTGGAAAGATACACCCGAGAGACTGAAGCAGAGCCATGCAGTGTGCCCATGATTGCTCTGAGGGGAGGAGGGGGTGCCAATCATGCCTGGTTCTACCTCTAATCTCCCTGGTGTCTGTGAGACCTGTCCCAGACCCAAGGGAGAGGAAGGGGTTGGAAGGGAGGAGTCTAGCTCTCCATATAAAAACAAAGCATGACTCTTTGAAAAGCAGAAAACAAATCCATCTCCCCAGCAGCTTGTTCTTGTGGAAGCTGTAGGGTTTTTATTCTTTCCTTCCAAGGAAAGCAACTCCAGTATAGGAGAGAGACTTAAAGTTTAGTTTTTATATCATATCATATACTGGATTGCTGACTTTGCTATGACTCTTGAGTTGTTGTTTTCTGTTTTTGTTTGTGCTTGTTTTGTGTGTGTTTGTGTGTGTGCGTGTGTGTGAGTGCGTGCGTGCATGCATGCGTGCGTGCGTGCGTGCGTGCGTGCGTGCGTGTGTGTGTGTGTGTTTGAGACAGAATTTCTCTGTGTAGCCTTGGCTGTCCTGGAACTTACTCTGTAGACCAGAGTGGTCTCTAACACTTAGAGATCTGCCTGACTCTGCCTCCCAAATGCTGGGATTAAAGGCATGTGCCCACCACACCCAAACAGTTTGTTTTGTTTGTTTGTTTGTTTTTTTAATGCACAGAAAAATCTAGAAAGGGGAGAGGTAAAAAGAAACCTATCATGTATGTCTTAGAAGCCAGAATCCTGAAGAATTCCCTCATTGACAAGTACATGATATCAAACCATATGTGAACGCCAGTCAATATTACTTCACCCAAAAACACCCTCGGGAAGCAGGACCACAAGTAACCCGTAAGTGATGGAGCACCAACAGCTCCTCGCCACTGATGCTAAGCATGGTGGATGTGTTACTAGGAGGCTGGCCCCACCCAGGAAAAGCTGCTAGTTATCTCGAATTTGTTCCCATGAACTGGAGAATTTGCCACCCAGGGGAGTACAATGAAGCCGTGGCAAGCTGTGTAATCTGCTCGTCACTTTAACCACGGCTAGCTGACTGGACAGAGAATGGGCACTTGACACAAAAGGCAAGCAACAACAGAGGTCAGCGGCCTCTATTGTGCCCTGACAAGGAGAGCAATGCCCCTCTTCTCATGAATGACTACTCGGGACCCTAATGTGTCCCTTTTAAGAGATGATATGGGTCGGATGAGTTAGAAGAGACAGGAAAGAGCGAAACCCGAATGGGTCCGCATCACGATCCCAGGCGCATCTCTTGTGGCAAAGCCTTGCTTCGGCTCTCCAGCTCCTTAGAACCAAGTCCTTAAATGCAGAGTCACTTTCTCATTGCAGCGGCATCACCGCCAGACCACTGGCTTCTACTTGGAGGATTTCATGAGATTCTGGCTCCATTAATGGCACAGACACCCTTGAAATAAGCCCTCATTACCTGAGTGACACTCTGAGCGAGTCATAGTTCCTTGCAAGCAAAACACTTTATTAAGCGAGGATGCTGGGCTAAGGAGATTCTGAAGAAAGTACGGTGGAGACACTGTGGGAGTAATTAATACTATGAGAATTTAAGACCTGGTTTTGAATTTTCATATATAACTCACTGAAGAAATGTGCCGCATTTCAAAGGTCACATGTACATTGACACAATGAATCCTAGAAAACAGCACACTTAATTTTCTGGACGGTACAGATCTTTTCTATGGGATTGAATATAAAATAAATAGTGGGAAGAGTCCCTTCTCCCCGATGATAATCCATATCAGTTAGCAGAGGGACAACTTAAGAAAGAAAGACTCTAATTAGAGTCTTTGAGATGGCCCAACAAACAATGCGACAGAGGCCGAACACTACCACAAATGAGCTCAGGAATCAATAGTTGGAAGAACTCCGTCTAATTCCACAAGACCGGACCACAGAGAGCTTCCCTTAATTGGTCCTCTGCTTGGGAACCTGGCGTGCTCCCTATTAACATGTGACATTTCCTAACGAAGTGATGCACGCCACCAGCCAGTCTAGTCCTTGCCTTGGTGGTAACTTGTTTCTATACTGCAGAAAGCCTTAGGGACAGGAGAACTTGCCGACCGGTTTCAACTGCTCCCAAACGTTTCCCAGCACCTGTTAGCCGTTCTGCTGGAAAAGCAGCTCATTAGGGAGCATAAACGCCGTCAGCGGTGGCCTGGAAAAACCCTAAACAAGTGCGGGCAAGGGGCAATGTCTACTGGTGTACGTATTTTCTTCTCCAAGTTCATTCCATGTAAACATCCCTTTTCGGGGATAAGAATCTTGAAGTTAAAAGGCAGAAAAGAGATTTTTAAGATGAAAATTTATGGGACTGAAGTTCTCCTCACTGGGAGGGGATGGCAGTGGGGAAGTCCGTTATTCCAATTGTATCCGTCGGCAGTGGAAATTTCCTGGGTTTCCTTTTACTTCCACGCAAAGCTTTCTTATTGATGGGAGAGCGCATAGTTCAGATAAAGTAGATGAGAAGAAGCGTGAGGTGATATAATACCTTCCCAGACACGGAAACTGGGATGGCTGCCTGGTGTAACAAGGTACAAGACAAGGACTACTCTTATCTCCGCTTCAACCTGACGTCAGTAATGGTACAGACCATGGGAAGAAAGAGCCCTGCCTCTGTTGGCTTCTGGATAAATTCATTAGTAGCGCAAACTCACAACCCCCCTCTTGGAGTACAGAGTTTACTGTTGTCTTCAGCTAAACACAAGAACACAGTCATGACAAAGCCAGAGGATATGCGGCTCTTCTTTGTCGGTGAGCGCCTCCCCTGTTTAGCTCTTGTAATTATTATTTATATTTTGCATTTGTTTTCAGGCTAAAATAAAATAGCACAGAGGAGAGAGGCCACCCTGCATTTCCTGGGCTCTCGTCTCATTAGCCAGATTTCCTTAAAACCTGGGCACTTCAGAGAAGTTTTGCCAAGTGGCTAAATGAAATGCATACAACTGCGAAGGGTTATGAATATTTATGATGGGTTAATGATGGGATTTTTTTTCTTTGCTTCCATGAATAATAAAGATTTTGAACAAGAACAGATAACGAGATGGGCCCAAAACAGTGAAGTGGTTAATACTAGCAGGGCTCTAGAGTGGATCCCTCTGAGAAGAGCCGGGTCTGCTTGCCCCTTCCGATCCCACAGCTCCAGTGCAAGCTGGGGCACGGGAGCTGGGCTGCTTTCTCCCTCTTTTGATAGATGTTTTGAGACAAAATAGGCATTTTGTCCACACTTTGTGCCTGAGCCCGTGGTCTCCCTTGGGAGAGGAGGAAGTAGTATAGTAAAGTGGCTTCCACTCCTAGCAGCCAAGCGACCTGGATCTCTAGCAGGATTCTCTGGCGGGCCTTTTCTGCGCCAGCTATGGAAATCCGAAGCACTCCGCAGAGCCTGAAGTTGCTGAGTGAAGACCCCTCACTCTCTCTGGAATCTGCTGACTTTCTTGAAGGCCAAAAGGCCTTAATTTGGGAAGGGTCTTTATCACGTGTCTCAAAGGGAAGGGTGGCAGCAGCTATGTCCACTAACATCGCCTGCGATTCCCAATGTGACTGCTGGCACGTAGGGGTGCTCAATGTCCTGGATCCTGCCTTCAGCAGCCTCCTCTGGGGGCATGTCACCTCTTGCACACTAACCGTGATGGCTAAGCAAACAAGAACTATTGCAACAGTGATAAATGACGGAGCTCTGGACTGGCTGCCAGCTGGGATTCCAGTGGTTTTCTCATGTGACTTAACCTCTCCCAGCCTCTCAAGGTCATTTGTTATTCAGTAAACAAGTTACAGAGTATCTAATGGGTACCACAAATGGCTCTGAGTATTCAGAATGCTTGTGTGTGTGTGTGTGTGTGTGTGTGTGTGTATGTGTGTGTGTGGTGTGTGTGGTGTGTGTGGTGTGTGTGTGTATGTGTATGTATGATGGCACAAGCATACTTGCATGCATACGCGCACACACACGCACTCACACACTGGTGATCAAACTCAAGGCCTTGGGAGTATTAGGCAGATACTCTACCATTGAGCTATACCGTTAATAACAAGACACTGGCAGGTGGAAAAAGAACATAAATAAGGAAACAAATTAGAAAGTGGTGGCTCACAGATAAAATGAGGACTAAGAAAACAGTTCCGTGGCCATCGTGTGATGGTCACGCTCTACATGGCAGACTTGAAAAGTCTGGGAAAGTTGCATGAGAGTCAAACAATATTTATAAATCTCTTAAAGTGTGACTCTTATTTAATTGCATGATGAGTCTCTTCATTAAGTAATGATCCTGCCTCACTTTATCTCCTCGGAGAATCTTAATTCTTATATATTCTTTAGCATATACATAGATGCGTGCAAATTCTTCATAGACATCTCTAGTCGCAAAGCATAATATCGCCTGGTATTTGATTTACTTTTTGTATTGGAAGATGTATCCCTAGCTTCTTAGATTTATGATTGCAGATTCATAGGAAAACAGTTCTCGTCTGGGAACTCATTTGGAGAATAAATTAGGTGCAGGGGGAAAAATGTCCAAGATAAGAAAGGCCTTATGATTCCGCCACTTGCTTTCCGTCTCTGTATTCCTCTCCAGCCTTCTCACACAGCCCCACATCCCAGCTTGCCAATTTTATTAAAAACCCACTGTGCGGGAATTTCCTTTCTCTGCTTTACGAGCTACCAAGACAACCCAGTCAACGTGAGTTTTCACACATTTTCTCTTCCTGTGTTCTGTGTCTCAGTGAAATTTCTTTCATTTTCCTGACTCACTGTTAAATGTTTCTCATCTGAAATCACACTCACTCATAACCTCAAGAAAAGTGCAAAAGGAGGAAGTCACAAAGGGAGAAAGATAAACCAACGTCCTTCTCCCCCCAATTACTCAGACATTAAGCAAAAGCTACACGGGAATTGCCTAGTCAACCAAGACTGAGTACCGGCGTCTCTGGAATAGGAGATTAATCTTGGCATGCAGCACACCGCGTTCCACAGCGCGTCTTCCTTAATAGAGCACATACATCTGTCTAGGTATTAAAATCTGAGGAACCAGTGATAGGGTTTTCATGGAGCAAAAAGACTAATTGGAAACTGAATTCCTATGGGATATACCCTGGACTGCCTCCCTAAGGAACTGGAAACGGAGCTGAAGGATGAAGGTGGAAGCAGAAGAGGAGGAGGAGAAGGAAGGGAAGGAGGAGGTACATTCTAATGCCTCTTGTGTAGGAACTCCAGTAGTGTGTGTGTGTGTGTGTGTGTGTGTGTGTGTGTGTGTGTGTGTTATCTGGTATCAATTGACAGAATGGAATGTACAATGCTTTGATAAAGAGCAAGAATGGGAGTGTGCCTTCTGTGCCTTTGTAGTAGCTCACAGCTGCACATGCTCAGTTGGAATTCCTCACATGGTATTAAGATGTGTGTAATGGTTAGACATACATTCGTTTTTGAGGACTTAGTTTCTACGATTGGTGAAAGAGAATTCAAATATGCATTTGCCATTCACTTATTGCTGTTGAGACTGCAAACGCATATAAGCCACTATGGAAATCTCGGGAAGATGGAAATTGATCCACCTCCAGATCCAGCTGTATCCAAAGGATGCTTAATTCTATTCAGAGACACTTGCTCAGCCAGGGTTATTGGTGTTCTAGCCATAATAGCCAGAAAACTGGGGCAAAATGCTAAATTCCCTCAAGCAGATGAATAGATAAAAAATGTACATTCACACAACAAACAAAATATTACTCCGCCATTAATACAAATGAAATCATGAAATTCACTAGTAAATAAATGGAACTGAAAAAAATCATCCTGGGTAAGGTAACCCAGACCCAGAAAGACAAATATGGTATGAATTCCCTTACATGAAGATGTTGGCTGTTAAGTCAAAGATAAGCAGGCTACAACCCATAGAACCACTGGGATTAAGTACAAAGTAAAGGGGCTGGGTGGAGGACCGAGCTCTCTAGGAAGGAGAAACAGAATAGATAATTATGGGTGGGGTGCTATAATTTGAGGATCAAACAGAGAGGGGGCAGGATGAGGGGGTCAGAGGATGAGGGGGATGAGGGAGGAAATACAGAGAGGGACAGCCAAAATCAGGCTCATTTGAGTCATCATATGGAAACCTAATACATTAGAGGTTTCCTAAATTATATACATATATGAAGGTGATCTAAATGAAATCACCAAATAATGAGGGAGACAAAGACCCAACTGGACATCTCTCATTACCAAATGAAACCAGTACTGAGAATGGATCACATCTGATTGAGTTATTGGCCAAAGGGTCCCCTATGAATGAATATTCAACAGGATGTAGGAAAAAGCTGTATGTTGCTCTCCACAAACTGATGTCAAGGCTCCATTACTGGAAGTAACACCCACATAGTTCATTGATCATGTACAAGTTGTTCTTATGCACACCTACAACCTGCATCCCCACATTCTGCTTTGGCATTGGAAGCTACCCTGCACATTACCAAAGGAGAAATGTAAACTCCATCCCAGCTACAAAGTCCTCAATCTATAATGGTGTCTTGCCTGCAAGGTCAGATAGCGCAATGGTGGCAGAAAACTTGTGGGAGTAACCAATCAATATCTGATGCTGTTTCAGGCACAGCTCTATGAGACAGAATCCGTAGCCTACACTGCTTGTGTGATCAAGAATCGGAGTCTAGATAGCCCAGGTTCTTAGGGCAAAACCAAATACTATGGTTCTACAAAAAGAATGGAGTGATTAAAAAAGACCCCTAATGACATTCTGCTATACTTACAGATCAGTGCCTTGCTCAGCCATCATCAGAGAAGCTTCCTCCTGAGGCAGATGGGAACAAATAGGGAGACTTACAGTCAGACTTCCTGCAGAGTCAGGGAACTTGGACCACTCAGCACTAAACTAAATGTCTCATCAAATCTGTCCCTTCAGGTCTTAAGGAATTCTGTGGAAGTGGAGGGAAGAAAGAAGATCCAGAGGAGCTAGAAGGTACCAAGGAAGCAAGGCCTTCTAAACACAACAGCATCTCTTACATAGGCACTCGCAGAGACTGAGGCAGTGTGCTCAGGGCCTGCAGGTTCTACACCAGATGGTGTTCCAGAGCTGAAAGGAGAAGTGGACACATGGCCCTATCGCTGACCCAAAAGTTATTTCCGACTGAGAGTCCCTTGCAGATGAAAAATCACCTTTCTTCAAGGGAGTCTCACTGCGAAAACAAACTCTTCTTAAGGGAGGATAGGCCCCACACCCGGCCGTAGATGGTCAGCAAAATCTGAATTCAGTGGCGTCTTTGGAGATTCCTTGTCTCTCACTGCTGGATCAGGATGGTTTTTAAAATGTTAAAATTTATTCATCATAGGTTTTTACAAATATATTGTGGCTTCTGGGTTTGTGCTTTCATTGGAATTCCTGAATGTGTGAATGAGTTTGTCTCTGCATTTTTATCGGTTTTGTGTTTGTTTATTTTGTCTTTTCCTTCGGTTTGTTTGTTTTTGTTTCTATATCCCATTTTTTGGTGTATGTTTTATTTTATTATTATACCTCAGATGCCAGCTTGTTTTCTAATGAGAGTCAGAAAGGGTGTGGACCTAATGGGAGGTAGGGTAGAACTGGGAGGAGTAGAGAGAAAACTGTAATTAGGAAAATTATATTTAAAAATCTGTTCCCAATGAAAGAAAAAAGGAGAAAAAAATAAACGAGAGCCATTTATGTCATTTCTGGTCAGCATCCAGGCAGAAGGAGACAACAGTTTCTAGGCCTTTGTTTCATTTTTAGTTCAGTATGCGAAGGAAAAAGCACCAAAGGGCTATGCAGACTCAAGGGGGATGTGGAGTAGGCTGTATGGAATGGATAACTTAAGATAGTCTTGAAAGAAAATATTCCCCATATCTTAATTAAGGGAGCCATTTGAGGGTTGGCAAGAGACTGGACTCTAGAGTGGTTCCCAGGTGTCCAAGGAGATGTCCCTAGCTTGCTCCTTGAGCAGCTGAGGACAGGGCACCTGAACTGGCCCTATATTATAGCCACACTGATGAATTATCTTGTATATCACCATAGAACCTTCATCTGGCGATGGATGGAGATAGAGACAGAGACCAACATTGGAGCACTGGACTGAGCTCCCAAGGTCCAAATGAGGAGCAGAAGGAGGGAGAACCTGAGCAAGGAAGTCAGAGCCACGAGGGGTGCGCCCACCCACTGGGATGGTGGAGCTGATTTAATGAGAACTCACCAAGGCCAGCTGGACTGGGACTGATGGAGCATGTCATCAAACCGGACTCTCTGAACGTGGCTGACAAGGAGGGCTGACTGAGAAGCCAAGAACAATGGCACTGGGCTCTGAGTATACTGCATGTACTGGCTTTTTGGGAACCTAATCTGTTTGGATCCTCACCTTCCTAGATCTGGAGGGAGGGGAGAGGACCTTGGACTTCCCACAGGGCAGGGAACCCTGACTGCTCTTCGGACTGGAGAAGGAGGGGGAATGAGGGGAGGGGGAGGGACATGGGAGGAGGTGAAAATTTGTAGTAGTAGTAGTAGTAGTAGTAGTAGTAGTAGTAGTAGTAATAATAATAATAATAATAAAATATTAAAAAAGAAAATATCCCCCAAACAGATATTAGGCAGGGTGACTTTATTGGTGTAGGTGTGACCTTGTAGGAGGAAGTGTGTCACTGTTGGGTGGGCCTTGAGGTGTCCTTTGCTCAAGCTACACTCAGTGTGGTAGAGAGTTCACTTCCTGTTGCCTGCAGACCAAGATGTAAAATTCTAAGGCCCTTCTCCAGCGCCATGTCTGTCTGCATGGCACCATGTCCTGCTATGGTGATAACGGACTAAACCTCTGCCACCCCATTTAAATGATTTCCTTTATAAAAGTTGCCTTGTTCATGGTGTCTCTTCACAGCAACAGAAACCTTAACCAAGACAGAAAAGGTGTATGAAAATGCTATAGTGAAACCCATTCTTTTGTATGCTAACTTACAAAAAAACCCAAAAAACAAAACAAAACAAAACAAAAAACCAACAAACAAAAAAATCCAAAACCTGTAATCTGTAGAAAAGTTTCTCAATAGGCAGTTAATTCCCAGTGGTGACCTATTGTGACGTAGGCAGTGTTAAGATCCTGTGGGACATAGTCGTGATCCAGAAACTCAAGTAGAAAGTTTTTTCAGTATTAAGAGGGAAGCTAATCAAATAAAATAGCACTCTAGGACCTCTGTGGCTATCTAGTGTCACTCTAATTGAGTTGGCACTGAGCGGGTGCTCCCGTTTACCCCAGGGATGTGCTTTGCAAGAGGTAGTCTGATGCCTAAATAAAAAACGCTGGATGGAATCAACAGGAAGCATATGATATGGGCTCAGAGCGGCAGATCGTCCACATTCGTTGAGAAAGTGTCTTCAATGCGTCTGAAAGTCCTGACTCTCTGAAGAGTCTCCTGAGGTGCTGGTTTATGTTTGTTTCATGATGCGAACAACGCATGACTTCTAAGTCATAGAAACAGGAATCTGAATGTGGTCTAGGCCACTTCGGTCCCTGAAAGGTGCTAGTAATGACATCTCACTTGGAGGCACTTACGGTGTATGGGAACTATCACGTGTCAGGTGCCATGCATGGTGATTGGGCTGTGGTAAATGCTCAATGAGATTCGTCACCAACAAGAACATTCAAAGTGATATCTAATTACTACGGAACATAGTCACTACCCCATCTTATGTTTGTCTTTAGGCAGCACTTACATTCGGTTTCTCTCTTCTGATCTCCTTTCTTCCTCCTTCAGAGATAGATGTGACTAACGTTCTCCTACTCTCTAAGCTTCTCCCCTGCTCTGTGCGCCTTGCATTCTCTCTGAGGAAGGAATGATGAAAATATTCCTGTCTGACAGAATCAGGAAGGCTCAACAGATGGCATACCTGAGACGGCTGCTTTATAAAAAGAAACCCATCAGGATTCCTCCTCCTGTGAGTCTCTCACTTCCTAACAGTCCTCCAGGAGCCCATAGCCATGCTGCAATAGTACAGTTATTTAAAAATCTTTTAAAAATGCTCCCTTTTGGTAATTGCCTTCAGAACCTTTCCAGCATCCTCTGAGAAGACACGTTTTTATGTATAAAGGTGCTCTTCATTTGAGAGAGGAAAATTTCTTGAAACCAAAATTGCTATCGTGAATGAGCTATGGGGGGGTATTTTTCAACAAAATGTAATTTGCCAAATATCAGTGTTTTTTTATGGGTTTTGGGTATTTTGAAGGGAAAGTCCTCTGATATTTTATATAAATTTAAAATTCTAGAATTAATTAAAATTTTAAAGTTCTTTCTTTCATTCTTTCTCCTCTTTTTATTTATTTATTTATTTTGATTTTTTTGAGACAGAGTTTCTATGTGTTACCACCCTGGCTACCCTAGAACTTCCTCTCTAAACCAGGATGGCCTTGAACTCACAGAGATCCACCTGCCTCTGTCTCTTGCCTGCTGGGATTAAAGGCGTTCGCCACCACTGCCTGGCAAAGTTGTTTCTTTGAAGAACAAAGATATCAGATGTTTATTTCAACACTTTGTACTTAGTTAAGATAAACATGTCACACAAATACACATATGTTCACATGGACGACCTTATGCTTCTCCTGGCAAATCCAGGCATGATGACATTTCTCATATACATAATATATGAAGTAAGAAAAATATGTGACAAACCTAGATAATAGAAATGATGACTATGGAATAAATCAGACTTCTTAATTTCATCAACTTGAGATGTGCTGTCCAAGTGTCATATGAAAGTACTTATGGCTTAATATAAACCTTCTAATTTAAAACCTAGTTGGTAACACTTGTAAGCCACATTTAGACTGAATATAGATAAACTGTTTGGTTGGGTATCTCCCTCACCAAAACACCTTGTTAACCACTACTTTTTGGCCATACAATGAACATCTCTTATAGTCTTGATGATTGCCAGTCTAAACAAGATGGTGAAGTAGTTTATGAGCTACCAAAAGAAATTAAAGTGATGCTCATTATTATTGTGGTGCTAAACATATTTTAAGTTTTTCTCTCAAAACTGACACTTTAAGCTGATGATTCATGCACGTTACACTAGAAAATTTTGTCACTGCACATGTATGAGTGACTCACACCTGCCTCCCAAAGACCCATAAAAGACTAAGGACATTGCTTGATGGTTTCTATGTTTCTTTACCTTTAAAATATTTATTTTATGTGTATGAGTGTTTGCCTGCATGTATGTATGTGCAAGATGTGCATGCCTGCTGCCCACAGAAGTCAGAAGAAGATGGCAGATTCCTGGAACTTGAATTATGGAGGGTAGTGAACCACCATGTGAGTTCATGAGAACCCGAGTCTTACACAAAACCAAGTTTTCTTACTGTCTCAGTCACCTCTCTCCAGCCCCTCTGCTTTCTGGCTTGAAGCCTAACCCATTTTCAAGCCACCTGTATGTCAGGTCTATCCTTCATGTTGTCTCTTACATCTTTGCACCATTTTAGAGAAGAGAAAATGAGCATTAGAAAGTTGAATTCCTTTTCCCAAAGCTTCTCATTTCTGAGGTAGAAAGACAGATGCAGAGGCAGTTATAAGTGAAATTAAGTATATTGTTCATTGCTGAGAGGCCTTGTAGCGTGTGTATCCTCTTTTGAGTTGTTGGTCAAGATTGTCCAAGACACCCCTAAAATATACATGCTATTGCTTTTGTCCTTGGTTTTCACGCATAGATGGAAGGTAAATTCCTATTGCTGAAGTAATTATGCATTTAAGACACATGGTCAGGAGGCCCCTGAGCTGGAACTGATTTGAGTGCTTCTTTCCTGAAGACTAGCTTTTATGGTAGTTGAAGGCAACATGTACTCTTCCAAAGGAGGAAAGCAACCAATAGTCCTATAGTGCTGTGATGCTATGGACCACAACAATGACCAGCATGGCACAATAACCAAGAAGGTGCAGTAATGGCACACATACCTTGGTGGTAACCAACAGCTCCCTACTTCTTCTTGACTTCAGACTCACTCAACAAGAGGGAAACCATCTCTGGTACTGGAAATATAGTCAACTATCCATGATTAGTGAAGCCAAATATCTTGGAGAAGACTATACAACCACTGCTTTATTAAACCAGCATAATCCCTAATTATCTTCTAAAATATTTGTCCTTATACACACAAGTAAGTGTAATTATCACCTCACCTTAAGGAAACTTCTTTTTACAACAGAGACCACTGCAGTAAACCACATCAGTCAAAATGAACAATTATAATACTCCATCCCAGTGGATACATCTGCTAAATAACTCCCACACCTAAGGCTCTGGGTTAGAAGAAGAGTTGGGCAGAAAGAGCCAGGGGATAAGGGAGTTCACTGCGAGATTGTAATGTTAGAGGTTACACCCATAAAGTCTCAGCAACATGAGTGGAACAAGAATAACAATAGATGCTCCAAAGAGGAAAAGAAAAAGCCCATGAGGCCTCACATCCTACACAAAGAATTACAGGCAACTTAGAGATGCCCAGGGCAGGAGAAAGAGTTTTTCTGAGGAAGAGCACACCAACTGGTTATCCAATACAAAATGGTTAGCTTGAAAAACAATACAATACATACAACTGACATTCTAAAGACTGAGCAGGCAATATTTTGGAATGTATATGTACATACATATGCATATATACATGTAACGAAACAAACATTGAAAAAAAAGAGGCCTTGAATTTGAAATGGAGCAAGGCGAGATACATAGGAGAGTTTGGAGGAAGGAAAGGGAAGTGGAAAAATGTGTAATTATAATCTCAAAAATAAAGTAAAAATGTCAAGAAATATATAAACTTGAAAGGAGAAAGAAAAGAGAGAGAGAGAGAGAGAGAGAGAGAGAGAGAGAGAGAGAGGGAGGAAGAAAGAGGGGGTCCTGGTGACTTAAACTGGGTTGAGCAAAGACTGTGAATGAACCCTCAAGAGGTCTTATTGAGTGAAAGGAAAAAGCCATGATATTCCACAATCAACTCATGAGTTTCATGTTTTTGTTTGTTTGTTTTGTTGTGCTCTGTTGTTCTGTAGTGCTGGAAACTGAGCCAAGGATCCCGTTCATGCTAGGCAAGTCTTCTACCATCAGCCCTGATTATTGTAAAGTCAGATATTTCATCCTTTTCTTCTGGTGGCACAAGCCACATGCTTTCTGGAAACTTATAAGACTTACCTTAGACTTCAGCAATTAGCTCTTTACAAGTCCAGTTTATTAGGGTCGCAGGGGAGGGGAAAGAGAGAAATGGAAACGTTATTACCATGCTTGTTCGCCTTTAAATGCCACGTTACTCACACCAACACACTAAAATATTAAGACTCTTTTCTTGACAACTTCTTTTAGACAATGACAGGAAGCTTCTGCCTTTTCCACTTATATGAACTGTAATTTTCTTCTGTGTGTGGGTTTGTCTACCAGCACAGGATTTGGTTTCATTTGTTTTCCTGTGTGTGAAATTCAACTGATAATTTAAGTAGGAATAAAAAAAAAAATCTCTGAACATTGGTGTTGGCTTTGAGATTTTCAATAGCCCTATCTGTATCTTGTTATCCGTGACAATCTAGTGTCTCACTCTCATGAAAATAAGTAGAGAGCAAAAGTATATAGGATGAGTTGGCCATTCTCAGTATAGCTAAGAACAAAGAGTGATTGGTAGTTTGCTTACGGGATTGAATTTTTATTCCATATGTTATCCATATGGCCCTTGCATTGATAATGTAGTTATCTTTTTAAGTCCTGAGAACAGGCTAACACAAATGACTGTGCGTGTATGCGCATGGAGTACGTAGGGAAGTGAGAGAAATTTGCATTTTAAGAGGTGCAGCACCTTGACTTTACCTACCCCTTAACTATCCCCCCGAATATTTTCAGTGGTGCTGGACATGGAATCCAGCATCTCAACCATAATTAGACAAATGTTTTATCACAGAACTGCGTCCCTAACCCTCCACTTTTCCTTCTCAAAGTCAAAGCCTCCAAATTTACTGAGGACAAAGATATTCCTAAATAAGAAGGCATAGTCAGTAGTATGCAAGCAAAAGTTATCTGAGAACTTCTCAAGAACTATTATAAAAGGGAGAGAGAGTTTCTGTCGCCAATCATCCCTGCCTGGATATGACCAGTATGGCAACAGCCATCTTTGACTCCGTGGCAAAGTAGAGGATGAGAACTATGGTTTAAATACAGGCAAAGCAGCAGAATGAAGGGAAACATGGAGCACCCCAAATCCAAGGCCCCCATCACCAGACTTCCTCCATGTGGGGGAAATCAGTCGCCTCAATCTGTTGTTCTATCTTGTCTCTGTTCCTAGTAAATTCAGCTCCTAATGATACCTGGAATAAAACTATTGGCTACATTTAGGAAGCAGTGTGTCTTGTTAGTCTGCTGCAAGGCACAGTCCTCTGGGAGCGGTAAAATGTTACCGGGTTTAAGATCATTTCCTGCAGGCTTTGTAACAGTGGATAGAGCTTCAGAGGGAAAATATAGGCGTTTGAAGAGTTGAAAATGAGGAAAGCTTTGTCTTATTCTTATATAATTGATGATCAAGAGACTTTTTATAGGGATGTTTCAGAAGAGCCGCGCTACCCCCTCAAAAACATGTGGCTCACAGAAGGAACAAAATGTGTTAAATCAAGAGAAAAGAGCGAGGTCCTGTTCATCTGACACATTTCCCCCTTGAATTAACAATCACTTTCTCAAGTTAAGAATGGAAAATCACTGGGCAAGAGGGCTCCACCTGTGGGCTATCTCGTCGCCAGATACTCCCCCGCCCTACCCTGTCACGCCCTAAACTTTTACTGTGTTCTCATATCGATCAGTCCTTGCTGATTTTGAGTCAAAGGTATTTCTCAAAAATATTTAGTACCGTTCACTCCTCTTTCTCTTTGAAGTTGCAGGCATTATAATTCAACTATTTCTTGGCTCATAAACTTGGCAAGGTTTTCTGAGGGAAAAAAAATCATCTCATTGGCAGAGAGGTTTCTCATATGCCGGCGGTTTAGCTTATATGAAATCGCTGAGTAATAGGAAGGATAAACGTAGGATTGCGGGGGCAACAGGAAGCAGACAGCCTCCCTAAATGGATCCAAGCCCTGGTTTTTGCTTATCTAGGAAGAGGCAGGTCCCTCGAACGCAGTATTCAGCGACCTTTCACCAAAACTGTTTATTCAACGTGATTTCTCCTCGGGATGGAAAGTGGTCTTGTCTTCTCCAAGCCTTTCCTTAAGTACCATTTCAAAGGTAATTCTGCAAGGCCACGTGGCAAGCGGCCTTCTCTCACCCTTTTCGGAGAGAAACACAGCTGGAGGCTTAGGCCCACTTAGGCTGCCTAGCACTCAAGAAGCCCTTCATCTCAAAACAAATCTCTTAAAAATATTCCTTGGAGCAAATCTTTGTAGACTGTTCTGCCCGACATCTCATAAAGACTGGAAAAAAGGAAGCGTTGCGCGCCTCCGAAGAGGGCGCATCTCCATCTCTGAGCTTGAAGCATATGGAAAATATTAATTAGCTAAGTCCTTGAGTACACAATGAAGGAGACATCTGCCCTTGTTTTCTCCGTGCTTAATCCTTTTCCATGCTTACTATAACTAAAGAAAAAAAAATCACAGGAAGTAAAAATGGCTCAAATTAAAAACACGCTGTTTCACACAGCATCCTGTCCTGCTTAACAGCGCCGTGATTCCATACACTGTAAATAATTAGATAGGGATATTGGAAAATTAGCTTCAATTTGCATAGTAATGCTTTACTATTATAATTTAGTGACTTCATCTCTAGGAATTTAATAACATTCAGCTTACATTTTTTTCTGTCTTAATGTATTTTACACAAATAATGTCAAATTTATAGATGGCAAGGTTTATCAGGGGAAGCCAGAAAAGGAGATTGTGTTTTCAAGGTGCAATAATATTCCACGTGATATGGCAGTTCTCGGCTTCTTAAGTCAAAAGTTGCGCACTTTCTTTACTGATTCTGGATTTCCTTCCTGAGCAGTAAGAAAAGAAATGTCTGAGACATTCAATGATCTGGACTATTGAGAATACACCCAGTGTACACCCGAAGACATCTGAAACAGCCTAAAATATCTTGTGAGCGTTTTCTGACAGAGTTTCCCCACTCAGGAAACTATAGAACTTAACCCTAAAAACAGCTTCTAAAATCATATATCAGGTTTAAAACCAATCATTTTTTTAAATCCTAGGATAGAAGAGCAAATTGTATTAAAAGGTGGTTTTATGGTATTTATCGTCTCAGATGCTAATTCAATGGATATAACCTTTATCATCTTTCGAATTTATAGCATAATTTCGCCTGATGAAAACTAAATTGTCACATAAGCTCTGCTTTTATCCAAGGCTTTGTGCTCCCAGGGTTCCTGGGTCAATAATGAAACCATTGCAAGTCCAAATCAATGCTTTCCATGAAGAAAATTTCGATGAAAACCGTTAAAAGAGTCTGTCTCTTTTTCACAAATAAAACAAGCAGTTATTTTCCTAAAAAACAATAAGGATGATTAGTACCTGCATGTAAGCATCCTAGTCTGTCAAAGCAGTCAGTTACTACTGAAAAGACTCTCCTGACAATATTGGTTATTGGACATTCAAAAATTTCAGATGGCTCGTTCTTGATGCCCCAGACATCCTTGGTTGTGGAATATTAGTTTAAGATGTGTTACGTTCACTTATACTGTGGAATATTTGTTTAATGATGCAAAGATGTGTTGCATTCTTTTATGTTGCCTTTGTTTAACTCTGTAAAGCTGCGTTACTTCGCCTGCCTAAAACGCCTGATTGGCCTAATAAAGAGCTGAACAGCCAATAGCTAGGCAGGAGAGAGATAGGTAGGGCTGCCAGGCATAGAGAAGAAATAGGAAGAGAAATCTAGAGAAGACTAGAGCAGTGAGAAAAGGAGAAGAGGAGGAGGCCAGGGACCACTCACTCAGCCACATGGCTGGCTATGGAGTAAGAAGGAAAGAAAGATATAAAAATAAAGAAGGTATAAAGTCCAGAGGCAACATGTAGGTAAAGAGGAATGGAATAATTTAATTTAGAAAAGCTGGCTGGAAGCAAGCCAACTAAGGCCAGGTTTTCATAAATCAGAATAAATGTCCATATATTTATCTAGGAGCTGCGTAGTGGGCTCCCAAAGAGAAAAACAAAACAAAAAAACCAACCACAATCCATCCATGTGGGCTACTGGCTAAGGAGGGTCTGAGTGGCATCCCACTTGCCAGCATGAAGCTCTGTGATCCCAGAAGATAGCAGCTTTTCCAGATTACACAGGGGTGGTGTCTGAGTTTACTACAGTTCTCTGATGTTTCAGCTCGGTAGAAACACACCTTGGCCTGATGAAAACACTGGTTTGTAAGAGTCTCTCTCTAACACAACTCCACACAACTAAGTAAGGCCCGTGGAGCATCATCTGGAATAATTTAATTCAAACTAGTAATCCTGCAGTCATTGTAAAGGGGAGGATTACAGAAATCATTCACAGCCAATTTAACACCAGCTCAAGATACATCTATATCTATCTTCCCACGTTTCATTGAGATGTGCATCTATCTGCTCCTGACAAGAGGTGTCAACATGTATCCAATGATCTTGATCAACGTGAATTACTGATCACAATAATTAAGGTAAAAATCCAATTTCTACCCACTCCTACCTCTTTCTAAGTGACAATGGGTTTTCTGTTATTTTATCTAACTCTCCGGTAAGTACTTCAATGGCACATTTCGATCTCCCAGATAACCAGCTTTTCCTTCAACATTACTATCTCTGCATTAAGTTAGTATCACTGGCCAAACTGCTTCATTCATAGAACTTTCTAAAAGATTTACTAATTGGACAACTGTTTAGCTTGAAGACTTCGGCATTTTTAAGACTCTGTGTTGCTACATAAAAAGCTTTATAGCTTATATATTCTGATTTGTTTAAAGGTACCTGACACATTAATAGAGAGAAAACAAATGACAAAAGAAAAATGATTAATATAGATTTCAAACCACATGAGGGAAAAAGTGGATGTGGTAATAAAAATGTATATATGGCTTAGTAGACAGAATGGCTTTATGTGTATCTTTTACATAAATCTTTCAATCGAGGCCTGGAAAAAATGTATTTGAATTAATCTTGTGTCAATGGCACGGTTTTTGCCATCAGCTTTGCAGGATGCAAAACTTTCCCTTGAAAGGTGTTTTGCATTAGTCTCTCTGGTTCTCCATACAGAAACTGTCAAACTGCAACTAAAACATACTGTACAGATAGAAAAATGATAGTGTGGCCTTAGACTTAGGTGTGTGTTTTATGAATACAACGTTGTAAGAAAGAGCATGATTAGAATCCTCCAGCAAAGGCTACGATATCAGCAGAAAGTGGTTGCAGTCATTTTGCATGGACCTTACTTAGAAACTTTTCTTGGTAGCAGCCACACCCTATGAAGACAACTGAAAGATACTCTTGGACGGACTTGAGGAAATAAAAACACCCTTTTAGTTCATGCCAAACCCTCCCCGCTAAAAAAGCAACAAAATGAAACAAAAACCCTAGGGTGTATCTTCTACTACTGTTATATTAGAATTGTAAGGACACTTACAAAACAGGTAGTAGATTCATTTTAGTCACAAAGTGAGATCTCCTATGGTCATCAGACAGCTGGGAATGATTCTAAAGGCTCAGTGATGTGGGATGTCCTATATGGGTTGCTTTTATTGATTGATGAATAAAGCTGTTTTGGTCAATGGCTTAGCAGAGTAAAACCAGGTGGAAAATCTGAACACACACACACACACACACACACACACACACACAGAGAGAGAGAGAGAGAGAGAGAGAGAGAGAGAGAGAGAGAGAGAGAGAGAGAGAGAGAGAGAGAGAGAGAGAGAGAGAGAGAGAGAGGAATGTAGCTGCTGAATGAGAAGAATTCTAAAACCTTATCTACTGGTAGTCCACAGCCTTGTGGTGATACACAGATTAATAGAAATGAATTAATTTAAGATGTAAGAGGTAGCTGGAAATACACCTAAGCCATTGGCCAAGTGGTGTTGTAATTAATATAGTTTCTGTATGATTCAGGTCTGAGCGACCAAAAAAAAATAAAAATCAGTTTCTGTTTACAGTTCAGTCCTGGCTTTTTTTTTGCTTTGTTTTAAAACCATTTTTTTAAAAACATGTATACTATCTGCAACATCCATTTGTTTTTTATTTAAAATGGTTTGTTTAAAATAACATAAATAGGTCCTGGAATGGCTCAGCAGTTAAAAGAGCACTGGCTGTTCTTCCAGAGGTCCTGAGTTCAATTCCCAGCAACCACATGGTGGCTCAGAGCCATCCGTAATAGGATCTGATGCCTTCTTCTGGCATGCTGGTGTACATGCGGAACATTCATACATAAAGCATAAACAAATAAAAACTTCAAAATGTAAAATAACATAAATACAATTTCTTAGAATATTTGTCTTTACTATAAAGACTTGGACTTGTTCAATGTGAGATCTATCTGCTATCTAGAGTCATCACTAAGGGTAGTGAGCACATGGTAGTGGCAATAATGAACAGAATTCTCTACCATTACTGGCTGTCCTCTGCTCGATTGTGTTAAATACTGTTTCTGTCCTTAGCCATTGGTACTTCCTAGATGTCCTGGTCGCGAAAATGTTTAAAGAGCCAACAAGAACCATAGCATAATTACTCATTATTATGTGTTTGGCCAGAAGACACATACTAAGTGCACACTAGAGCAAGTACTCTGCTAGCTGCTGTGATGGAGAAGATTCTGTTCCGTTCATTTAACTGCTCTGGGGGAAGACTGTTCCTTAAGACCCTGGTTTAACAAAAGAAGACAATGAACTTTTATGAGCTGGTGTGTTTTTCAGCACATATTTCTCCCTTCCTAAATATATATATCACATGCATATATAAACAAGAATAAAAATGTTCATCTGAATTGATCACAAATATTTTGATTATGGCTATCTTGTTCTCACAAAATTATTTCAAATTATTTTTAGAATCTGTTAATTACTAATATATAGAACCACCTTAAAACTGCAATGGGAAAAGAAGCTATGCTGGGGCCATAGCTCGGCAGTAGAGTGCTTTCCTAGCCTATGTAAGGTCTCCAGTTAGATCCCCAGTGCTGCAAACAAAACAAAACAAACCCCTTTTACAAGAGCCCGAGTTCAATCCCTAGGACCAAAGTGAAGACAGAAGGACAGAACCAACTGCCCAAAGTCGTCCTCACTTCCCCACAAGCACCATGGTACCCACGCCCACATCTCTCCATAAAATCCCATGATACAGATAAAAGAACATAGGGTATCCCATAAACACAGATGTAGGAGTAAGGCTTAAATTCGAGTCACCTAACACAGAGAGCGTGACTTCATACTCTCTCGGCTAGTCTCCGTGCTAGTAAGTGCTGGGATAAGATGCTAATATTAACCTTGCTTTGAAGAGCTGTCATATTCTCTTGATTTCACTTGGAATCCAACAGAAAACATCTGAAAAGACTTCCAGCCCTCATGCCACCTCGGAGACCATGTGCTGGCTGGATCGGGGTGCAGCCTGGACTTCAGAATTTTCCAACGTGTCCGTGGGATTCCACTGTGTAAGGAGTTGCAGCCTCTCGTCCCAGATTGTCATCTATCCAGGCGCAGATGCCTTAGGGCACCTCCTTCAGCAGGACAGAGAGCACCAGAACCACCCAGGGCAATTCGCTAAGTGTTCTGATGCCCAGTTCCATAACCATGATATAATATCAGCCTCGGGTGGAACACAGGAATCTGCACATTTAACCAGTGTTCAGAGACACTCAGGTATTCACCACTGGCCTCTGACCCTGAGAAATACTGGGGATCTCTAGAGGGCAAATACAGGAGAGGAAAGATTTCAGATGAGAGCACAAAGGTTATTCGAGGACTGGGGGAAAAAAGAAGAATATGAGGAAATATTAAGATTATTTATTCCCAGGGAGAAGCCAAGGAGGATTGAAAATATAGTTTTTTAAGAGGCTCCTGCTGGTGTCTCCTAGAGAGGAAGTGTGCTGTATGGTGACCAGCTGTTCCCTATCTCCTCCAGGACAGCTGCTGAGACAAGGGCCTTTAAACTAGAGCACATGGGCTTCGGGTTATGTGCAAGAAGGAATTCCTGGCACCGCGAGTTATTAAGCACTGATTTGGGTTATTAAGGAAGGCTGTGAAATGTTTTTTCTCTGGAGGTTTTCAAAACCAGTATAGATTTTCATCTATCTGGGCTGGCTAAGGTATTAGCCTGCCCAAAGGCAGAAGGAATAGACCAAATAACTCTTTAAGCTCTTGAATGGCCTGGCGACTCTAGGATTTGTAACCCACGGCACTGGAGGTTAAGTGTGAGTGTGGAGTAAAACTCTGAGTTAGGCAGCCATTTAGCGCTTAAAACGTATTTCTAGGGGCTGGAGAGATGGCTCAGTGGTTAAGAGCCCTGACGACTCTTCCAAAGGACCTGGGTTCAATTCCCAGCACCCACATGGCAGCTCACAACTGTCTGAAGATCCAGTTGCAGGGGATCTGACACCTTCACACCAACGCACATTAAATAAACCATAAAAATATTTTTTAAAAAGGTATTTCTAAAATCCTGTTTCAGATCTTTGGAAATGATCATGTTATACATGTAAGTCACCCTAGAAAACTGATTGAGCATTACAGCCCAGCCTCTATGGCATTTGATTCATACCCCAGAGCTCCAAGTAATGTGTTGGGAATCTCTTTCCTGGTGTTTTTACTATGGGCATGTGTAGCCAAGAGGAGAGAGGTAGAAATGAGAGGTCCCCCCTCTTCCTCAAGCTCCCCGTACCGTGCCATGTTTTGGCAATGAGGCTGGCAGGTAATGCTTGTTTTCCGCCCCTTCAGTCCCTGAAAGCAAAAGCTCTGTTGAAGAAAGTGTGGTTGAAAGGACCAAGGATCTATCTTTCACCAGCCTCCTCCTCTGAGGACAGAGGGCCCACCCCAGATATGGCAGGCAGAGAAGACTAGGGTCCCGGTTGTGTGTGTCTCAATTGTGTGGAGGTTGCCTATGGGGAGGGGCGAGTGTAGACAGAGGGTTAGCACCTTTTATACAATCCATCCATCACCCACTCATGGAGCCAAGATGTCACTTCAAGAGAGACAGCTCACTGTCCTTTTCCCAAGCTGCTGTTCTCAAGACTGAGAACAGCTCTCCTGGAGGGGGTTGACTCTGTAGAATTCCGGTTCTGAGAGATTTGAAGACAATGGGGATTCAGTGGAGGATAATTAAGAGGGCGTTAGTAGCTGCAATGTACGAGTAGCAACAGGTAAAACAGCACAGCAGCCAGAAGTTTAACAGAGAGAACTATAGTCAGAGATAGCCAAGTAGGACTCTCTTGGAAACACAGCCAAGTCTTGCTCAGAAAGACTGCCCTGTGCTGGGTAGCTGTGCAGAAGTGGTCAGAACAGGACTTGTGGGAGACTTCAAATCACTCATACTGCACACAGGTCAATCCACCACAGAAAGCTGCCTGGAACAAGCACTGGATGCTGGCTGACTAGTAAGATGCTCTGGTCCAAGGGCCACACCCATTAAACAGCACTGGTGCTACATGTCTCCTGCCAGTTACGGAGACACTGCATGTCCTAGGTGTTGCCATCTCCGGAGCAATTAGGCAGTTTTACAATTACTCATTCCTGTCTGATCGTGGATGTCCTGGAACGTAATAGTACTTTAAAGCCCCCTCCTTACCCAGTGGAAAAGGGTACAAATCTAACAGACAATACGAGCTGAGCATAAACTCTGTCTTATAATACTTACAAGTGGCCTATGTTGAAGAAGAGACAAGCCCTGGGAAAGCAGACTAGAAAATAAAAAGGAGTCACAGTGGCATGAGCAGGAGCATTAAGGCTGTGTAGTACAAGAGAAACAGGCCTCAGCAAATTAGTCACTAGCCAAAGAAATGGTTAAACAAACAAACAAGCCAAAAAATATCTAGCATTGACTCCCAAAGGGACATGAATATCCAGAATTGCATAAATATATTATCTTCTGTGAGTTTAAAATTTAAAAAAGGATATTCAAAGAACCAAAAAAGGGTATATATGTGTTATAAAAATAGTAGATGATAGAAAATGATTTTGGAGGAAGTACAATGATAGGATTGACAGACATGGCCTTCATAGAATCTATTGAAAGTGTGTTCAGAGAATGATAGAAAACCATGTCTAATGAATTTAAAAAGACACAATGACAATATTTAGTTAAAGCAAGACTCATCAAAGAGCGAACATTAAAAAAACAAATGGAAATTCTGAAGTTAAAAATGGAGGTTATCAAGATAGCTCAGTGGTTGGGAGACTGTACTGCTGTTGTAGAGGACATGAGTTCTAGCTGCAACTCCAGATGGGGGTTCCGGCAACTTCTGGCCATCTTGAGCATTGCCCTCAAGTCTCTCTCTCTCTCTCTCTCTCTCTCTCTCTCTCTCTCCTCTCTCTCTCACACACACACTTAAATTTAAAAAATCAATAGAAATAATAATACGATCATAATGAAAAATTCATGAGAAAGGCTCAAAATTCCCAGGGGAAAGAAGAACCATCAGACAAAGTTATATCAATTAAGGAGTGTAAACCACTTGAGATACAGAAAAAGGGTTAAAAGCTAAAGCAGCGTCAGAGAAATCTGGGTACCACTTTCTCTTCAAAATAAGCTGATAGAAGTTATCAACACAGAGAAGAAAGATGGAGATGAAAGGGCTAAGACTTTCCAAAGTTGATTGTAAATGTTAGCATTCACATTCAAACCATCCCAACCATTCCAGACAGGAGAAATGAAAGGCTACCAGTACCTACACACACCACAACCAACATGCTGTAAACAAATGGAGAAAGAGAAGAAAAGAAAAGGAAAATCTTGAACGTAGTACCATTCCAGAAAACCAGGCATGTTTTTATCAGATAAAAATGAGAAAGGAAGGCAGGTGACCAGCGAATTCAAATGTGAGGACTTGAACTAATGGGTGCTTTGTCTCAGTGGCAACATTCTGAGTATTCATCCTTTCTTCATTGGGTATTAGTTCCTTATTTTTCCTCTTCCTGGCATCTCCTGACAATATCTAAATCTTAGACGAAGAAATATTAAACTCTTCCAACTAGTACAAACAAAAAAATGCGTGAAAAAGAAAAAAACTTTTAATCCTTCCATTTCTTCTAATGTGAAGTCTGTATCTCTGATTCTATCTATGTAAAAATTTTAAAAAATATTAATTTTTGTGTGTGGTAACATCAGTTCTTGTGGTGAATATCTATTTTTTTTTCATACTCTGAATGTTCCTCTCAAAATCAGTAATCTCTGATGGGACATGTTTCCTTCCTTCTACCCATGAGGGTTGTTCAGGACAGATATAAATTTCTTGCTACATTAGTAAGCCTATAGCAAAACCAAGTGCAAGGAAACCAGACATTTCCATTTCTCCGGCCATACTGTAAGTTCAGGGCTGGGCATCTACATCAAACCCTTATAAAGACTTAGTGTGGGGACTCTAGCTGCAATATTGAGATGAAGGAGTCCTTGTTAGGGTTCCTGGACTGATATGATTGTTATCTTGAGACTGTTGAGGGACCCCTGGGAAGAGAGAACCTCTCTGACTTGGTGGCTTGAACAGGGAGGAAGACCCCTGAGCTTTCAGGACATGGTGTTTTAAGTAAAACAAGGGCTACTTAAACACAAGTACTTATAGCCCAAGTTGTTACTAGCTTACTAATGAGTGGGCAGGATATGCAACATGGACAAAGAAATGACTCACGACTGTGGGCATGGTAGAGGAGTTTGGAAACAGATTTTATCAAGCTTCTCAAAACATGGAAGGACTTAAGCTCGATGAGTTGTTTACTTCTGGAATTTGTTGTGTAACATTTTTATAGTAACTGAGGCTGAGGGAAATCAAACCAGATAAGGAGAGAACTACCGTGTGTCTCCATCACATACTGGGTTTGAGGAAAATGAAACCAGATAGGGAGAGAACACTGTGTACCTCCATCACATAGTGGGGTTGAGTTCGTTTGTTAGTCATGAACCAAAGAGTAGCTTTTAAAGCTATGCTCTTCTTTAAGCTTCATGCAACTAAGGGTTCAGTTCACAACTACAAGAAGCATGTTATACAAGAGACCAAACAGAAGTGGTTTCCGGGGTTCAAAATGGCTTACGATGGTATCTTAGTGTAATGGTAAGTCCTGGTCATCGGCTTAATATTATATGCAACCAACTAAGCTCTGCATCTCTAGGTAGTTGCGAACAGGATGTTATTGGTAAGCATTAACTGAGGGTAAGAATCCAGCCCCTCCGCTCCGCCCCAGGAGTGGATGGCATCTCCCAGCAGCATCCCAGATAGGAGGAGATATGAGGGAAAATCTGTTGTTTTTTTGCCAGTCTTCTTTTGCTGGAGAGTGCGCCCACCCTTCTTCTGTGGCTACTCCTACCATCCTTCGCTGATGTTATAACCCAGTTTCCTCATTCCGACATGAACTCTCCAAAAACCCTGCAGGCTTTCATCGCTTGATGGGGATGACTGGGGTATCCGGTTCCAGGGACCGAGCAGCATGCAGACAGTCACTGTAGGGTTGCCCAGCACAGATTACATAAACCAACCCAGTAAATTGCCTTCTGTGATGAACATTCATTCAATAGGTATGCCTCCTCTAGAGAACCCCGACTAAAACACCCAGAAAGCTATTCTCCTTTTTTTGTGCTATCCCCCGCCTTTCTTTTAGAAAGCTGGAGCAACTTTAATAATGAATTCAGGAAACTGACTCCCATTAGATACACCACCGGCTCGTGTGTTGCATGACGTTCAGTAGGTGACACTCATCTGAGTGTGACCATACCCGTCATGACTGTGCCTATTTCATGTAACCATATAGGCCTGCAGAGGTGACCGAGGGCAGGGTGGGCAGCGGTGATTAGCAAGAAAGCCCCGAACATTAACTGGAGGCCCTGTGGAGCTATGTAGGACACACTTAAAGATCCAAGGAGGCCACGTTTAAAAATAGCATAATGAAATTAGTACACTGCAGGCTGCCCTAAGGAACAGACATGACCTGACTTGATGAAGCTTCACATACAAAATGGATTTTATTTTTAGGGCATTCTATCTGGGATAACAATGGCTGTGCTGATAGGAAAGTGGTGGTATAGTTTGTCTTAGTGGCTGGCACGGAGGCTTGAAAGGAACAAAATAGCATATTTAAACTGTCAAGCCCTAATTGTTTCATTAGACGGTGGTAGCCTTTGACAAAAGGCGCCAGCTCACTGCGGAAAGCAAGACTGATGAGCAGTAATTCTGGCAGGGCACTGGGGTGCTGCACTGGTTACCTCTCCTCCTTTGTTTCTTCCCAGTTCATCTCTGCTACAAGGGGAAGTTTCATTTTCTCATGTAATGACTGCTATTAAAATCAGTTAAGAGCCTTTCATGAGCGCGGTGGTATATCTCTTACATAGTTTCAGATATGAATGAACTCCAAGGCAAGTTCTAGCATTTGTATTCATCTATGGGGTCTCCAGCATCCAGTTCAGTATCAATTATACTAATGAAGGGTGTTTATTTAGGATTTTTGAACCCAGCAGGATCCTAAAGGGATTTACACATTTTATATATCATAGATGAAATGTTTTGTTTACCGCTAAGTTGAAGCCCCCTTACTTCTGATACAAATGCCAAGCCACTAACAACTGCCTCTCTCGTATGGGAGGATGGGGACCCTTTTGTCCCATAGAAATAGAGGAAGACTTTTTGGTAGGCAGAAGGCAAGACATCAGCTTAATATCTTGACAGGCCACTGTAGAGAAAGCCCTGGGCTAGGCATTTATGGTAAATAAGCAGTTTCCACATATTAATTTCGTAAAGTATTTTCTGCTCTTCCCTCTAACGCTGCACATCTGTGAGGTATCAGGGGAGAGACAGAGAGGGGGTAGCGAGGAAGGGGGAGTTCTGATTTATTCCTTGCTGCTCAGTCGAATAAAGACCCACAGCATGTTTTCCATTTACACACATTTGAGGATTTAGGGGCTGCTTAGACTGAGAGGGTGGTTATATTTCATCAAGAGACATCATAAAAGCTTTCTCCAATTTGAAACACACACACACACACACAGACACACACACACACACACACACACACACACACACACACACACACAGACACACAGACATACACACACTACCGGATACCATAGATACTTTTTTTCTTCTCAGGGGCCATGTCTGTCTTCATCCAGCCAGAGCAGGTTCATGAAAGAGTCCTTGCCCCGGGCTTCTGTTCCTGTCCGGAGGGGAGGTGGTTCCTCCTCCACTGGTGGGTTGCGTGGACCTCGGGTTTGGGTGTTGTTTCTCTACATTCAGAGACTTGATTTATTTTCTATTCAGGTTTTTAAATTAGCCTTGTTTAAAACCGTCTATCTTTTTTCCCCCACGGGCAGCTTTGCTTTTTGGGCAAGCCTCACATTGCACTCTGTATAGAAACTTCAGCTGAGTCGTTCCCCAGATTCAAGAGTCTGAAAGAGTGAAGCCAAAGTTTATCATAATCGTCCAGGCTGGGCTTATGAAGGCAAGCCTGTCTGTCCACTTCAGACGTAGTTTCGAGCCGAAATGTGCTTTCTCCTTTATCGGCGCTTACTCCGTATGAAATGGTAATGTCGACGGAGGACCGCTCAGCATTCAAAGCCACTCTACCCAACTTAGATGGGGATAGATGCGAAATCATGGAATTTGAAAGGCTCCTTTGAGGGAGCAGAAATCAGCAAATGTGCGTAAGTAAATACTGTGCGAAGCGAAGTGTGTGGTGCGGGGGAAAGAGCCTACGTGTGAATGTTGCTCCTGGACTTTCTGTCCGCCCTGGTGAGGAAGCACTGCCAACATCCCAGAGAGAGGTAGCTAGCAAGAAACTACAACCCAGGGCAGTGTGCCCAGGCACTCCGGAGAGCAGCCGGCGAAACTGACCATGCCAGGTGCAAGCAGGGCGACTCTCAGGGCGTGGCAAAGCTCTTTCCCGGGGGAGTTTGCCTGGTTAGCAGTGGACAGGGCTTCAGTTGTTGCCCTTTCTGGTTTTGCTGTCACAAGCTTCCCTCCTCTTCTGACTCACCGCCATCTCCACTGAACTGCCACCCAGCAGGTTCCGTGGACAATAGATGATCAGAGCTCCACACCAGGCCTTCGCTATCAGGGACTCCGAGTCCCAGGGAAACATAGTCCGTTTCCGGTGTTTATTTGCTATGACATAGGTAAGCATACATTTAAATGATTAATCTGCAATCCAATTTCCCAGGGATTAAGACCAACCAACCGACTCTTCTAGAAATCCTTACCACCATTCATTCCTATAGTAAAAATTAAATAGAGGGGGAGGAAAAGGAATTTACTCAACGTTTACAAAAATGTTTTTAGCTTTTAAGTATCTTTCAGACGTTGAAACACTACATATATTTCCCTGTGTATTTTTTCCTCGTGCAAACAAAGAAAATGAAAACCTGGCAGCCACAGTTACGGATCTGATCACAGATATTGACCTAAGATAAAACAGACATCCATAGAAATAAGTTTCACAAAGGTTTACACAGAATCATTAACCAAACTTCCCTTCGTAGGTTGTTAAGTACACTTCTATCTTTATTTTTTTTGTTTCATTCTGAAACAAATTAGTGTTTGCTTGATTTTCATCATTTGTACTATGCATGTGAATTGATCAAATGTTAACAAACATCCTGGAAAGTAACTCCCAAGTTTAAGGAGCTACCATCAAGCCATATGGTCCCATGAAATTCCTAAATTGTGATCTGGCTAGAAATTGAATCATACATCTGCCACCACGGCACATGAACCTGTCTGACATGAGACATTCTGAGAATATGTGTGGAATCGTTGGGTGTTAGGATCAGACACAGGGTTAAGAGCACAGAAGTCAACAGGAGGAGAAAAGGCCTGATGAGGTTAAAAAAGCTGGTAGTTCCAGACGAGATTGGTTGAATTTATCCACTGGTAACAAGAGAATCAGCCCTACCTGGTAAAAATGATCTTAAGAGTCCATTGCCATTTTTTTTCGTGGCCTTTTCTTTTTAACAACCTTTCAGATTTTCTTCAGGGAAAAGAGAGTTCAGTCTCAGTCTCCGGAGTCTGTTAGGGTTTGAAGGTTATCTTTTTAAAAAGTACTCAAGTGCAAAGCCTGAATTCCTGTCTCAACTGGGAGCAGAATACAAGAAACACCTTCCACCGAGAAAGCCCCCACTCCCCCACCCCGTGTGTCTGTCCCAGACTCAAGTCTTCCTAAGAAATCTATTAGGGGTTGGAATGGAGCTCAGTTGATAGGGTGTTTGTGTGACATATACGAACCCCTTGTTCGTTCTCTGACATTATAGAAACCAGGTGTGGTGGCTCATGCCTGAAATCCCAGTACCATGGTGAAGGCAAGGAAGATCAGAAGTTCAATGTCTTCTTCAATCCCATAGTAAGTTTGAGGTGTGCCAGCCTGAGATGCATTAGATCTTGTCAAAAAGAGAAAGGAAGAAAGGAATGGAGAGAGGGAGGGAGGAAGGGAGAGAGGGAGGGAGGAAGGGAGAGAGGGAGGAAAGAAGGGAGGGAGAGAAGGAAAGAAGGAAGGAAGCAAGGAAAGAAGAAAGGAAGGAATAAAAGAGGAAAGGAAGAAAAGATGGAAGAAAAGATAGAAGGAAGGAAGGAAGGAAGGAAGGAAGGGAGGAAGGAACCTTTAAGGTATTTTTTTTTTCTTTTTTCTTTTTTTGGTTTTTCGAGACAGGGTTTCTCTGTAGCTTTTTTTTAAAGCCTGTCCTGGAACTAGCTCTTGTAGACCAGGCTGGCCTCGAACTCACAGAGATCTGCCTGCCTCTGCCTCCCGAGTGCTGGGATTAAAGGCGTGCGCCACCACCGCCCGGCTCCTTTAAGGTATTTTTGCAAAGATGAGTGTCTGTGACAACCCGGGGAAATGGCACTTGCTAAAATGTGAACGTATGTGAACTTCCTCTCATGCCTTGTTATTTACCTAATAAACCCCCTGCTTCTACTTCTCTGGGGCTTCCACCTTTTATTCTTACGGACACATAATAAAGGTTCAAATAATGTGACCAAGGGTGAAAAATACAAAATAATCTTAAAGGCTACTCTGACCATTATTTATGGCATGTAATTTTAGATTTTGATAATAGGGGTATTTGAAGTGGCCTTAACATAACTGTTGAGGCTTAGATAATGAGCTTAAAGAAAATCTAAAAACAATGGACTTTTTAATGTTACAATGCACTTACATGGAATAATACTGTATACAATATGTAATGTTTCACTTAGGAAAACCTAAAATCTAGCATATCTAGTGCATGATTGGACTTTGTAGGTATTGGGAGAGGAAGACAATTGGAAAATATGGCTGGATTCATCATGACCCCGTTAGCATCGAACAATGTTGTTTGTTCATCAAACAATAAACCTGGGTAAAAAATTCAGAGGCTTAGGACACAGTTCAAAGAAAGGGTTCCTCTGTTTTGTGCTGGTAGTGGGAGATTGATGGGCAACTTGGACACCATTGAGCAAGCTGCTAAGGGACAATTAAGATGATATCATAACAGCCATCTTTCTCTCTCTCTCTCTCTCTCTCTCTCTCACACACACACACACACACACACACACACACGCACGCACGCACACACATACACACACACACTTCAACTGTAGGACCTCCTAAACAAAACCTTTCCTTTTTTTCTTCCTTTTTCCCCTCTTTCCCTCCTGCCCTTCCTTCCTTTATTATTTTTTTTTTTTTTGAGTCAGGGTTTCATCATGTTTTCTTGGCTGACTTCTTATTCACTATGTGGCCCAGGCTAGCTTGGAAGTCAAAATCCCTCTACAGCCTCTTGAGTGCTGGGATTACAGGCATGTGGCAATTGTGCCCAGTTTAGCAAAACTTCCCTTATGTGTGAACATTTTTTCACCTGTATCTTTAAAGAGGAATTTTTTTTTCCAGGTTGCCCAAGTTTGAAATCCAAGAATTATCATTGACTGGTGTTTTTATTTTTATCAAAGGAACCTGGCTAATTTTCTAAGAGTTGATTTCTTGTTTTTGTGCTGATCTTTTCATGATTTTACTGTTGTTTAGGTCAATCTGAGTCACTGGCTCCCTGTTGGAGACTTCATTTATGATGTCCTGTGCTTCTGTCTCTACAGGCCATTAAAGTTCATTCAGTTCAACTTTGTTTTAATTTTAATTTATTAAAAAAACTATCTTTTCTCATTTTATGTGCCAAATCCATTTTCCACTCCCTCCCCTCCTCCCGCTCCCTCTACCTTCCCCACGCCCACCCCATCCAACTCCCCCATCCACTCCTCAGAGAGGCGAAGGCTTCCCATGGGAGTCAACAAAGTCTAGCACATTGCTTTGAGGCAGGACCAAGGCCCTTCCCACTATATCTAGGCTGTTTTGCTGAATTTTGCCAGATTTGTCCTTGCTCCTCATCTCTGATCCTGGATAATAGTGGTTTCTATTGAAAAGCTAAATTGTCTGTTGTACATTGTTTGTTGTTATTTGCTCGTGTGCTAATTTCCCTCGTGGAATGGAAGCTCCCAGGGTACAGAGACTGCCTTTTGTGCTTGCTCTAAATTTCCAACGACACCTAGCTGGTGCTGTAAATTAATAAATATACTAAAATCAGAACAAAAACCTAATTTATGTATTTGGTGAAGATTATTTTTATGCTGACCGTTGGCCGATGCCTGTAATCCCAGCACTCAGAAAGCTGGCGCAGGAAGATCATGAGGGTGACAATAGCCAGGGCAATGAAGTGGGACCCTTATTGACTTAAGTATAAAAGAAAGAGAGAGAAAGAAAGAGAAAAAGGAAAGGAGAAAAGAAGACAAGAAGGAAGATAAGAGAATGGAAGGGAAAGAAAAGGTGATTTCTCATGTCTAATTAAAAAAAAATCTAGGGTGGTGTGCTTGAGGCAAGAGGACAAGAAATTCAAAGCCTGCCTGGGCTATAGCATGAGTTCAAGAACAGCCTGATGAGAGCCTGTCACAAAATAAGAAGTAAAAAGTTATATCTCAGTGGGAGAATGCTGGTTTAGCATGCAGGAGACATTTGGTTCAATCCCATGTTACGGTAATAACATCAATAAAACAATTTAGACTATTCCAGACGTGGAAAAATGTGTATGACTCCAACTCAGTATATTTTTGTTTCCATCTTGACCTCATTTGAGATTTCGGCCACTCGAAGTCTTCGTCTTATTTAAAAGTCATGTTAGATTATATCCGGATGGCCTTTGAGCTGATGTGCATCTGGAAGACCGTGGATGGTCAAAGGAACATCAGAAAACAGGAAAATGTAGATACTTTAACATCTTTTCATTTTCCATGCTCTGTGGGGGTTGTCATCTATAACCAGTCATGGATAGCAACAAAAATGGCTTATCAACATTTTAAAAAATAAATTTAGTTCTGTGCTACACTGTCCAAAAGATGAGAAATGATGCATATGATTCTCAATAAATCCGCGTGAGACTTTGAATCTTAGGAGATAGCTCTATTTATTTTTATTGTGTATTTTATGAGGAGCCTTTGGAAAAGCTTATGTTCCATGATCTGATGTTTATGGTCAGTTCAATCTTTCTTTGAAGATGAGCTACACCCATAAAACAGGCTGTGACTCACCCGGATGCTTACATGATGCCCATTTGTAAGGTTCCCATCTTTACAGCCCCGTGGACACACCTCTCTTTGACAAGCCTGAGGTGCCCAGACTCGGTAGGGATGTAAGTATGTGTCACCACAGGCTCAGAATGAGCCTGGCCTCCCATTATCCAAGCTGACCTCAGTGTTTCTGGCTATATACCCTAGTCTGTCTGCTCTGAATATTAATCATGTTGGCTTTAAACTTGGGAGTCTTTTGAAAGAGAAGCTTCCCACTCCTCAACAATAACAAACAATTTAACATTGTGTTTAGCAGCTTGTCAGCTACTCCATCTCTGTCAAAGGCATCTCTTTGGTGATTATATCTCGGTCATGGCTGGGCCAATTTGCAATATGCATTATAGAGAAATGAGGTGTCGTAAAGCAATTTAATAGCATTTCTTAATGCGGAGGGGGAAAAGAGGAGGGGGTCAGAGAGAGGGAGAGAGAGGGAAGGAGAAGGAAGGAGAAGGACTAAAAGTAGAGAGGGAGAAAGGGAATAGTAGTAGTAGTAGTAACAATTCTTGGATTCTTTTTTTCCCAAGTCTTTAGGAGCTTCACGTGGATTAACTCATTTAGCCTCCGCAATGTTCCCAGCAGAGAGTCACTATTAGTATCTCCACTTTTTTTTCTGGTGCTAAAATGGACATACAAGGAATAAGTACAATTTTGGGACTTGATTCTAAGCAGTCTAGCATGAGAATTCACAGAGGTTTTAAACCTCGATGATATATTTTTCTCTTTATACATTAATTTCTGTCTGTTCTCTGAGAACAGAGGTTGTATTGTAGAAATAGATACAACACAATGTAAACTGGAGTTTGAAGCTTAAAGCCCAGGTCCACAAGATGCCCCAACACTCTGTCTTACCGTGACTTATTTCACTGGTCACATGATCTTTAGCCCGTGAACGGGAGTTGTGTGGGGGACATGATCTGTCTGAGTTTTCACAGAACCCAGACTGTGAGTGTGATGTGAAGTCTTAGTATGGTTGACAAAGGCATCTTGGATCAAGCCGATTTCTTTGTCATCAAGTCTTCTTGATTACTTTCCTATTTTTATCTTAGAGTTTCACGCAGTTGTGTACCAGCCTTTGAAAATGTCAAAGCATTGACCAGCAAGTATTAACTGATTAGATGTTCATGTCACCTAATGTACATGTATAGTGAGTAGGGATTTTGAGACTTCACTAAGAAGTGATTGGTTAATAGGTTAATTCAGCCAAAAGCAAAGGATATAGCAGTAATATTAACTTTATGATACTTTATCTACAGACCAATGAAAAAGTACTTTGTTTTGGTAGTCACTATCTATTTTATTAAAGTCAGCAGAGCAACGTTCAGAGGTCAAGATGCTTTATGGATACGCGAGGAATCATTTCCAGCCACCGCTCCTTGAGGAAGATGCCAAGTATAATGGAAGCCTGTCAATTTTCTGCTTAGCAGCTGCATTTCATGTTGGTAGATGTTCTTCTCGCATAGTCTCAGCTCCTAACAACTTATGATAGTTAACTGTATTCTTCATTCTTGGGACAGAACTTGTGGCTGAAGCTTAAGCCAACCATCACACCGCAATTCTTTATCAGGTATAGTTAACTCAATGTAAGCTGACTTACCTAAATGTAGGCACTTTTGCAGGGTGTCTTGAATGCATGGGAATATGGACACCAGAGCGCCTGGCAGTCATTTGAAATGGTGAGAACACTGAGGTTATTAAGTTGAGAAAGATAAAGACAAAGCAAAGACAAAAACAAAAACAAAAAAACAAAAAAAAACCAAACAATAACAAAAAACCCAAGGTCAAGATCAAGCCTTGTTTGAATCTAGAACACATCTGTCCTATTCAGTTCTGTGAGTTAGTATATTTCAAGTGTTTGTTTCTTTTTGTTTGGTTTGGTTTGTTTTTTTTTTTGTTTGTTTGTTTGTTTGTTTTAGCAAATTTGAGGTTTGGTAAATTACAATGAAATGAATTCTAGTTACAAAATGTAACAAGAAGTGGAAAAAAAGAAATACAATATATTCCACTTTATGCTGTCAAAGTGTTAATGTGAATGGGAGGATCTGAGGTGGCCTTCCTTAGCGTTTTTTATTTTTGCTGTACTCTGTCGGTGGCCAGCAGAAGTCGTGCTAAGTTGCCATCAGCTATGCCTGTTGACATGTGCTCCTAAAAAGCCGGTTGAATCCTTACCATACCAATCCTACGTCACTTCTTTTGGTGGCGTGACAAAGGTTGAGTCAGCCTAGAGGCTGAGCCGAGCCTATACTTCATCTCACTTGAGAATCTGAACCTAGGGACAGAGGCTAGAAGAAGACTCATGAGCACTCAGGCAGTGCTGAGCCTGCGGGGAGTTTTGAGTGTTGTGAACACATGTTTGGAGAAAGGAACAGAAGGTGTAAATTGAGGAGATAAAACAGGGGGCGGGGAGAACAATAGACTCTCAAAGCTGACTGAGTTCCTCCATTCCCTCGTTTACTCCTTTGGTTGAGCATCCTGTTTGCTCATTCATCTACTCCTCAGTTATTTATTTGTTCAGAATTAATCCTATAATCATTCTGTGTCAGCATTAGGAGCTGCCATTAAGGCTGTAATTTGGAAGACAAAAATGGCTAAAAGAAAAACAAGAGACAGGCATGGATGGTGGTGCACATATGTAATCATCATCTGGGAGGTAGAAGATTCTGGAGCTTGGGTTACATAATAAGACCATGTCTCAATAAAAGAACCAAACAATAAAGGAAGGAAGGAAAAGAGGAAGGAAGGGTGGCAGAAATACATATCGAGACAGAGAGAGATAGAGAGAGGGGGAAAGGGAGAAGAGGAGAGGACTACGGAGGCGCTGATCATAGGGAGTAGTCTCCTGGCACAGTTGGAGAAACAGTTTCAAGTGGAAATATCAGAAAAATGTCACACAATGAGAAGGTAGGCAAGAGGCACCAAGGTGTTCAGTGTGGCTGGTGCGCCGTAAGCCTGGAAGATCGTGGCAGGACTTGAGACCAGAGCTGTGCACAGGACCGACGTGATGGCAGGCCTTAAAGACCACAGTTTGAGCAGACATGTTGGAATTGCTTATATTGACAGTCGAAACTTGTGAATATTTACAGTAAGTTTCTGCTTTTTGAAAGGAAGCCTTCCCCAGGACTGTAAAAGTTGCTTTCTGACGAGAGTAGGCAACCCTTTTCGTCAAGATGGCGTCGAAAGCGAAGAAGGAAGCTCCTGCCCCTCCCAAAGCAGAAGCTAAAGCGAAGGCCTTGAAAGCCAAGAAGGCAGTGCTGAAAGGCGTCCACAGCCACAAAAAGAAGGTCCTCACATCGCCCACCTTTCGGCGGCCCAAGACCCTGCGGCTACGAAGGCAGCCTAAATACCCCGGAAGAGCGCGCCCAGGAGGAACAAGCTTGACCACTATGCCATCATCAAATTCCCCCGACCACCTAGTCAGCCCTGAAGAAGACAGAAGACAACAACACACTTGTGTTCATTGTGGACGTCAAGGCCAACAAGCACCAGACAGGCTGTGAAGAAACTCTACGACATCGATGTGGCCAAAGTCAACACCCTCATAAGGCCCGACGGAGAGAAGAAGGCATATGTCCGGTTGGCTCCTGATTATGATGCTCTGGATATTGCCAATGAAATTGGAATCATCTAAACTGAGCCCTGCCGGCTAATTCTAAATATACACTTTTTCAACATAAAAAAAAGTTGCTTTCTTGAAAAAGCATTTTCTAAGCCAATATCATGTAAAAATGTCCATGTAAAGAAGAGATAAGAGCAGCGGTACCTTTGAAACACTATTTTAAAGGTGAATATTTGTAGCATTTACTTACTGTGCAAACAAAATAATGAGACGTACACTATATTAGTGAACTCATGTATACCCTGTGCTATAAAAATTACAGATACAGACTCAAAGTTCAGTTTTATTTTTTGCATTTTGCATCACTTACATAATATGGGAAATCATCCCAATTCACACCAATAAGTAGGTGCAAATGGTCCATGGTTTTAGCAGCTCATCTTGGAACCTCAGGATTTTCTTCAAATAAATTGACCTAGAAACTTGAAAGCCAAGCAATAATTATTTTTCTTTAAAATGTTTGGTTCTTACCAATAGCTAATATACCTGTATCATTCATCACAAATTTAAAATTAATACCTTTACAAAACGTAGAATGTACCAAAATTAGTTATTCTATCCCAAGTGATGTGTTGGCTCTCGATTAGTGTGCAGATCCGAATGAAAGCTGGGGGAGCAGGGTCAACACCAAATGCATCCCCTGAGTGGAAGCTGCTGGGAACAGCAGAGCCCAGGGTGCTTGGGCCGAAGCCCTCGTCGCCATATGCTATCCTGCAGACAATCTGGGGACTAGCTCATTTGGTTATTCTGTTTTGTGTGTAAGACAGGGTCTTGCTATGTGGCCTCTGTTACCCCGAGCCTTGCAATGCAGACCAGGAAGGCTTTGAACTTTCAGGAGGCAGCCTATCTCAACCTTCCTGAGTGCTGGGATTATAAACATGTATTATCATGTCTTGCCAGGAATAACTTTATGGAGATCAACATTACCAGATCACAGATATAACCTTCTTTATGACAATCCAGTTTCTGGAACATCAAACACGTGCTTTGAGATCAAGAGGAACACAGAAATTTTTTTTTTTTTTTGGTTTTTTGAGACAGGGTTTCTCTGCAGCTTTAGAGCCTGTCCTGGAGCTAGCTCTTGTAGACCAGGCTGGTCTCAAACTCACAGAGATCCGCCTGCCTCTGCCTCCCGAGTGCTGGGATTAAAGGCGTGCGCCACCACTGCCCGGCCAGGAGCACAGAAATTTTATTCTGGTTGTTTTCCATGGTCCATTTTTTTTATACAAAACATTATTTGATTATACATTTGCTCTGTATTTAAAACTATTTTAAAATTATTTGCAAGTTAGGTTTTTTTGTTTTTGTTTTTTTTTTCCTTTTGGTGGTGGTGGTTACAAGATCTCATGTAGCCCAGGCTAGTTTTGAGCTTTCTATTTCTTTCAAGGATAAACTTGAATTTCTGCTACTACCACCTTCGCCTGCCCAGTGCTAGTATCATAGATACACATCACCGTATCTAGTCTGTGTGGCCTTGGGAATTGAACCTAGTGTTTCATTCACGCTAGGCAAGCCCTCTACCAACTGAGCCCCATCTCCAGCTCTGAAAAAATTACATTCTGTCTTAAATACTTGTAAGACCAATGATTCTCTGAGGTAATTATGACACCGGGGAGTTGAGAGTCTGTCCTCTGAATAGCCAGTGCTCTTAACTACTGAGCCATCTCTCCATCCCTGTAAGTCTGTTTTATGGTTGTGTGGTGTGCCTTGTTTTCCCTTTTTCTGTCTATGGTTGTATGACTTTTTTCAAGTTTTTGCATTTGTTTTTGTCAGAATCAAATAGCAAAAATACGTTTTGAAATTTTTGACCTTGTGCTAATCAACCTTTTTTGTCTTCTCATATAATTTACCAATCACATTATCATGTCTCTGTATTTATTTCTCTAGTGTCTATAAAAGGCAATTAAGATTGAGAAGAAACTTCTGCCCTCTAAGGTAGTTTTGGGGACCAGAGATGTAGCCCAGCTGGCAGAGAGCTTGCCAGCATTCCCTAAGCACTGGATTTGGTGCCCTAAACCTGGGGTAGTAGTGCACACATGTACTCTTGTAATCCCAATATTTGGAAGGCACAAGCAGAAGCATCAAAAGTTCACGGCTACCCTCTGCTATGCTAGTGTGTTGGAGGCCAGCCTGGGCTATCTGAACCCTCTCTGAGAAAGGAAGCTCTCATTTTAAGATGCACATATAGTAGGGGGAAAAGCCAACTTCCTCCAAGGCTGTCTTGCACCCTGATTCCAAGCTTCAGCCCGACTGTCTTACCCTGCTAACATGCTATTTGCATGGGGTAAGGACTTGGCCTTACTTTTAAAATACTACATAGCAAGTAGTAGGTACTCAGGATTTCTGCTTGCTTTTTAACAATGCAGGCCGAGCGAGCAGCATGAAACTTAATTCTCAACGGCCTTAGTTAGATGAGTCTGTAGATTAAAAGTAATATAGGTCAGCCTTGTTGAATGCGGAGGTGAGTGGTTAACTTGTGTTCCTATAGCGTTACTATTCAGCACGTGGTTTCATCTCTTTTCTTCTTAAATCTGACTTTCAAGAGGTGTGAGATTGCCACCTCCTTCCCCCCAAAACCTCTAAAGCTTGTCGGGTTCTCTAATTTGTGTAATGGAACTGCTCTGCCAGTGGCCGATTTTGATGTCAGTTGCATCTCTATTTTGTTCACACACATTCTGCAGCTTCCACTCTCAGGGGCTGACGTCTTAAGTGCTGACGGCAGAGGACGGATTCACTACGATTTGCATGGGTGCGTAGGTTTATTAAGGTTGGCCCATTTTCAGTGGATGCCATGGATAACTTGAGTTTCATTTATTCAATGACTGATCTGTTAATTAGTTTCTTTGCATGCACGGAATTTGGGTGTGGATGTAGTTGTGAAAAAAAAAAAAAAACCCTCAAGATGAGAAAATTGTGGAATGAAGACGACATTTACGTGTTAAACATATCTAGTTACTATCCAGGGTGCAATTCTGTTCAGAACCTCACTAAAAGTAGCTATATAGACACGAAGACTCCATTAGCCTGTCTTTCTAAGACTCTCTTTGATTGGATGGGCAGCTTCCTTTGTCCCTGTGATTAGCTCATCTCTGTCTTCTATGCTTCTGAGGTGCCACTCCCAACCCTAACAGTGAACCTTTGTGTTTCTTGGCCAAAGCCTTACTGCTGTGCCCGAGTACTGGCTCACTACCAAGGGCGAAACTCTGAAAACTTTATGGAAATGCTGATGCTGGAGCTGCTCCAGATGGAAGAACGTAATAGGAATATGGGCTGCACATAATTCGAGTACGGTCTTAAATATCAAGGAGCTGTTTGCTTTCATAATCACAGCTGTCGTGTTTGCCTAAATCACCTGCTTCAGCTGAATGGCTGCTTTGGTGGGTGATCCGGTCTACACGGTGGGAAGGCCCTTGGGAACAGTGATCACCAAGGGTAAATTAAGCTCCTTGCCAGTTGGATAGAGACCTATGGTGCGGTTTCTCCTTGCACATGGTTTGCTGACATCCTGACACTGACTGTCTGTGGATGCGACCTTATGTGTAAATAGGATGTGTGAAGATGGGCTGCGTTCAGATGATGCCTCTAACTGATTATCCAATGCCAAGTTGTCATCCCTGAAGTCATATACATATCGACATAAAAAACAGACTGAGCGGGCTAGATTTATGTATTTGTACATATATAACATATGCATGTATGTAACAATAATAATTAAAGGAAAAGGGGACCACCATCTTAAGAGGAGACATGGGAGAAGGGGTAAAGAGGGGATCCTGGAGAAACTAGAGAAAAGAAAGGGAGGGGGATGGTGTACTTATTTTAATTACAAATATATGATTTTAAAAAGTTGAGATGATCCCAGACTTGATTGGGGTAGTCCCTAATCCAAGGCCTGATAAAAAGACAGTATAGAGATAGACCCACAGCAGAGGAAACACTGGTTTTGCTTATTTGAAAGCCAATAAATGCCTAGGGTCCCTGGTATCTCTGACATGGGAAAGCGTTGAGGCAACCAGTCCTCCTTAATGCTCCTGAGATCCCGTCCATCCACTGACTTCTCAACTTGGGACTTTCAGCCACCAAGATTGTGAGAAAAACCATTTCTGTTGTCTTATCTGCTAGCGTCATGGTGATTAGCTACTGTAGCCACAAGACTAATATTTGAAAAGGAAAATGGAGGATGATTGAATCAATAAGGAACTTTGACCTTCTTAGCCATTGTATTCAGAGCCCCACCCCCAGCCACCCCATCCAGAGACTGTTGAATTTCGCAAACAAGATACCTTTTCATGATTTCTCCTTTATCATTTGGCAGACAGGAGCAATATGGGTCACCTCATGCCTTAGGCTAGCTGAGTTACTGGGCACCTTTCCATTGGTCTTTTTGGGAAACTGTTTTCCAGATCCGTAAATGTCTTTTTTCCTTAGAAGTGCTCACCCTTGGTCCTGACTCCTCCGACGGTGCCTCCACTTCCTCTCTCTTCTCTGTTGGAATGAAATTGACTAGTGTTGTGTCTGCTAGATTCTTGATATCTGCCATCCAACATTGGGTCATTGTGTAAATGACCTTTACCGAGTAAAGATAAAGGGTTATGTAAGCAGCACATGTATTTTTTCATGGAGTCTCATCGTCGGGCATGGCTTTAGAACAATAGACAAAAACAAGAAGTGGAAATTTCATGTTGGAAAGGACAGATAGTCTAGGCCAACACACCTGTCAGGTCCTTCGGTATTATCACATAGTCACATAGCCAGTTGCCTACTGTCTCCCGTTCCCGAACCCTACTAGTGGGAGGACAAGCACCATCCCAAGAGCAAGATACAGGAAGATACACTCAGAAGCCTAACTACAGGATACTCTCACAATTACCTCCCAAAGAGAGCAATAAGCAATTTAAGTAAGAGCTTAAATCCAGATCCCAGTCTGAGCATGTTTTGATTTTGCTTTCTCTGTGTAATTGGCCACTTTAATACAATATCCTTCTGTTCCAAGGTTATTCCCTCTGTCATCCAATGATGTGAATGGAAGAACTCATGCATGTAACAAGACGCACGAGGCTCCCTGTTGCCACAGCATTCTGCATTTCTTTATCAATGGCTCAAGCAGATGGCTGGTAAAGGTTTGTTTTGTTTATTTTTTTAAGCATGGCTATATATACTAAATATAGGCAATCCCTGACCTGAGATGGTTGGAGTTAAGTTTTTAACTATAAGATCAAACAAAAGCAATGGATATTCAGTAGAGATCACACTCTCAATTGTGAATTTCCATCTTTCTTCCACTCAGCAACGTTGTGATACTCTCCTCTGATACTGGAAGGTGGCAGCCAGTCAGTACTCCCACCTGATGACAGGATCACCAGGACAAACAACAGTTACTCTCCAGATTAACATTGTTGTCAAGATCCAGTGTTTGACAAATGGGATACATTAGTTGTTTTGTTTTGTTTTTTTCAAATTGATGATATTTTCAACTTAGAGTATGCTTCTTGGGAAATAACCCCATCCCATTTCAGGAGCCTCTCTATGCAAATATTATACTTGCAGGTTACTAAGTAAATTGCTTGCTTGTAATTATTTTATTCTTTGAAGAAACGGTTGGCTTATTTGAATAAACAAATTGATGGACTCTTTCTGGCGTTGAGCAGACAGCACTCAATTCAAGGGGGAGATACTCAGTACTAATTGCATATCCATCATGACTCCCTCTTCCACAAGTCTGCGTTTTTCAGTTACATTTGCTGGGGTCTGGGTGATTGAATAGCTGTCTCTTCTCATTGAGTCCCCACTCAGGAAATAGCTCCTGCGAGGAGAACTCTAGCAGCAGGACGTAAACAACGACGGCTCTTACTGATTTCCTGCCAAAGTAAAGAGCTGTAAGTAATTTTTGAAATAATAATGCTGGACTAAGTGATCATCCCCAGTTAATCAATGTGAAAACATCCTAGGACGGAGGGCTCAGAATCATGACAGTATCAACCTTGAAAGGTAGGTTTGTTTCTCATTGAAAATTAGGCATAGTCTTCAGACAGATGAAGCAAGAATTTTTCTTTTTTTAAAAAATATTTATTTATTTATTGTGTATACAATATTCTGTCTGTGTGTATGCCTGCAGGCCAGAAGAGAGCACCAGACCCCATTACAGATGGTTGTGAGCCACCATGTGGTTGCTGGGAATTGAATTCAGGACCTTGGGAAGAGCAGGCAATGCTCTTAACCTCTGAGCCATCTCTCCAGCCCAAAGCAGGAATTTTTCTAAGGGCCAAAGTGTGTCGGAGCTCAGACTCTGGAGACAGAATTTATGGGTACAATCATATTCCCATCACTATAGGTATTGTGCTTTGGGGAAAAATACTTTCTTTCATGTCCTCATTCATAAAATGAAGAACGTAAAAATATCTCATATGGTTGTTAAGTGAGTCACTACTCATGAAGGTCAGCCGAGTGACTGCTACAAAGTAAACACTCAAAAACTGGTATTGATCGGGCGGGCCAGCAAGAGGGCTCATCAGGTAAGCAGGTCAAAGCATCTGCTGTCAGTCTTGGCAACCTAAATACATTCCTCAAGACTTACATGGTGGGAGGAGAAAATGAACTCCTTCACGTTATCCTCTGGTCTTCATACTTGTATGTATCTCCCCCCCCCCCATGTGTGTGTGTGTGTGTGTGTGTGTGTGTGTGTGTGTGTGTGTATATATATATATATATATATATATATATATATATATATATATGTAAGTAGGTAAAAAAAGATGTAAGAAATGAAAGTGGGTAAGATACCAATGTAAAAAACAATAGTGTCTATTGTGATCAGCATTGTATTTCTTGGGGGAAAAAAGCAGCAGCCTCTTGGAACTTGTGGATGAGGTGGCCCTAGAGTTGGAACTCTCTGGTCAAGTGGATGCTTGATGAATACAGACTGAGGGAGGCTTGTGCGTGCAGACAAGTACGGCAGGGAGCCAAAGCCAAGATGCGTGGCGCTGAGTGACTGGAGACAGACAGCTGTAGAAACAAAGGATTTGTTCTCTTCCTTCAGTCATGCTCAGAGCTGATGCCGAAGATTTGAGTTTATGTCCCACGCACACATCAAGACGTCGGCTTCTAAAGAGGTCTTCCGATTCCATACGAAGCGACTGTCTTTCGAAAACATTGGACAGGGTTCAAATCTTTGCTACTACTGTATTTTTTTTTTGCCTATGACTCCTGCGGTGGCTGAGGGAGCAGACCCCTCCCCCTTACTAACTGCAGCACTTGGGAAAGTGGACCCTGCCCCTCGCCTGGGCGGGCGGGGAGAGATGCCCCTCGCCACCTGTGGCAGGTGGCACAACTGGCCCCCGAGGTCACAAGAGCGGGAGAGCTATTGCTGCAGCACTTGGGAGAGTGGCTCCCACACCTCCCCTGAGCAACACTGTAGAGCTGGCCCTAAAGGTGGAGTGTAAAGGAGTAGGTGTGGGAGAGCAGCCCCTGAGGATGTGAAAGCAGGAGAACTGGCCCCGCCCCTTGGTCACTGCTGCAAGGGCTGAACTGGGGAGCTCACCCTGATGGTGAAGATAGGGGAGAGCTGACGGGACGATCAACCTGCAACTACCCAGACCCAGAACCAGAGCTATGAGTTGGTCCACCCCAACATCCTCTCCATCTATGATCTGCTGGAGCACGTGAAGGGGCCGATGCTGCAAACCCAAAGCTGCAGGATCGCCACAGGACAGGACAACAGGATAACTAAGCGGAGTCCCAGTGAGGGCCCGACATTGATGATGTAGCAGAAACCAGAGACCGCAAACCAAACCAGTGGCTCTTTGCAATGAACACTTGCACATAAAGATTTATGGGTAAAGGGTCTACTGCATGACTCCCTGTGTCACGCTGCAGCTTTGCATGACGAGATCTTCTTCCTTTTTTTTCCTCTTAGGTTTTATTTTATTTGGGAGAGGGAAGGACGCAAGGGTAGAGGGCGGAGATGTAGGGACAGGAAATGAATGGAATGGAGATGGATGATGTGAAAAACACCAAGCATAAATAAAAAGAAAGTTAAAAAAAAAAAAAGAAAGTCAGGGGCTGGAGAGATGGCTCAGCGGTTAAGAGCATTGCCTGCTCTTCCAAAGGTCCTGAGTTCAATTCCCAGCAACCACATGGTGGCTCCCAACCATCTGAAATGAGATCTGATGCTCTCTTCTGGCCTGCAGGCAGACACACAAGACAGAATGTTGTATACATAATAATTAATTAATTAATTAAAAAAAGAAAGTCAGATTCTGGCTATCATAAAAAAGATTATTCACAAACAAATGTTTGTTGCCGGGTTAGAGCTGTACACAAAGACCTGGCAGAGGCTGAACCAGAAGAGGGAGATGGTGTCAGGATTCAGGGAGGGTGAGTTGGATGGTGGCTTGTGTACAGAAAGGAGACAACTAAGGAATTAAGTTGTCTTCTAGACGTGAATTAGAAAAAAAATATATCAGTACTTAATTGCACAGTCCAAATTATTTTGGACATGGCTTTTATGCTTACTGTGTATAATGGCAATGGTTTTGGTTGTACAGTTCTATGTGTAATAGATTCAGGGAAAACCGAGGAGTGTGGGAAACAGTACATGCATAAAGATGCAATTTCTCCTCGTTTTGTAGCATTTGAAAACTGAATCCCGAATGTGAGTAGTTGATTTGTCTTAAGTTGAATGCATCTACCATGAGATTCTTATTTTTTTTATTTTTTATTTTTTATTTTTTTGGTTTTTCGAGACAGGGTTTCTCTGCAGCTTTAGAGCCTGTCCTGGAGCTAGCTCTTGTAGACCAGGCTGGTCTCGAACTCACAGAGATGCGCCTGCCTCTGCCTCCCGAGTGCTGGGATTAAAGGCGTGCGCCACCACCGCCGGGCCCATGAGATTCTTAAAACCCTGTTTGAATCCTGGTCTTTTCTTCGCTAGGGCAAATGTACAAGCCTTTTTTTTTCCTTCTTAGTTTCTGTACATTTTCATGCGTGTTGACACCTGAAACGTAGCCTTTTGCTTTAGTGTTGAGGATTGAACTTCAGGCCTCACGCATGCCAGAGAAGCTTTTCGCCACTGAGCATGTCCCTAGCCTGGCTAATGAAGTTATTGTTTTTTGTTCTTTGTTTTTTTTTTGTTGTTGTTGTTTTTGTTTTAGATGATGTAACACACACACATACTTTGTTTTCTACAAAGCTTTCAATAGTTTTCGCTAGGATGCGTCTAGGGAAGTGAAAGCAGATTTTCTTATATTTGTGTCTGTGTCTAAGGCAACTGGCCGTGTTTTCTTCTTGGAAAACTTGTGGGGAAAATAGCCACATGTGCCACCAGCCAAGGGAGTTAGCTTCTTGACAGCTTACTCTCTAATGATGATGAGAATTGTCAATGTAGGGACAGTCCCCACTCACATGTGACTGTGGTATAATCTACAGGATAATAGGGAACACCTGGCCTTCTTTATCTAGGTGACATAGTGATTATTGAATTTTATTGCAGTAGATTAATTTGTTTCAGGGTAAGTCTTCTCTTGGAGTTGCAGATAGTAATGCCATGTACTACTAGGGGTAATCTGGTTGTCAGTCATAAAGCTTGGTAAATCCATTTCTTCTTTCTGTGTTTGTACAAAATGCCGTTACCAAGACCCTTGCAGTTGAGGTGAGATTAAAACAGTATTAGCGAAGAGGAACCCTGCGACTTACAGTCTGAACTTCTAAACGGCTTCATCTTCTCTTTTCCTGCCTTGGTGAGTGTTATAGTTTATATATGACCCCAAGAAATCACGTATTGAGGCTTGGTTTTGCAGCAGGGTTCAGAGATGATTGGATCATAAGGTGTCCTCGTCAATGAAAAAAAATTCATGGATGGATTCAGAGCTGACTGGACTATCAGGAGTTGTGACTCAGGCTGGGGAAGTAGGTTCCTGAGGGACATGACTTTAAAGGAAATATGTCTTGTCCTCTTCTGTCCTCTTTCTCTGGCTGCTTCTGGATCTTGATGAGCTTCTCTTCTTCCAGGACACCTTCCACTATGAAGCTTCTGCACTGATTCCAACCGAGAAGCAATGGAACAAGCCAATTCTCATTGAAGCCCCTTAAACCCCCCGCCAAGAAAACCTTTCCTTCCCCAGTTACTTTGCTTAGGTATTTTGTCAAGGAACTGAAGGTGGACAAGCAATGATCAGGAAAGCTATCTCAGAGATCATACCATTATAAAATCTTTTAAGTCTGACTATGTGTATAGCTTCCTAGGAGAGTTGCCAACTTACTTCAGAAGGGGTCTGAATGAGAAACATGGGTTTTGGTGTTAAGCATCTGGAATTTTGTAGACGTTTGTTTGTAGTAACTACAGAGAGATTTTTTTTTTAATCCAAAGTGAAGTACTGCCATTTAAAAAATCTAAATTGTGTGAGGCTTTCTTGTCATGTTCGAGGCAAGGACAAATCCCTACTTAGCCTGCATCTCTGGGAGAATAGTTGAAATGAAGCAGAATGCTACTATAGGCTTTCTATTTATTACCTGTTATATTTTTCTGGGTATTACAAAAAGCAATGGACTCAGGAATAAACTAGCTGATTCACAAACAAAAATTAAAGGGAAGATATGGAGTCTAGGGATGTTTGGTTGGAAAGTGTCTTGAGAACTGCAACAAGAAAAGCTGAGGTTTTTTTTTTTTTAAACTTGTTGGTAGACTCAAATAACCAAGGGAAATCAGATTAAAGGTGTATCACTCACTTAGATGATTATCAGCTAATTCTTGCTGGCTATTTACTGATAAGGAAGATTGCCTCATCCTCTAAGGGAAATTGTCAAGAGAGACATGAGTATAAAAAAGGCAGAGTTGACTTAGGAATTATATCTAAGATGTAAAATTGAAGAACACATGAGCTCATGGCAAATGCATTGGCAGCCTATTAAGTTGCTGAGGGAATTGTATTGCCAAAGAACTGGTGAGTCCAGACTAAAGATACTGTCATAGTCACTTTTCTATTGCTTTGATAAGGCTTAATGACCAAGACAACTTATACTAGAAATGGTTTATTTGGGACTTAGAGTCTCAGAGGATGGATGAGTTCTTAACAATTGTGGTGGGGAGTGCGGCAGCAGGCAGATAGGCATGGCACTAGAACAGGAGCTGACAGCTCATATCTTGAGGTAAAACCACGAAGCAAAGATAACTGGGTGTGGCTTTTGAATTCTCAAAGCCAACCTCCAATGACACACTTCCTCCAAGGCAAAACCTCCTAATTCTTCCCAAAATCTTCTATCAACTGGGACCAAGTATTCAAATATATGAGCCTATGGGGGTCATTCTCATTCAAACCACCAAAGATGCTTGTGACTACTCAAGTTTCAAGTAACCTTTGAGCCTTATTTATAGATGCCATCATTGCAATATTTCTTGATGTCACCCCCAGTCCTAGGTCATGTAAATCCTGGTCCATCCACTTGATTTTAAGGGAACACATAGTAAGGAATCTGAAATCCATGTATTGACATGTTTTAAAGTCTCCAAGGGAGTCATGCTCTGAAACATGACCATAAGGCACAAATAGGTGATGTGTAAACAGGGTCATTCAGGAGGTGAAGTCAGATGCCATAAAGAAAAGTTGACAGGCAGATTCTTTCAAGGAGAAGAATCAAGCCCAACAAGAGCTGCACAACTCAGGGAAGTGCCTCCATCTGTCTCGTGGAACTGAAGAATGATTGTGGACCATTGTTGCGGCAGTTTGAATGTAACTGGCCCCTATAATCTCATAGGGAGTGGCACTATTAGGAGATGTGGCTTTGTTAGAGTGGGTATGGCCTTGTTGGAGAAACTGTGTCACTGTGGGGCTGGGATTTCAGGTTTCCTATGCTCAAGACACTGCCCATTGTCTCAGTTGACTTCCTGTTGTCGGCAAGATGTAGGACTCTCAGCTCCTACTCCAGCATCATGTCTGCCTGCACACTGCTGTGCTCCCTGTCATAAAGATAATGGACTGAACCTCTAAAATTGTAAGTGAGCCACCCAGTTACCGTGGTCATAATGTCTCTTCACATTAATAGGAACCCTAAGGCAATTGCCTACTGTGTGACTCAGATTCTTCTGCACACATAGGAGTGTTGGTTGCATAGGTACTATGCTGTTATCACACGGTGTTATCCCACAGTGTTGTAGGGAATGTGTCTTTGGGGCTCATAATGCCTAACTTTTCTGTTAAGGAAAGAACTAGATTGGTCATATCCAGTCTGAAGGAAAGGACTGCATTTTGTTCATAGATACAGGACTTTGAATTTGATACAGCGGCCCAGAAAGACTGCAGGAGGACTTCTGAAGGGGGGATTGTGGAAACTGATTATGTGTTAATTTATCTTGTTTCTCTCTCCTGGTACAAAGTAAAACCATATTTGTAGCGATCCTTGTATTTGTTTAGGGGCCATAGATGTGAGCATAAAGGATTTCTCCAACCATGTCTGCCTGCCTTTTCTTCCTTTTCCTCGGCAGTGGTGGAAGCCATTTGTGAAAGCTGGCATGACAAAGATGGAAGGAACTCTTAGTCCCAAGTTGGTACTTGGAGGAAAACCTGCTCAGAGAAGCCCTGAAAACTTTTAGGACTGTGATATGAACAAAAAATAGACTTTTATTTTGTTAAGCCATTGGGATTTGGGGTTGTTTGTGGTAGCGGCTAGTATAACTCAAGAAGACTCATAGTCCACATATTTCTGCCCAAGAGTAATTCTCAATTGGATTTTGCTGTATTACAAAACCCACCCGTGTGTGTTTGGGGGGAGGGAGGTCGATCTCAGAACATCTATTTTCATCAGGAAATAGACTCAGGAGGAGCCAGCTTCTTTCTCTCCTTCCTTTTTCTTCATTACCGATCTTTTCTTGTTGAACTTCAAACTTGAGCTATTTATGGTATTGGTTTTCTTTCTGCACTTGTAGGGATATCTGGAGATGATATGAATGAGGTTGGACAGGCATGTTGGATGGAGACTCATAAGTAAAGATAATTTTGGGTCAAGGGTTCCTCACATTCACAGCTGGCTATCAGCAACTTCTTGCAAATACAATACTTTTTTTTTTTTTTTTTAAAAAATTAAGTCCTTATATGTCATTTACTTTTCAACTGAAACTTCTGTAGAGCATCAAAAGTTTCAAGAAGATATATTTGAAACCACTTCAGAATGTTTTGATAGGGACTCACTCACTATATAGACCAACCTGATCTCAAACTTGTGATTCTCTTTCTTCAGTCTCCTAAGGGCCAGGTTTATAGCTGGACACCACCATGGTTCAGTTAAGTGACTATGCTAGAATTCCTGAGGTTGAGTAATTTGTAGTAAGGAGGAGCAGTGGGTTGCATCCAGCCACCTGACTAACTTAACCCCCGAAATAATCACACAGAAAACTCTATTCCATTTAAACACTGCCTGGCCCATTATATCTAGCCTCTTATTGGCCAACTCTCACATCCTGATCTACCCCATTTCTATTAATCTGTGTTTACCATGAGGTCGTGGCTTACCAGGAAAGATTCAGCATGTCTGACCTGGCAGCTTCTTGGCGGGCGGCTCCACGGCGGCTCTCTCCGCCTGCCTTCTTCCTCCCAGCATCCTGTTCTGTCTACTCCACCCACTTAAGGGCTGCCCTATCAAAAGGCCAAGGTAGCTTCTTTATTCAACTAATGAAAACAACACATAGAAAGAAGATTCTCCTACACCAGTAATTGATAAAGTAAAGAATTACCTGGCCAATGGTCCTCGAGACTGGCAGCTCAAAGTTCAAAGGTATCTTACTATATGCTATGGTGCAAAAAAGAAGGTTAAGAAAGACAAGGAAAAGAGATTGAGTACACAGCTTCAGCCCTTTCTTAAATTGACATTAGTCGGTTTGTAAGCAGTAAGCCTTTATCAGCTATGAACCACCATTAGTTGTACCATCTTCCAATGTCGCTGTATCGGCAGATAATATTCCAACACATGATTTCTGGGGTGATGGACACATTCAAAACATAGAGTTAGCCTTTGGCTATACATTCATACAAATCAAAATAAAATTTGCTTACATTATGAACGTCACCTTTTGACTCCTATAAGTAGCCACTTTTACTAGGGTCTTATGGAAAAATCAGCCTTTAGTGATGAAATCTCAGTTGTCACTTGTTAGTAGATAACCAAAGTGTTTAGACTCAGTGTACTTTCTTCAAATGGCCAGCTATCAACCATGATAGTGTACACTCCACAAATGTCCCCACTACAAATGACCACCTATCCAGCGATTTACAAAATGGTCCTGAAATTGAGAATAAACAGCAAGAAATTGTTTTGGCTCTGTGCTCCCTAAGCAACACAAACCACCTGATCTTCGGGCCACCAGATGAAAATGGGTTAATGTTCAACGCTTCTGTTGTCGAGGTAAACCCACAAGCGTTAACTCACAGCAAATCGTAATCCGGGGAAATTTGAATCTTTGTAACAAAGGCCTCCATATTTATCTCTTCCCTTCTCCTCAGACACATTTCCTAGGTTTCTGCTGGTATCCAAGAACAAACATGCTGTAGCGATCACATAGGCAATAATATCACGACCCCACCGCGTCTCCCCAGTGGGAAAGCAATCAGCGGCCCCAGACACCCTACGCTTCTCTCCTATAGCTTTTCCTATTTCTTTTCACTATGGCAACAGCCCAGAAATTTAACCTCCCTTTTATTTAAACCAAACAACCAACCAACCAACAAGCCCTATTCTGATTTAAATTATGAAATCCAGAATAAATTTCATCTGAGGATGTATTTGATATCATCTCATCTTTAATTTTACTTCTTGTGACCGGTTTCTCTCCAAATCAGGAGTACAAAGCAGTGAGGCCGGAGTGCTGGGTGTTAAATAGTAAACATGTGTTTGGAACTGTTGGAGGGAGTAGAGATCTGGGCAGGGGGTGGGGGTTTGAGTCTATACAACAGCAGATGGAAAGATCAAAAAATGAAAATCATGGGTCTGAATACAGGGGAAATACTTTGAAGTTTAAGTGTTTTCTTACCAGAGGAAACCAATTTCTCCAACGTTATTAACATAAAGTTGGGAGGAATAAGCCCTGCATGTGGATGAGCCCAGGGTGAGATGCTGGGAAACAGCCAAACAAATGCAAGACTGGGCTGTCCCTGTTCCACAGTCTCATTCCCTTTTCTTCTATGTGGAGAGCATAAACCCAAAATAAACCCCAAAATCTGAGCTGGGAAGATTACTCAAGACTACGATTTCTGAGTTAAAAGACAAATGGGCCATTTTGAACCACGGAGGATAGCCCTGTAGGTATATAATCCCTCCCTCAGCTGCTCTGGCATTTAATGTCCTGTGGTAGTCTGTGAAACCAGATAGTGGGACACAAGACAGGGGGAAGGGTATGAGGAAGTGGAGAAAGGGAACGTTCAAGAGACGTGGAAGTGGAAAGGAGGCTACAGGGTCAAGGGAATAAGGAGGCAGTGGGGGAACATTAAGCAAAAGTTGTTTGAAAGGAAGTTCCATAATGAAACCTAATATCTTGTATGCTAATAAGAATTTAAAATCCCTGTGATTCTGTATGGTGTTAAGTATCTTGTGAAAATAGATTCATGAGATATTGCCTTTTTCGCCAAGTGAAAAATTCAAATAAATTCATGGTTTGCAATTATAACTACTGTCTGAAATTTTAATAACTTTGCTATGCCCCTTTTAAGGAGTGTTTCATATTAGTGGGGATTTTAAAAGATTTTTTGACCAAAGGCTGCCTGTCCATAGAGTTTTAAAGCCACAGTAGCTTGTAGTTTTCAAAACCTTTTGCCTTTTTTTTTTAAAGGAGGTTCACCAACATCTGTCTCCTCTGGCCTCTTGTGAATGACTTTGGGGATGGCTTTCCCTCTTCCTTTGCTGTATATGTTATGATGATCTCATTGAACAACACACTGGACTCTGTGAATTTGCTTCCATATGGAATGAGTTAGCAGCTATTTAATTTCTAAAAATGTTTATGAAGTCTACAGCCCATTGTTATTTTTAGGGAGGTCTGTTCAGATCTTCTCCAGACGGTTGTTTCAGGACCTCTGAGGTCTCTTCTTCTCCTTTTGAAAGTCCTCCAGAAGACGCAACACCGCAAAGCTGCGCTGAGCTTTGCAAAGATTAATCTAAAGATCCATAGCTTTTTCTCTACATGCAGTAGCTTATAATAGAAGTTAGTTTGCACTTGGTCATGTAACAAGTGGACTTTTTTAAATTAAAAGATTGATATGTAACTTTTAGTTTTAGAATCAATGAGCAAATATATTCATAACTGACAATGATACACATAACATTTTAAGAATCGTAAAAGCCCTTCATATATTTTTTTAAAGCTGATTTGAATTGATCTGTTCTTTGTATGGGGCCGAGCCTTGGAGACAATGCTACAGCTATGTTTCCAATCTCATGACCGCTAGATGGTTTGCATTTCTTTTTGGCCTGTTAACTCCGAGCTACCCATGTGTCAAGGAGATTTTCACATTTAGTAATCAGCCTTCATCACACCTTCCGAAAGTTCCTGGGGGTGAATGTTGAACACGCCCAAAAGCTGAGAGGTATTTACATGTGAAAATGAATCCTCGTAGTTACACTTACTTTTTAAAACAAGGACGCAAAATGCAGTTTCTTATTCTCCATAAAATCTAAGCAAGGAAGTTGAGAAAATAAAGAAGTTCACACATCTGTTTCTGCCTATTTAGAAATCCGCATCTCTCCTGAGTTGCTCTCGTTCGATAATGTTCTGCTCGTTACATGATTGCTTAGTCTTAGCTGTAAGAGAGTATTGGAATTGCAAGCATGCCAGTCTGCTGGCATTGGCGAAGCATATTGTGGGTGAAGCTTATCTCGGGGTGGCCATTTCAAGTGAGACAATTATGGAAAAAGGAAGCGTCATGAGAAAGGAAGTGGAAAAGGAAAATGATTCATGCAAGCCGGCACCATTCGGCTCCTGATAAGTTTCGTTGTGGGGATCTTAATAACATCACACACAGTACCTGCTTGAAAAACATCGCAGGCAAAAGAGTCATCTGTAAGAACTTTCTTTCTTCCTAAAGTAGTGGGGATTCACTGGAGCCTTTCCCTCCCCTGTTAAAACATTAATTTTAAAATAAAACGAATTTGTCAGGCTCAGGAACCAGTCCCTTTCTCTGGATGAAAAATAATTTTGTTTTGATTTATGCATTTAATATTTCACACTGGAAATGTAAAACTACAGCAGTTATTTTATAGTGACTGAGATCAGGAAATATGGGGGTAATTCATTATATTTATTATTTTTCTTTATAAAACTATAAATCAATGTTATTGAAAATTAAATGTATGGTCTACTGTGAGGGCATTTTTTGAGGTATAACAGTGCTTTCCATAAGACTTTGTAGGAGCTGACAGAAACCTGAATTATTCATGAGTCTTGGATTTTTCCTTCAACCTAATCAAATTAATAAAACAATTTCAATTCTAAAAGCTATTAATACTCTGTGGATGTGAGCAACAAGCATGAATTTGTCTGCGCTTTCTTTTTGGAATTTGTATACATTGGGGAGTCACCAAACTCAAAATAGATTGATTAAAAAAAAGCATACCACCATATAGAGTCCCCGCTGCTCTTGTTTGTGCGACACAACAGTGCCATGATTTTTGTTCTTCCTTTGTCGCGGCTCTTCAAATGAAAATGATTACTCATGTCTTTTGAAGGACCTTTCAAACTCCTTTTTTTTTAAAAAAGAAAAAGTTTAGAGTAGCAGTTTAGTTCTTAGGATTAATTACCATCCCATGTCCTGGATGCTTGACGTCGCTTGTAAAATGGAATTGTAACATGTGATTAGACAAATATAAACAGCCATATAAAACAATTATAAATTACATCATGGGGATGGTTGATGATAAGAAAATTCCTTAGTTGTTGCTGAACTGAATTGACTTGAAATTTTTGGCTTCTAAAGCAAAACAGAAATATATTGGTTACATAACCCTCATTGTTTAACCCAAACACAGCACAAACTTTAGTATGTGGGAAAAATTATTTCAGGATGTAAATTAAAAGAGAACTTTTTATGTGGATTCTTGCATTAGGGATTTTTTTTTCTCCCCCCTAATAAACAGCAGCTTTTTACTTCTGCCATATCTAAAGAGTGTTCGGACTGACCCCCTGGGTCTGTCCTCTTTGCTAACTGATGATTTAATATTAAAACATAATTCAATGAAGACATTCCTAAGGGGCCGCACATAAGAAAGTGTAAGTATTCTGCTTGTCAAAGATCTCACTTAATACAGGGATAGAGTTGGGCGAGCCCATGAGAAGGAAGTGCTTTCGCCTCCCCTGGGCATCTCTGTCCAATTCCAGATGTTCTAAATAGGCTTTTAGCGAGTGCTGGATCGCTGTCAGCTTCAGGGCACAGCCCTGAACCCAAACCCACAGAAGAAAGTGAGGCGCAATTGGTTTGTTGAGCCGCTGCAGCCTTCTCACCCAACCAGACGGCACGTTGCTCTCCTCCAATCACAGGAAGCTGCAATGAGGCTGGACTCTGAATCTTCCCATTGGCCTGGCCCTTGAAACTGTAGCGTGTTAGGGTTTGGAGTCAACCAGAACGATGTTTATGCGGCCTGGTAAAGCAGGGCTGCATTCTGATACTCCTGCCAAGAAAAGTTAGCTGCGGAACACATGTAACATACCTAAATATATGGAGGAGCATTATTTCTCAATGTCCATTTAAATGTCAGAGGAGGCCTCCCAGATGTTACCAATTTTGATGGAAATGAGATCAAGTAAACCTCTGTGAATTTATGAACTGATGAGCCCAGTGCTTAAGACATTTATTTGTTTTATTGTCAGAGAAAATTCAACTGTTTAGTCGAAATAAGTAGGATGTTTGGCATTTCTGTTTGCATAGGGGGAGAGACCCCAGCTTGTTAATTGAACAGCCTCCGCACCAGGCTGCGTCGCCGAAACAGTTTTAAAGAAGGATTAGGATAAGCACTTTGTGGAGGACAATTTAAATTTGAGCAGTGCCTGCCATGATTTCCCTTATCTCCACTCCTCCGCCCAGCCCGTAGTGATTATGTTATCTGAATTGTTTGTTCTACAGACCCAAGAGGGACGGGTCAAAAAGGAAATAGGATGCGTGCACACGCCACCTGCTAGGTCACACGGGGTCACACAGCAGCAGGGCACGCCCTTCCTCTTCTGCAACTGGTGGCCTTGAAAAGGGGCGGCAGGCGCAAAGAAGGCAGGTGACTGTGGAGGAGGAAATAGCATTGTGGGCATCCTAGAAAGGAGGCGGGGATAAGACAGTTGAGGAACAGTGCTAGATATCACTCAAATCTTGGAGTTTAAAGGGCGTGTGCAGGAGCGCGAGGAGTGAAGCTGAGAGCACCAGGACCGTGCATTTTGAGAGCGGGTTGCTCACTAAAGGTCTCTGGTCCTCATTCTAACAGAGAAGGAACTAAACATAGAACAAATAGGTTGGAGATAGTTTGGGGGGGGACGGGACAGGCAATAAGTAAGAGTGGGCTCCTTCAAAATCCTAAGTGATTTATGAAGTGCTTTTTCTTGACTGCTGCCATTGGATCCCACACTAGGAGGCCTTCAATTACGTAGGATGTGCGAACTTTAGTGGGGATTTGTGCTCCTATTATTGTTTCAAAAATCCAGTGGTAACCATGTCTTAACATCTTTGCTGTTTTCTTCGAGTCCAGCCTCAGAGTTTCTGAGGTCTATGATAGAGGTATTGGCAGAGCCACGCTCTCTCCGAGCACTCCAGGGGAAGAACCTTCCTTGCTTATTATAGCTTCTCATTGCTCTGGGAGAACATAGCTTGCTTCACCTGGATTTAACACCAATCCCTGCTTCTGTCTGCACATGATCACGTTTTCCTTCTTCCCCTCCTTTTTTTTTTTTTTTTTTTTTTTTAATAAGGGCACCAGTAATCCTGGACAAAAAGCCCGTTCTAATCCATTGTGTGCTCATTCATTTTTTTCCCCTAATTTTTGTTTAGTTCTTTGAGAATGTTGCACGATGTGTTTAGAAAGTATTCACCTTCCACCTCCAGCTCGTCTCAGCTTCACCTCCTTTCCGTGCTCACCCGACTTCATTTCGTCCATTTGGTTAACCCAGCAAGTCCAGTTTCTGCCTCTGCGAACCTGTCTTCTAGGTGTGCAACCATCTTACTTCAAAGTTAGATTCTGAGGCATTGGGGTTTAAGACATGTATGCTTTTTTTAAGTGTGTATAAGTCAACCCACAATGAAGACATATTTCATTTCACTTGCTTGCTTACTTTGGAGGTGTATCAGGCTCTGTAAAACCAAGATATGTAAAACCATGTTTTTGCTTTCGCAAAGAGCAACCAGGACTCTCTTGGCAGCACTGTAGCTTCCTAGTTACAGTGATACTGGTACTGAAAACCAAAGAACGTTAGGGAAGAAGGAAGGAAGCAATTTGGGGGAGAGACTGTGGCATCATTTTGAAAACTGGAAATAAAATAAATTACAATACTAATTGATCATTAATGACAATGTCCCCCAGATAGCCCAGAGGCTACCATTTGCTGCTATGAAGTTACAGAGAATGAGTTGGGCTAGCTATTTTTGTCGAAGTTTCAAACATTTATCTCTAGACAAAGAGCCCGTGGGAAAGCAATCTTCTGATCTAAATTTCCTTTGCTTGGATGGAGATGTGGATTCACCATTCATTAGTTTAATGACCTTGAGTAAATAAAACCATTAATCTTTGCATTTTTTGGTGCATTTGTAAAATAGGAATAATAGCAAATTAACCATTAATTTAATAGGGCATTTTCATATAAAAGCTTTTTGCATCCTGTAATGTTATATACACCAATGTAAGAGTTTAATTCTGGACAATGTCGTCCTGGAGCCTACATTTAACAACCATGGCAGTCATGTGACTAGGCTCTCACTCAAACAGAGACGGTTGAGTTTCAGCTCATCTGCATAACTCAGTGACCTTCACCTCCCCATGCTTCTGTTTCCTTATATGGAAAGTGAGGATAATAGTATTTACTTTCTAGGTTGTTAAGAGGATTAGACAGCCAATAAACCCAAAGCAATTAGGAGAGAGCCTGGCATGTAGTAAACACTCAATAAATATGAACTGAGGTTGTTATTATGATTACTATAAAATCTGGCATCCGGGTCACCCCCAGTGAATTCTCAGGGTGTACGATATTTAGAAGGTGGCGAAATTGGTTTCAGACATACAGATGTAAATTTATTTACGTAACATAACTATAGTCACCCATGCACAGGCACAAATACATACACACAAACGCATAGATTTTGTGCACACACATAGATTCTGGCAGTGATAAAAGTTGGGGTGTTTGTGCTAATAGGAAGTGGGACAAGGTACCTAACAAAGTTCACACTGAGTTTAATTGGCCATGGTGAGTGAGGGCCTGCGGAAAGGCAAAGGCTATTTAAAATATTCATGGCCATAAGTAACTAAGAGATTAAAAGACCAAAAAAGTTAGAAGGCTGTTTTTTTTTTTGCCTAGCTTAGATGACAAGCTTCCAGTTCATAGCTGAACCAGTCACTGTCATGTTGAAACCCCCTAGCTGTCTGCAGGGGACTCTTCTGGCATTTTCACAATTAGGACGGGGAGGAATAAGTTACTGATGGGCACACTGGGAGAAAGAATAGAGATGATCACATGGTGTTGTGTTCCCAAGGCTTTTGACTTTAGAGATACTTATTCACTCTTAATTTGTGAGTCTAATTAAATTTAAGAGTTAATAGTTTCATTACTCAAAAATACAATATATTTATTTACTTGCTTTTTAATTTTTTTTTTTTTTGAGATAGAGTCCTGCTATGCAATCAAACTGGGCCCAAACTCTCTTTCCTCCTTTCTATACCTTGAGTGCTATGCTTTAAGGTAGGTGCCACCATGCCTGGACCAGAAATTCTAGTGACTTAAGAAGACTCGTGGAAGTAGGGCATTCTTCTCTATTCATGGAATAAAACCCACCGAAGCAAGTCTATGTGAGGAGAAATGAAGCGATTGAGAACTTACTTGGGCCACTGGTTTTCCTTGTCTTCCATGTGTACCTGTTTTTTTTTTAATGGTTTATTTTTTTATATTTAAAAATTTCCATCTCCTCCCCTCCTCCTCCCCCTTCCCTCCCCTCCCCTCCACCCATACCCCCCTCCCTCTCCAGGCCAAGGAGCCATCCGGGTTCCTTACTCTATGTTAAGACCAAGGTCCTCCCAACTCCCCCCAGGTCCCTGTTTTCTCTTCTATCCTTTCTCAGTCCTGGAAGAGAAAAAGAGCTGCCATGGCTCCAGGCTCTTCATCTTCTCAGAATAAAGTGAGTGTGTACCCTAACAAATCCAGCATCCCCTAAAGACCCATATTGTACTGAGTTAGCAGTTTTGCTCACATCCTCCTCTTACAGCAACTCTAGGGTCCCAGTAAAGACTTACCCTGAATCCGTAGGTTACTAGTTGAGAGTATTGTACAGCCTAAGATTCAGGAAGGCGTAGAAGATCAAATAGGTCTGAGGACTGTTCCTTGCAAAAGGAAGTCTTAGACAAGCACTACAAACCTGCACAGGGCCAGTGCATCTCTAATAATTGCCTGAAATATCTGTAGTATGACTCTGTGCTGTGCTAATCATGTGGGTTCTAGGAGCTGGTGATTTGAGCAAGAGCAGATCTGTTCTGATGATTGTCAGGTGACTGGGGATCACTTTGTGCATGTTTGGATGTAGCTGAGAGGGGATATGGCCACCTTTGATCTTTTCCATTTCATGACCTGTATTCAAGCTAGCTAGGTTGGAGACTGTAGATGAGCAAGATGAGCCTCTCTGAAGGCTTCTTATCTAGAAAGCAGCTGAAGTCTGTTAGTTCTTCCTTTCATATTAGTATGATAGATTTATATGTTTAAAATCAATTTTTAATCAGTTCAAATTTTTAAATGGCTTTGACCTTTAACAAACTCTTATTAGGTTCTTTTTTTTGTTATAGTGCTAAAGTAATATAAGGCAGATACTTAAGCTGAGTTAATGTCCTCTCTTTCTCAGTTGAAAATTCTAGCTTGGAGGAGCAGGAAGCTCCTGTGGCCCTACTCAATCCCAGCTGAGAAGCTATTGACAGTCAATGGCGATTGGGGAGGAAGAGTCAATTTCTTGTGTGAAGCTGCCACTGGTGGGTGGCCCACGGCCAATAGATGAGAGTCCATACCATTGCGCATATATGAGCAGCACTAGATTCAGTGGTTATAAAATAATAGTTCCCAGGAACTGCAGACCACCCAGGCCAGCTAAGCAGGTAGGCTAACAGCACATCTTCTCTTTTTCCTCCATTCCTCGAGGTCCAATGCCCCATTCTCACCCCCAGCTCTGCAGCAAATCGCCTGTTTCAATCTCTCACTCTTTGCTTCCGGTCCCAGTGGACTAGGCAGATTTTGGTGGCACACCCTGCTTTCTTCCCTCCTGTGGAGGCCTGGCACACCCTTCCAAACCATCCTCATTCCTAAGTGTCCGCTCCCAAAACATTGGAACACCCAGTGACCACAGCTGGAAAGACACCAGAAAAAAAGAAATCCCTACCAGTCAACACACCTACCTAAGAATCAGAGAAGACAAAAGAAAATAAGGGAAAGAAAACACCTACCCAATAAATACAAGACCAGATATCAGTACTTAGAACTACAATCTTTTAAAATCCAGATGCCTATAAACCAGCGTAAAAGCACAATAAATACCAGCTAGAACAATAGGTCTCCACGAGAGCCCAGCAACCCTACCACAGAGGCCCTGAGTATTGCTGCATAGCTGAAGCATAAGAAAAAGACCTTGAAATAGCCGTTATGATATGATAGAGGGTTTTAAGCAGGAAATGAATAATTCCTTAAAGAAATCTGTGACAACACAAGGAAACAGGGAGAAGAAATGATTAAAACAGTTCAAGACTTGAAAGTGGAAATAGAGTTGATAAAGTAAAGCCAGACTAAGGGAAATCTGGAAATGCAAGTTTAGGAATGCGAACAGGAGCCTCAGAGCCAAGTCTCACCAATAGAAGACAAGAGACAGAAGGGAGAATTTTGGGCATAGACGACATGGCGTAAATGGGTATGTCAGTCAAAAAAAATTTTAAATCTTAACATCTCTTGTTTAAAAAATTCAAGAAGTCTGGAATACCATGAAAACAGCAAATAATAGAATAATAAGAATATATAAAAGAGAAGAAACCCATGTTAAAGGCACAGAAATTATTTTTAACCAAATCATTGAAGAAATTTCCCTAACCTAAAGAAGGAGATGCCTAAAAGTACAAGAAGCATATGGAATGCCAAATAGATTGGGAGAGAAAAGAAAGTCCACTCAGTACATAACAACCAAAATACAACAAAAGAATACTAAAAGCTGCAAGGGAAAAAGATCAAGTCTTATAAAGACAGACCTATTAGACTAACACCCGACTTCTCAATGGAGACTTTAAAAGCCAGAAAGGCCTGCACAGATGTTCTACAGATGCTAAGAGATCACAGATGCCAGCCCAAATTACTATACCCAACATAGCTTTCAGTTACAATAAATGGAGAAAATAAGACATTCCATGATTAAAAACAAACAAACAAAAACATAGTCATAGTTAAGTGATATCCACCTATAAATCCAGGTCTACAGAAGGCTCTGGAAGGAAAATTCCAACTTAAAGATGTTAACCACACTGACGAAAACACAAGGACTAAATAATCCCAGACCAACAAAAAGAGGACACACACACACACACACACACACACACACACTGACAGCAAAATAACAGGAATTAACAAACATTGCTTGTTGATATCATTCAATGTTAACGGTCTCCATTCTTTAATAAAAAGACACAGAAACAGTATCCATCCTTGTGCTGCATCCAAAAACCACTCTTAGCACCAAGTATTTACCTCAGGGTAGAAGGGCTGGAAAAAGAAATTCCCAGCAAATGGACCTAAGATCCGAGCTGGTATGAGCATTAAAACATAAATATAATATAAAAAAACAAAATAGAATCCAAACCAAAACTAATCAAAAGAGATGGGAAACCAATACATACTCACCAAAGGAAAAATCCATCAAGATGGTATTTCAATTCTTAACACCTATGCCCCAAACACAAGGGTGGCCACTTTTATAAAAGAAATACGATTACAGCTTAAATCATATATTGTCCCTTACACGGTGAGAGTGGGAGACTCCAATGCCTCCCTCTCACGAAAGAACAGGTCATTCAGACAAAAACTAAACAGAAAAATATAGGCGCTAATAGATATTTATAACAGATATATTATACACCCAAAGAACCTAACAGTTACTTATATAACACTTCACTCAAACACAAAATAGGTCTTCTTCTCAACACCTCATGGAACTTTCTCCAAAATCAACCACATACTTTGACACAAAGCAAGTCTCATCAGATACAAGAAATTTGAAATAATCCTTCCATACTATCAGATCACAATGAATTATAGCTGGATATCAACATCAACAGAAAGAACAGGAAGTTTACAAACTCATTGGACAACTCATGGAAATTGGACAACTCTCTACTGAATAAAAAATGGGTTGAAACAGATAAAAAAGAAAGAAAAGACTTTCTAGAATGAAAATGAATGCACAGCATATCCAAACCTATGGGGAACAATGAAAGACATGTTAAGGGGAAAGTTTATAGACTAAGTGCCTGAATCTTTGAGGTCTAAGAGGAAAGTTTGTAGTTATGGATGCTTATATTAAAAAACCAGAGAGATTTAAAAAACCTAATGATACATCTCAAGTTCCCAGAAAAATGAAAAAAAAATAATAGCCCAAACCTAAAAGCAGTAGATGTCAATAAATAAAGATCAGGGAAGAAATTAATGAAATAGTAACTGGAAGAATATACAGTCAATCAAATGAACAATTGACTTAAAAATAAAATGAACAAGGTTGACAAATCCATATCCAAACTAATTGGTAGAAGAAGAGGAGACCCAGATTAATAAAATTAGAGATGAAAAAGAAGAGGTTACTAGAAATTCCAGATATCAGTAGGAAGTAATTCGAAATCTTATCTTAGAAAATACTAGAAAATCTAGAATAAATGTATACAGTTTTAGACATCAAAATTATACTTATGTGACATAAACAACTGAAACAGATTTATAGGAAAGTTAGGACTGGATGGAGTCAATGTTTAATTGTACTAGCCCTTTTTCAAAAAGCCAACACAAATGTTGCTTACATTACTCCATACATTGAAAAGTAAAATAATACTACAAAATTCATCCTACAAGTCCAGCCTTATCTTGATACCAAATGGCATAAGAATACAACAAAGAAAGACTGGTTTCCTTGTATGCAAATATTCTCAAGAAAATTCTTTAAAATCAAATTTAAAAACATAATTGGAGACATCTCATACTAGCAACTTAACAGTATACCCGGAAGCTCTAGAACAAAAAGAAGTTAGCACACCCAAGAAGAGTTGACAGCAAAAAATAATCAAACTTAGGGCTAAAAATCAATAAAATAGGAACAAATAGAATAGTACAAAGAATCAATGGAACAAAGAGTTAACTCTTAGAGAAAATCTACAAGATAGGCAAACCCTTATCCAAACTAATTAAAAGACAGAGAGAGGGAATACCCAGATTAAGAAAATCAGAAATGAAAAGGGAGACATAACAACAATCACCCAGGAAACCCAAAGAATCATAAGGATGTACTTCAAAAACTTACACTCCACCAAACTGGAAAATCTAAAACGTATAAATAATTTTCTAAATGGATATTGTGATAGTTTGAATAAAACTGGTCCCTAAGGCCCATAGGGAGTGCGCCATTAGGAGGTTTGGCCTTGTTAGACTAGGTGTGTCACTACATGGTGGGCTTTGATGTCTCAGAAGCTCACACCTGGTTAGGGTGCCACCGTCACTTCCTGCTACTCCCAGATGACAAAGCATTCACATATGTGAGCCTGTGGGGGCAATTCCTATTCCAACCACCACACTTACGGACACATACTTTCCGATAAAGATGCTAGAAATACACACTCGAAAAAAGACAGCATCCTCAGTCAGTGGTGCTGGTCAGTCTGAACAGCTGTATGTAGAAGAACCCAAATAGGTTCACATATATCACCTGGCCCAAAACTCAACTCCAGATGGATCGAAGACCTCAACATAAAACCAGACACATTAAACCTGATAGAAGAGAAAGGGGAATGACTTTGAACTCATTGGTACAGAAAAAGACTTTCTGGACAGAACACTATTAGCACAGGCATTGAAATCAACAATGAATAAACAGGACTTGATGAAACTGGAGAGCTGCTCTCAGGCAAAGGACACTCTCATTTAGACAAAATGGCAGCTTAGAGAATGAGACAAGATTTTTTTTTTGTCAACTACACATCCTATAGAGGGCTAATATCCGAAATATATAAAGAACTCAAAAAATTATATATCAAGAAAATACATAGTCCAATTTAAATAGGATATAGATCTAAATATTGAAATTTCAAAAAAGGAAATTCAGATATCTGAGAAACACTTAAATGTTCAACATCTTTACTCATCAGGGAAACACAAAGCAAAACTACTTTGAGATTTCATCTTACGTTCATCAAAGTGGCTAAGATGATAAAGCAAGTAATAGCTTTTGAGAAAGTTGAGTAAGGAAAACATTCATCTATTGCTGGTGGGACTACATACTTATACAGCCACTATAGAAATCAGCATGGCAGCTCATCTGGAAAATGGGACCCTGTCTCCAGATCTAGCTATTCCCTTCTTGGGGATATACCCAAAGGATGCTTCATCTTACCACAAGGACACTTGCTCAATCATGCTCATTGCTGCTCTCTTCATAATAGCCGGAAATTGGGAATAATGTAAATGTCTCTCGACAGAAGAATGGATAAAGAAAAATGTGGTATATTTACACGGTGGTGTATTACATAGCTGTCAGAAAATGAAATTTGCATGTAAATGAAGTAGAAAAAAATCATCCTGCCAACAGCCAGGAGCCTGCATGGGACTGACCTAGGCCCTCTGCATTTGTGTGACAGCCATGTGGCTTGGTCTGTTTGTGGGGCTCCTAGCAATGGGATTAGGGCCTGTCTCTGGGGCTTAAGCTCACTTTTGGGAACTTATGTGCCATGCTAGGTTGCCTAGCCCACCACTGATGCAGGGGAAGGAACTAGGTCCTGCCTCAACTGGATATGCCAGTCTTTGTTGACACCCATGGGAAGTCTGTTCCTTTCTTAACAGAGACAGAGGAGTGGATGGGGAGGGCAAAGGGGAACTGGAGGGTGGGAATGGGAAAAGAGGGAGGGGAAACTGAGATCAGTATGTAACATAAATGAGAAAAACGGTAATAAAATAAAACCTAAAAAAAAAATATCATCCTGAGTGTACCGACTGGTTTTGTTTGTCAACTTGACACAAGCTAGAGTCATCAGAGAGGAAGGAGCCTCAGTTGAGGAAATGCCTCCATGAGGTCCAGCAGTGAGGCATTTTCTCAATTAGTGATCAATGGGGGAGGGCCCAGTCCATGGTGGGTGGTGCCATCCCTGGGCTGGTGGTCCTGGGTTCTATAAGAAAGCAACCTGAGCGAGCCATGGGGAGCAAGCCAGTAAGCAGCTAGCTCCTCTCCATAGTCTCTGCGTCAACTCCTGCCTCCAGGTTCCAGCCCCGCTTGAGTTCCTGTCCTGACTTCCTTTCCGTGATGAACAGCAATGTGGAAGTATAAGCCAGATAAACCCTTTCCTCCCCAACTTTCTTTTGGCTGTGGTATTTCGTCGCAGCAACAGAAACCCTAGGACAAATTGGTACCAGGAGGGTTATTGCTGTGACAGAGCTGACCATATTTTGGTGGAGAACTGTGGAAAGGCTTTGGAACTTAGGACTAGAAAAGCCGTTGATTGTTAAAAGACTGTGGATGCTCTGTGGGAACCCGGAAGATAAGACGGTTGAGAGCAGTGCAGAGGAAGGCTTGACTTGGCAAGTTTTAAGGGATGTTTAAAGACAATCAGAACCATTTATTATTTTGATTTAAGATCCCGTGGTTCTGGTCAGCTGAAGGGCTCGGCTGTGAACAAGATCCCGGAACTACTGAAGTGAATCCTTTATGTCACTGGGACAATGGATGCCGGTCGGCTGGAGCTAAGAATTAGCAGTGATTAAGAAGAGGCCAACATCACTGAGGTGAAATCTGGGGAGTGTTTCATGAGAGCACAGAGAAGCTGTGTTCCAGAGGCGGTCAAGATTCTACCTCATGCTGGCAGCCAAACTTGGTAATGTACAGGAATCACCCAGGTGATACTGGTTCTGAAGGCAAGAAGGGGTCATGGAGATCAGCTGGAGGCTGTGCACTGTGGGAGGCCAGGAGAGGCCTTTAGTGGAGGTGCAGCCTCAGTGAAAGGTGCAGCCTCAGTGGCAGTTGAAGGCTCCGGATTGAAAGGGTCATGCCATTAAGTTGAGGCTCGGCACCATGAAGAGAGTCTATGAGAGGCTATTGGTGAAAGATCAGACCAGTTGTAGCATTTTGGAGATGCCAGTACCATGGGACCATCATCAAGAACAGCAGCAGCGGAGGAGAGGAGCCAGCTGGTGCCCAGATAATAAACTGTGTGTGCTGTAAAGGGCAGAGCTGGAGAAGTGACCCAAGCCCTTTGGAGGAGTCCAGACGATGGTAAGTGAATCCCAGACAATTGGACATTGAGTTATTTATTTATACTCTTGGGGTTTGGTTTTGCTTGGTTCAGATTGTGATGGTGCCCGGGTTCTTTCCTCTTGAAGAAGGTGTTTTATTTCATTTTGATTTTTAAAGGAACCTACAGATGAAAGACTTGAACTTTTAAAAGATACTGGATATTTTAGAGACTGAAATTTTAATGTGTTTGAGTGTAAAGACTGTGAAACTTTCAAAATTATTTCTGATTTTAATGTGAGATCTTGGGGAAGAATATGAAACGAAGGGCTGTGGCTTAAGAGTGGTATCATTGTGTGTCAAATTGACAAAGGGCCAGTCGTACTAGCTGGTTTTGTGTGTCCACTTGACACAAGCTAGAGTTATCAGAGAGGAAGAAGCCTCAGTTGAGGAAATACCACCATGAGACCCATCTCTAAGGCATTTTCTCAATTAGTGATCAATGGAGGAAGGCCCAGTCCAGGGTGAGTTGTATCATTCCTGTGCTGGTAGTCCTGGGTTCTATCAGAAAGCAGGCTGAGCAAGCCAGGAGAAGCAAGCCAGTAAGCATTCTCTTCTATGAGCCCTGTATCTGCTCCTGCCTGCATGATCCTACCCTGTTCCTGTTCTGACTTCCTCCAATGATGGACTATGATCGGGAAGTATAAGCCAAATAAAATCTTCCCTCCTCAACTTCCTTTGTGGTCATAGTGTTTGGTCACAGCAATAAAAACCCCAGCTAACACACTGAGTGAGGTAACCCAGATCCAGAAAGACAAATGTGGAATGTATTTGTTTATATGTGGATATTTGCTGTGAAGTCAGTGTTAACGAAGCTACAGTCCATAGAACCGCAGAGGTTAGGAATAGAATAAAGGACTAGGGAGACTAGGAAAGGGAATTGAACAGTTATGGATGGATGGATGGGTAGGGACTGGAATGGGAGGACAAAGTGGGGAATGGGAGAGAAGTGGGGATGGGGCATTGCTTACAAAGAGGGACAGCTAAAATTGAGGGGCATTTGAAAACTCATGTGGAAACCTAACACAGTAGAAGGGTCCTAAAATATATATTCATATATGAAGGTGATTTAAATGAAATCGTTGAAGAAACAAACAAAAAACCAAACCAAACAAAACCAGAGGAGGCTGAGCCACAACTGCCCATCTCTAGTCACCAAATGAAGTTTCCAGTAATGGAATTTGGTTACATCTAATTGAGTTGTTGGCCAAAGGGGTGAAATGTGAATCCCTAAACAACCCAGGCTGTTGCCAAGGCTATATGTTGCTCTCCGCAAACTCACAGCAAGGTCCCATTGCTAAAGACAACACCCACACAGCTCACTGAACATGGGGAAAGCGAGCTGGTATCTCCATAGAACCATTACCCTTCTATTCTAGTCTTTGGTACAGGAAGGTACTCTGCATGTTGTCAAAGGAGAAATGTAAACATCAACCCAGCCACAAAACCTTTCATCTTCCATGGTATCCTGCCTGAACGATTTGCTAATTCAATGGTGAGACAAACTTGTGAGAACATTCAACCAACACCTGATTTGATTCAAGGTCCATTCCATGAGATGGAACCCATATCCCACACTGCTTGGGTGACCAAGAACCTGAGAATAGATAGCTCAGGAACCTACGGGGAAGCAAATACTACTGTTCTAACAAATAAAAACAGCAAAAAAAGTAGTAATAAAATGACTTCTAATGACAGTCTGCTTTACTCATAGATCAGTGCCTTGCACAGCCATCATCAGAGATGCTTCTTCCTGCAACAGACTGGAACAAACACAGAGACCGCAGTCTGATCTTATGCGGAGAGTGAGAGACCTCGGACTACGCAGACCAAATCCACAAGAGGATGTCTTCATCAAATTCTTCCCCTCAAGGCTCAGTGAACCCTGTGTAAGAGGAGGCAGAAGAAACGGAGGACACCAGGAAAACAAGGCCCTCTATGTCAAAGTCATGATGCACATATGAGTGCACAGAACACAGGGCCTTCACAGGTGTGCATCAGCTAGGAACCTAGAACTGAAAGGAGAAGTGCACAGGTCCCCACACCTGACCCAGAAGCAATCTCTGGTAGATGGCTACTTGCAGATGAAAATTCAGTTTCCTCTAGGGGAGCTTCACTAGGGAAACAGACCGCTCTCAAGGATGGGCTGCCTGCCCCGTTGTAGATGGCCAAGGGAAATGAAGCAGTGGCATCTTTGGAGGTCCCTTGTCTCGCAACGTCATGTCAGGGCGCTCCCACCTTTTAGAATTTTTATCTTATTTTTAAAAAATATTATATATATAAATATATATGATATATATGAATATGATATATATACATATATATATATATCTTTTTTATGCTACAGGCTTTTTTTCATACATAGCATGGCTCCCAGTTTAGTGTTTTTATTGGATTCCTGAGTGTGCAAACAAGTGGGTCCTTGTTTCTTCACTTGGGCACTTTTCATTCTGTTTTATTCAATTCTTAAATTTAGTTTTTGGTTTTCTCATTATAATTTATTTATTTATTTATTTATTGTTTTTTGAGACAGGGTTTCTCTGTAGCTTTGGAGCCTGTCCTGGAACTAGCTCTTGTAGACCAGGCTGGCCTCGAAATCTCAAAGATCTGCCTGCCTCTGCCTCTGGAGTGCTGGGATTAAAGGCGTGCGCCACCACTGCCCAGCTTATTTATTATTATTATTATTATCTCTTAGAAACATATTTGTTTTCTAATGACAGAAAAGGAAGCAGAATTCTAAAGGGAGGGGAAGTGGAGAGGTGCTGAGAGGAGTAATGGTAGGGGAAACTATAATCAGGATATGATATGAGAAAAAATCTATCCAATAAAAGACAGAAAAAGAAAAGAAAAGGAGGACATGAGTCAGAAAGGAGAGAGATGTGTTGGGTGGGCACCAAGGTGATTGGAGGGAAGGGGGATGGGTGTATATGATTAAGATACATGTCATGAAATTTTTGAGGAATGAATAAATGATTCACTTGATTCCTAAAAGAATATATACAATGGCTTAAACAAAAACAATATTGTATATAGATATATAAGTATGTGCATGAAAACTCACTCCAGTGACAATGGGAGTCTTGAAAAGTGATGTGATTCTTTTCATTTAGTCTTTATTTATATGCATGAGTGTTGTGACTGTGTGTGTTTATTTATGTGCACGAGAGTTGCGACTGTATGTATCTGTGCATCATATGTATTCAGTGCCTATAGAGGCCAGAAGAGGACATCAGACCACCTGTGACTGGCTTACAAATGGCTATGAGCTGCCATGTAGGTGCTGGGAATTGTATCTGGGTCCTCTGGAGGAGCAGCCAATATTCTCAACTTCTCCAACCCCTTTAATCATAAAAAAAACCTGTAACTATAAATGAATTTATGCCAAATCTGACACACTGTTCTACAAACAAACTGGATTTTACTTCGTTTTTTATTTAAGTAAAGAGATTTTTTTCCTAAAGTGAAAATTAGGTCAATATAAATGTCTTTCCTCAGTTTAAGATCTTTCACTATACTTTATATTTTTGTATCCCTGTATCTGTATGTTCACATGTCTGAATATCCTTGTGTGTGTGTGTGTGTGTGTGTGTGTATGTGTGTGCATACTCATGTGTGCTTGTGCCATAGCATATATGTAGGGCTCAGGAGACAAGTGTCTGGAGTAAAATCTCTTTCTAGTGTGTGAGTATCTCATCAGTATTGACAGTCAGTGTTTTTACCCATTAAAGTCATTTTGCTGGTTGACCAGTTCTTACAAGAAAATAATCACCATTAACATGAAGGTACCCCTCCCCCCATTAAAAAGTACTTAAAAATCAGAAGTCGATACTACAATGATGTTACCAGATACTTTTTAACAAAAATGTGTTCAAATTATCATGAGAATTGTTTAAAAACATCACAGTTTATTGTTATTTTATAGAGCTGAATGTTTTACTGTATTTCATATATTTGTTCGTAGACATTATAATGAGTTAAGACTGGTCGAAAAGCTACATGGTTCAAAGATTTCAGAAACCTAGAAATCCTATTACGTTTGCTAGAAATTGTGTTACTAATGATTTCAGATGGGGTACGGTATTCATCATTCCTCCAGGAGATAAATTGTGGTTCTTCTATGCTCTCCAAGGCTTATGCTGTATTGCTCTGCGTTAAAGAACAATACCCGTGAGTGTATGTAATACAATGCCCCTATTACTAGGCTGTTGGACAAGCATCCAGCATTCACTGGCAAGCTCCTCTCTATTGTGCTATAACTTGGTGTCTGCATTAGGACAACAGTCTGGTTCATAGCTGACCAGACTGAGGTGGGTGGTGTTTTGCTAACAGAGCTGGGCTGACCTAACCAACTACTCTACCAAAAAAAAGTACTATGAGAATCAATGTGTTCTCTCACAGAGAGGGGCCTGTTCCAGCCATACTGTTGATTGTTCTTGTGTAAACAAACGGTCCAAGTATTAGGGGAACTGACAGAACACCGTGTGAAATCAACTTGGGCCTGTTTCTCTTAGACACTCCCAGTTAGAATCCCGATTGTTGGATTAGAGAGGGTCCAGGAGAGAGGGCAACCCAGACAGTAAAATATCTCTACAGCCTGAGGAGATGTTTTAGTATCTACTTCTGCACCAGCCCATCTTTTGAGGAGTCTTCTGTGTCAACATTGCTTGGCCACTGTGATCTCTGCCTAGACCCCGGGAGCTCTTCATGGTATATCCTAGAAACAGAGAGCTCAGGGCTTCGGCCCAGTCCAGTATCTGTTCTGATTGGCCAGTCCTGGCGCTGAGCGTTCTGACTCTACAGAATATCCTCTGGAAGAACAGACAAACAGTGAAACTTCATGACATCAAGACCAAAAATCAAAAAATCTCAGTAAGTGAAAACAAAAACGGAGGACTCTGTCCCCAAGTGCAAAGTCAAATGACCTTCAAGTGAAGTCAGGTCCCCGTGCATCCGGAAGGAGCATCTCATTACTGCCTGGGAAGCCGCTCGTCCTTATCCTTCCCTCCTCCACTCTTGGAATCGGTTCTGTTTACAATTCTTGGTGGGGCTCAGAGCAGTTGCTCCGCAGTTCCATGGTGGAGCCTTTCTGCTAATGAGCGTATGCCGGAAACGTGTGGGCAGAATGATAACAACCCACCCACTTCGGAGCTTATTTTAGACGAGGCAAACATGAGAAAATTAAAATTAATTAATGAGCAAATTAAGAAAAGTGCCAAGTATCCTAAACTAGGGACTTCTATTTATTTATTTTTCCCTTTTCACCTCGAGTCTTTTATAAGCTGAAATTGTGTCTTTATTCATTCAATGTAGCTTCCCATTGCTCTGGAAATAACATCCACACCTGCTGCTATGGCCTACATTGTTCTTTATGACATGGCCAGGGATCAGATCACAGAACAGGCCAGTGTTGTCTCCAGTCTGACCTCAGGCTGCTCTTGACCATGAGGTGCTCAGCAGGTCCTTGCTTCACCGGCTTTTATACACGCTGATCCCACGGTTGCAAACACACCCCCATTCCCTCCATCATCCGGTTCTTTCTTCATCGTTCATTTCTCTAGAGACGTTCTTGGTGGTCCCACATGTATGGTTCTTACAGGCACTGTTTCATCTATGGACCTGCAGTTCAAGTCACTATTTGAAACTGAAATTTTGACTGTCTTATTCACTCAGAGTGCATGTGACCGAAGACGAGGACTTTTGCTGGCTGTCAGTATTATAACTCAGCAGGCAAAAGTAGTACGGTGTATAAAAGACATTGGAGAGCCAAAGATCTCAGCAACCAAAGAGCTCAGTCTTGACCTAAGGAAGTAACTGCCCACACTGTGGTTGTGGTAGGTGTTAAAAGAACTAAAACATTTAAAATTAGCTTAGAATGGAGCTTGCTGCATAAGAAATATTTTTTAATTTTGGAAGTAACAATACAAGATACCAGGCTTTGCTGCTTTGATAATCTACCAGTCTTTATTATGTGGAGGAATATCCTACTTGATGTGGGTGCTCAGAAATAGATATTGATTTAGTATGCTTTGCTCATTTATGATAGTGTTCTTTCTTCTTAAATCTGACCAGAAATCTGTCTCGAGCTAGGATTGAATGATGGTGACCCCAAACAAGTAGGCATGCAGGGAAGTCACATGACCACCCTAAGATCGAGACTGTCTTGGTTCTAGGATGAATGGATAGAGTTCCTTAATGTGTCTGGTAACTCACCCGCCCCTGCTTTCTACTGGGCCACCTAGAGGAGCCAGGAGGGTGGAAACGAGGTGAGCTATTTCTGATTCTTTCTGCTACCCTGGGACTCAGTTTCATCTCTAGGCCTGAGGTGTGTTCAGATCACAGATAAGAAGACTGAGAAATTATTAAATCTCACTGCTTTAATTAAACGCTCCTCAGCTGACTAATAGCAATGGGAGAGGTGCGAACTTGAATTCACTCTGCACTTCTTAGGTGTTAACATTGCCTGAATATGAAAATTAAGCACTAGCGGTTTTTCGCACTTAAAAAAAAAACAGACTAGAACAAAGTAAAGGATGTATAGATGGGGGTTTTCAGCGGCACCACCAAGGCTGTTAAAGATCCTCAAAGAGAGAGCTGTAATTATGTGAAAAATCTTAATTTATAATTTAGAGGTTTGTTTCATTTACAGTGTTGAAGTCTGAGTCGCATTGATTTTTCTTTCTAACCCAGATATCATTTAAATTGGTTGTCATAGCTTGGTATTAATGAGATCATAGTCAAGGGGCTAGTTTCTTTTCTTTGTTCGCTGAGTGAGGTAGCACATTACAGAGACCCTCCTCTGAGACCCCACCTCTGCTTGCCTCACAGGCCCATGCTTCTACTCTGTTCACAGCGAAGGGTGCTCACTCAGCAATTACTTAATATTGAATCTAATACACAGAATATAAGAGACATTAAATAACTACATGGATTTTAACATACAAGGACACTTAAACTGTGAGAAAATGCATTTGTACTCAAAATTGAGAAAGTATAGTTTGTAATATAGCCCCTTATATGAAAAGAAAACAACCAAGAAGGTTAAAATCTGTACTTTTCATAGAGACTTCTTCATAAATCTATACTGAGACATAATTGACAAATAAATGTTGAAAATGGATAGAGAGTGTGGAACTTTAATATATGTATGTTGTAAAAAGTCTCAATCTAATTAATTTACATACCTTACGTGCTTATATTTTTATGTGATGAGAAAACTTAAATTCTATTCCTGGCAAATTTCAAATATACTACAATATTACGAACCAGAATCATCAGAGTTTATGTACTTCTCATATCTAAATCTTGATACCCTTTAGCCAGCATCCTACCTTTGCCACACCCCTGTAACCTGGAAATCACCATTGTGCTTTATGTTTCTACGGCTGCAACATTTTTCTTACAAGTGAGTGCAGGCAGTGTTTGTTTGTCTTGTTTTACACAGTTCAATGTCCAGGCTCCTTCATGAAGCTGCAATTGGCAGTATTTCCTTCCTTTGGAAGGCTTGTCACTATACCACTAATGCATCGTGGAGTTCTCTTTTTCTTCTATTAAAAGACCAAATAGCATTCCAGTGTGTGTGTGTGTGTGTGTGCGTGTGTGTGTGTGTGTGTGTGATGGAGGAGGGTCATCTGTCTATGTGTTATGGTTAATAAAGAAACTGCCTTGGCCCTTTAATAGGACAGAAAATTAGGTAGGCGGAGTAGACAGAACAGAATTGTGGGAGAAAGAAAGCAGAATCAGGCAGATGCCTCAGGCAGTCGCCATGCCTCTCCTCTCCAAGACACAGGTTAAGATCTTTCCTGGTAAGCCACCACCTTGTGGTTCTACAAAGATTACTATATATGGGTTAAATCAAGAGGTGAGAATTAGCCAATAAGAGGCTAAAACTAATGGGCCAAGCAGTATTTAAATGAATACAGTGTCTGTGTAATTATTTTGGGAAAGCGGCCCTCCGCCGTTCCATCTACGTGTGTGTGTGTGTGTGTGTGTGTGTGTGTGTGTGTGTGTGTGTTTGTAGGCATAAGAATGCATAGGTGTGGGAATACATGTATTTCCATCTCACATTTTTATATCTCCATCAATAGACATATCTAATATATAAGCCACTGCATTATGCTGCAATGGACAATGGACTGAAGATCACTCTTTGAGATACTGATTTCATTTCTTTGAATGTATCTCACGAAATAGAGTCAAAAATGTCAGAAGTTGAAGCTCATCACTGGCTACATAGAGAATTTGAGTCTAACCCGGGATACATGAGTCCCTGTCTGAAAAACTAAAATGGAACATTGCAAAATGGTATGGTGGTTCTACTTCTAATTTTTGAGACATTTCCATACAATTTCCCATAACATCTCTGCAGATACAGTCTCACTAACTTTGGGCAAAGTTCCTTTTTCCCTGTCCTTACCAATGGCTGTAGTATTTTGTCTACTGGGTAATATTCATTCTCTCAAGTAGGTATGAATTGATTTCCTATTGTAGTAGTTTGGATGTGTGTTTGCCTAATAACTAGTTCATTATGGTTTTACACACACACACACACACACACACACACACACACAATTTCACCTTTAATACACATTTTGTTAGCTATAAATCCCATCCCCTATATATTCTAGTGTTTACACTAAGCACTCAAACTATAAATTCATCCATATATTTATATTATGCTTACATATTGTATTTGGTATACCATAAATATATTCATTTCACATTTCATATTTATTTGTATTTCTGGTGTATTCATTTAATAGATATCTACTGAGTACCTAGTACTGTGTAGGCATGATAAAATATTAATATGTCAACTGCAAGAAGTCAGGTCAGGTCCCTATTTTCATTGTGTACCATGAAGAGAAAATAGTCAAAGATTTAGAATAAATAACAGTAAGCAGTTTATAAAAATTAGATAAGATAATCAATTAATGTATTCCTGGGAAGAGGAGTACTGTAGTCTATTTTGAAGCTGATTGGGGAACCCATTGGACATGAGAGTTGAGCTAAGACTTATTGATTGCATTAGCAAGTGACAGGAAGCAGTGGGCCAGAACCTTTCAAACTGAAGGAATGGAGCAGGTGTTTCGAGATAGAAAGGAAACTGGCACATTTGATCAAAAACTACAATAGCAACTGAAGACAAAATGTCTGAGGTTGGAGCATAAAGAGGATGTGATATGAAGTGACATGGGCCTTCGAGGAGAAAGGGAAGAGAAAATAGCCTGCGAGCTCTGAGACGGAGCCTTTATTTCACTGCATGATCAATAGGAAGCATTAGGGACTAAGTGGAATCATAATGTGTTTTGCTTTACATTAAAACATTTTTGTTCTCTGATGGTAATGTGTCCCGAAAGGGGCTGGGATGAGGTGGGAAGAGCATCAAGAGGGTTACTGTAGGACACAATACACAGGGCTTGTCAAGGAGTTTGGCTGGGGTGATAGAGACTGATTGTAGTTTGGGGGTACGTTTTGAAGACCGGTGACAGACCTTGGTGATGGATGACTTTGGGAGTGGAGAAATAATGAATCAAATACAGGTTTGACTTGATCAATAAAGGAAATGGTGGCATTCTCATTTCTAAGATTGGATAAGAATCACTGTTGGCCGAGGGGATGAAAAGCCAAGACCCATATTTTGAACATTGACTGCTTTGAGAAAGCTTATGATGCATTGAAACAGAAATCCCCGGTAGGATTAAAAACAAGATCAAGGGCACGGATGATGTAAAAATGTCGGTCTATGTCACTTTTGAAAATGTGAGAAACTAATGACACTCAGATTAGAGCGACTTAGAATTATCTCTCGAATTGATTCTAAAAAAAAAAAACATGTCTTGTCTCTTAATTATTGTGTTTAGGCAGAGACATCATCCCTGTAGTTCACTTTGAAGCATCATTCTGTTGAGACAGCAGGATGTATTAAAACATGTTTTAAAGTTGTGTTTTAAGACACATACCGTCAAAAGCACGAAATCACAGAGTACATTTCGTCTTTGCAATGGGAGCTGGTGAGTGCAGACCAGACAAGATAGATACAGAATGATGAACCAAAATTAAATGAATCCTATCCTGGAAACCATTCAGAAGAGTATGGCATGCACGAAATAAGTTATTTCTAAAACATTTTAGGTTGTGATCTAGACAGAACGTATTGTATTATTTGACGTTCTTGTGTGTGTATCATGTTTTGTTGGCATAAAACTAGCTTGAAACTTACCTAGGAATAATAACCACAAGGCTCAGAACTTGGTCTTGTTTATAATACCAAGAGTATGAAGTATTCCAGCTTATGCAATTGGGACTTTTATTTATACAGCACTATAAACGCACAGAAAGCTTTATAATAGACTGAATCATGCCAAAACCGAGAAAGAAGCCAAGTATAATTTGGATTCCATGGGAAGCAAACCCTGGAACGAGATTTGTGTGAAGCCTGTTTATTGGGAGCGAGCTTAGGAATGACACTTTTAATGGGAAGAGGGAACTCGGGCTTTACGCGGGGAGAAAATAAACTGCAGCATGGTTGCAATAGAGCCTCCAGCCAGACCCTGTGGTGCCCTCCAATGGGACTGGTCCTTCTGAGACATCTTGAACTGAGGCAAGGAGCTCATGTGTGATTTATTTTTAACCCCCCAGTGACTGGTGATTTAATATGGGTGTAACCTTGGGCAAGCTGGCTTCTTGCAACTGAGGGTAGACTCTGCTGTGGGCTGCAAACAGCCAACAAACTCAGCAGTTCCTTTGCTCTTATGTATTAAATTTAGGCCTCTGGGCATGACTCCCCTAAAATTCCAATGGCTAAAGTGCTATCTATAGGGTGAGTTGCAGGTCTGCTCACAGTCCTTGGTCTCGGAGAAGCAACTGGCGTTCATCATCTCCCTCCTTTCCGTTCATTCTGTACCCAGCTCCCCGGCCAAGCTCACTTGGTCTAGCTGTTTATCTGATGGGAGACTTCACCCTCACATCTTCATCCTAAGAGTCTTCATGCTTACCTCAGGTCATAGCCACTGCCTTTATCTTTTGCCTTGGCTGTTAAAGAAACAGGTTTTTCTTAAGAAAATGACTCCTTCATTAGTTAGCTACTTGACTCAGAAAATCCACAGGGATCCGGTGGTAGCTTAAAGTGAATAGAGACACCTCTTGTCTGTGCTTGCTATGTCTTCATTCAACTTCAGGTGAGAAGAATCTTCATTAGCAACAGAAACCAATGCTGAGCTTCTGGTCCGGCCCTCTCTCTTGAGAACAAACATTCACGGACACAAGTCTATTGTATCGAACCTCTTCTATCAACTCTATGGTGTTGCCTCAGTGGAAGAGGTATGCAGAACTTGGCTGGCCAGAATGCAATGTTCCACCTCTGCAGGGGGTGAGACCACAGGGCGGCTGCATTGTAGCCTTTGTTGCCACAGAGTTAATTTAGGAGCATGTTAACTATCTGAGCGTTAGATCATGGGGAACTCATGATGGTCTGGCTATCACCGTTTCCATTCCTATTAACGTGGCTGTGTTCATATGTTCATACCAATATTGCTCCACCACTGGGAATGATTGACGACATATGCTAAACGACAGCCCTGTCCAAGACAGTCAGTCTACTGTGCTAATTAGTGTCTCTTTCAGAGTGTACTGACAGACAGTGTGAAGGTCTTCAGACTTCACGCCTGCTACTGGGTCCACCTCCACCCCTTCAATTGGTTTTTATCTTTTCTTTTTTTATTTCTAGACTAATCACCCAAGCCATTTGCCACTACCAGGGCAATTTTCTTTTTCATAGAGACTGGATGGCTGGCCTGACCACCAGTCTTCCATTGGAAGAATTTCTTTACTGTTTTTGTTTTTTTGTTTTGTTTTGTTTTGTTTTTTAGCTTATTAAAAAGCCAGCGGAGGTTGGGGTGTGGCTAGGCATTGCAGCTATACCCAAGACTGGGCCCTGTGTAGGTAGATGCTGAGACTTGGAAAGTGGTTACGAAGGGGCAGAATGTTGGGGGTAAAATGAAATTTACTGCCACACCATGCCTCCTTGAAACCTGATTCCCAGCTCCCTTTATTCCTGTCCTTGGTGAAAGGTGTCAGGCAGAAACATCACTAGGTATGCTGTCACCCGAAGGGAGCCAGGTCATCCTCTTTGACTCTTCCCCCTTGTTGATCCTGCACTAACTTTAGCCATAGCATCTTATAAGCAGGCTCTCTGCAGTTTCTTGCACCCATTCACGCTTCCCCTATCTGTGGTCCCCGTTCAGGTTCTAGTCACTTTCCTGGGCCGTGAGAATAGACTTCTTTGTTTCCTTCTTTTCAAACCTCTCACTACTTTCTGGGACTTTGGGGTATACTGTGGTACACATTAGCCAGAATGCTTCTTCTAGAAGGCATTCTGATGATGTTAGGCCCCTACTTAGAATCCATGCATGGCAATTTACGGTTTTCCTATTAAAATCCAGTTCCTTGAAGTGAAATAAAATGCTTCTCCTGATCCCTCCCTACTCCTCTTCCTGAATCCTCTGGCACTAGTCATGTTGTATTAGAGTTTCTTTCTTTCTTTCTTTCTTTCTTTCTTTCTTTCTTTCTTTCTTTCTTTCTTTCTTTCTTCCTTTTTTAATTATTATACATACAGTGTTCTGGCATGGAGGGCACCAGATCTCATTACAGATGGTTGTGAACCACCATGTGGTTGCTGGGAATTGAACTCAGGACCTCTGGAAGAGCAGCCTGTGCTCTTAAGTATTAGAGTTTCTTAAAGAGATAGAAGAGAGAGAGAGAGAGAGAGAGAGAGAGAGAGAGAGAGAGAGAGAGAGAGAGAGAGAGATTGAGAAAGAGAGAGATTGAGAGAGAGAGATTGAGAGAGAGAGAGAGAGAGAGGGAGAGAGAGAGAGGGAGAGAGGGAGATAGAGGGGGAGAATTCGGAATGTATTAGACTGGCTTATAGGCTGTGGTCCAACAATGGTTGTCTCTTGACAGAAAGACTTAGCATCCAGTAGTTGTTCCGTCCACAAGGCTGGGCGTCTCAGCAGTCCTAATCTGGTGCTGGAGTCCAGGGAGATTCCCGGAGAGCTGTTAATCTCCAGCTCATGTTAGATTCTGGCTGCGCCAACAGGGGAAACAACTTTCCAGCGAGAGCGAGGGCAAGCGTCCAAAAAGCAAAGTCTTCTATCTTCCATGTTCTTTTATGTAGGCTGCCACTAGGAGATGCAAACCAGGCTTAGGGTGTGTCCTCCCACATTACATAACCCAATTATGAAAATTCTTCAATGACTTGCGTAGCAATTTGGGCTTTAGTGGACTCCAGATGTGGTAGAGTTGACCACCAAGATTAGCCATCACACCTGCTATGGTGTCTTTGGTGTTAGTCTTTTCAGCTTATATTTTTATTCACGGTCATTGTTTTCTGACGTTTGGGGCTTTGCTTTGACCATGGCCCCTTCTCAACTCTTCTGGAAAGGCATGGTAGTGCATACTCCTGTCTTATTCCTGAGTCTATGAATGAGCTACTAAAATAGCAAAGAGATCACTGGTTTCTGTCTATACCCTACTGTTGCCTGAATAGGGTGACCTAGAGGTTCTGGGATTGTTAATGTAATCAGAGTCATCCTTTTAGTGATGGAGGACTTGAGTCTGTCAAGATGATACTATAATGAACACAGTAGTCCAAGTGATGCCATTGCCAGGAGGGAGCCATTGGCTGATACTCCAGATTCTATAAACAAAGATTTGACTTTCTTTTGTAGTTTGTATAAAGAGTGCAGCTTTGCCTACACCTTTACCCCAGTGAAACCATTTCAGCTTTTCCACTTTGGTGACTATAAAGTTGCTGTTGTTGCTCTTGTTGGGTTTGTTTCTGTGTGTTCAAATGCATGTGCATAGGTGTGCATGTGCATATGTGTCCATGTGCATATGAAGGCCAGGGGTTGGTTGTTATCCTAAATTGCACTACTCCTTATTTTTTGAGATGGTCTCTCACTGAACCTGGAGTCCACAACTTCAGCTAGGCTGGCTGGCCAGTGAGCTTCAAAGACCTGCCCATCTCTACCTGACCAGTGCTGCATTTGCAGACACGCTCTGGGCATATAACTTTTTCTGTGGGTGCTAGGGATCTGAACTCAATCCTGGTGCTTATGCGGCAGGCCCTTTATGGATAGAGTCATCCCCCTGGCTCTACATTTTGCTGTTTGCATCACTAAACTTGTGGTAGTTTCAGACAGCTGTAGTAGGAAGTTAATGCATCCCACCCTACAGCTAATTGCTGTGAACGCTTTCATAAGCAATTGGGAGTTAGTTCTGCTTTGGGAGATTGTCCTTTATGTGTCATTCCTGATATGATACCCCGTGCTCTTCACGGTGACCCCTGCTTTTCTCTCTTACTGTCTACCCTCTCCCTCCCTTTGCCTACAAGGTGTTGCATTGTCTTGAGTCCTTAGGGTGCACAAAGACAATGCTGGCATGCTTGCCTGACATTTCCCACCATATCCCTGCTGCCTGGGTGTGGACAGCCCTGTTTGGTATCTTGAGGACTTACCCTTGTTTGGGGACTGTGCAAAGAGGGAGGGGAGTTTCCTGCATGTCAGCTCAAGTGTAGAAAGGACAGAGGGACAGAAAGGTCAGAGGAGTACCAAGATGGCATCTAGAAGAGCCTCTCGTTCCTCAGCTTCATGAAGAGCATAGCAACAGTTCACCTTCACTGCGCTGTGTGTCTGGGGTCCCAGAGGGGACTTTGGTTTTGCCTGAAGCTGTCTACAGTCCACTGGGGCCCCCATCCTGCCTCAGCTTTTCCCTTGCACCTTTCTCCTCTGTTCTTACCTATTTTATTTTTATAGCCTGGAATTGATCACTGACTCCCCTCAGGCCCTTCCTTTTGATTCTCTGGAGGCTGTTTTAGAAATTAAAAACAAATATCCAAAATTGACTTTTCCTCAAGGCTATGTGCTTGCCTCTGGCTAACTGGGGGGAAAGTCACGAGAAACTCAGAAAGAAAAATAAAAATGTTGGAAATAAACAGCTTCGCTGCATTCCTGTGTTCTGATAAATGTTTGTTAAGTGAATGAGTCATGAGTGGAAATGGAAGAGAATAACCACACTTTGGCAGATGAAATATTTTTCAGCTCGAAGGTTTATTGTGTGCTTGTTTTGATAGCCGTTATGGGAAGGTGACACCTATACTACTGTCTGATAATTAACATTTTAGAAAATATCCACGGCTTTGCATTTTGGCTGGAAAGAGAAGCACTTGAAGGAAGCTCCCAGAAGGCTCTAGTGAAGACAGCCCCGAGTGGTAGGTAATCAAATAAGAAAATCCACAGTCCAGAAGACCAAGTGGTTTGTTCATCCACATTTACTCTTCCCTGGTCCCTGTCTATACCCAGTGGGGAAGATGGCTTTACCTTCCATTTCTGCCTTCCTCAGCACCATGAGCCCTTTCTCTTACTCCCCTCCTCACTGGGTCAATTTTTGCCACAGGTGTCCTCTTGAATTCTTCTACTCAGTCCCAGGGATGACACAAATATGCCCCATTTGCTGCCAATAAAGCCCGACTGTGGGGTGTCTTGTGTGTATCCTTTTCTACCCCAGTTTGTTCATTCTCCACACTACTGCCATGCAAGCAGTAAATGTTCTTGACTGATCCTGGATGAGTCCAGGTCATCAATGGCAGTGGTGACACAGTAGTACCATCTGGGAAGCCGTCATTTAGTGTCACTCATGGTTCCTCACTGAGATCATCTTCCCCGTTCATCCAAATTAAAATCTCACTTGACGAAATGACATCCTGTGTACATCCACCTTGCGCTAACAGGACCTTATGTCCATAGGGTTCCATGGGATTTCAGACTCCACCTCCCTCTGTGTTCTGACTCCACTCTTTCTGTCATGCAAAAGCCTTTTCCTGTGGCTGTGATAACCTGTCAAGATTTCATTGTGTTCTTTATGGGGGGTCCTCAGCACCACAGCCCACCTCTGGGAAAGGGAGGGGGAAATTCAGGCCTCCAGACTTATTTGCCTCATTTGTTGGTGGTAGAAAAATCTGCATTTATTGCCAAGCCTCTGCTAGAGCTTTTAATGGGTGGAAGTTGACATTTTTAAGGGATTTGTAAAGAGAGAAAGTAAAGCCGTGAAATCCTCATGGGCAGGGGCTTTTCCTTCCTTTCTATTAGGAAGGATGCTGACACTCTGAGGATCGCCTAACTTTGTTCCCGCAGTGGATTTCTCTTATTTTCTTTAAAGATGGTAGGATTCGATATACAGCGACCCCCTTCATTTCCCCTGTCTCTCCTCTCACACTGCCCGGAGTTTTAAAGGCAAGCTCAGGTGTTTCTCGAAGTGATGGATCTCTGGTGGGGAAAAGTCATAGCTTTATTGATTGCGATCTTGGTATAACATCCATAATTGGAATGTTCCTGTAATTCGGTGCCGGGTTGCCTCACCGCTTTCTCTAGGGGCCATATATCAAATGCTATTTTTCATGCTCCTGTTTTCTGATAAGGGCCTGAGAAACCGCAAAGTTGACTCGCTTTTAGATTTCTGGGGATGAAAGCAACTCCTACAGACTTCCTGGTGTCCTCAAACGCACTGACCGTCCGCACCGATAATTTAAAAGAAATGTATGACTCAGGAAAAATGTCTTTAGGTTTAGGTGTGGGGTTTATGTTTCCACGCTCTCCCCTCCATGTGTATTTTTACCCATCGCAAACAATTTTCAATCAATAGTTAAAATCGGTAAACGGAATCATAGGAGGGGGAAGCATCCTTCAGCTCTCATTTAAGAGATTGCCTCTCAGAGTCATTCCCTGACACAGCAAGTTGTTGAGGGACTACTCGCTCGTAAATAGGATAGAATGGAGTTGATTAAAAAGCAAAACAACACAAAACATGGCATCCTGTTGTGAGATTAAAAATAAAACAAAAGGCTATTAGAAACCGTTGCTGGTGTCAGTCAGAACATCTTTATCTGTGTAGCAAGGACAAGGAGGAATGGCAACATGCTTTCTAGTCAGACTGACTTGGGCCTTTCTGGGAAATCCATATATATATAATATATATATATATATATATATATATATTATCCTCAAACTTCTGTCTCTTTTGTTTTCTTAGGTCGTTTCTCTTCCAGTAGAGACTCGTGGGGCACCTATTAGTCAGTCTGCAGCCTCCAGGTATCCGAGTCGCTGCAGGAGGAGAAATGGGCCGCCTCTCAGCTTTTCTTTCTTGTAGATTTGTTGCATGTTTACCAAGGTGAAAGGATTGGTGCCCTGGAGATCATTTGCCTTTACCCGTTTTACACTCGACCGGCAAAAGTTGCACGCCTTGCTTCTCTTCCAAGAGCTCCTTCTCTCAGCAAGGCATAGAGGAGCAAGCCGAGACCTACAGATTGTCAGCAGGCCCCTTCCAACAAAATTGCCCTGCCTCAGTCAGTTAAACTGGGATGGCCCCTGCCAGTTTTCTCCCATGTCTTCCACCATGTGCTGGGGATGCCCGGAGCATTCCACAAGCTTTAGCATTAAGATGAAATACTCCAGATTTCTAAGTCAATGATACACGGACCGCAGACCACATGCACGAATAATTCGCATGACCTTTGCATTTTACATATAACCTTCCCATCAAATACTAGTTTCCCGGGGCTTCATACAGAATACAAAAGCTGAGAAGAAAACAGAACCAAAGTTTTGTTGTCTGCTAAGCATCATTTCCATTTAATGCAAAAAACGTCGCGACTGAAATTCTGCTCTCCAGCAGTTTGTAACAGGTTCATTCCCATATGACTGCCATCTCAAAGATAATGACTTAAAACGCTGGTTTTGAAATAAAATGAAATAGAAGGCTCAGTGACAGCTGCAAAAATAACAATAACACAAAGGCTGGTTTGGAGCAAATTCAAAACCAGGTCCTTGCGCCCAAATTACTTTATTTAAGAAATAAGCAAAAGGGAAGAAGTTGAATTCATAAGCTTCCTATTGACCTTCCCCTCCCATCCCCCCACCTTGAAGCGAGGGTGCGGTCATGGCGTGACCATGCCCTTTTGCTGAGGTGTTTCTGCAGTAATTGAAATCACCCTCCCTCTCACCGAGCAGTGATGCCTTCCCCCAGTGAAGGGATTAAACGACCGTCTCCAGTCTCCAGTCGGAGCACTGGAAATAATGGAACTGCAGGAAAAGGCAAAATAAATTTCCGCTGAGAATTCACAGGTCTTCCTTTTGCAGTTTGTAGTCCCGTGTAATCATGGTTTTGATGTCTCCAGAATAACAGACCCCACAAACTCTCAACATTAAATCTGAGCTCCATTGATCACGTTGTTTAAGAACAATTTAGAACTGTGAATTATTTACCTCTTTACTTATTCTCAAAGAAGGATTTTTACCTGGTGGAGATAGGATTTCCATTAAGTTCCTGTTATAAGATCTGGAAAGTCACTCCCCAGTGTTCCCCATTCTTCCCTCCCTTATGTTTCTAAGGCTTCTCTGCCACTGATTTATCTGCCAGAATCTCCCTCTCCTTCACTTGTTCTTGCTTTTAAACTGTTTACTCTCTCTCCCTTCTCTTCCATTTAGAAGCAAGAGAAATGAACAATAACAACAAAACGGTTTCTTAAGTCATACTCACCCCCTGCATTTACTGGCTGACTTTTTCCTTCACTTGTGTCCTTGTTCCAAAATTGCTAGCAGACTCAAGAAAAACCCACAGTTTAACAGTGATCAGTGATTTTGGTACACACGGGAACTCATACTTAATGTATCATATATGCATGTGTGAAAACATCAGCACGAATCTCCTACGTTACGCAATTAATATGTATTATTATTGCTATTTATTATTGTTGTTGTTAAAACATGGCCATTTCTGATCCAAACAGACTGATGAGCCTTAAGGCTCCTTTTCATATGACCTTGTGTCCACGTGGTGACATACGGAAAGGAAGTCGCAGTCTGAAAGTTTCTCCTTATACGAACATTAAGAAATAGAGGCACAACTCACAAAGCCAGTCCTGTGGAATCTGTTGGCTCCCTAATCACTGCCTTTGCCACTGGACCTGAAGAACTGCTCTGAAGAACCCCTGATAATTCGCGGAACTTGTACTTGATCCAGGCAGAAAGGACTAGATTCCTTGGATTCTTCGTTGTCTTTCAGGTGGGAACTGCAACCTCTATCCAATCATTTCTGTTCTTCAAACACCATGAACCCTGTTCATCATGCAAAAGGAAATGTATTTCCAATGTTTATTAGACTAATTAGCCGACTCTCTAGGGGTAGACTGAAAATATGTGAAGCCCTTGCTGTAGCGCCACACTGAAATTTGGATTCCTAATTAGATTCCTCTATGTGCTAACTATTTTCCCAATGGGGCTTGGTTAGAGTTGGCTTACATACACATATAAGTCATATTACATACGCTGGAGAATTTTAAAGCAAGCTGCTCTTCAGCATGTTGTCAGCCATCTTTTCTTCCCTCTGCTTCTGTTCCTTCACTCCCAGCTAGATCCTCTCTCAGATACCTTTCTCTCTCCATCATGATAGTCCATAGATTCTAAGGGTCTTGTCAACCTCCATGTTTAAAGAAAAGTTCAATGGATATATTTCACTTTTGATTATACTTAGCAGTGTAAGAGTCTGTTTGTCTGTCTGTCTCTCTCTCTCTCTTTCTCTGTCTCTGTCCCTCGCTCCCTTCTTCCCTTTCTGAAGCAGAGTCTTAGGTATCCCAGACTGGCATTAAACTCACCGAATAGCCAAAGGTAGCCATGAGCCTCTGATCCCCCTGTCTAGGGCAGGGGTGATGGTGTACTGAATCCTGAACAGCATGCTCCTGGAAACCTGACTGGTGCAAGAGGGAGCGAAGTAGGGACAGACATACAGAAATGTTATCCACAATTAGTATAGGTTGAGCCCCAATTTTTGTCTCTGAGCTTTTGTTAAGTGTGCTTTCTGAAACACATACAGAAAAGCTGGAGTCCGGTCAGTTGTGTGCTCACTGATGCAGACGCAGCAGAAGCAGCAATCTGGAAACTCAGCACGTTTATTTCATAAATGTGAAAGGAGGGGACGGGTTAAATGAAGAGGTGGCTTATGGTATATGGTTGGAACAAGGAAGAAAGTTTAGGTCATCTTGCTAGGTCTCTAAAGGGGAGCAGTTTCCGCCTGCAGTCATCCTGGCAGTGGAAGTTGTGGGTGCTGGTGTCTGGACACGCTGGGCAAATTGTTTTTAAACACTTGCACTTGGACCAGAGAAAGACTCCATCTATTCCCTGAGCCTGATGGAGGGTCAGCTTTGCTGTTCCCATGGGTCTGAGGCACTGGAGTCCTTGACAGGGCTGTACTCATGTAAACAACACACATCCACTCAGGTCTTCTCTTCCTCCCCACAATGGTCCTTCCCTTTGATCTAAACACTAAAGACTATCGCTTTCCTCTCACTCACTAGGCCATCTTGGCCTCCAGGTCTAGAGAATTAGCAAGACGAATTATTACTTAACTTGCTTGCTTCACTTTTAAAATTATGATTTGTGGCTCCCACTAGGAGAGGGGGATAAAAGAAGGCAAGAAGCAGCTTTGGAGCAGACTACAATCCAAAGCTGTGTGGGTGCTGTGGGATTGCCAATGGGCTCAGAAGCACCTCCAGAGGTGGCATGGAAACCTCCAGAGTGCGCACAGGGGCTGTGTGCCAGAGACAGGAAATAAACATCATTTTAAATACTGCGGCGAGTCCTGCTAAGATGAGGTCAGCGAAGTATTTGGAGAAACAATGATATGGAGCTTGGTGGTAGGTGTGACAGCCGTATCAGTGCTGTGGTGGGAACAGAGAAGAAATGAGGCAGTGGGAAAAAACGAGTGGGCGATAAGGCGGTGAGAATTTCTCTCGAGAATATTTCCTGTGAACGGGATCTGAGAAGTAAAGTGACATTTGGAGGAAGACATAGGATCTATCTCAATTAAGGCTCCAGAACAAAATGCCGCAGATTAGGTGGTTTCAGCAACCGACTTTATTTCTCAGTTTTAAAGGTCAGGATCTGGTGTCTGGGACAGGCACGCCGCCTGGGTTGTCACTGTGTACTCACAGAGTTGAGAGGAAGTTCATCATTTCTTTCTTCTCACAAGGACATTAACCCATCGTGATCTTTCTACTTCCATGACCTAATTGCCTCCTGAGCGTCCAGCTCCTAGTGCCGTTCCGCTGGGACTCAGGGTTTGGGGTTACACAGATACGCAGCTCCTAACAGGATTAATGGTCAATTTCATTAACATAAGCAAAACTGAATCATGCTTGTGTACTGATGGGAAAATTCAATAAACCAAAAGCATTCGATGCACAGTGCAGGGTATTTGTCTTTATAAGCCTAGTGGAGGACCCAGACCTTGCTACTAATAGTCAGCTACTCAAATACAGCAGGAAGGGGCAGGGACCATGGCTAGTTTGGTAACTTTAGAAATAAAACAAATAGGAATCTAATAATTTTATTTTATACTTTTAATTTTATATTACTTACTGTTGCCCCTTAGCAAAATCTCTTCCTATATGGCAAGGAAAAGTCTCTCTCTCTTCCTCTGTCTCTCCTTCCTCTCTCTATTCCCCCTCTCTCTCCCCCCTCTTTCTCTCCTCTCTCTCTTTCTTATCTCTCCCTTTCTCTCTCCTCTATTTCTCCTCTCTCTTCCCCCTCTCTCTCCCCCTCTCTCTTTCCTCTCTCTCTGCTTTACCTCTCCTCCCTCTCTCTCCCTCTCTTTCCCTCCCCTCTCTCTCTCCTCTCCCCCTCTTCTCTCTCTTACCTCTCTCTCATCTCTTTCCTCTCTCTCTCCTCCCCCTCTCTCTTCCCCCTCTCTATCTCCCCCCCTCATCTATCTCTCTCCCTCTCTTTTCTCTCTTCCTTTCCTTCTCCACCAGCCCTGTCCCCTGAAGGAGATGAGACAATGTGCTTTCATCTTAGCCCCTTAGGATAATGTATGTTTTAAGATTCTTACATTTTTTCCGTATGGCTTTGAAGATACCCATTTCAATGGAAGATAACAATTTAGAGACAATAGTGGCGAATGTCTATTGTTTCAACAAATTTTTAACTAGGAAGTTAAGGTGGAAACTTCATGGTACCTGACAATTGTCCGGAAGTTTTCTGTTGACATGACCAGCATGGCTGCTAAACTCCCACCTTTAAAGAAAGGCCTGTTCTGCTGCCTCCCTATGAAGCCTTCAGACAGAAAAGTGAGGCACCTTGCCCCAGAATTCTGTGAATAGGTCATCTGTTACAAATCCACCAATGTCCCCTGGGCATGATGCTCTTGAAGGAATGCTGGTTTTTTTTCTTCTTCTTTTCTTAGAAACTGAAAATATTAAGTGCCAATGACAGTTCTGGTGGTTAAACAGAATCTCGGGGTGCAACCTGCTCCAAATGTCAGGCTGTTCATTTTCTCTTTAAATAGAAATAATGAAGTCTTCCTTGAATTTTCCAGATACTCGAGGTTCCCACTGCCCCTTGGGGAAATAGACCCAGTGTTTGGTTGTCACACATGGGCTTACACTGAAGTCTGCTCCCTCATAGGTAACCAGATGTTCATGTTACTATTGCTTTTCCTTAGAAACGCCAGCCTTCTGATCATAATTACAGGCTTCCAGCAAAGGAATGGGGAGAGAAGAAGAAGAAGAAGGAGAAAGAGGAGGGGGAGGAGAAGAGGAAGAGGAAGAGGAAGAGAAAGGAGAAGGAGAAGAAGGAGAAGGAGAAAGAGAAGGAGGAGGAGGAGGAGGAGGAGGAGGAGGAGGAGGAGGAGGAGGAGAAGAAGAAGAAGAAGAAGAAGAAGAAGAAGAAGAAGAAGAAGAAGAAGAAGAAGAAGAAGAAGAAGAAGAAGAAGAAGAAGAAGAGCTTTGTCAACATTCCTGAGAACCATGCCAAATAAATGCGTTAAGTCCAGGTATGGGCAACTCTGGGTTTAGCATCCTTAAGATGATATTTGAAGAGTGTCTCCAAGAATAAGGTTTTTATAACGTATTTAAAAATGTTCTTTGTTTTAAAGGAAGTTTCAGCCAGTCTGTCTGCTCAGATAACCTTCCCTCCCTAAATCACTGCCTTGTGGTTTTGTTAAGCCCACAGCCCAACAGACTGAAACAAAAGAAGTAATTCTCATCCATCTTAATGGAGTGTTAATGAGTGCAGGGGCTGACTGCAACCATGTAAATGTGAGCACTATTAATCACCTAGAGAAAACAGGAGCACCAGGCTTGAGCCACTGAAACATAATTGCAAGGGACAGTTGGGTCCCATGCTGTATTTGGATGAAGACTTGTTAAGAAGAAGCTGCCTCACGTCAGTCTGTCAGATTTAAAGCCAGCCTTCTGACCTTCTACTGAGATGTTAGGAGCTGGTTCTCTGATGAACTTACAGCTGATCAGCTCTGCGTTCAGCGAATAACTTTGACCAGTTTCTCGTAGGCAGATGCTTACCAAATTATATATTCTTAAAAAGACGTTGGATGGATCCTTTGATTTGGAACTTCTCTCTCTCTCCCTCCCTTTGTCCCGCTCTTTTCCCTCTGTCCCTCTCTTTCCTGCTTCTCCCACCCGTTTTTGTTGCTGTTTCTCTTTTCTCTGAAAGTGCTTTAAGGAGCTGTAATTCAAGGTCTAAAATGATCAGCACACCACAGCTTGTCTGCTCTGACTTCCTTGCAGCCTGCTCTGCCTTGCTTTCCAACCGTCTCTTTCAGCATTTTGGGGAAGGCGTTTGGTAGGAGACTCGTGGCTCTTTTGACCGTGTTGGCAATGTTTCCCGAGCACTAACTGAAAGCTCTAAAGGATCCCATCCTTCCGTTGTAGTTCTGGTGGGCAGGTTAACAGGAAGGGTGGAAACACCAGTCGTCCTGCAGCAAAGCCAAGGCTGACACTTCTTCCGTTCCTGGAGTAACTGCTAGAAACACAAGCAGCCCTGACTGGGCTTCTAGAGAGGACTGCGCAGGTCATCCCAGCCTGCCAGCTGCCTCGTTCACACATTGCCTGCAGTTTGAGATTAGCAGTCAAGAGGCGGTTGCCTTTCTGTGGCTTCAGACTATGCCAAAGTGCGTGGTCTGTCTTTGGGGTGCAGAGCTACAAGAGGCAAGGGGCTCTCGTTAGCGCTGTGTCTGCCTGTGACGTTACCCCTTTCCGACAATAGCTGCCGGTGGGGACAATGACCCAGCCTGGCCTGATCTGACCCTGCCTCATTTCCAAACTACGAGTTTGGAGGCGATTTCTCCCAACTGCAGGACATGTTGATTTTTGCTTCTTGACAGGAGCAGCCAAGCCGCATTTGCTTTCTCCACTTCTTAAATTCACCCCTTGCGTGTTGCCTGGGGCAGAAGGCTCTTGGAAAGTTCACAAAGGAAATACAATACTTCAGTGGCTTCTGAATTTAAATAAAATACTTGTCTAAGGGTTAGGTCTTTTCCTTCCCCCACCTTCCCAGTGGGGAGAGGCAGGAAAGCTGTGGATTTTAATAAGGCTAACATTCTGGGTTTGGAAAAGGTCAAGTGACCACAGATGCCTGATAAAGTATTTACCTTCTTTCAGCCTAGTATTTGAATTTTAAAATATGGTATTTAAAGCAATTATTCTAAGTTACCTAACGTCAAATGAGTAGGTTTTAAGGCCTCCAATGCCCAACGCTATCCAGTAGTTGTTGATGTTGTTCTGAGTCCTAAGGCAAGGTCTGCAATGTAGTAGAGATAGTGTTGGTCCTTTCTCCAGGGCTTGGCCGGTAAGGAGCTAGGGAAGAAAGCCCCTCTGAGCTGGATCAGATAACATACTGGAGACATAAATACTGTCTGAATGGTGCCATTTATCTTCAGTTGTCCACTGTGAAAATTTGGAATGGCTTTTACATATATATGTACACAGGCACCCGCCTTTGAGCGCTCACACTTGTACACACACACACACACACACACACACACGCACACGCACACACGCACACGCATATGCACACACACACACACACACACACACACACACTTGGGTTTACTAGTGAGCCTTTCCCTTGTCCTGAGGATCTGAAATACTCAGATTTAACATTCTTTTTCTTCTGGGTTAATTAAAAAAAAAAATAAAACACAAATCCTCCAACTTTGTATTGTGAAGTCAGCTGTTCAGGAAGAATTGGAGAATTGACCAGTTTTGGTTTTCTAGCCGAAGCTTCAGTGTCAAGTGTTACTTGGCCTTGATTCTGCCTCTGTGAGCGCCTCACTGTGTGGTCTTGGCTATATGTCATGTTTCTGTCTCAGTTTCCCTAACTGTATAAAGGCGGTGATTATACTACTTTGCTCAGTAGACTATAGCATGAATGGGAAATAAATGATTACAAAGGACTTAAAACTATAAGAGAATCCAGGAATTCTGCATGCTATAGGCTTGCTTCTTTATAGGAGGTGATAAAGCAAAAGTGAGGTTTAATAGACGAGTTGAAACTCCAAGATGAAAGGGTATGGAGAAGTTCAAAGTCATTTTATTATTATTAATAATAAGTGTTGTTCTCCTCTCTCGTTCTCTTCATCTAATCAACTTACATTCCTTGGATTAAAGGGAGTGTTCTCTTTCCAAATAACTTTTATCTGTAGCACTGAGACATTCCTTATCCTGTTTTACGGACATGGAGCGCTGAATGACTATAAATCCTGCCCTGCTTCATAAGCGTGCTCTCTGTTTCTGTCACTCTCTCTCTCTGTGTCTCTCTCTGTCTCTCTCTTGTGCTTGCTCCCTGCCTGAGAAATGCCGGAAAGGCTGTTTAACCTCCTGGTTTACTTTCCTAAACTTGTGAAGACATCAATTCAAGCTCTGCTCCCCTGTGTGACCTCCAATCTTTTTGCTTATAGACCCCCAAAACTTTTTGGGGCCCCCATTGTGATGGTTTGAAAGAAAATGGCCCCCAAAGGGGGTGGCACTATTAAGAGGTGTGGCCTTGTTGGAGGAAGTGTGTTACTGTGGATGCGGGCTTTGAGGTCTCTTGTCCACGCTTCCTTCAGTGTGACAGACAGTCGACTTCTGTCTGCCTTTTGTTCAAGATGTAGCCAACACCAGAGCTGCCTGCATACACCGTGCTCCCCGCCATGATGATACAGGACTGAACTTTTGAAACTGTAAGCGAGCCACCCCAATGAAATGTTCTCATTTATAAGAGTTGTTGTGGTCATGGTGTCTCTTCACAGCAGTAGAAGCCCTAACTAAGACACCCATCATTCAAATCCCTTAGCATCACAGTGTGTGATCCCGGACAGTGCCTGGGTGTCTGTATGTCTACATAGGTATGTATGTGGAAGTCAGAGGTCATCCTTGGGTATAGTTCCTCAGGAACAACCCACCTTGTTTTCTTAGAAAGATATCTCATTGCTATAGAACTTGCTGAGTAGGTTATCCTGGCTGGCCAGCAAGCCCATGAGATCTGCTAGGCTCCTCCTTCCCGGCCGTGGGATTTTATGGTACATGCACCAGCACACTGCCACAACTGGGAATTGAGCGCAGGTCCTCTTGCTTGCAAAGTAAATACTTTACCAAGCCAACCATCTCCCTAACGCGCCACAAACGTCCTTTGGCATGCTTATTTTGTCTTTACGGACAGATTCTGAACCTATTTACATGCAAAGTCTCAGGTTATGTCTCTAATTTTCACTGAGCTAGCTCATGTCAGAATAAGAAGTAGAAGGAGAAACCATTTTACTTTAAAATGGTTCGCTCAGAAATGTCTGAGCGAAGTGCAGACATTTCTCAGGTGAAAGGAAATTGGTCTGCATGGCAAATCTGAACTGACCTGGCTGAGGGGACTGGAAGGTGCAGAGTCAGCATGACTCACAAGGAAGCTAGTCTGAGTGAGGAGGCATAAGTGGAAGCGTTAGGCTTCTGATCACTTCAGCTTTGACGAAAGTCATTTTGAATAAATATGGGCTACTTATTGATAGAAAGTTTATAATGTTACTGAATAGTGCCTGCTAAGAAATTGTCTGGTTCTTTTATTCAAAAGATTGCTAATAATCTTTGTGTGTGTGTGTGTGTGTGTGTGTATGTGTTTGTGTGAGTGTGTGTGTGTGTTTTGAGACTGAGTCTGGCTATATTATCAAACTGGTTTATACCAGAACATCCTCCTGCCCCTGCCTCCTGAGGGCTGGGGTAGTAACTCCAGAAGATCAGTAGATTTGTCATACACTGTGTTAAGCAATGAGGACGTTCATTCATACTGAACTATGTTGGGCTTAAAAATAAAATATGCCTATAGTTTAATTGTCAGGAGTAAAACAGTGACAATTTAGACAACTAGATTAAAAATGATGGCAAGATAACAATCTCATACGAGAGTGACAGAGCTTCAATGGTGTAAGTGTAGCCTGACACCGTAACTTCAGCATTCGTTCATAGGACGTAGAAGACACTGAGGGTAGGGACCAACGCAAAGTCTCTGAAACTGATGTGATGCTCATACCCATTCTAGGGAGTCAGTGCAGGGTTGGAGACTGACGTGGAACAAGGATGCCAAGACCTTCAAACTCAAGCTAGTGGACAGTTACAAGGAGGGATACATGTCAAATGAGCATTTAAATCCCTGATCAGCACCAAGGGTCAATAGATAGCTCTGGCAAAGTTGCTGAAATGTATAGATTGCTCATGAAAATCTCTACAGTTCTTTAGTAGTGCGATTTAGTTGCTCAAAACTCAAAGTTCAGAGAACCGGCTCAAATGATTGTCTCCTGGCAAGTAGGAACCATGTGTGGATGGTACTGTCAAGGGTAACGTACTTTAGGGGAGTCTCCTCAAAAAGGTATTAAATAATAATATGTGATTGTTAGTATTTCAGCAGGATTTCAAATCTCAAACAGAATACTCTTTTTTTCTTTGCTGCATTTTCCAGCATTTGGAAACACAAGCAGATGGGCCAAAGGAAACCGAGCTCATGGACATCAACTGTGTCTTTGGTCTGACTGAGGCAGAGTTCACCTTCTGAAACTTTGGAGGGTCAGAGTCCTTCTTCACTGCCCCTTTATACTGGTTAATAGAATCAGGAATCCGGATAGAGAACAGCTTGCCAATGACCGATCAGTCTCTCTGAGCTGAGTTCATTTTTACAAACTGAAGGATTATGAGCCTGGTAATGACTGCTAAAAATACCAACAGAGGAAGCAGGAAAGCAACAACTTGATTTTCTTTAGATTGTGACGTGTGCAGGTAGTGGCCATTCGATGAGTGTGTTCCCCTCCAGGCTCTGCTTGCCTGCTTTGGGTTATTCCAATCCTTCCCAAGATTTCTAAAGTGTCCATAGATGTTCCTTGTTTATATGAAGCAAAGTTGAAAAACTGAGCCTCGAAAAGAATCCGTAACTCTTTCATGGTTTCCCAGCTAAGGTTCAAAACTCATGTGAGTCCGAAGCTTGCACTGTTTCCACAGAAAAATCAGCTATAAATGCATGGTCCCTCCTCTGATATCAGAAAACAGGGCTCACCAGGATATTCTGAGAGTATTTACTTACTATTCTTAATTTTACATATTTGTTCTTATGTTTATTCACTTATTTATGTGTGATGGTGTGTGCATGTGTGTGTGTGTGTGTGTGTGTGTGTGTGTGTGTGTGAAGATTAGGGACAGTTTCTGGTGAGTTTGTTTTACCATGTGGAAGATTAGGGACAGTTTCTGGTGAGTTTGTTTTACCGTGTGGGTTCTGGAGATGGAAGTCAGGCCAGAAGAGTCTTGTCTTTGCCCACTGAGCCTTCTCCCTGGCCCTTTCTGTGATACTTGCTGTTTAATTATCCTCACATAAGCCTGGGGGTTATTTTTCCACATGATTCGGGGCACATTTGTACTTTGCACGCTGCATTTGTACATTCTGAAGCTCTTCTTGTAGGCGGAGATTCAGACACAAAGCAAAGCGAAAGCCATGTGTGAAGGACCCTTCACCCCTCTCCTTGCTGACTCGGCTTCCCGCAGTCCATTGTACTGAACAGAGGCTGCCAGAGCCCATGTGTGCATGGAGATATCAGTCCTTAAAGCAGAAGTTGGCAGCGCCTGAAGAATAGAAACGGCTGCAGATGTTGAGGGCTGGGGAGTTCAAAAGCAGCCCTGCTATGTGGAATCCCACATTTGAGACTCTTTTTCTTTTGGTGGGGAAACTAATAGCCCTCCAGTTTTGAGTTAAAGCGTGCTTCTTTCAGCGGAAATATAAAAGAGACCTTGCCTTCTCTGTTTAGGCTGGGGCAGCCCTACCCTTTGAGCTCATCAACCTTGTGCTTCAGCCTTGGCCCTAGATTCACACCTCCTCAGTGAAACTGGCACCAGTTGAAAGAAAGGATTGCATCCAAGATGTGATCTGGCTAAAGAGAAGAGTGGGGGTACCAGCATGGAGACCCCCCTCATCTCCGACTCTCAACACTATATCAGACATAAGCCATTTCTGTGGCTCCTAGTTTGCCCCTTATTATCTTTTAAAGACTTGACCTTAAAAAAAAACAAATCAATTGTACACACATTGTGTATACATTGCTAAGTATAATTTCTCAAATCTGAAACTGTCAATAAAATCCATTTTCCACCTTTGCCCTTATTCTATCTCTTCTTCCCTCCGAGAAGGATTTGTGATCCAAAATCAATTGATTAAAACTTTGGCCCTATTATACCTTTCAGAACATTCATTCGTTACACCGAAGAACTTTTTCTATTAATTAGCTATAGGCTGTGAATGTGTGTTTATTTGTGGAGTCTCATTCTCTGTCTCTCTCTGTCTCTCTCTATCTCTGTCTCTCTCGGTCTCTCTCTCTCTCCCTCTCTCTCTCGTGTGTGTGTGTGAGTGTGTGTGTGTGTATTTCAGACTTAGCAACCTGACCCGCCTGCCATCCCTAGGTTAATTAATATGTTACCCACACATCCCACTCATTGTCTTTTCTTTTGAGCTTCAGGCTTTCATTTCCCAATTTCTCACTTATGATCCACTGTTCATAGGCCACAATGAATAATTCCTATTGTCTCTCCTCTCAATCACCTTTTGTCCAGCCATACAACTGGAATGTGTGACTTGGCTTCAGAACCAGTTTTAGAGCTGCGTTTGCCAGGGCAGGATGAGAAGGCTGGGATTCGAAGTCTAGAGGCAAGAGTACCTTTTCTGGCTCAGCGGCTTGAGGCTCTGAGTAGTGTGTTTGACTTTCCTGAGAAAAAGCCCCGGACATTAGTCATGGATATCCGTCAGTCACTGAAAACACTGCTAATGAGGACCTACTGTTTACCTGCCCAGATCCAGATGTTGTGTATAACAATGGGGAGAGCACGGATGTAGTCTCTACCTTCGTGGTCTCATCCATCAATAGCTAATTCTACGAAAGACATGTTTATCTATCAATGTAAGTGATGGGAGGGGCAAGCGCAGAGTCTTTCAGAAACAATACAAGGAATTGGCCTGGTGAGAACAGAGCAGGGTGGTGTGTTAAGAGAGGAATGAATGGAGCCCTGAGGAGAAGGAGAAGAGCTAAGCTGGGGAGAGAGGAGAGACAACCACTCTAAGAAGAAGACATGGCAGAGGTAAATCTCAGAGCAGGAAGGATCGTGGCACAGGGGAAGTGAGGAATGAAGTCCACTGAATCAGTGTTCCCCTTGCCTTCCTGATGCTGTAACATTTTAATATGGTTCCTCACATTGTGGTGACCAACCACCTCCCACTATAAAATTATTTTTGTTGCTTCTTCCTAACTGGAATTTTGCTATATTATGAATCATAATGTAAATATCTGTGTTTTTGGAAGGTCTCATATGACCTCTGTGGAGGGGTCATTCCACCTCCAATGGGTCTTGACCCACAAGGTGGGAACCTGCTGCGCTAAGGCTAAGACAGAACACACCACGACAGTGGAAGCCAGGCTGCCGAGGAAGAGACCAGAGTTGGCGAACTCTTACGCCAGTTTCAGGACTTCGACTTGTGCTGTGAGCACAGCCAGTGGCATGTGGTTTCATCCTGAGAGGTCTCTTTGGCCCTGAGTAATGGGTAGAAAGGAATAGATGCAAAGTTGCCGTGTCTGTAGGATTCCAGGCAAGACAGGTGAGAACAGCTTCAAAGATGATTCTCTCCATCTTTCCCATGGAGAGAAAGAGAGCATCCCCCCCAGGCATGCTTCTGCTGCTGCTTTGTGCTGCTTTGTGCTGCTTTACCATCCCAGTTCCAAAGAAATTGATCTTGAACTCTCTGCACTGGGTTAGTCCCAACTTGGGTTATTAATTGCTTCATCATTTCCTCTCTGGATTGATAGGTTTTATTGTTGTTATGATGCCTTGCTCATATTTTTCAAAAGTTAAAAACGTTAATCTGCTTTTTATACTGACAAGTTCTTACATAGCCCAGGCTAACCTCAAGCTTACTGTATAGCCTAGGATAACCTTGAGCTTCTGATCTTCCTCCACCTCCCAAATGCTGGAATTATAGATTTGTACTACCACCTGACATTTTTATATGATTATTTTATATTATATTTATATTTTATGTTATTTATATTATATAAAACATTTTATATTTAATTCTCCAAAAACCTCTACATATAATAGGTACATATGAGTATTCAAGTGGGGTCTATATTCTTTTATTTTATCTAGCATGTGTTTTAGGCCACATTAGGTAAAACTTTCTGTGTATCATTGAGGAAACAGAGACCAGGGAAGGCTTGCCATGGGAGAAACTGGAAAAAAGAAAGTCTTGAAGCTCACAGTTGGAGTTACATGCTTCCCTGTCCTGCTATTTTCTCTGCCAGTGGTGTCCTCTCATGCACAGTTGCCGGCTCTTTCAAATGCTGTGGAACGGTAAGGGGATTGTCTAGAACATCAGGCTCGCTGGCTCAGGCAGGTGACCTGGTTAAAGGTTTAGTCTTTTGCAAGTCTAAGCTTCCTTAGAGCTCCTCAAGGTTAGAGTTCCTGCCCTTGGCCCACTCCCAGAGACTGAAGGAATCCATTCAGCTTCTCTGGGGTCTTTTCTGGTGTGGGGTGTCTTTCTTGAGGTTGCAGCCTTTTTTTTTTTTTTTTTTTTTTTTTTTTTTTTTTTTTTTTTTTTGGTTGAAACACTCATTTGAGTGGCCAGTTTTTCGAAAAAGTGTCCTGTGCACAGCTCTATTCCCACACATTTGCTTCTTTAGGTTTATTGACATTTTGTAAACCTAGAGACTTTTAGGCATTATCCCCAGGTTCTGGAATTTCAAAATATTTCATTATAGATGCTTTCTCTTTTTCATTTTTTTTTATTTTTAATTGTTTTCATTAAGCTATATATTTTTCTCTGCTCCCCTCCCTTTCTCCTCCTTCCCCTTCTACCCTCTCTCATTGGGATTTACTCCCAATTTACTCAGGAGATCTTGTCTTTTTCTACTTCCCATGTAGATTAGATCCATGTATGTCACTCTTAGGGTCCTCATTGATGTTGGGATTCTCTGGGATTTGTGAATTGTAGGCTGGTTTTTCTTTGCTTAATGTCTAAAAGCCACTTACGAGTGAGTACGTATGATATTTGTCTTTCTGGATCTGGGTTACCTCCCTCAGTATGATGTTTTTTCCTTTCCTACATATGATTTGTCAAAGAATGGATTGGGGGAAGGGAGTCAGAGAGGGAGGTAATAAGGGAGAAGGCTACCAGCAGGGAGGGAGAGAGAGGAAGAGAGAGAGAATAGGGCATGAAGTTCAGCTTTCTTTAGAGCCTCCTCTGGTGTGGCCTCTGCAGTCCCTTTATGGGGTGCTGTAATAGATGATAATGTGCTAAAAGCAGTCTCTGTTAGGATCTGGGAAGTCCTCATTGTCTTCAATTAGGATCATTAAGATTCTTAACCCCCTAGACACATTTAAAGCTGAAACCCAAGCCTCTGTAGGGATCACTCTGCAATCATATTTATTTTCTGGTGAGGGTAATATTTTTCTTTGGCAGATAGTTTTTCAAACTAGAATTACAAAACACTAGCACTGGAAGTAACTTCAGAGATGATTTTAAATTCTTATCCACACTTACTCCATTGTGGAGAAACCCAAGCACCCTGGTGAGTCATACATATTGGCCTAAGTCATTTGCTTATTTAGTACTGATGACCAGAGTCTTTGTGTTAAAGGCCATCGTCTTTACTTCATGACCTTCTGGTTCTCTGCTGGAAGTCACACACCAGAATGAAGAGACTGTATGCTCATAGGTCATTGCATCATTTATTCTGTCAATCATTCCCCAAATATTAATTAAACACCCACAGAAGGCAAAGCACTGTGCTGGTGCATGACTAGTTTGCACAAACAGATTGATTAAGGTGTGAACTAGATGCTAATTTCTGTGAACCACAAATAATTTTTAAGTTCTTTTGTGAGCAACTGACAAATCACAAAACCAAGAAAGTAAAATTAGTTCTGCAATAAAAGATCAACACTTTTAGAAAGGGCACAGTGACTGCTGTCTGCTAATTAAGGTAACTTGAATATATCTTGAGTTTATATAAATGTTTTGCTGTGGAAAGGGACAGGTTAAGGTGTGTGTGTGGGTGTGTGTATGTATAAAAGAAATAATTGAAATTAAGACTATAATTAGAATAACTACGTGTTAAATGCAAAGTTTGAAGAGTTTAGATTTAGAAATAAATTGCCCAGGTGTTAATTTCCTCTGAGCATTGTATCAGCTTGCTCATTTGTTTAACAGTTAGCTTTATTTTCATAGCTCGCAAAGGCAGTCACTTGGGTACTCTCAGACACTGATCTGAACCTCATGGGATTGGAGGCCATTAGAGAGACAGAGCTCATCCTCAGCCGTCTCTTCATTACCTGCTACCCCTTGGGTTTGGCTTTCAGTGGTCATTTATAAATAGCAAGCCTCTGAGACAAAAACTGAGTTTGGCAGCCATCACAAAGGTTGGGGAGACTGTGCCAAAACCATAAGCCAGGGTCAAAAGAATCTTCATCCATCTGGAGATAAGAATCATTATGGGATGTTGAAATGGCCCTGTCAGAGAGCTGACTGGCACCAGCACTTTATCATCATTGACCTCCAGGCTGCTGCCTACCCTCTGGATACTCTTCCCTCACCTTTTAAAATACAGATGGAGCTCCTGCACTGCCCACAGCCCAGGCAGGGTTCTCAGCATCAAAGGAGATCAATGCAAAAGCTTGAGTCATGAAGACCCTTGAAGATGAAGGTAGATTTCTTCCAAACATCCAGGGCTTTCTCCAGTAACACACATTTACTCAAACCAACAACAATGCCAATTACCAATACCAATGACCCTTGTGTATCTTGAGGGTTCTGTATTTTTATTTGTTGAAAGCAGGTTCTTTGTAACTGGCAGGAGATGGGCTCGGTGCTGGCGGGAAGTAACCCAAGTCTCTTTTCCCTTCAAGGCACCAGGCACAGAACTGAGGTATATTGCAGAATCTGTTTGATTGAGCTGAGTTGGAGCAACAGTCCTAGCCTCCCCACTAGAAACATCCTGCTCCCATGGAGTCATGGGAACACTGTACAGTCGACCACGGCATGTTTTCAGAGTTTTGTCTGCAGCGTTGTCAAGTCTGACTAATACCAGCTCTTAGTGCATTTTATTTTGCTGGTGTTGAATATTCTGTTGTGTCATGGCAGATCAAAGCAACATATCGTTTGCAATGCTTGATTCTCTTGATCTATTTGATGGGCGCTTCTTGAGTTGGCACCAAGCCAGGCACTGGAAGTAGAAGATGGTGTGACCGGGAAGACAAAGGTCAGAGAATATTCATGGCTCACTGTGGTCAAGTTTTACATTTTACTATTCATGCCCCGTGTACCTGGAAGCATCAGAAATCTGGTATCCTAGAGAGCCCAGCTCAAAGACAGTGGGCAGCCTGTTACTGTGGGGTATAGTTTTCACATTTTTTAATTCATTCTTTGAGGATTCTCTATACTGTGTTTTGTTCATATTTGCTCTTCCCATAACTTCTACCATTTCTGCCCCTGATCAATTTTGTATTGTCTTCTTTTTTCTTTCACCAACTATCAAGCTCAATTTGAGCTGCGCATATATTCTTGGATGGGTGGTCTTCCGCTGATGAACTTAACAGGGGAAATGCTCTTCAACACAGCCTACATCTGATGAACTTAACAGGGGAAATGCTCTTCAACACAGCCTACATCTGATGAACTTAACAGGGGAAATGCTCTTTAACAAAGCCTACATCCCTTTCCCAGCAGTTGACAGTTGCCAAGAGAACTCGGCTGGAGTCTGCCTTCCTGTCTGTTCTGAGATTGGGTCTGGCTTGAGTCTTGTCTTGCCCAGTGCTTGTCCATGCTGTCACAACTGCTGTGAGTTCATATATGTGGCTGCCTTGCTGTGTTCGGAGGTTGTTCTTTCAATGTGCTCATTTACCCACTGCTTTTGGCTCATTCTGCAATGATTCCCGAGCCTTGGCGGGAGGGGCTGTGACAGAGATGTCTCATTTAAGGGTGATCATTCCACAGTCTCTATTCTTTGTGACTTTCATCAGCATTTTGAATTGCCGGAGTAATAAAGTGAGAAACGAATTTGGGTTACCCTAATAGAAGGTAGGAGCTATTTATTTTAGTGCATTTATTTGTCAACTATTTAATTGATTGGGCTATATTGAGAAACCCTGTCTAATTAATAACAAGAAAGAGACAGACTGGAAGGAAGGAAGGCAGGAAGGAAGGAAAGCAGGAAGGAAGAGTTACAAAGACTTAGAGTTAGCGTATCATAGATAATAACCAGCTGTGGCATCATCTTTCATTGCCTTGCTCCATGATGTCTATATTTATAAGACTTCTGGAAAATACCCTTTATGGGAGCTATGTTATAATTCATGAAGTAATGTGGTGAAAAACAGAGAGGAAAGATCCTCTCTGGCTCAATTCCCTAAGACATTATAACATTGTTGATGCCTTAGAGGACAGAGCTAAAAGCAGGTGAAAAATTCTCTTGCCCTGAAGGTCTTTCTTGTTCTACTCGGAGGAAACTGGATTTCCCCAGAGCAAAGGTTCCTGTTCATGGTTACATTGCTGTACAGTGACAGAGGCAGAACTATGGTTGAAGATCAAGTTTGATGTAGACTCTTTCCACCAACTCGGTTGGACTCAGTCGGGAGGAGAAGGAATAATAAATGAAGAACTAAAACATTATGGATTCATGTTTATGGTTTATGCTGTCATCCTACTGTTTGAATTCAGTCTTTAAAAATAAACATTTCTCCAAACTAGCAACAATTGAAAAGTCAGGCAAAGGTCTAATTATACAACTGTAAATTTGAGGTGAATATTTACCCAATTCTACAACTAGTATTTATTCTGTAAAATCGTTACAAATACACTACTCAGTCTAAGAAGAGTGAGTATCTTTTTCTTCATTATTTGGCACTCTTTCTAGTCAATAATTCTCTCTTGAAGCCAATATCAATGCTAATTCTGCATTAAGAAAGATAAAGACATAACAGAATGTTGCAATAAATATCTAGCAAGCCATAGAAACACCACTTTCAAGAAAATTGTCTCAAGACACTTCAATGTTTTCTATTGCTATGGTTGCAGAATTACTGAGGGCGCATTGTTAAGAGGACCTCTGTTACATCTATTAATGAGATTTATAAGAACACTAGTAGGTAAATCCAAAGCTAACGCCATTAATAGTGAGGCAAATTAATGCAATTCTATTCCACTCAGGGTTATAAATGTTCATGCAAATCATCCATTTTAGTGAGTACAGACACTGTACATTCTACACTGCACACATACACACAGACACACACATATCAGGGTGAATATCTTGATTGTAGTTAAACATATGAACTCTAGCAATCCATCTGCTCTCTGCTCTTATCACTGAAGAATAAATGCATACTACCAACTAGAGATTTAAGGGCAAGTAACATAACTATTTTCTAATAACTTTCAGACCCAAGGTTAGCCTGCACAGTACTCATAACATTGCCTGTTTAGAGTACCAGTCATTTGGTGAAGAGCAAAAGAGATTTAAAAATGACTCCGGAAAGCCTCTCAGGCATGGAACAACTGGAAAAACGTACCATGGCAGCATGATGAATTAATGTTCTGTACGTGTCTGAAGGGAAAGAATGAATTTTATGCAGGTGTAAGTGAATGTGAGCCAGGGCTATGAAAATATGTGATCTTTGCCATTCAGTGATTTAGGAAGGGAAATCATTTAAAGAAAATCTTTACTTCTAAGATAGTTTTGGAGATCCTGATTCTCTTAGTTAGGGTTTCTATTAATATAAAAAATATTATAACCAAAGCAACCTGGGAAGAAAAGAGCTTATTTCTTGTTATAGTTCATAGCTCATCATCCAAGGAAGTCAAGGCAGGAACTCAAGGTAGCATCCCGGATGCAGGAGCTGAAGCAGAAGCCACAGAGGACCACTGCTTACTGACTTAGGCATCATGGCTTGTTGAGCCTGATTTCTAATAGTACCCAGGACCACCACCCAGGATTGGCCCTCCCCACAGTGAGTTTGAACCTCTGCCATCAATCACCAATCAAGAAAATGTCCTACAGACATGCCTACAGGGTAATCCTGTGGAGGCTTATTCTCAAATAAGATTTCCACTTCCCAGAGGACCCTAGCTTGTGTCGAGTTGACACAAAAACTAGCCTGCACACTGGTTGAGACTGTCACACGATTAGTTCTCTGTGCTCACTAAATATCAGAATTCATTTCGATAGCAATCCATACAAGCCCGACTTTGTGTAGTTTGGGTTCTATATGTTGGTTTTGAGGTGTTTATTTTAAACATATTTTCTTGCAGTGTGACCTGAAAGACTCCACTCTTTTCAGCTCAAGGAAAGTAAAAGAAAATGCTGTATTTCTAGGATTAATAAATGATTAGCAAGTTAATTTTGTTTTTTAAGAAGTTATTTTAATAGGTGAAACTGATGAGTAACTTTTTATTCTTCCTTCCTTCCTTCCTTCCTTCCTCCTTCCTTCCTTCCTTCCTTCCTCCTTCCTTCCTTCTTTCCTTCCTTCCCTCCTTCCTTCCTCCCTACCTTCCTCTCTCCCTTCCTTCCTTTTTTTCCTTCCTCTCTCTCTCTCTCTGTTTGGGGAAGGGTGTACAGGAGATCAAAACCAGGGTCTCACACAAGATAAGTCTGCATTCTTTCAGTGAACCACATCCCCAGAACCTTGCTTTGCATTTTTAGTGAATTTAAATGTGATTGATGACCTCTGTATTTACTTCATTAAGGATTTGACTCATGATTATTCAATGTTCTGGCACTTTAGAAAGACTTGGGTCTTTCTAAACTGTACTTTGCTCTGGATGTACATAATGTACTCGGGGAAAGTTTCATTTGGATTTACAGGTAAACGTTCAGCTCTTCTCTTGATCATTTGATGCTGATAAGTGAACATCTCAGGTATGTTTGCTTTGGCGTGTGTGTCTGTGCAACCATTACTTTCTCTTGATACTTTACATTTGAAAGTTTTTGCCACTATCATTTTCAGTCTGGTCTACTAACTGATCAGATTTCGTTTTGTGAAATTATACAGCTAATTGTGGGTTCCAAACCAGGAAGACCATCTTTCTCTACTCCCACAAGGACAATACTTAACATTCTGTTTCACAAATATCTACCAAGAAACCAATCCTTTATGAGTTCAGTTAAACTACTCACAGACCAGAAAAAGATTTAAAACAACGAAGGAAATCAAAGTAGTGACGCTTTTCTTGCCCTTAGAATGTTCCATTCCCAATGATCACAACTGTCAGTTTAAATAAATTCAACTGCATAGTATGCAAAGAAATAATGTTAATGTCTCCTCCAGAGTTCTTTCAAAGCACGTCCTTTTAGTTTAAAGATATATACATTGTGCAGAAGTAGCAAGAGTGGCATGAAAGTAGAAAAAAATTCATGAAGCAGGAATAATGAGGTATAGTGAAAGAATCTCAAATTAGGACCAGCTGCTGAATAATTAGATTCAACTGCTAACAGGTGTGGAGAAGAGCCCATGAACAATGTTACCTTTTGTCAGTGTGTCTTTTGAGAGGACTATCAGTTGTAAAATTCTCAGGGCACTGTGAGTGTTCGCAGGAAGGTTTTTCTCTGTGTGTAGACTTATAAACACTTGCACACATATAGTCATTCATGTATAAATCTATCTGTTCAAGATAAAGTTCATTTTTCACTACAGATCTCCTTCTATACCAGAAATAAGTCAAGTGTCCCAAGCATGCAGAATAGAGAGAGCAGTCTAGGGGAAGGATAAGGGTGGCAGTATTTACAATCTGGTGTCTGTGGAGGGGGAGGTTTACATGGGGGAGTGTTTACCTGTGGCTGCTTGATAAAATGCCCAAGAGAAACAGCTTGTGGAAGGAAAGGTTTGCTCTGGTTTCCTTTAAAGGTTTTCAGTCACTAATGACTTGGCTTTATGTAGATTCCCTGTAGGACACCCAGTGGTTTGAATGTGAATGGCCCTAGTAGGCTCATGTGTTTGGATGCTTGGTCCCCAGCTGGTGGAACTGTTGGGGAAGGATTAGGAGGTGTGGCCTTGTTGGAGGAAGTATGTCGCTGGAGATGGGCTTTGAGGTTTCGAAAACCTATGCCAGGTCCCATCTCATCCTCTTTACCCCCTGCTTGTGGGTTAGATGTGAGCTCTCAGCTCCTATCCGAGCACCACACCTGCCTACCATCATGTGCCCCACTGTAATGGTCATGGACTTTAACCCTCTGAAACTTTAAGTCTCCAAAGTGAGTATTTTCTTTTCTAAGTTGCCTTGGTGATGGTGTTTTGTCATTGCAATAGAGAAGCAACTAAGACAGGAGGGGAAGCTTCATCACAGAGAAGTTACAATGAAGATCTCCTTACCGTTTTATAGTTGGGAAGCAGAGTGAAGAGGAGGGGCCAGGTATATCATTCAAGAGCATTCCGGCAGTGATATGCTTCCTCTGAGTAGGCTGTCAATTCCATCCTAATAGCCTGTTCAGTTAAGAATTCACCAATGAAGAAACCCATTGATGAAATTATCATTCTCATGATACAATCATCTCTAAATAGTGCCATCAGCTACAGACTTGGTCTTTAATACATATGCATTTAGGGAAACATTTCATACTTGAACCATAGCAAGGGACTTCTGGGACGATAAATCTTCCACAGTGCATTAATAATCTTCATTAGGTACACCAAAGTCTATGAATCTCGTTTGTTTTTCAGTTTTAAAAACAATGTGGCCAAAACAGACATCCCAGAATTACAATACTTTCCTATTACTTAGACTTCATCAACATGTTTTCCTATAAAATGGAGATAGTTATATTGGCCTGATTTTTCTTGTTGGGTTATTTGAAGCAGTAGTTCAAACCTCGGCATGCCTATTAATTATTTAGGAGCTCACTAAAATGAATATTGCTACAGTAGATCTGGGTGGCTGATATAGGTCTTCACGTCTTAGAAGCTTCTAGAGCAGTGGTTCTCAACCTTCATAAAGTTGCTACCCTTTAACACAATTCCTTATGTTATGGTGACTCCCAACCATAAAGTTCTTTTCATAGCTACTTCATAACTGTAATTTTTTATTGTTATGAATTGTAATGTAAGTATCTGTGTTTTTTGTTGATCTTAGGCAATGACCCCTGTGAAAGGGTCATTTGGACTTCCAAGGGGTCAGGACCCACAGGTTGAGAACTACTGTTCTAGATGATATTAATGTTGTTGGTCTGTATGCCAGGTGAAAGATTCTTAAAGCTAGTGTTGAGATTTGGCTGCATTTCAGAATTGCCCACTGAGTTTAAAATATATTAATTTTTTACCCATTGCTGAAGGGTTCTGATTTGATTTGTATGGGATGTAGTCTGAGTATAAGGACTTTCCAATACCTCCTCAGTGCTCCAAATGTGCAGCAGAGTTTAAGAATCACTTATTTTAACCACAGTGCCTGACACCCCAGAGATGTTTGTATTAGATCTCATCACCTGCTGAATGCTGGGGAGAACGAATTCAAAAGAAGAAGACTTATTTAGGTTCTTGGATTTGGAGACTCAATCTGTCACAATGGGGAAGAGGTAGCAGAACAAAGAAGCTTGCCTTGGGTGACCAGGAAGCAGAGAATGCCTGTACGTAAGGCTCATTCTACAGTGATGTAAGCTGAGACCACAAATTTGAAAAAAAAGAACCATTTCTGTGTCCCATATTTAAACAAACATGGAAAAAGTGATACCTACGTTTTTTACATCACATACCTGTTGAAAAAGTGAACGTTAAAAACCACGTTGAGATCCATGGATGGAAGACTGTTGAAGCCATTTGAAATGTACACAAAATGATGGGGACTAGAAAATATCAGTGATTAGCTTAAAGTGGATAATACACACGAGATGATGGTGACAAGGGGATGTTGATGTTTGCACGCTTTCTACAGATGCTTAGAGAAACGACACAAAACTTGCTTATCTTGCTTTATGAGTCTTGATGATTTTTCAATGCTGTCTTTTTAGGGGTTTTTTAACATTTAAAGGTAGAGTATAGATTCTGAAGTCTTTTTATCCAGGTACAGGCTCCGGAGTTACTCCAGACTAAGCTGTTATTATCACTGACCCTTGCCAGAAAGAACTCCCAGCTTTTTATGCTCAGTCACTGAGCCGTTGGGAGCCCTTGAAATGAACGCTTTGAAATTTATGTTGATCTCATTCATGAGTCTCCAAATTCCTGGAGAGTGAAGTTTTCTTTGCTATTACTATAAAACATCAAATATTTGGAAAGGCCTTTTATTGGGGGGCGGGGGCCAACATGTGTGTGTAAAAGAGAGTGAGCTCTCTGCGTGTTGGACTCCAGTAGACAAAATGTGGTGATAGGGATGCAGGCCATCTGCTTTGCTTTTTCCCTTTAAGATGGAGCTCCTCCCCCGTCTTCACCCAGCTCTGTCTTGGAGACTGAGCTGTGTGCATTGCAGCATTGTGTTTGCCTGTCTTTTGGTCTCAGGTGGGATTAGTTAGTGGGTCACCCTGGTGGGAGATATAAGGACAGTGTGGAAGAAGGCAGGTTTTTAGTTCCTCTGTTCCCCTTCCTAGCAAACTGGACAGACTGCTTTTATTCTCTGAGTAAGTACTAGATATCATGAAGACCCTCCTCATATGACTGCCCTCTTGACTCCAGTAACCTCCCCTTTCCTTACTTCTTCAGTCTTATAATGGAATAAGCTCCTACTTGCTCAACACAGAACAACACATTATGCTTCTCTGGTCATTTGAATGTACTTGGCTCCCATAATCTAATAGGGAATGGTACTATTAAGAGGTGTGACTTCTTTGGAGTGGCTATGGCCTTGTTGAAGGAAGGGCATACTGTGTCACTGTGAAGGCAGGTTTTGGGGTTTCTTAAGCTCACTTAAGCTCATGATACCACTGAGGGTCTCCACCAACTTCGTCTTGCCTGTAAGAGGACTCTCAGTTACTACTTAAGCACCATGTGTGCTTGTATAGCACCATATTCCCGCCATGATGATAATGGTCTGAACCTCTGAAACTGTAAGCAAGCCACATCAATAAAAGATTTCCCTTTATAGGAGTTGCCATAGTCATGGTGTCCCTTCACTGAAACAGAAACCCCAACTAAGACAACCTCTAGTGTTCTTTAATTCTGACCATGATTTTATGAGTGGTTCTTTATTGAAATATCTCTACATGCTTCTTACTGGGCACAGATGGGAAAATTATAAGCTTGTCTTTCTCATTTGCTATTATATTTTCATTAGTGTTTGTTGAATGAACAAATAATAAATGTGCAAGCTTCTTCATTAGTGCCATTTGCACACATGACTTGGGGTATTGATTAGTTACTATGGAAGCAGGTGTGTGAGTGATGGCAGTCCCTGTGTGGATAGATTTATCTGAGAATTAATGCCGTAGATATGATTTTTCCATGTTCTGTTTGCTTCATTTATTTTTAATATCTTACATTATATGGGATTTAAAAATATGACATTGGTTTTGTACTAAAACAAATATTTGATTTTAACATTCTGCTCACATAACACGTTAGCAGGGATCCTTCTGACATAAACAGAAGCTTTGGGGAAAGGTTGTTAACTGTGTGTGATAAGCACAGAGCCATACCTCTTCGTCTGTCTGTCTGTCTGTCTGTCTGTCTGTCTGTCTCTCTATTCATCCATCCATTTATTTGTCTGTCTGTCCATCCATCCATCCATCATCCATCCATCCCTCATCCATCCATCCATCCATCATCCATCCATCCATTTCCCATTAGTTTTGGCACACATGTAGGCATTTGACCTGCATGTATGCTTGTGTACACCTGATGCCCATGGAGACCAGACAAGGGCCTCAGATCAACCAGGACTGGAGTTACAGAGGTTTGTGAGAACCCAATTTAGGTCCCTTATGAGAGCAGTATCTGCCCTTAACCGCTGAGTGTTCTCTCCCATCCTTCTTAAGCTGTATTCTTGGTTACCTACCCTCTTTGCTTCTTTACCACATACTGATTTTTTCCTTTTACAGGAAAGATTATGTGACTTCTCAGATGATAATTGACTTACTTCATTTTCTATCTTGAGCTAAGAAAAGTAATTTTCTTTTGGGGTTGAATTTGAGCCTTCATTTGTTCTAATTAACAGGAAGTTCAATCTTTCCATTAGAGCTTTCTTTCCAAGTTTCCTTAGAATTAGGTTACACCACTCCACGGAGCAGAGTATCTGGGAAGATGCATTGCACACCCTTGCTGCCAGGTCTCTATGGTTGCTAAGTTTTGGCAGCCCTTGGTGTTGCCTTGCTTTGCAAATACCAGAACATTTCTGCAAGCTAGTCCTGGGTGGTTCCGACATTAGAGAAAAGAATCTGGCATTATTGGGGGGGGGGCTGCCAATGTCTGTGTGGAACCCCTGTAACTGTTCTCAGCCATAGAGTATGCAACTGCATTTGGTGGAAAGAATCTTTAAAGATGTAATTAACAAGGTCATCATGGAGACTATCCTTCAAGTTCCTGACACACAGACTGTACAAAAGAAGAACCCGTGAAAAGAGAGGGCATGCACGGCCACTCGCAAGTCAAAGAGAGAGGCTTCAAAGTGAAGCCAACTGCTGATGACACCTCTTGTAACGTGAGGAAATTCTGTTTCTTGAGACGTTAAGTCTGTGTACTTGTTTATGGCTGCCTAGCAACGAAGTCCATTTCTTCTCTTTAGGTCCATCATTAAGGATGCCGGCGTTTGCCCGTTCTTCAAGGCCTCAGTGGCACCTGTGAGAGTAAAGAGGTATTCCAGTCATGCTAGGCCCTGAGCGACACAGTTCTAGTGATAGCCACTTTAGTTCACCCAGGTAAGTCTATATACTCCAGAGAGCCGTTAACAGTAGACATCTGTACTTATTCCTGACCCATGCTTTGCTGTTAACGGAGATTCACTCACACCCTAGACATCAGCAGCACAAGGACTGAGATGAACCACAGATGTGCCCATGACAATTGGCTGTTTTTTTGCTAACATTACTGGGATTGCTGGGGTGCTAATCCTTGAGTCCATGTATGACTTATAGACTTATACTTATCCATATATTTCTTATTACCCCACCTTCCCCCAGGTAGAATCTTGCTCCTTTGCTAAAGCTGACCCAAACAATTCTCCTGCCTCCACCTCCTGTGTACTGGAATTACAGGCACTTGGCAACACCCTGTCTCTCCCAGATGCTTTTTAAACTCGTCCCTTGATGCCATAGCTGTTAACTGCTATTTTCTTTCTTTGCCATAATCTTAGGCAACTCCTCAGCACTGCTTTATAATGCTTTGGTATTTTTTTCTGTTTTCTCTTTAGAGTATACTTAATTTGTTGAAATTATTTTAATACCTAAAGTTCCTGTTCAACTACATTTCTAGAAAGTTTTATTTTTTTCATGTCCATTTATCCTAGTCCTAATTTTATTATTGACTCTGAGGATTCTAAACAACTCTTATCTTAAAATCATTGCCAGCCTACTATATTATTTCCATTTGATACTGAGTGAATATCAGCTGGCTGTTTCTCAGGCTTCATTTTATTTGTTTATTTATTATGTATACAACATTCTTTCCATGTATGCTTGCATGCCAGAAAGAGGGCACCAGACTTCATTACAGTTGGTTGTGAGCCACCATGTGGTTGCCGGGAATTGAACTCAGGACCTTTGGAAGAGCAGGCAATGCTCTTAACCGCTGAGCCATCGCTCCAGCCCTCGGGCTTCATTTTGGGGAGATGTTTTTGTCCCGCTTATCATTGTAGTGCACAGGCTCAGGTGGAGTGGTGATTTTTACCCATTTTTCTGTGGACGTTACCTGTCCTTATACAGTGATTCTATAGATGGATCTGTCCAGTTTCCTTACGAGGCTCTTTCCCTTAGTTAAATCACCTTGGGTCTCTGGCTCCAGGATGACATTAGGGCAAGAACTGGTTTAAGAAAGACAGGGTAGCTTCAGGGGAGCCCACATTCGAGGATATTTGCATTCTCAGTCTCTCTTCAATTCCCTTTTACAGCGGGGGATCTTCTTACTCCAAGCGCAGAGGCAGCTTCAGCCACCACTCCCATATGGGATTAGTCTCCACCATTGTGTGGGCAGAAAACTCCCCCCCCACACCTGTCTGGTTCTCAGCATAGAACCCCGCACAGAGGTCATCAAGCCTGTCCCACGGATTTCCTTGTCTTTCTAGGCTGTGGGCATGACTACCTCGGTTTGGACTGAACATTAAGTTTTAAATTCTCTCTTTCTCTTTTTTTAAAATCTGTCATTTTGTGTGCCTGAACTGGAGATGAAGGTGGTTAACATATGACAATGAAGGCCCAAACATTATTTCTCAGTGAGAAAAAATAATTTTTTTGTTGCTTTTAATATGAAACATTGCATAATTTAGTCAGTTATCTTTCAATTTGAGCAATTTGGGGTGCAAGCTAATTTTTTTGAAATTTTAAAATATTTATTTTAGCAGAAGGTAATTGACAAGGGAATGCAAGAAAATTAAATAGCAAATAATTGTTTTCTTTGTTTTGCTCTATATTTCAGTACTCTAGTTAACCCAGGCGTCTGCTGCATTGGGGAGTTATGCCATTTGAATTCAGATGATGAAGACACATTCTGAGTACCTGATTCGGAAAATCCCCCAAGTTCCCATACTGAATTTTCTAGTACTTTCTTGCCTTCCCCCACCCCCCCAGTAGTCACACTTTTATTTATTTTCTTGTTTATTTTTATAAGGACTAGAATTAGTTCCTTTTAGATAACTGGATATATGCTGGATATTTGACTCAATTAAAAGTTAGGGCATGGAAGAAAGCAGAAAATTCTCCAAAGAAGAAATAAAAATGAACAAAGAAATAGTTTCTTTTAAATGTTCAACATCCTTAGCTACCAGGGAAATACAGATTAAAACTTTGGGATTTCATCTTCGTTTAGCCAGAACAGCTAAGAAAAACAAAAACAAACCTATCCTCCCAACAAATGCTGTTATGGCTTTGACTTGTGGGAAAGGATGCACTTACTCACTGTAGGTGGGAGGAAAAACTGGTACAGTCACCGTGGAAATTACTGCTGAGGTTCCCCAGAAGCTAGAAATTGATTTAAAGAGAAAATCTGGAACAGACCTAAGGAGAGACAGAGAGGGACTGGATCTGGATCAGAGGGAAGGTAGAGAGGACCCGGGAGGAATAAAGATAGAGAAAACAGTAATCAGAATATACTGTATGAAAATTTTTTTCAATAAATGAAAAAAACTCACAAACCTTCATTTCACATTTGAAATAAAAGTATGTTTTAGTTGTAAAAAAGTTTTTTCAGGCGTACCTCTCCTGGGCATCTTCTCGGAGTATTCTCTCTCCTACTGCAGGAGTATTCTCTCTCCTACTGCAGAGTTACCTGTTCATCCACGTGGATTGCTGCTTTATCCGCAACACCCAGAAAAGAGCCTAGCTACCCATCAAAAGAGGAATGGATGATGAAAACGCGGTACTTATACACAACGGGATGTTTTTCAGCCATGAAGCAAAACTGAATGATGACATTTGCAGGCAAATGCGCATTCTTACTGAGGTAGCCCAATCCTAGAAGGACAAACACCACATTTAAAACTCTGGATATGTGTATTTAAATTGGGGCACACACAGAAGTCAAGAAACTAGGAAGGGCTGAGGGGTGGGGTTGCAAAGGAAGAAGGATAGAGCATGGGTGGTGTGAAGGGGAAAGGGGGAGTAGGAACAGTGATGGTTAAGTTGGGCAAGGAACGGACAGAATGTGAAGGCAGGGTACAGGAGAGAAGAAGGAAAAGGACAGCCCTCGCTAGGGTCTTTGCTCAGGACAGATGCTGGTTTGGTTCTGACAGCTTCTCAGTATCCGGAACTCACATTATTTCTTTCTGAACTTATCCACCACCTGAACTGTACTTCCCTTATTGGAAGCTAGTGTTGTCTTTGTGATGTGGGATTCCCCTCTGTGTGCTGGGATTACCATTAATGGATAGAGAAACTACTTTGGACTTCCTTTGCTTTAGTCAGTGTCTTACCTGAGAAGAAAGGGGTGGGGTATTCAAAAATCTTGTAGGCGTTTTGTGTAGGCTAAGTCAGGAAGAAATTGAACTCATGCGTTTCTGTGAATCAGCCCCTGAGAGCTTACTCTTTTATAAATTTGACTCATGTCTCTGAGAATTTAATGCTATGCTTTTGATTAAGAATTGTTTTGCGCTTGACCCGGGTTGCCTAGTTAACAAAAACAAAAAATGGCTTTGCTTCAAATTTCTTTGGTGACTAGAAACACTTTATATAACACTTTACCATTTATTATTTACCATCATTTATTTAGGAACTGCGTTGACATACCTTTGAACAAAGAAAGGTGAATTGACTTAATTCTCATAAACAGCATATGGTCTTTAGCTTTGATGTATGAGAAGACTTACCAAAATAGTATGTGTTGAACTACTGCTCACAATTGGAATAAAATGACGAATAAGACCATACTTGGGGCTCAGTATCCAGTTGAGATATGTGCAGACTTCTGAATTTCTTAATTCATTTAAGAAAGGTAACTATGTAATTGTTAAAACTTCTAAAAGGCATCTATCTATCATCTATCTATCTATCTATCTATCTATCTATCTATCTATCTATCTATCTATCTATCTACCTATCTATCTATCATGTGTGTATACATGTGCATGCATGTACTATGGTGGGCATCATAAGTGAATTTTCAGAAGTCAGTTCTCTGCTTCCACTGTGTGTGCTTTGGGGATCAAACTCAGGTTCTCAGGCTTGCCAGCTGGTGGTCTACTGAGCCATCTTCCCGTCTCTGGCTATGTAGTCTTATGCTGTAAGTGTACTTATTAAATGCTTTAAGACCTCAGTTTTAAATTCCTTAGAAACAACTTTCATTTTCATCTACATAAATTGTAGCTAAACTTTCAGAAAAACTAAAAAAAGATTTAGTTAGTGGATAATGGAGACAGTTGTTTCTACTTAGGTTATATAAACTCGAGAATACAGGAAATTACCCAGACAATTTGAATGAAAAAAATTGTTATTGTGAGAAATCTGGTTTTCTTTTTCACATGTAAGGGTCAAGTACACAAATCCACAGAATAATTACACAAATTTCCATTTTTCTTTATCCGTATAGGCAAAACCAGTCTGCAAATGTTAATGAGCCAGAGGAAAACGAGTTTCAACTTTTTGAATGTAAATTGCTACTTTCTCCCCATCAACTCAGTTTTAATATTCAACACCATGCCAATAATTTAGTATAATAAAAGTGTGCTATAAAACAGTTCACATGAACACTGGCCTTTGCAGTGAAAAAAAAATAAAAAAATAGCTATTTTTAAGAATGGGCCAGCCAAACTTTGCATAGCAATTTTGTATGCTCTGAAATTGTGTATGTGAATTTAAGGACTGGTTGGAAATTGCCATTTTTGTCTATTATGTATATAAAGTCACCCCAAATATCACATATAGCCTTGTTTGGATTTTCTGCCCTGTATTCTCCTGCCAGGTAACTGAATCAGTTCTGAATCAGACCTGAGTCAGAATCTTCATGGGAGTGTGGATCTTGGAATTTGCTTCTGAATAAAAGGCTTAGATGGTAGTCCATGCATAGGGGCATTATGAGGGCCTGCCTTCACCCCAGCATTGGAAGCCACTCTATTCGCTGCTGTTTGGGATCATTTTATGGCTTATTTATAATTGATGATGCTTTGCTAACTTTTTAAAAACTTAATTTCTGCTGAGATAATTTTTTTTTTTTTGGTTTTTCAAGACAGGGTTTCCCTGTAGTTTCTAGAGCCTGTCCTGGAACTAGCTCTTGTAGACCAGGCTGGCTTCAAACTCAGAGATCCGCCTGCCTCTGCCTCCCGAGTGCTGGGATTAAAGGCGTGCGCCACCACCACCCGACCTTGAGATAATTGTTTTAAAAAATTGAAGGAAATATATATGGTGGACTTTTTTTTTTTTTAAATCTAAAAGGACAAGTTACATAATGTGAAACTGATCGTTTAGCTGTATGGTCGACCATATTGACCCATTCAGTGTTGTTGATTCTAGCAATTAATCCAATCCAGCAAATATGGTTTTATAAACTGATGTCAGAGTTTATCTTTTAAATATGGAGTTATTTTTCCTTTAAGTTGTGCAATGAAAAGGAAAGGATGTTTACCTGTGTGCACGTGTGCATGGGGGGGGGGGGATACTAAGGGTTAAACTCAGGCCCTCATGAACACCAGGCAAAGTTACTCAAGCGCTAAGCTGTATTTCTAGAACTGGGAAGAGTGAGTATGTTTAACTCCTCTGTTCTTCAGTCAGTTACACTCCTTTGTAACCCGAAGGGGCCTCCCATGGGCCACAGATAATAATATTCAAGGAAAAGTGTCTGGCCAACAAATACAATGAATTCAGATTTCTGCAACCACTCTCATAGAATACACCTGGGGTCGTTAGGTTTTCTGAAAGCCCATCAGAGAAGTCTTCCACTTTTCCAGCTGTGCTGAGCTTGCTGTTGAACCTCCACGTCTGGACTCTCCACATCTCCACTTCATGAGGCTTTTCCCTCTTCCTTGTTCTCTCTCTGTTTGGATGCCCGGCCTTTCTGCAGACTTGCATGTCACTAGCTAATCCCTTGGTTCTGATGACTCAAAAACATGGGAAGCAGACGGGCAGATGTCCTCTGTTATTCACTTCTGAGGAGAACAAGTAGGAACTGATCAAAATAGGACTGTAGACCTGGGAAGCTCACTATGGCTTGAGATTTTAAAATTTAGTCTCTTTCAGTGTGTCCTTAATAGGACCGTAGCCCAGTGAACTTCTCGTGGCTTCAGTGAGAACATATACTTTAATATTTTTGTAACTTTGGCACCTAGGAAATAATACCGGATTTGTAGCATATAATTTCAGTAAGTTTCATGAAATATGAAATGTAATTAAAAACTGAATGCTATATCGAATATGTTCTTTCTTGATTCCCAGCATCACTAGAACTGCTCTTGCGTATATTGGTACTTTCACAGTTAAATATGATCTAAGCACTATGGAACTGTACACAGACCTCAGCTGTTGCCACAGGGACAATTTTATTGCATGCCTTGCCTTCAGTTTACTTTAATAATACTTAATAATAATGTATCACATTTATGTAGCACCTTTTATCCGATGATCCCAAAGCACAGTAAAAGCATTAATTCTTAAAACTCTCTAGGAGAGCAGTAAGTATTTTTATACTCATTAAATATTTTTAATAAAAATATAAACTCAAGCTATAGCTGGAGCTAACATTAAATGGCTTAATTTGCTAGGGAATAGAAGCTTTACCAGTTTTGCTCCTGGATTTTGAAACTTGGTGCTTATTAAAAATAGAACAAAAGTTCCTATTCTGTGTGCAAATTGAAAATAATATATATGTATATATATGAATATATGAAAATTTGGATAATAGTTATATGAAAAATATAGTTATTCATAATGCTATACCATAGACATAACCACTGTGAACATCTGGTATGTCTTCTGTAAGTCTTTACATGCACATACATAAATGTGTACTTTTATAGCATGTTTCTTCTAAGTATCTGTATTTTCTCACATATAATATTCAAGTCTGTATCCAATGCTTTAAGTTGTTTCTCATTTTTCACTGCCTACATGAAGATGCAGGGTGAACGTTTAATAATTTAACTATTCAGATACTTTTGGAGTTTTACGTTCTTCAAGGCTTTGAAGATTATGAACAATCTTACAGTGACGTTTTCTGTACAGAGCACCTTTTCTTTCCCATCTGTCCCTGCCCCCTACCCCTTAGGGAGGACGTTAAAAGTAGAATTTCTGTGTGGCATTAAAGTACTTGAGGCGTCTCTGTGTGTAAAAAATTAGATTCTGCAAAAGTTTTGCTTAGTAATTTGTCAAACCTTTTAGCTATAAAATTAAAGTGGGGTTTTAAATTCCTGATAAAACTTGATCTAGATGTAAAGGTGAATAAAGCAACAACAACAACAACAACAACAACAAAAACTGTCGTCATGTTGGATAACAGCGTCAGCTTTTGCTAAGACGAAGCACAATGATTAAATGTGTTCCTCCCATGTGCAAGGCTATGGTTCAATCCCCATCCCTCGAAAAGAACGTGGCTGAGTGTGTGGGAAAGAGAGGTTTAGATTCAGTCATTCTCAGGTTTTCATTTTACCTGGGTGGCTTCAGGCAAAATCTTTATGAGTCACACCCTCTCTCATCTGTAAGTTGGAGATGATAATATTTGTTTTATAGAAGCACTGTAATCTTTAAATGAAATGATGCATACGACGCAATTGTAACTTCTGGAACTTTCTCATTGTCTCTATGTTTTATCCAGTCCCATGGCTTTCACATGCATTTATATGCCGACAGCGCAAAACTACCCAACCCTGGCTCAGACCTGTTTTCAGAGTCCCTGAGTTGCACAACCAGTTCCCTACTTAAATTTCCATGTGTGTACCTCACAGGCATCCCAATCACAAAGTGACTAAAAATTTAAGATGGGGACTGCTTTCCATAAGTCTCCGTACATGCTTCTATACAAAAATATTTGATAATATTATATCATTAATAAATGTATTTATCATGATACTCTAGAAAAGCAGAACCAATAGACTAATAAAATAGAGACTACTCATACATACTGTATTCTCTTTCTTTCTCCCTTTCTTCTTCTACCCCCATGGTTGTAAGTCTGAAGTTTACAAGACACTGAGCAGAACAGATGTTTCTTTCAACACCGAGTCTTGGATCTAGGGCAGTTTGGAGGACACAGAGTTCTATCTGTACCAAGCCCTTAAATTCTCTCATTGGTTAGGTGAGGGTAATTTGCCTTATTCAGAGTTTGCGAGTTTATCTCAAACCCATTTTAAAATGCTTATAAATGACATTTAGTCTGATATGGTATACTATCTTGATGCTGTCTTTTGCCAAGCCTCCTTAGCCTTATTTCCCAGGGAAAGGTGAATGCACTCTCTGCCCATTCTGCCGCCCCATGATGCAGGACAATCAGGTCCACAGCCTCATGATGCAGGACAATCAGATGCAATAGGGAGTCAAGTCAAAGCAGGAACTCAGTTTATTACTGTGAGCATCAGCTTATATAAGTTAAGTGACATCATGTGATGTGGGGGTACCTCCAGCCAATGAGAGACAGCCAAACTTCTTTCTGGCTGGAGACGCATCTACCTAGATTTTGCTGTCTCATTTCCTCAGTAGCTTTAAGACTATCCTTCAAACTCGAGCCAGGCTTTTATCTGTCCTACAGGCCTCAAGGTACAGGCCCTGAGATAATTTTGGCTTAACAGCCTTTATCCAATTTTACACTGTCCTGGAGAAGCAAAAGTAGCCATCATACTAAATTTATGTGTAAAAGTACCAATTGAACAACTCTCCACTACCAATCCTACCTAATGCTGTTTGCATCCTCTCTCATCTCTTTACGCATTTCTGGCATTCATTTTGCTGTTGAAGTTAACACCTGCAATGGTTAGCATTCTTTTCTCCAACCCCCAGGGTAAACCCTTCAGCAAGACTTGTTTTTCTCTGCAAAGACTTTCCCAGTTCACCCTTTTCTTAGCTATGGCCACCACTCTTTTTCCAGCCACACTTCCTGCTCTTACCCCGTCTCACTGCCTCTCAGTCTGAACACCAAAGTAGTCTAAAATTTACATATCTAGGTAAAAGTCTTCCAAATTTCCAATGTCCCTATGAATAAAAACTGTTTTTTAATCATAACAAATGACAAGAAGTCCCAAGGCTAAGCATATTTTTGTTCCTATCCACTGTTAAATGCATATTTGCCTTTTATTTGTTTCTGACCTCACTCATTCTCCACCAATATTATGGGCCATTTTTAGGCCCTAGAAATGGCCTAGCTCACTACTGCTTCAAAGCCCTTTCATGGGTTGTTCTCTCTGTTCTCTTGCAGCCCTTGTCCTTCAGGTATATGCCCCCTTTGTACTGTTAGATATTCATCTAAGTTTCCCACTTAGAGCAGTCATTCTGAGTACTGACTAGAGATATCCTTTTCATAATACCTTGCTTGTACTTTCCATGAGTGGTCACAGTACACAGCATGTGAAAATGTATTTGTTTATTGAGAGTCGCCTCTAAATTCCATGGCTGCTTGGGTTGCCATGGCGTATTCATTGCCTAACGGACACATAATTTGCACAAACAGGGTATTTAATCAATACAGAATAGATGTAAGATTGAACATAGATGAGCTCCAGTGCTGTTCCTTTATTCATTATTGAAATTACACAATTATATGAGCATTTTTTTAAGCAGGAACGACATTGATAGTCACAGTCTATAAAGATGATATAGCCATGACTTAATTCCCAGAACCTGTAAATGTCTTAGATTTGCAAAATGGAGTCTTTGCAGATATAATTAAGATTTTCAAAGTGAAGTCAACCTAGATTATCTGAAAAATATCCTTATAAGAGAAGATAGACAAAAGACACCGCTGTGTGAAAATGGAGGCAGGGATTGCGGTAATAGCTACCGTGTATGCCTACTGTAGCTGGAAGCTAGAAGAAGCAAGGAAAGGATGGCCATCACAGAGCTGACACCTTGATCTTGGAATTCTGCTCTTTAGAAATGTGAGAGAATGAGTCTATTTTATTTTAAAATGTAGTTTGTTAACCTCGAGCAATTGATATGTGAAGTTTTATTGGTATTAAGGTCGTTAAAACTTTCTATACTCTGGTTGGTTAGCATTTTGGTGATAAACTTCCCATTCATCCTGACTTAAGAACTCAGAACACACCCCAATGTACTCTAATACAAAGAGCACACCCCAGTATATAATAATGCACAGCATTGTCAACAATCAGTGTTACCTGTTAGCCAAGATAAAGATGTTTATATGGTCTCTATCCTTGTATATTAATGATGCTAATTTTGTGTGGGTGTTTTCCCCCTGCAATAAGTGCATCAGTTATCACTAAGAAATGAGTACTGGGAGCTCAGTGGCAGAGGCCTATCATGAATACACAAGGCCTGCATTCAATCTCCAGCATTAGTTAAAAGAACGCGATTTTGAGAAACGAGTGCTAGGCTGGTGAGCTGGTACAATGGGTAAAACCTCCTTCATTCCAAGTTGATGACATGAGTTTAGAACCCAGAACCCAGAAACACACCAGATACCATGGCTCGTGATCCCAGCACCCTCTTGGCAAGGTGGGAGGGAATAACTCACTCAGAAGTTTTTAGGCCTAATTGCTTGGAATATGCAGAGTGGCAGAAACACCAAGGGAGACGCGAACTCAGCAAAGTTGAAAGGGAGAACTGACTCCCAAAAGTTGTCTTTTTATCTCCATATGTACACTGTGGCATGCCCAGACACACACACACACACACACACACACACACACACACACACACACACACACCACACACACACACACACACAGAGACATACACACCCTATGTGCATGTATGCACACATAATAATAAAATAAAAATGTTAATTTTCAATGTGCAAAAGCAAATAGGTTTAGCCATAAACTATAGTAAAATCAGTGCTATTACTCGTAATGTTTACAGGATTTTACTAATTGTGCAAATGAGTAAGCTGAATATGGCGATTAAGCACCCTGCAGTTCCCACAGTACTTGTAGGTAGAAGTGATTAGCGTTTTATTGTGGAACTTTTTAATTACTGCATATGCTTAAGTAACTGCATACCTTAAGGTGAACCAAGATGCTATAATCCATAGGTAACTGGGATTACCTATTAACTCCTATTCATTGGTTAGTCTCTTAATATAATTGTTTCTCTCAGGAAATCTTTTGTTTCAAAGGAATAGCCGGGAATGACCCACAGGTAGTGGAGCTGGTCAGGGGCAGTGACTCTCGAGCCTTTCCTTTAATGTTAGAATTCATCTCAAAACAAAATTGCTTGCTGTCTGTTCATATAAGATTGACCACAAACCTTTAGCTACGACCCATAGGAAACAGGAAAAAAAATGGAAAACTGATATATTATTATTTACTTTTCTTGTCTTAAGATATTTAGCAGAAGCGAGGAAGGGTCTCCTTTATGTCATGGCTTCAGAGGACTTCCATTACGGTGGGGAAGGACTAACCAGAGCAGCTCAGTCTGTGGCAGTAGGTCTGCCCCTAGTGACTCATGCCAGCAGGTGGTCATGGAACTCCTGGAGATTCCACAGCCTCTGGAACTGACACACTAGGAAGGAAACAAGAACTGAAAATACGAGCTGGTGGCAGACACTTCCAGTTCAAGGCACACTAGGAATTCAGTGTGCCCATCTTGTCTGACTGTACAATTTATTCAGTTAATTGGCTTCACTTACATGTCTTTATGGGATATCATTTTGGGGGAGGAAAGGAATTTTGAGAAATCGTGCCTATTTTGTAATGTTGACTACTGAAGCAGACTTACTTACAGAATAGGTGGCTACACGGATGAAGGCTTTGTAGCTCCAATACGGCAGTGTGAGTATCATTTAAGGCTTCCAATCATTGACAGTCTCTCATTCCATGTGATTTGCCAATGGGGTGGAACAATATGCTTATTTTGTTAGCATGGATAATCTTACTCAGAGGAAAAAAATTGACCTACGTTCAACTTCTCATATACTATGCTATACGAATGGATCAGGTTAGCCCATTTCTTTGATTTTGAATTTAATCTATAGCATGCTTCTGTAAAAATATGTTTTTAAAACAATGATTTATTGTTGGGTGTGGTGGCACACACCTTTAATCCTAGCACTCGGAAGGCAGAGGCAGGGAATCTGTGAGATTGAGGTCAGCCTGGTCTACAAATCAAGTTCCAGGACTGCAAGGGTTGTTACACAGGGAAATTCTGTCTTGAAAAAACTGAAACAACAACAAAAAAGATTTATCTACTTTTTGAAATTAAAATTTAATTATTTCTCTATTTCCTTTCCTTCCTCGGAACCCTCCCATATATGTCCACTTTGCTATCCTTCAAATTCATGTCCTCATATTTCACTAATTATTAGTATATATACTAATTTTATATATACTAATTATTAGTATATGTACTAATTATATGTAATTATATATAACTAATTATATAGCATACACACATAATTATATATATTTATACATAACTAATTATATAGCATATATGAATTATATTGTAATATATACTATATATCATATACTATATATTATAATTAGTAATATTTATTCCTAATATAGCCTGTTTGGTCTGTATAATGTTACTTGTATGTATGTGTTCAGGGGTGACCATTTGACATTTGACAGCCAATTGTTGTGCTCTTCCATAGGGGAGATTGACTCTCCTGCTCCCAGATTTCCTCACTGGCCTGTAGTTGTTTAGTGTTGAGGGCTTTGTGGCCTTTCTGTTGTTGTCCCTGTTTAGCTCATGTTTGGGCAATTATGTTGCTGAGAATTTTTGGTGTAGCTTCTGACGCTACTAGGAGATACACTCTCACAAGAAACTCCGTAGTTTTCTGGTTCTTACAATCCTCCACCCTCTCTTCTGTAATGTTTCCTAAGTATTTGGTGTGGGAGTGTGTGATAGATTTATCTACTGGAACTGGGCTTTAGAACTCTGGATTTTGATTGGTTGTGGTTTTCTGTAGTGGTCTCTGTTTGTTTCAGAAAAGAAGTTTCCTTGATGGTGGGTGAAGATCACACTCATCTGTGGGCATAAGGACAGATGTTCATAGGTTGTTGTTAGGGATTATGGTGGTTTAGTAAATGAGTGGTTGTCTAGATTCCTCTAATAACTATGACTTCACTAGCACTGAGTAGTTAGATAGGTTTCCAGCAGCAGACATCTTTTCCCTCTTATTGGGTAGGTCTTATGTATAACCAGAGAGCTGTGGTTCTGTTTTAAAGGGGCTGAAACATGGTATGAGCTACCGAACACAGATTCCTGTGCTCAGTTCATATTTATATAATGCTCTGAAGCATTCAGCAAGGTTTCTTTTTCAAACTCTTAAGAACCAGTTAGAAAGGAAGGCTAATTAACTGACTCAATGAATGGTGTTATAGAAATCTCACCAAGAACTTTTTGGTCTCTCTTTTGTTCCTACTGCTTGCTCCCATCATGGAGCTCAGAGGAAGCCTGAGAGCATAAACTGGGGCTCAATGACTCCAGAGGAAGACTGTCCTGAGAGACTGTCCTTTGAAGCTCTGAGCCTTCTCTACCATCCAAGCAACTAGTGGGCTTGAACATGCTCGACATTATTTTATAGCTAACACTTTTAGACAGAAGAAGATCTGTCTGTGCAGGCCAACTCGTGCAGGCTCAAAGAACTTGCCTGGCTAGAATTGCAAATAATACTAGAAAAATTATAGTTGGATTTAGGCTCTTGATAGCAGCTTTTCCTTAATATTTCTCTTTGGTCAGTATGTTTTCTAGCTATAATTCTAGCCTTCTATTTGGACAGAATGATATGATTATATCTTCTTCAGTTACATGCATAGCTTGGGCAAAGCAGAAATATTTGCATAAATTACTAAAACTGCTAAGTGACTTTAGAAAACTCAAAATTTATAAAACTCTAACTAGGTATTTATTACTGATAAATATAGATGGTGCTGACCAAGTATATCCACTGAATTAATAAGATGCATGTTTAATGAGAGAGGAAACATGACACCTGTGCTCTGGGAATTTACAATGTGCTATCAGGACAAGAATAGCCCTGTGAACATTATGTATATACACACATCACCAATGACAGTGTTTTAAGGGCAAGGAGCATTAGTAAAAGGGTAGGACAAAGACAATCTAGAGCTTGGAAGGATTTAATGGAAAGTATAAATTTTAAGTGAAATTCTGACGTCTTTAAAAAGCTATCACAACAGAAAGAAGTGTGTATGTCAAGGAAAACTTCCTAGCTGTCTGGTCTTCGTTAATGACCTTTCTAATCTCTAGGTGGCATCAATACTTCAACCCTTTAAGATACGTTGAATTTTCAAATTTGCATATCAAGCAGAATATGTTGGTGGCCTCTCTAAAAGATTACAAAATTCAACCTGTTCAACCCCCAAATCATCAATAGTTTTCATGTGATCCTCTTCCAATCTGTTGCTCTTAATCAAGAGACTCATCTCCACCAGTCTTCTCAAAGAAGGCATTTATGATCGATCCTTAATGCCACCGCTAGTTGGAAGGTGAAGCATATCAGCTTCACTACAGACTACTCCTGTTCATTGTCCACCTCTTTCTACCTTCATGGTCATGCTTCTGCTCAAGATATCTGAAGGAGCCTCCAGATCTTGTCCTTCCGTGACTTACTTTCTACCCCTTACCTAGAGTGATCTCACACACACACAAACCAGCAAAAAACAAAACAAACAAGCAAAAAAACCAAACAAAGCAAGTTTGATCATTGTATTGGCTAGATGTCAGTTTGACAAAAACTAGAGTTACCTGGGAAGAGGAGACCTCAACTGAGGAATTGCCTCTTTCAGATTGACATGTCGGTGTGTCTGGGGAGTATTTTCTACATTGCTAAGTAATATAGGAGAGCCCCGCCCACTGTGGTCAGTGCTGTCCCTAGGCAGGCAGGCCTAAGCTATAGAAGTAAAGAAGTTGGGGAAAATGTGGGAAGAAAAGTAGTTGACCAAGTCAGGGGAAGTGGCTATAGCCATTCAGTCTTTCCTGCATGGTGTCTTCTTCAGTTCCTGCCTTTGGAGTCCCACTTTGACATTCTGTTTTGGCTTTCCTCATGATGGACTATAACCAGGAAGAATCCAAATAAGCTCCTTTTTACCTGTGCTGCTTTTGGTTAGTGTTTTCTCAAAGCAACAGAAAGCAAAGAAGAATAATCATATTATGTATGCCATTTCTTAAATTTCCAATACTTTTACATTGTTAGCTTGAAAACGCATACACACCAGTCCATGACTTACAATGTTTTTCTACAGTATGTGTCCCAAGTGTCCTTTTACACCATCTAGTCTGTGTCTCTGTTTCAGTCCTAGAGTAACCCTTCATTGTTACACATGGGCCACTGTCTTTCTCATCCTTGACTTTTTTGTGAATGCTATTTCTTTTACTTTAAGAATCAATTTGGAAAATGTAATGAATTTTTATTATATTTTATTTATTTTGTGCTCATGTTCGTGTGTGTGTGTGTGTGTGTGTGTGTGTGTGCACTCACATGTGGTAGTCTAAGTACAACTTGTAGGATCTGGTTCTCTTTCCATCATGTGGATTCTGTTGATCAGATTCAGGTCATTAGGTTTGGTGGTACTTTTACTCATCAGCCTTGAATTTGTATTTATTCAGAAATAAGTATTTACTTACAGATTACATTAAACATGAGAAAAGACAAGTACAGGGCACAATAACTTAATCTTTAGAGTTTTTAGCAGAGCAAACAGATACTCCACAGAATGGGAGAGAAATATTTACCAGCTATACTTTAGACAAGAGTTTAATATCCAGAATTTACAAAAAAAATAGCAGAGTTAAACACCAAAGAAATAAAACTGTAAATCAATAAATGGGCAAATGACCTGAATAGATAGTTTTCAAAATAAGAAGTACAAATGGCTAATACTGGGGTGTTGGAAGACTCTGCTGATCAGAGATTGCAGCCTGGCAGCTTTCTCTAAGCTCGGCAACATGCAGGACTCCATCCCTCCAGCAATAGTTTCCTGCTCTCTACTCAACCTTATCTGGAGGATGTCTCTAGGCCCAGGATGTGTGCCTTATCTGTAGGATGACCCTGACATAATTCCCTGCAAACGCTCTTCCCCTGATGACCCACATGGTAATTAGGCAAGTGCTCTAGCCATTTTGATAGGACCCTACTGCCACATACAAAGCCTTGTGATAGAAATGTGCCCCTTAATGCAAATAGGACTTGTTCCCAGTCTTCTCAATCCTATATTTTCCTTATACTCTGGAATAAAGTTGAACTGATTCACCTAAGTCTGTCTCCCAGAGGCCTTCTCTGTTTGTGCTCATAGGCTATGCACAAAATTTTTTGTCACTATTTCTACTTCTTTCCTCTCTTGCACTGATGGTGAATGGGCTGAGAGGAAAAGACGACCCCCTGTGGTAAAATTAAAGAGGCCTCAACCCTAGATAAAGAACTATAGGGAACTAAGAAATTCTGTGAACGAGCAGGAGAGCAATGAAGAGCACACCTTTTGTTCAATCAGGACCATCAAATGGTCAGCTCTGAAACTGTACATATAAGTAACACTGTAAGACTGAGTTGGTTGTATGTATGTATTTATGATATATGTTTGTGTGTATTAAAGCATGCACACACATATATTCATACACACAAATATGTAATAGTATAAAGAAAAAAGGCTATGAATCTGAAAAAGAACATGGGAGGGTTTGGAGGGGTGGAACAAAAGGGGGTAAATATTGTAATATTATAATCTCAAATTTTAAAGTGTTCAATATTTTTAGTCATCAGGGAAATGTAAATTAAAAATGCATGGAGATACCACCTCACTCCAATCAGACTGGCTTTCGCCAACAAGTCTGACAAAGGATGTCGGGGAGAATGTGAAGAGAAAGGAAGTTGTATTCACTGTTGATAGGAGAACAAATTAATGCAGACATTGTGGTAATCCATTTGGAGATTTCTCAAAAACTTAGAAATACCACACGACCCAACTATTTCACTTTTGGGAGAAACCCAGAGAACTCCCTATTACAGAGATGTGTGTACTTTCGTGTTTATTGCTACTTTATTCACAATAGCAAGGAACTGGAATCAACCTAGTGGGTCCATCAACAGATGAGTGGATAATGGAAATTTGGAATCTATATAAAACAGAATCCAGCTGACAGATAATTTGGAGGTAAATGGATGGACTTAGAATTGTTCATAGGAAGTAGGAAGATATGATTTAGAGAATATGGAATAATAAGTGAGATCACAAACATCTCAGATAGGAACAAAACTGTATGTTATCCCTCCTATAAAAGTCTCTCTGTTAGCAAAGATGCATATGTGAACAAGTGTAAATGTGGCTTCAGGACAACATGAGCAAAAGAGAACAAAAGAGGACAAATGCTAGAGGACTAGGAAGGACTGAATGTGGGTATGGATATGAGATATTAAGGAAGATACAAAGCCTGTTATTCCTTCTGCTTATAATGCTGTCATAGATCTTTTGATTTTGGTGGTGGACAGTGTGAAAAAATTACATTCAATAGTGAAAGTCTAAAATCCAAAGTGAAGAGCCACAGCTCCCTAATGGCTATTTTGACTGTATAGAAACTGGTATGTATAGGCTTTTGGGGTATGGTTAATTTTGGTGTGTGATGTTTATTTTGTTTGCAAGTTTTTTATAACAAGGTTTATTAAAAATGAATATTATTGATAGAAGTTGGAGGAAGCTGCTGAGTTGGTATTGGTCAGTTGGAGTATTATAGAGCACTCAGTGACAAGGGACAGAATATTCAAAGCTAGAAGGCAGAAAAGCATTTCAAGTTAATAGATACGAAAGGAAAACAAGATAAAAAAAATCCAAAACAAACCAGTGCATGGAAAGGCAAGAGGAATGAGGCCTATTGATATGAAGGAATTTGCTGTGTGTCCCCGCAACTTGACACAAGCTAGAGTTATCAGTAAAAAGAGGTCTCAATTGAGAAAATGCCCCCATCCAGATTGGCTATAGGTAACACTGTAGGATTTTTCCTTGATGGTTGTGGGAGGTGCTATTCCTGGGCAGGTGGTCTGAGATGTATAAGCAAAGAGACTGAAGAAGCCAAGTGGAGCAAACCAGTACATAGCGTTCTTCCACAGCCTCTGCTTCAGTTCCTTTCCTCCTTGCGCACCTATCCTGACATCCTTCAGTGACGAACTGTTGTGTAAGGTGAAGATAAATAAACTCCTTCCTCCCCAAACTACCTTTGTTCATGCTGCTTTATTTTTTGTTTTTTAATGGCAATAGAAACCTGAGACAGGGACCAGAAATGAAGACTCTGTAGACCATGGTGAAGATTTTGCAGATGGGGAGGTAATCATTATTTCTATGTGATAGGTATGTGTGGTTAGGAGAAGCTGGCAACAGACATTTATGCGTAGGCTTCCTGAAACTGAAGCCGGTAGGGGGTGAATATGTGGGTCTCAAGTCAGAAAAGCAAATCTAATCAGTGTCTCACTCGGGGACAGGTGAGCAAAGAGAGAATAAAGAGGCCTCTACAGCTCAAATACTGATTTTTCACAGAGGTAATAGTGCCTCTGTATATAGTAATAAGTTGAAAGTCAGCAACGATTTAAGGGAGTGGACACAGAACTTAGTTTGTCCTAATTAGTTATAGATGTTTTTAGATCACCAAGTAGACAGATCAAAGTCTATCATTAAAAATATCATGAAGGGAGTATAGGCCTAAGATATGATCTGCAAGCAATTTGTGGTCAGGAAGGAGTAGTAGTCATGTTGCTTTATAGCAGACAGGGTGGTAGGATCTGTTAGACTAGTTGCCTTAGGTTCCTGGATTTTCACAACCATGGCTTATCTGTGTCAGCACAGAGAGAGTATGTATAGTGGGCTCAAAAGGAGAGCCTGGAGAAAGACAGGGTAAAGAGAATAAAAGGTATATTCCTAGTTCCATTACCAGAATTAGCGTTAAGAAACAACTAGCCCAGGATGCTCTTTTAATGGTATAACAGGTCAAGACAAAATGAAGAGAGACTAGAATTTATTGAAAAGGAAGGCATGGTGGAATGATACATAGGAATGGGTACTTATCAGAATGTAGCCCTGATAATATAGTGATTTTCGTACGAAGGGAGTGTGTATACGTGTCTTAGGATGTAAATGAAGTAGAATGAACAGGCTACGGAGGGCAAACCAGTAGACAGCATTCTTCTATGGTCCCTGAGTCAGACACTGCCTCCAGGTTCCTGCCTTGTTTGCCCTCAGCGATGGGCTGTCATATGGAGGTAGAGATGAAATCTTCCTCCCCAAGTTAATTTTGGTCATGGTGTTAATCTCAGCAATAGAAGACAGAGCAGACCAGTTTGGTCAAAGGGTAGATCAAAGATAAGGATGCGAGGGAATGTGAAACTATCAGGTTGCAGTTTGAAAATTTAGGGTTGTAGTGTTGGATGTTTGGGATTCTGGGGTTCTCTCTCTCTCTCTCTCTCTCTCTCTCTCTCTCTCTCTCTCTCTCTCTCTCTCTCTCTCCTCTCTCTCCTCTCTCTCTCTCTCTCTCTCTCTCTCTCTCTCTCTCTCTCTCCTCTCTCTCTCCTCTCTCTCCCCCCCCTCTGTGTGTGTGTGTGAGATCAAAGACAAATCTCCTTTTAGTTCCTTTCCAATAAGAATCCTGTAACATTTCAGTGTGCCTCTTAATATTGTGTGTGTGTGTGTGTGTGTGTGTGTGTGTGTGTGTGTGTGTGTGTTTAGGTGTCCTCAACTTTAAATGAGAGAAAAGCAAAGCATTCTGCTAGTGACTTTGAGTTTTCAGTGAACTAAATTAGAGGAGAGTGACTGTCCTATTTCCTCAGAGGGGTGAGGATCTTTGCTTCCACTCCCTGCCCCTGTAGCTGTCGGAGCTTTATAGAATTTTATAGGGCCTCATCATCCAGGCGGAAATCAGGTGGCTTCTGCTGGAAAACCTCATAGATCTATTTCCATGAAAGAGATTATTGCCACAATTTTAGAATTCATGAGGTTTTCATCGATGCAGCAATGAGCATCGGTGTCCTTGATAACTCTTTCATCTCTAGGTTACAGAGAATAAGACTGCGCCTGTAAACTCATTGTAATTTGCAGAGCTGTACATACCTTTGAAAAATGATTTGTAATTCTCAGGGCTGGCTCTCAAAGTATTTTTTAAATGACTCTGAGCAGAGCAAGGACAAGCCAACCATGTAAGACTTTAAAGAGGTTCCTGACAGACACAGATATCACACATCTGTTTTGACAGCCACTGGGAGATGCGGAAGAGGTCTGACTCCACCGCACTCAGCACATTTCACAAGGACTTACCCTGAGAGTTTTTCATGTTGTTGTACAGTCTGTGGAAATGTTACTTTTGGAATTTGTTGCCTTCCTTGATTCAAGAAAAAAATAAAGTATAAAAGAGATCTTAGATAGACCTTTAAATATGAAATAAAAAAGACAAGCCTGGATCCTCAAAGCAGTTATAAGCATAATTACAATACAGACAGAGATGGTGTCATTATGGGTGGCTATGAACGGATGTTCAACTTATTTCTTAATACAGCCCAAAGATGCCAAGTACTATCCCCAAATTGCCTTGCCAGAACAAGCTTATTTCTATTATGTGAACATTTATAATTTCTTTATCAGACTGCAGCAGAATACACTTTATGTTTTTGAACTTGAGATCAGTGCGTAATTATATGTAAACGGCAAACCCACATTATCCCGTGTGAGGATCCTGTAAGCAGGAGCCACTTCAGAGCTTATTTTGATGGAGAATGAGAAGCGACAGTGTCTGGTGAACTGTGTTGTGTCAGGGCCAGGGACCTGATGTAAGGAGGGTGGAGTCAAGAGAAAGTCTCATGTCATCTGCTTGTCTGCTCAGCTGACCCAAGGCACTGCTATTTCATTTGCTCACCCGTCCTTTATGGAAACCTAGGCTGCAGGTTTAGGTTCTTCATATTTTCTCTTTAAATGGGTCCCCATCAGCACATTACTCTGACTTCTCCACCGTGAAAGTGTATTAAACATAATAGTCACTTTATAAAAAAAAATTTTATCTTGGAATATTAGATTTGTTCTCAGAAGTAAAATATAGAAGTCTGGCCCCAAAACTTGAGTGTGTCACTTTGTGCCTTATTCTCAAAGCCACAACTTTGGACTTAGTAGTAATCAACAGCGATAACTATGGCAACAAAATCAAACAACAGGAGGGTCACCCCATAGAACATTCTTCATTATTAAGTTATAGGTTTAGTATATTGAAATAAATTTTCCCTTAAAGATCCTGTTGACTAGCTTTATTTTCCCATTGTCTTCTTTTAAAATGTTTTATTGCTGCTAGCTGAGTATCATTATTTAAAATATGTGATACTTAACATCATTTTGCACTGAGGGTGTTAACCTAATTCACAAAATTTTAAATTTAGTTTTAATATCTCAGTGGCATTATGCTTTGTTAAAATTGCATTTATAGAAAAACTCACTCATCTGTAACTGTTTAAACACGAGTTCTTTTCCAATGTACTATATTAGTTGGGTGAAGAAATGAATTTTCTTTTTGCTGATTTTCTTTTTATTACATCTTGTGAAATCATAAGAGAATACTGTAATTTATACAGAGAAATTTGGCTGCTATTTGCTTGGACTGTGACATATAACTATAATTTGTAACTTTCTTTCTAACTCTTGGTTATTTGTAATTCTTTATTGGAATATTTGAGTTTCAAAAGTATGAAAGTGTACAATATGGGGGGGGGGAAGGTATTCTGTAATTCCCAGGGGCATGCCATGCTACTGTCTTTAGAAATGTAGGTTAGGAAACATATTTAAATAAAACATTTTACTCTGCTTATGTAAATTGATTTATAAGACTCAGTGTGACTTTTTTTGTGTATCACTCACTGTTTCATGTTCAGGATTCTGCATGTCTTTGACTGTTTCCAATTGTCTTTGAAATTTAATCAACACCATAACCTTTTCCTTTGGGTGGAGTTTGAGAAAAATTATAGTACAGGCATACAGATCTTTGTTGTTTCTGTTTTGTCTTTTTTGAGATATTCTGATATGTAGCCCGTGTGTACTTTGAAACTGTGATTCTCTCCCTTCAGCATCCCCAGTGCTTGAGTAACAGGTGTGCCCTACCATTCCAGATTAAAAGTGTTCAGTGATGACCTGCTGTAAGTGGGTTCCTGTGCTGGTCCTGGGAAAACAGACTCTAAACAGGTGGGTGTGCTTCTAGTCTCAGACACAGCAAACTGTTTAGGTGGGAATACAGAGGAACAGATAAACCCAAACAGCATGCAGGGAAAAAACCAAAATGGGAGGACTGAGGCAAATAGCAGGGTTTTCTGTCCTCAGAATTGTTTCCTTGAGGAAGTGACTCTTATCTGAGACTTGAAGAATGTGTAGGAAAAGGACAGAAGGAATTTAGGATTTGGGCAGGTTCAAGAATGTTGTCAGAAGAAATAATTTTGTCATACAAGGGACTAGAGGTGTCAAAGAGTCTAGTATGAGGCCGGTTGTTCATTCCTGGCTACCCAGACTCCTGAAATAACCACAGAGAAACTGTATTAATTAAATCACTGCTTGGTCTATTAGCTCTAGTTATTGGCTAGCTCTTACATCTTAATTTAACCCATTTCTTTTAATCTGTGTATCACAATATGGCTGTGGCTTACTGGCAAGGTTCCAGCTCATCAATTCCCCGTGGCAGCTACATGGAGTCTCTCTGACTCCACCTTCTTTCTCCCAGCCTTCAGTTTAGTTTTTTCTGCTCTACTTTATTTTAATTGTCTCCCAAGACAGTTTTTCTTTGTTCTTTCTTTCCTTCTTTCTTTCTTTCTTTCTTTCTTTCTTTCTTTCTTTCTTTCTTTCTTTCCTTTTTTGTTTTTTTGAGACAATGTTTCTCTGTAGCTTTGGTGCCTGCCTTGGAACTAGCTCTTGTAGACTAGGCTGGCCTTGAACTCACAGAGATCCACCAGCCTCTGCCTCCTGAGTGATGGGATTAAAGGTGTGTGCCACCACTGTCCGGCTGAAGACAGTTTTTTTAAAATCTTATTTATTTGTTATGTATAAAACATTCTGCCTCCATGTTTGCCCGCCTGCCAGAAGAGGGCTACAGATCTCATTACAGATGGTTGTGAGCCACCCTGTGGTTGCTGGGAATTGAACTCAGGACCTTTGGAAGAGCAGGCGGTGCTCTTAACCGCAGAGCCATCTCTCCAGCCCTGAAGACAGTTTCTTTATTAACCAATAGTATTCACAGTATACAGAGAGGAATCCCACATCAAAAGAGCGTTGTCTCCTTGGAAATGAAAAAAAATTTACCCTAGCAGTAGCAATGGAGGCAAAGTTACAAGGTGCTTTTGAAGGAATATTCAACAGGAATGCCAATGATCAATTGAATGTAGGCCTAGAAGACATAAAAGTGAGGAGAGACAGCCACATTTGTTGTGTGAACCAGCAGATAACTGAGGAAGAGCCATTTAACTGGAGAGAGGGCAGGTGGAATTAATTGGGACAAGATAAACTTTAGCGGCATTGAACAAGTATGGAATTATTATGGAATATTTATGTGGAAATGGAGGACAGAGAGGGAATTCAGATGAGTGTGTTGGGCAAAGTTGATCCTGCTGAGAATCCTTATCATGGAGATGCCATATTAAGTCATAGGAATGGTGCGGTTGAAGAAGTTTGGGGGCTGGGATAATTTACTGGAATTTAAGCCTAGATAATAACACATACAAAGAGTTTGTTGCTATAACCCCCAAACAGTTGAGGCCCATGTATATGAGGGATTGTTTTATTGAGTTAGAGAAAATTGTCATCAAAGAGTATGAAAGAACCACAAAGGTCCTCTGAAGTCGCCTTCTGAAAAGCCCACAGCAATAGGAATGTTACAGCAATGTTGTAGCTTTTGTTTCTCTTCCAGATGGAAAGCACCCTCAGAAGTGGAGACATTGTCTAACAAATCTATTGGGCAGGTTCAGTGTGTTGCCTGACACCCCAATAGCTTTCATCTAATGGAAGCTTCTTACCCACAAGTGGGCTGTGACAGGCACCCTGGGTGGCTATGAGTCCCCTTTTTCCAGACACATCTGACTGGTCCAGGGTGGTCCTACCCTTAACCAATCCCTGGGCTGGCCAATGTCCTATGAGATGGTTTGGCATAAAAACTGCCCAAACAGGCAAAATGGTGATTACTTAGGTCAGATGTCCTCACTCAGGAATTTGAACTAGGGCATCTGGGGAGGGAGTCAATTAGCTGGTTTTGGGAGGGAGCATAAGCTAAGAAAGAACCACAAGAAGAGGTCTTGTGGCAGCAAGAAAGACGAACAAACTGATGGAGCAAGTAAACAACGTATGAGTAGGCAGAACTGAAGGAGATGTCAGGGAAAAGATGGGAGGTGGCTAATTAGTACTAGTGAGAGAAATAGCTGCAGCCAGAAGGCCAGAGTCACAGTCAAGAGAGCAACACCATTCTTGGTGGTATTGGGCCAATAAGAATAGTATTGCAGGAACCATATTGGATTTTTTTTTCTTATTCCTCAACTCACTGGACTCTGCAGTGTACAAAGGGTCCATAATATCCCTATTTCAGCCTTATAATTAACTCTACTTAATTGAGGTAACTATTAGAATCACTATTCTTTGCTCAAAGAGTCCATCAACCAACCACTAAATTTCTCACATACCTGCCTGGCATACTAGATAACAGAATACTATAAATGTATGCCTTTTGGTTAAAATATTGAGGGCTCAAGCGTCTTCAATAAAATGAGGCCTGAGGACATGGATCAGTTGATTAAAACGCTTGCTGGGGAAGCACTCAGAATGGAGTTTTGATCCCAAACATTGATTTAAAAAGCTGGGCATGGCAGTGCATCCTTGTAATCCCAACACTTGGGGAGACAAGAGGATCCCTGGGGCTTGCTGGATAGGCAATTTATCTGAATTGGTGAGTTTCAGGTTTAGTGAGAGCATTGTCTCAAAAACTAAGACTGGTAAGGATAGAGAGAAGTCTCACCTAGTAGTTAAAAGTGCTTGTTGCTCCTGCGGAGGTCCCAGGTTCAGTTCCCAGTGCTCAAACGGGGTGGCTAACAGTTCCCTGTAACTCTGGTTTGAGGGCATCTGAAACATACATATAAACAAACACAAGATAAAATCCTTCAGCAGTCAGGCTACTGGGAAAGAAGAGTCAGTTTTCATGAGGGTTGCAGCCCCAAGAGGCTATCCTGTACTCCAATAGACTGCCTTACATCCATGCACATAAACATAGCAGTAAGCAGTCTAAGCGTGTTTAAAGAAAAAGCATGTGAAGGGGAAGAAATATGGTGGGAAATTAAAGGACAAATTTGACGGGAGGGAGGAGGGATGGATTTGAAAAAATACATTATGTACATATATGAAATTCTCAAACAACCCGAAACATTAAGGTGAGGAGTTATTGAGGAAGGTACTAACATTGACTTCTGACTTCTGTGTGTGCACTCGCATGCACATGGATTTACACACATGTACGTATATACATCAATGTGTATACACACATATTCTATATATACAAACACACACAAAAGATGAATAAGAGATAAGTATTTGTGAGTGGCATATTACAGACAGTCATTTTCAAATCTAAAGAGCACTTACTGACTTACAGAACCTCAAGTATGTAGTGGACATTGATATTGGGCGATCACATATCATCCCAGGTGATGACTCGACCTGGGAAAAACAGGGATGAAGGGAGGCAGGAATCTCTGGTGAACATTAAATACATGGAAAATGAAGGTTTTTAGAGATGTACAGTCCAATGTAGAAATACACAGGATTCAAACAAATGTTAAAGATAATCTAGAGATTTTAAATTCAGATATTTGTTGGCATCAAGGAAGTGTTTGAATGACTGGAGCTGAGTGATTGCTGTCATGAGTTACTGTGTGAATGGGCCGTGCTACCCAGTGGCTGTGATGGTATGTCTTTCATTTCTCACACACCTAATCTTTCAAAAGAGAATCAATACCTATACAGAAGATCTCCAGTCTTAAACATCAATGTGGCATTTAGATGAAAGCAAAGCAAAATAGAGTTTTGGGATGAAACAATGACTTTCAGGTTGCATTTGGGATGGCTCAGTTTATATCTGTGTTCTAAGATCAACGGATTTCAAGATCCAGAGTTAGCCTGCAAAAGAAAATTTATGGCTGAATATAACATGCAAAAAGCCTGAAGCAGATGTATTCCAACTGAAGAAGGAGCAAGGAACCACAGCCTTTTAGCCACCATGGGCTTCTATCTGATGCAGGCTCAAACTTGACCATTGAGGGCCACTGGACAAGATGTTCAGAGAAAAAAAAGGGATATATGGATATATATATATATATATATATATATATATATATATGTATGTATATATACATCCATCCTCTGGTGTGGCGTATGAGCTGCTATGTGGAGGGATTGAGTATGTTAGCAGAACTACATTCCCTGGTTAGAGTCACTCTTAAGGGCAAATGTCAGACAGAGGCTACAGTGTTGGTGGCATTGAGCCGCTCACCTCCTAGTGGCCAGGTGTCAGAGAGAAAGCTTGCACCCATGAGCTTTCTTCATCATTCTCTTGGATCCTCCTTGGTTCCCAACCGATCGGGTGGAACCACTTGCATTCAGGGTAGCTTCCTCCCCATAGTTAATCCACTCTAGAAATTTCCTCACAGGCTTTCGAGACCGTGCTTTATGAGTGTAGGCAAGTCTCAAACCAACCAAGTTAGTAGTCCAGACTCGCCCGCTCAGTAGCAATATCTCTTTGCCTGTTTCCATACCTGTCCTATGGGAGTGATAAATACCACTAACCTATTAGATTCTTGAGATGATCCAATGCAACAAGAGCCATCACACAGTGAATGCGCAATAAATGTTATCATTTAAAAAATTATAGGGTTACTTTACTAGCCCTTAATAATACAGCAACATGTATTTACTGTCACAACTAGCTGTCCCTTTTGAAATAATCCTGGGGGAAAGGATGAAAACTTGCATGGTAATATATTTTGTCTTCAGTGCCGTAATTACAGGCAGCACAGGGTGGGCGCCTCCAGGTTTTCCTTTGTAGTTCTGGTCTTTGTGACTCCATCTCCTTGACGTGTTCCTTATACCTTCAGTCATAAACGTAGCCTATCTGTGTGAACTATGGCTGCCAAGATACGCAGAATCCTGCTCGATGAGCAAATGAAGTATTAGAACATGTTAGAATTCATTCTCCACGGTAGGAGCGGCGCGTAGATATACTCTGTGGGTCCACTCTTCCTTATGCTGATAATGGCAACCTTTATAGACCTAAACAAACACCTGGGGCCGGAAGCAGTCACAGCCTGCGAGGGCAGGTCGACAGCTTCCCTCAGTGGAAGCAAGTTTTCTCTATTGTCTCTTTGGAATAAAACCCGGAGTGGACATTCTGTTTTTCTAAGCACCCGACCTATGCTTACGTCCAGGGAACTTTAAGTATTTCCCTGTCAGGATGGATTTATTAGCCATTGGTTATTTTCCTCATTGGTGATTTCAGGGCCTCCAGTCCTTCACCCTGTACCAGGCTCTCTCTGCGGCGAGTGCTCCCTCACGGGCCATCTGGTCAGAAGAGGACTGGAGGCTTTGGCGGAAGGGAAATTAACAAACAACCATAAAAGGATTTTCTAAATATGTCCGCAATCCAATATAAGCCTCGGTAATTTGATTTGTAGGAAATGGAGAGCAGGACATTATACCCAGAGTAGTTATCTATAATTCATAGTAATTACTGTAATGGGGAATCTATCATATAGATGGAGGAACACAAATTATGCCCCAGGTTGAAGGATGGACTTCTGGCTGAAATGGCCCTTCACGCCCCCCTTATCTACCTACTCTTTAGCATATATCATTTAGGTGCCCAGTAGATGGAAGGGTGTTCAAGCCCCGGAACTCCAAACTGAGGTTTTCTCTTTTCGGTGACAGAGAACACTGGCCTACATCCCAGGAGGGGCTTCAGAGCAGCTTCTTAGCTTAGGGGGATCCTTAGAAATTTAGGCTTTGTGCGTTCACAAGATACCATTTAAGACAATATTGATTTATCTATTTGTGCAGTTTGTCATCTAATGTTAACACAGAATGATTTTTGCTGTCGTTGTTCCGTGGAACGGAAAGGGGGTCTTTAATGGTTGCTGAAGGTTCAAACCCAACGGGGCTGCATGCTGATGTGTGATTAGGACCGGGCTTCCTTGAAAGGAGGCGAGATGGACAAATGACCATGTGTGTGAAGAACAGTTAAAAAGTGGAGATCGCCTTTAACCTTGACAGACCGATGAATTTATTCACGTGTGTGCCCAGGATGAGGAGTAAAGGATTAAAGGCGCTACACATTTCCTATCATTTATTGTGCCTTTCATTCATTGTTTTTCAGCATCACGTTCATGACTGCCATCCCCTTGCCAGTTCCCACTGTGCTTCTCACAATCCACCCCCCAGAGAGGTTGTAGCTGATGCTGGCGTTTCCAGTTGTTCTTACAGTTTGTAGTGGTCCGGCATCCTCTACCTTTGGTCTGTCTGGGAGGCATGCGGAATCCAGCCTCTCCTTTATTTTTAGTGGCAGAGCGTGTCTACTCTTCAGCTGCCGGGAATGCTGGTCCTGGCCGTGAATCTTGTTTGCTTTAAAGTGCAATGCTTTCATTCCCATGTGTTTGAGTTTTTGGAAGCAGCTGCCTTGGTAAAACTTCTGGCTGCATTACTGGACAAAGCCTACATTATAAAAATCCTCAGCTTGTTTGCTCTTCACTTCAAAAAGGCTGTGGGCTGCCAGCTTGTCATACTCATATTACCCACATGCCTGCTTAAGTTTTCACCAGCAGGCATGAAGCCCTTGGTCTCCATGTACAAAAAAAAAATGTTGGCCTATAACTATTTGGTTTGATAGTGATCTGCCAAAGACAAACCATGAAGGGCCTGCCACACGAAACTGGCAGATGTTGGCCCTCCCATTAGCAAGGCAAGGGTTTTGAATGGAGGATTTGACATTTTCCCTTGGTCAGCGTCTTCAGAAGAGTGCCGCAACTCGCACAGAGAAGTTGCCCTTGCTCTTGCAAAGTGGATTGCTCCTTCATATGACCTTAGAAAGTGTGTAGGATTATCGTGTGTGTGTGGGGGGTGGGGTGGGTATGTGGGTTGGGGAGCATCCGAGACATTATAGCAGTAAACCAGGCTATGGCAGGAAACGGAAGCACACTGTGGTTTCTAAGCAGTCATAGTCACCCGGACATCAGGAAGGGGAGGAAGTTTCAGTTGGATGGTGGTTCATGAATGCACAGAATTCCCATCCATGTAGACCATTGTTCAATTGCTTACGTCACCATGTCAGTGCTTTTTATTGTTCCTGCATTAATCTTCCACTCCCCCAACCTTCAAGAGCTTAATGGGCCATTGTGCTGTCTTTCCTGAGTTTTACTCTCATCCCAATTGGAGCTGTCTTTTGTCTTTCTGTAGACATTGTTACCTCTCTTGAAGGCCTTCTGGGTAGTTGAAGCAGCTAATGAATGCAGATAAATTCATCCGCAGTTCGCTTATTTGTGTCTCTGCTGGATATCATGACTCAGTTCTCCAGGGTTCAAGATGGGTGGTTGGTGACAAGGGAATCGGTTCCTTTTGAGTTTCTGTGGTGTTTGACAAGAAACAACAAGGCAATTCATGTTACAGAGCTGCAGATTTCATTATCGGAACTATCCCAGTAGCAAAGCCTTACTTTGGGGCCTATAAGATCTGTAGAATGAATGGCTCAGTAGGTAGAGAAGTGCTTGCCTATAAACCTAGCTTTGATCCCTGGATCCCACAAGGCGGCAGGAGAAAATGACTTCTGAGAGTTGTCCTTTTGGCTTCCAGAATCCATGGTATATATGTGTGTGTGTGTGTGTGTGTGTGTGTGTGTGTGCATGTACATGCAAGGGTGTGGGTGTGTGTGTACAACCATATGCATACACAGAGTACCACACACACTAAATAAATACACCAAACGCCAAACTTTAGTTTAAATAATAATGAATCTTGTGCTTCAACTAAAGTTAGAAAAATGAATCCCATGTTTTTTAAAAGCCAACTAAAACCATGGATTCAAATTCTTAACCTTGATCTTAGATTTGGTTCTCTGATATGAATGGGTGGATTTTTCCACTTAGTTGATTTAATTGTTATCACTTAAAAAGTTGAGAAACATCACATAAAAATATTGATTTTCCAGCTCCTTAGGAAACCATTAAGTCTTGAAAATTCTGGGTTTATAGACTTGTCTTTGGTTTAGTAAGTGTGGGCCCTTTTAAATAGAGCAACTTCACCACAGACTCCATGACACCGAAGCCAGTGTCAACTGCCACTCATTAACTCATATTTGCAATTTTGCCTTACTAAAACTGTATCAATGTCAACTTGCTTTCTCTCTCTCTCTCTCTCTCTCTCTCTCTCTCTCTTTCTCTTTCCTTCCCTCCTTCCCCCTCCCTCCCTCTCTCTCTCTTTCTTTTTTCTTTTCCTTCCTTCCTTCCTTCCTTCGTTCCTTTCTTCCTTTCTTTTTTTCTTTCTTTTTTCAATGCAGTGGTCTGCTTGCCTGCCTTCAACTCTAGGGAGACAAGGGCATACTGATTCTTCTTATAAAAGGCCATTTGGGTTTACTACATGTGCATGTGCGTGTGTGTGTGTGTGTGTGTGTGTGTGTGCGAGTGTGCATATGTGTATCTGTGTCTGTGTGTTTCTCTCTGTGTGTATCTCTCTCTCTTTTTCTCTCTATGTTTTAGTTTGTGTGCACGTGTGTGTCTGTGTCTCTCTTAGTATGTCTGTGTGTGGTGTGTGTGTATGTGTGTCTGGTTTCTGAACATTGGTGATATCAGTAATAATGTTTAAAGAGGAAGAGAGAATTATTTCCTTTAGATATAAGTGATTCAGGATGGCAATCTTGCCTGAGAAGTATGGAAAGTTTGCAAGTAATAAACTGTAAATTCTTTGAAGAATGTTGGAAATTACAAGGGAAATCCTAGGCTTGAACCCTACCTCCTCCCAAAGCAGGGAAATGTGAGAAGTCTTGTGTATTGTCTTGGGACTCAATGGAATACAGACTTCCTAGCTACGTTCTTCATGTGTGGAGACAAGACCATGGATAGAAGAGTGTGCCGAGAAGTCATTCGTTTTCCTGTATGCACCTTGAATGTGAGGCTTATTTGGAATCTGCGCCTCAAGTCTTTCTGCGGGAAGAGATTATCAAGGAGAAATTACCTAAGATACCCTCTGGGTACTAGAAAAATGTTTCTAGGTGAATTTTTAGCATTAGCATAGTGTTTGTTTTTAACAAGGAAATTGGGGGCAAAAAGCAATCGGTGCCTGGTTTCTCAAAGATTGGTTCCCTGGGAAGATATTGCCATTTAAAATTACTTAACATTTTTCCCCCAACACAAATGCTTAAGGCAAGAACTAGATTTTATACCCAGCAAATAGCAATGTAAATGTCAAAGAACATATTCTAAAGCATTACACTCCCAACTCTTAAAATGGCATCTCGGAATGGTATTAATCACTGTCAGGTTTTGTGTACAACATTTCATCAATTAAGCAGCAAGAAGACCTGTCCTTTCATGGAAAGCAAATAACACATATGGATTTCCTCTTAGCAATTAGCCGAACATTTTGCATTTCCTTCTCGCTTGCAAAACGGGTTTGGACCAAGACCATCAACATATTGTGTTCTTTGCTGGAAAAGCAAAGCAGATGTGTAACGGCTTCCAGTAGAATCCAGATCCATTTACAAAGTGTCTTGTGAAACATCTTGATGGAGAAGCATTTCTGCCCCGTTAGATCTTTGAGTGTCAGGTCGAGAGTGGCGCTCATGAACGCTATGGAGTGCTTTAAACTTCTTCATGTCTTGAGCCTAGAGTTTCACAGTGGTGTCAGGGTGTGTATGTAACAGACAGCCTAAAGCTTTCCAGCTTAATGTGAAAAATTTGTTCCCAGTAAGGATGAGTTTTGACTAGGTTTGCAGATTTATAAAATGATGAGGTAGTTTTAGGCAGCAAAGGCCGACGATAGCAATACAGTATACACAAATGGCAACGGATTAGCACTTAAACCACTCTCCATGTATGTTTAAACAATCCTCCATGACCCTCAAAAACCTCCTTCTGTAAACGTCATCATTTATCTGGGATTAAAAGGGCAATGTTTTGACAACACTCTTGATTTACACGGAACTCATTATTTGTTTATCATTTATCTGAGATGAGTAGTCTCCAAGCTTCTTCCCTTGGAATGTGTATTAGTTTTGTTTACATTTTTGTTTGATGATGCCTTTTTAAAAATGTACCATTTAGGGCTCAGGACAGCTTGGTGACTTTGATGATCTATCTAGTAATCAGTGCCATCTCAGCCTAAAGGAAGCTGATGATTTACGACTTTCAGCACACTTCAGTTTCAGTGATAATCCATCAATAGCATCTGTCTCAGACCCTAGTCTTAGCCCAGTCTGACAAGATGCATTGCTCTTTGAAAGCTGACCCTCAGGGCCATGAAATTCTCTTGAGAGTAGCAATGCAGCACTCAGGATAGACATCCCTAAATACCATGTGTAGGTACTACTGTCAGGGAACAAGTACCATTGTAGATATCAGTATGGAGAGAGAGGTTCTGTATTGTTTAAGCACAAACATAGTAAGTGATGTATAATCACTCGGGTCTAATATGGTTTATGGATCTAAAGTAGTTTCGGAAGTGTTCTCATTTAGACAGCAAATCTGTTGCCAACTGTTTGCTATGGTCCTTCCTTCTTTTTGGATTACTTTAAATTGATGTTGTAGCTTAAAATCAGAAAGAGGTATCTAGAGGAAGTGGCTGAAAACAATTTGTGTTTGTGGAACAATTCTGATGATTAGTGAATGATTGAATACTTCACAAAGTGAAAATTTAACAAGGTGTGGACTTTAAGTTGCTATTCAGTAGAATTCTCCTGGTAGGGGAAAAGAATTCTGGGCCGAAAGACAAAGTCTGCACTTTGGGGGCTGTGGAGGGTGGAGAACCACATGTTGAGAGCTGTCGCTCTCCTTGCTGTGTCAAAGGGAGTAGGGAAGCAGGAGAGGAATGGGGGATGATCAGGAATCCTCACTTGGAAAACCTGGGAGAAATAGAGATGCCCAAGAATCCCTTCAGGATAACATCTTTAGAGCTTTGTGCAAATATGTAATTCTTAATCAATATCTGTTTAAAGCATTGGTGGTCCCCTGGTCAGCCTGCTTTATCCTACATATAATATAATATAATATAATATAATATAATATAATGATATAATATAGAAAAGCCTGAATGAGGTTCAGCTATGCTTTAGCTGATTTTTTATGTTTTAGCATGGATATCTGGGGTTTTGTGTTCCAATACCTTAAATAAAGCTAAAAGTTATCATCGATAGTATCTATGCTTTCCAATTATGCAGGTATGAATTATATGAGAATTGCATTGTATCACTACTTCAATGTAAGAAGCAGACATTTTCAAGGTATAATTTTACAAAATAGGAGCATATAAGGGAGCTCTGTAAACTCCTACAGTACATCTGTGCATTCCATAAATTGTTCTTGTACACTGTAAAGATTTGTCACTCATATTGGTTTAATAAATGCTGATTGGCCAGTAGTCAGGCTGGACAAATAGGCAGGGCAACCAGATCAGGAAAATTCTGGAAAGAGGAAAAGCAAAGAACAGTTGCCTACATAGACACAGAGGAAGCAAGATGAGAAATGCCTTACTGAGAAAGTACAAAGCCACGTGGCTAAACATAGATAAGAATTATGGGTAAATTTAAGTTGTAAGAGGTAGTTAGTAAAAAGGCTGAGCAATAGGTCAAACGGTTTATAATAAATATATATAATAAATACAAATGTAAGCCTCTGTGTGTTTATTTGGTTCTGAATGACTATGGGACCAGGTGGAACAGAAACTTTCATCTACAAATGGTGCCTAAATGTTTGATGTTTGGCAACAATGTCCACATAAAGCCTGAGAAAGCTGATTTTTCTTTCTTTCTTTCTTTCTTTCTTTCTTTCTTTCTTTCTTTCTTTCTTTCTTTCTTTTCTTCTTCTTTTTTTAATAAAGGATTCAAGACAGACAAGAACAGAGTCAAGTAACCATCTTTTCTAAAGTGGGCTTTGTTTGCTAGAGGCCAGCAGAGGCTCAGAGTCTTTAAGAGAGGCTTCCTGACTCAGCATTAGTGGCAAAAACCCTCACAGCTCTTATAAGAGGCTCTGCCACCAAACACTTAAATGGTGTTTATGAGCAGCCAGTATCAGGTGTTTGCATGGACCTAGAAACTCCACAGAGTTGTGACAATAAATGTGTTTCCTGCCAGTACCTCTGCCACGAAGCCAGACTCTAAAGATCTAAGGAATAGGGTAGAGCCAGTCATCAAAGCTGCAGCTTTAATGCTAGCTATATTGCTTAGCAGATTAAAAACGTTCCTGGTCAGAAAATGATTACAGATACACAATAGAGACGGATTCAGTGGAAGAAAAACAAAACAAAACAAAGCAAAACCTTTATGTGGTTTTCATTGTGTTTAAAAATGTACATAGGCTTGGGAGAGATAAGAAAAAGGATAGAGAAAACCCTTTGGAAAAGAGGAATAGAGTAGTCAAGTGTGGCACATGCCTGTAATACCAGTGCTTGGGAGTCAGGGAGATCTCTGTGCATTCAAGGCCAGTGTGGCCTCCAGAGTGAGGTCTAGGACAGCCAAAGATACACAGAGAAAGCCTGTCTCAAAATATAAAAAATTAAATAAGATAAATAAAAGATAGAGTAAAAAAAGCCATGTAAAGAGGGAAAATACACAGAGAATATGGATAGTGTGTGTTACTGTGTTGTCTTTGAATTGTTTGCAGAAAAAGGAGCAACAGCTGCTAAAAGACATTTGACTATAAATGCTGCTGGATTAGTCTAACATATATATTTTGAAAATGCCCTGACTTCAAAATTTAAGTCAAAAGATATGTTACTTTGGAGAATAGGTTTTGCTTTTGTTTCCACAGAAAATGAGAGGCTGTAGATTCATTCTGGGCTAAGAAAAATAAGGTTTGATTGAAGAAAACCTCCTGAAAAATCTCCAGTGGAAACAGATGGCCCAGGTCATTCAATGTTTCAAAGCACCTCTGTTGTAGTTTCTTTTGAGTTCTACATCCAGCCTTAATACTGCTGGCGAGATGATCCAGCCTTACAGAATACTCCAGTCAGGACTTGACCATAATCCTAAATTTTCTTTGGGTCCCCATAAGATTATCAGCACCCCTAATTAGCAGGAAGTAGCCTGGAAAAATGTGCTCACATTCACCAAAAAAATGGATTATGGATGTTTGTCTTTGTTTAAAGTGTTGTTTACAAATTGTTATGGATAATGGTCAGGAAAAATGATAAAAAAAGATTTTAGATTCAGAGTTCTTATTTTGAAAAGAAAAAGGGGGAAATGCTGTGGGGTAATGCTCCTGTACACTGTAAAGATTTGTCACTCATATTGGTTTAATAAAATACTGATTGGCCAGTAGCTAGGCAGGAAGTATAGTTAGGGCAACCAGATGAAGAGAATTCTGGGAAGAGGAAAGGCAGAGAGCAGTTGCCACCCAGACATAGATGAAGCAAGATGGGAATGCCTTATTGAGAAAAGTTACCAAGCCAGTGACTAACATAGATTAGAATTATAGGTTCATTTAAATTGTAAGAGGTAGTAAGTAACAAACCTTAGCAATAGGCCACACAGTTTATAATTAGTATAAGCCTCTGTGTGTTTACTTGGGACTGAATGGCTGCAGGAAATGTAGCAGAAGATAGTTGTAGATGTTTGAATGAAACTTAGAAGGCCAAGGAGCCATCAGGGTTCCCCACTCTATGCTAAGATCAGGGTCCTCCCAACTCCCCCCAGGTCCAGGAAGGTGATCGACCAAGCTGAGAAGGCTCCCACAGAGCCCGTCCATGCAGAAGAATCAGAGCCCAGAGCCATTGTCCTTTGCTTCTCAGTCAGCCCCCGCTGTTGGCCACATTCAGAGAGACGGGTTTGGTCGCATGATCCATCAGTCCCATTCCAACTGGAGTTGGTGATCTCCCATTAGTTCTGTTCCACCGTCTCCATGAGTGAACGCACCCCTCTCGTTCCTGACTTTCTCCCTCATGTTCTCGCTCCTTCTGCTCCTCATCAGGACCTTGGGAGCTCAGTCCAGTGCTCCAATGTGGGGCTCAGTCACCTTCCCCATCTGTCGCCAGCTGGAGGTTCCCTCACGGAAGGAGGGGAGGGAAGGGGGAGGAGGAGCGGAGGGAGGGGGGAGGAGGAGGGAAGGAGATGGAAATTTTTAAATATAAAAAAAATAATAAACCATGAAAAAAAAAGAAACTTAGAAGGAAGTCACAGAGCTTGAGATCTGCACTGAAGCCAGAGGAACTGATCCAGGTTAATAGTCACATAAAATATCCAGGCAGCACGTGGAGTCCACAGTACATTTTTAGATTATAAATGGATCAAAAGTGTCCAGACAAGAGCTGACTAAATGGACTCAATCTCATATCACTTAAGAGATCACATCTTCAGGTGATCCTACCTCTTATAGTAAGGAGGCCACGGGCTATCAATAAGAAAGCAGTAAAGGAAAGAGTATACAAGAACCGGAAGTTGAGGTCAACAGGATAGAGAGATAGTGGCTCACAAAGAAACTGCAAGTCGAAAGGTGAGAGAAGAGGGAAAACCACTTTCTTTGTATTGTGTAAAAGTCAGATTCCTTCCCATGTCTCTGATTTTTGGCTAGATTATTATTAACTAAATGTGACTTTTAAATCAAAGGCTGTAGATGGCTTGTTGCTCCCAAGATGGTGCAGTTTTTCTCACCGAAAAATGGCTGCTGCATCTGGCTTCTGTGGGAGCAGTTCCTCGTGGGATGGATCTAGGGCTATCAGGTTGTGTTTTGTAGCATTCCATTGGTTGGTTGGAGATTCATGGCTGAGGGTCAACCGAGGAAGCCTTAAAAATTACCTTGGAAAGAAGAAGCTGAACATTTTTTTTTAAAAAAAATACAAAGTCAGTAGGCATCCATGAGCAAAGGAAATTGGAGTTGTTCCTGGAAAAGTAGAGGAGCTCAGTGACAGCCTTGCTTGGGTTAGTCTGTTGCTGTTGCCTTACTTCACGAGACGAGAACAAATCTCTAGGGTCTTGGCTGCAAGTCTGGGATGAGAATTAAGCCGGCTTTGAGCCCATAGGTAGAAGGCAGCTCTTCTAGAAACTTGAGATATTAGTAGGAGGTATTATGCCAGGGACTGGACTAAAGGTCTGTGAAAGTGGTTAGAAATGCCACTGAAATGGAACAAAGATAAATAGCCTCAGAGCAGGGAAATGCTCCCAGTTAAGCGAGCGTCTACAGACATTCCGGCCATTTACAGATCCAAGCTCAACAGGGAATGGCAGGTAGAGTAACAGATTCAGGGCTTGAATTGACAACTATGCATCAACAAATGGAAAGACTTAGTCCTCAAAGCTCAGAATTAAACTAACTGCAGCACTGATCCACCCACCAGGGGGCAGTAGGTTAAAACATGCTCTGCCAGAACTTGCAGAAGGAGATTCTCCATTTATAGGCAGTGGCTGGGATTTAATTGCTAAGCCAAGGAACCAAATACTTCTGTTTGGAGGACAAGGAGGGAATTCTGTCAAGTCTCAGGACACACAGACCAAACTTTGAACTTGAGACAAGGCCTATCTTGGGAAGCTGCACTGGTGTGTGTGTGTGTGTGTGTGTGTGTGTGTGTGTGTGTGTGTGTGTGCTTCAGTTTCATGAAATCTGATCTTCCAGCAAATGGAGTCTTCAGACTGCAAATGCTGAACGGATTGGTATGAGCATGTTGGACACTTGGCTTCCTAGTTTGTCTCAGGAGAAATCATATGCACAGTGCTTTGCTTCCATTTTAACTGGCTCCTTACTGCTTTGAACGCCTCCTGTCACCATGTTGTAGAAAAATTTAAGAGCAAGAGACTATCCTGGTAGGGCCTTAGTTGTTTTAGCAAGGGGCTTCTCTCAACTGCCATCCTCCATGAGGATAATCATTAAGTGTAGATGTCTTTTCTGATCTATCAAATCAAAATCACAGAAGTACTTTACAGAGCCCTAGATCAATAACAGAACACAAGGGGAATGAAGTGTTCCAGGGACGTGGAAAAATTCCAAAGAAACATACCCTAGGTTAGAGATCTACAGTCAAATATGTTTGCACACCGGGAAATGTTTGTTCCTGCATTTTCTCCTGAGTGCTTAATCGAACTGATGTTAATATTACTAGGGACTGGAGAGGGTTGACATCCCATCAGAAATATGACAAGTTTGCCCTGGACTTGCTAAAAGCAGCTTTGAGGGGCACGGTACTTGCTGTAAGAGCCAGGAAAGCAAAAGGAATAAAACTTGGTCTGAGGTATCATAGGATGAATAAGAGGAGTCCTTGGGATGCACACATAGAGGTCATTTTAGTCTTTAAAAATCTGTCAAACTATGACCAGAGAGATACTGACAGGACTGTCAATAGCTAACTACTCAATTGAACAGCAAATATGTGAAAATTGGAAGATGATCATAATGCCTAGGAAATGATGATATATATATGTGTGTGTGTGTGTGTGTGTGTGTGTGTGTGTGTGTGTGTGTGTGTGTATTTGTAGAAAGTGTTTAATATCTTAAAAAGTGTAGTAGTGAACATTTATATTACATTCCTTATGTACATAACACTGTCAAAAATGCTTGTATATTTAAACTTTTAACATATCTAACCCATGTAAAAATTAAAGTCATCTATTAATGTTATTTCATGTTTTGTTGAAAATGAAGTTTTTCATACAATATATTCCGACCAAAGTTTCTCCATCCCCCTCTTATTCCTCTCTCTGTTTAGGAACAAAACAGGCAACAAAACAAGCCAAGGAACCAGAATTAAAAATAACAACAAAGAAAAAGCACAAAAACCAGACAGTAACACACCAAGAACTCAAAAAAGCACAAAATCAGAAACCATAACATACAAACAAGCAAAAGATCAGTGAGTTAAACAAATGCCCAAACGAAACAATATAGGGCACCCATATCCAAACCAACAAGAACTGGGTTCTCTTGTGTTGGCCATATATTGTTAGGTAGGGGCAAAAGTGTGGTTTATAGACCCCCAAGACTCCATCTGAGAAAAACCAGCTTTTCCTTTGCAAGTGGTTGTTAATTGGATGCAACTTCTCGTTAGGGATGGGAACTCGTGCCCACTTTCTCCTCTTAGCACTGGGACCTCTTCTGACTTGAACCTGTGCAGGCCCTGTGCATTTGACCACAGTCTCTGAGTTCAGATGTGCGTCAATCCTGTTATGTCTGGAAGACAGTTTCCTTGGTGTCACCCATCCACATTGGCTCTTACCATCTTTCTTCTTTTTGCTCTTCTGCATAGAATCCTAAGACCTGTGGGGAGGAGTTTTGTAGATGGATTTTTATTTGGGCTGCCAGCTCACACATAATGGCAAGGAGACTAAAGTTCAGCCTTAGCTTAGGCTTGTTCCTAACTAGTTCTTATAACTTACATTAACCCTTATCTTTTAATTGATGTTGTTTTACATGGCCTGGTTATCTTTACTCTGTATTGCCCATCCTGTTTCCTCTGCACCTGGCTAGTGACACTGCCCTGCGTCTTCCTAGAGTTCCCTCTCTGTGTGGAAGCCCCACCTATCTATACCTTCTGCCTACCTACTGGCCATTCAGCTTATTATTACACCAGTCACAGTGACACATCCTCACAGAGTGCGCAAATATCCCACAGCAGAGTTTGATGAAGATATCCTACAAGGGATGAATACTCTCGAATCTCTCACTTTGTACATTATCCAGTTGTGGGTCTCTGTTTCAGTTACTATCTACTTCAAGAGGAAGCTTCTCTGATGATGAGTGAGCAAGACACTGACTTGTGGATATAGTAGAAAGTCATAGGACCTCATTGTGCTGTAGAGTTTTATGTCAACATGACCCAAGCTGCAGTTATCTTAAAGGAGCAAGCTTCTTTTGAGAAAATGCCTCTGTAAGATCCAGGTATTTTCTTAAAGATTGATGGAAGAGATCCCAACCAAAGGTGGGTGGTGCCATCTCCGGGATGGTGGTTCTGGGTTCTATAAGAAAGCAGATAGAGCAAGCTCTGGGGATCAAGACAGTAAATCAGCACCGTTCCTGGGCCTCTGCTTCGGCTCCCGCCTCCAAGATCCTGCCTTATTTGAGTTCCTGCCCCCACTTCCTTAATGATGCAGAGTTGTATGGATATGTAAGCCTTCTTCCACGACTTGCTTTGGGTCATGATGTTTCATCTCAGCAATAGCAACCACAAGGATGACACACACTTAAGAATATCTTGCTAGGCTGGCCATTGAGGTGGTTTGTGTGTCTCACAGCTGGGTAGAATCATTTTTTGTTTGTTTTGACCAAAAACTTAATTAGATGTAACCTACTCTGGGCACTAGAGGTGTAACGTGGTGGTGAGATATGTCTAGGTGGGACTCCCTCCCCCCATTATATGGAGATTCCTTTTAGATTTCCTCCACACGTGTATTTCAAGAAGCTTTGACAATTGTGGGCTTCTGTCTGATCCCTTAAATGACCCTTACTATTAGCAGTCCTTGGGCAATTCCCCACCTCTTCCTCCCCCTTCCCTACTTATGCTTTCTTTCCATTCTCCCCCATTTCACTTTAACTATATATTCTATTTCTCTTTCCTTGACAGATTCTTCCCCCCATTACTCCATACCTAATTTCTGTGGTGATTCCGAGACTAACATGCCTACTAAAGACTTAAAAGTTAACATCCACACGTAAGAGGATGCATAGAGTATTGTCCTTTTGGGGATGAGTTACCTCATTCAGGATGATTTGGGATGTTAATTTTGTATCCTGCTATTTTGGTGAAAGTGTTTATCAGCTGTAGACGTTTCCTGGTAGAGTTTTTAAGGTCTGTCGCATATACTATTATATCATCTACAAATAAAGATACTTTGATTTCTCCATTTCCTATTGGTATTCCTTTGTTCAGTTTTCTTTTTTCTCTAGCTAAGACTTCAGGTACTCAATTGAATAGTTATGGAGAGAGTGTCTTGTTCCTGGTTTTAGTGAAAATGCTTTTGAATTTCTCTCTATTTACATAGATGTTGTCTGTGCGCTTGTTGTGTATTGTCTTACTATGTTGAGGTATGTCCCTTGTATTCCTAGGCTTTTCTGGACTCTTATCATGAAGGGATGTTGGATTTTGTCAAAGGCCTTTTGTACATTTAATGAGATTATCATGTGACTTTTGTCTTTTAACCAGTTTATTTAGTAGATTATGATTATTAATTTCTGTTTGATGGACCATCCCTGCATCTCTGGGATGAAGCTTCTTAATCATGGCAGATAATCTTTTTGATGTATCATTCTCATTTGAGAATTTTTGCATATACAATTATAAGGAAAATTAATATATAGTTCTCTTTCTTTGTTGGGTCTTTATGTATTTTAGGTATCAGGGCAACTCTGGCCTCATAAAAAGAATTAGAAAATATTTATTCTGATTCTATTTTGTTGAATAATTTGAGGAGTAATGGTATTAATTCTTTGTTGAAGGTATGGTTGAATTCTGCACTGAAATCATCTGGCCTTGGGAATTTGCTTATTTTAAATTTTGTATTGTTTTTTGTTTTCTTTGGTTTTTAGACTCTTAAGTACTGCTTTTATTTCACTTGGGTTTATGGATCTGTTTAAGTTGTTAATCTTATCTTGGTTTAACTTTGGTAGGCTGTATAGATCAGGAAACTTACCTATTTCTTTTAGGTTTTCCAGTTTGGTGGAGTACAGGTTTTTAAAGTATGTTCTTCTGAGTCTGCATGTCCTTGGAGTCTGTTGTGATGCTCTCATTGTTTGTATTAAATGCTAATAATTTGTATCTTCTCTCTCCATCTTTTAGCTAGTTTAGCTAAAGGTTTATCTTTCTTACTGATTCTCTCAAAGAACTAATTTCATTTCATTGATTTTTTTTGTATTTTTTTGTGTTTCTATCTTATTGATTCTAGTGTTGGGTTTGATTATTCTTGCTCTCTACTCATTTGGGGCATAACTTCTTTTTGTTCTAGAGCTTACAGATTTGTCTTTAGTTTGCTAATATGAGCTCTCTCTCTCTCTCTCTCTCTCTCTCTCTCTTTGGAAACGGGTATGAACTTGACTCTTTGACCTCCCCCCCCCTTCCTTGTACCCCATAGATTCAGGTATTTTGTGTTTTCATTTTTATTCATTAAAAAAATTTTAAACTTCCTTTTTAATTTCTGCCTTTACCCATTTTTCATTTGGTAGTGTGTTGCTCATTTTCCACAAGTGTGTATACTTTATGTTGTTGATATATAGCTTTAACCCATGGCAGTCAAATAGGATGCAGAGTGTTATTTAAATTTTCTCCTATCTGCTGAGCCTTGTTTGGAGTCCAAGTATGTGGTTAGTTTTGGAGAAAGTTCCATGAACTACTGAGAAGAAGGTATATTCCTTTATGATTGGATGACAGGTTCTGTAAACATCTGCTATATCCATTTGATTTATGACATTATTTAACTTCACTATTTCTTGTTTTAGTTTTTGTCTGAATGATTTACGCATTTTCAAGAGTGCAGTGTTTAAGTCACCCACTATCAGTGTGTGAGGGTCAATATGTGATTTGAGCTGCTGTAATATTTCTTTTATGAACTTGGTGCCCTTGTGTTTGGTGCATAAATGTTGAGGGTTGTAATATCTTCTTGGTGGATTTTTCCTTTGATGAGCATGTAGTAATCTTTGCTTCTGATTAGTTTTGGTTTGAAGTCTATTTAGTCAGATACTATAATAACTACACCTGCTTGCCTCTTAGGTCTCTTTTCTTGAAATTTTTTCCCCATTTTTTTTTTACCCTGATGTGATATTTATCCTTGATGGTAAGATGTATTTTTTGGATGTAGCAGAAATATGGACTGTGTTTTCTAATCTAATTTGTTAGTATGTGTCTTCATTGTGGAATTGAGGCCATTAATATTGACAATTATCAATTGACAGTGTTTATTGATTTCCTGTTACTTTGTTGTTAAGATGTGGGGTTTTTCTCCTCTTTTTAATTACTGATCTTGGATAATTTACTTCTTATGTTTTCTTTAGAGTGATTAAGCTTTATAGATGGGTTTTCTTTTAGAACTTTCTGTAGAGTTATATTATTAGATATATACTGTTTAACTTTGGTATTATCATGTGGCGTTTTTCTACCTCTGTCTATTCTGATTGATAGTTTTTCTTGGTATAATAGTCTATGATCTGTTGAAGTCTGTAGAATATTCTTCCAGGCTCTTCTGGATTTTAGAATCTCCATTAAAAAATCAGTTGTTATTCTAATGGGGAATATAAATGCCTTTATATGTTACTTGGTCCTTTCCTCTTGTAGCTTTTAATAGTCTTTCATTGTCTTGTATGTTTAGTGTTTTGATCATGTGTTATGGGAAATGTCTTTCTGGTTTTGTTTATTTGGAGTTCTGTATACTTCTTGTACCTTGATAGAAACCTCATTTAGGTTTGGGAAATTTTCTTCTATGATTTTGTTGAAAATATTTTCTATGTGTTTGGCCTGCATTTCTTTTCATTCTTTTATTCCTATTATTTGTAGATTTGGACTTTTTCACAGCATCCCATATTTTCTGGATGTTCTGCATCTAGACCTTTTTATATTTAATTTTTTGGAGGGGTGTTGAGGTGTCAAGTTCTTCTTCTAAATATTCAATGCTGGGGACTCTTTCTTCCATTGCTTTTATTCTATTGGTGAGGTTTACAACAAACGCAAGCTTTCCTCCCGTGTGGACTCTCTTAGTCCTCTATTGCCACTACTTTGTATTAGCCGTCTGTACCTAGGAACGCTCTACTTGGGACACCCAGTGGCAATGGACAATGGAGGTAGAGTGGGAAAGAGAAGCACCTGCAAGCAGTCTGCTAGGGGTCTGGAGATGAAGCTGGAGAGATTGTATGGAGGACAGGAAGGAGAGCGAATATTGCCTGCCTGAGTCGCAGCCTGTGTTGGGTGTCCCAAGTAGAATGTGTTTCTAGGTACAGGTGCTAATACAGAGGAGTGAGAGTAGAGGGCTTGGAGATCTACACAAAGGAGGGAAACTGAATTTATAGCAAAATTCTACGGAATCCCCAGAACATGGAGATAGGGTAGGAGAAGAGACACCAGAAAGCAGTCTACTACAGGGCTGGAGATAAGCAATTGCCCTGGAGGACAGGAAGGAGAGTAAAAATTGCCTAGCCAACCCCCAGTTGGGCGTGGTCACTGGGAGTCTCAGCTAGAAAGCAATTTGAGCATGATGTAAAGCAATGGCCATGGGCTAGAATGGAGGGATGCGAAGGTCCACAGGCAAAAGGAAAGCTGGGTCCACTTCAGGGTTCTGTGGAGTCCCCAGAAAAGGAAGGAAGGATGGGAGGATGTGCGCCTGCAAACAGTCTTCTACAGGCCTGGGCATGAAACTCGGTCGTTGTATTTTGTAACTGGGGAAAGCCAGGGTAAAAAGTACTAATATACCTCAGTAGGACTGGGCAACTCCAGTTGGTGCAGGGATTTAACTTTTAACTGTTATTCTGTTTCACAAATGAGACATTACATTTATTCATCAAAGTTTTAAGTGACTGCAAAAGTGGTTAATTAAGAGAAAGGCAGTTATACTGAGGGATAGGGAAATATATCAGATAAGATATTTAGAGAGTATTTAGTAGCAAATGGTACATGTGCTCTATCCTGACACCCTCATATTTTATTCCTAAGAAAGAATGAGTAAATATCTATGCTGTTCATCAAAATGTCAAGGCTTAGACTTTTTTTTCTTTGAATGTACCGTCATGTAAAAAAATGGTCCCTGAGGCTTAACTTCTATAATACAGCGAGAAATTGTTTAATTTTAAGAGTATTTGGGTGTGGTAAATTTTAGTGCATAATTTGTAAAAACATTGCATTGCTTTTTTATAATAAAGTTTTCCCCCCCAGAGGCTTCATTACCGTGTAGGCATGTCTTATTTTCTTTGTCTTTTACATGTGATCTTTGCCCAAATTAATAAAACTCTTCAAAAACTGGAAATTCAGACCAGTAAAGACTTCGATCTGGTGAGATGCACTACAATTGAATACTGAATAGTGGCTGTAACCGTAGAGTGTGACCTTAAAGAGTTGCCTGAGCTCAGGAAAACCACAAGAGTTCTCAGAGCCAGAAGAATTTTCTGCAATAGTATAGTTTCCAGAGTAGCCCATGTGATTATGATGACAGCGTGTCCAATGCAGACTACATGTATGTCATGTGTTGGTTTGAATAGGCATGCCCCCCATAGACTCATGTTTGAATGATTGGCCCATAGGGAGTGGCACTGTTAGGAGATGTGGCCTTATTGGAGTAGGAATGGCCTTATTGGAAGAAGTATGTCATTGTGGGGGAGGGATTTGAGGTCTTATAAGCTTAAGCTATGCCCAGTGTGGCACATGGTCTCTCCTTCTGCTGCCTGTGATCAAGATGTAGAACTCTCAGCTCCTTCTCCAGCAACATGTCTGCCTGCAAGCTGCCAGGCTTCTCACCATGGTGATAATGGACTAAATCTCTGAAACTGAAAACCAGCCCCAGCTAAATATTTTCCTTTATAAAAGTTGCCGTGGTCATGCTGTCTCTTCACAGCGATAGAAACCCTAGTTAAGATACAATGCAACATACTATTATTGTTACTATTAACGTTTCTTTTTCTGATTGTTAGTTAGTTTTAATTAACTGGGTTGTATTGCATAGTAAGCTCTTCATCGATAACAGGCTGTATCAGGCAATAGTTACCAACAGTACCAGGCATGGTGGTAATCCTCCATTTCTGAACGCAGTTTCCCACCTGCTCTACCTGGCACTTCTTTTAATCTTCCATACTAGCTCTTGTTCATCTTTTCATCCTCTTACTACGGAATCATGCAGGAGTGAATTCTTGGATCTCTGTCTGTACTCACTCTCTTGGGATCTCTTTTATTATCACATTTACTTTGTCTACTCACAAATTTATGTCTCCAAACTGGAACTCAATTATAGATTCATATATTCAATGGCCTATTAACATCTCCACTTAGATATTTTATAGATACATTAAACTAATCATGCTAATAACAGAACACTTGGATTTCCCCCTAAAATATGCTGTACCCGCACTCTTGCCTATCTTCAAATGCGACAGCACAAACCTCAGACGAGTAAAACCCACACAACCTCAAATCTTTCTTGGTCATTTTTTTCATGTTTGACATCATTCTTTCAGAATTCTTTTTTACATGATCTTCGGATGTTCCAAGAATCTTAATCCTTACTAGTTCCCCTGCTGCAATCTAGATCCAAGCTTCATTCATTTAAAACAATTAAATTTGTATTTGTGTGCTTATGTCATAGGTGTGAATGTCACATGTGTGCACTCACCTACAGAGGCCAGAAGAAGGTACCTGATTCCTAGTGTGGTGGTTTTAAATAAGAATGGTCCCTATAGGTTTGAATGCTTTGCTCCCAGTTTGTGGAGCAGTTTGGGAAGGATTAGGAGCTGTGGCCCTCTTGGAGGAGATGTGGCTTTCTTGGAGAAAGTGTATTACTGGGGTTGAGTTCTGAGGTTTCAAAAGCCCATGCCAAGCACAGTCTCTCTCTCTCTCTCTCTCTCTCTCTCTCTCTCTCTCTCTCTCTCTCTCTCTCTCTCTCTCTCTCCTGCTTGTGTGATGGAGGAGGGTCTTCTATCAATCTGTTGATATCATTGGTTAATTAATAAAGGAAACTGCTTGGCCTGATAGGTTAGAACGTAGGTGGGTGGAGTAGACAGAACAGAATGCTGGGAAGAAGGGAAGTGAGTCAGATGCAATGAAGTTCCGGCCCAAGATGGACGTACGCTAGAATCTTCCCGATAAGCCACCACCTTGTGGTGCTATATAGATTATTAGATATGCGTTAAAGCAGGATATGTGAGAATTAGCTAATAAGAGGCTGAAACTAATGGGCCAGGCAGTGTTTAAATGAATACAGTTTGTGTGTTGTTATTTCCGGGGCTAAGCTAACTATGCGGGAGCTGGGTGGGATGAAAAGCAGGCCTGCCTGCAGCTCCACACTACACTTGTGGATTATATGTAAGCTCCCAGTTACTGCTCCAGAGCCACACCTGCCTGCCTGTTGCTGTCTTTTCCCATCATAACGTTCACAGACTCACCCTCTGAAACTGTAAGCAAGTCCTCAGTTTAAGTCATAATTAAATGTTTTCTTTTATAAGTTGCCTTAGACATGGTGTTGCTGTACAGAAAAGCAAGGCACTCAGAAACTGGAGTTATAGGAAGTTGCTAGCTCCCTGCCTGATGTGCGTGATGGGCATCAAACAGGGGTCCTCTGGAAGAGTAGCAAGTGTGCTTAGCCATTGAGCAATGCCACCACTCCTACAAGCTTCATTCTTGTGCTTGCCTCGTAACTGGTTTCATTGCTCCCGCTTTTGCACAGCCCAATCTTTTGTCAACACGATGCTTAGAATGATCAGTTTGAAATGCAGCTAAGATCCTGCTCACAACTGGTGGTTCCCACTTTATTCAGATAAAACTCAATACATTAAAAAAAAAAAAAACAAAAACCAAAAAAACAAAAGGAGTTGCCAATAAAATATCTTGGCCATTTTTCTTCTCTGTTTTTCTGACTTCACACTCTTTAGCCACCCTTGCTTCCCCGCTTTCCCTTAAAGACAGGATGCACAGTCTTCTCAAGGTATCTATGGCAGCTCTTCCCTCTGTCTCCGATAATCTGCTCCCAAAGGTTGGAAACGGTATCTTCTCACTTTAAAATCTTTGCCCATCTTTTCCCTTATTTATTTATCAAATTTAATGTAGTTTTATTTTATGTGTATAAGTATTTTGTCTGTGTGGACACATATGCACTGTGTATTTCCCCGGTGCCTGTGGAGGTCTGAAGAATAAGCTACCCGGTGTTGTGAAGGCTGGAGGAGGGAGCCAGAGCTCCTAGCACTGGAGTAATGGAGACCTGTCATGTGGATGTTAGGAACTGAAGCTGGGTCCTCTGCAAAAGCAGCAAGTGATTTTACCCACTGAGGGAGCCATCTTTCCAGCTGCCGAGTACTGTGTTTATAATTTCTCATGGCCCTGGTCTTCATGGATCATGTTTAGGTGGCTCAAGAAATGGCTGCACTTCATTTCTCTAGGACATTTACCGCTTAATCATACACTCACGATTTTATCATTTATTTTGTTTATCATCAGCTCTCCCAATTTGAATGCCTATGCTCTATCAGGAAGCGATTTTGCAGTTACAGCTACTACTGACTTCCTGGTGCTAGAATGGTGCATAGCATCCATGGGTGGGAAAAATCCTCCAGAGTGACATGGCAGACATTCAATAACCACTTGTTGAATAAACAGAAGATTTATCATTGTTTATGAATTAAACTTGGTGCGTTTGGTATTTTACCACTAACTAGTTGCAGCATTAGGAGCCTTAGTAACATGTATTACTTCATTCTAGCTGGAGTTTCGGAGTGAATTTCAGTTCACTTGCAAGAACAATTTTAAATATATGATACACACACACGAGCAAGGAAGATTTCAGTTTTATGGCACACATATGTGTATACATCTTGGATTATGATAAGCTTATTTTTTTAAAGTGTGTGTGTGGTGTGTGTGGTGTGTATGATGAATGCACAGGTGTCTCTGTGTGTTTGGTGTGTATGTATGTTATGTGTGTGGTGTGTGTGTATGGTGTGTATGTATGGTGTGTGTGTGTGGTGTATATGTATGGCGTGTGTGTGTGTATGTATGTGTTTGTGTGATGTGTACATGTATGTGCATGTGGGAATCAGAGGTTGACTTTATCCTCCTCAGTCATTTTCCAGCTTGCCTTTTTGAGACTCGATCTCTTACTTAAACTGGAGCTTGCCAATTTGGCTAGGCTGGCTTTGCAGTGAGGCAGTGATCTATTGTCTCTGTTTCCCAGAGTTCTGGGGTCCCAGGTGAGTACTGCCACACTAGGCTTCCTCTTGGGTTCCAGCTGGGATCAGAACTCAGGTCGTCACACTTGCATAGCAAGCCCTTTACTCCCTGGGGCCTCTGCACATCATCCCTTCTAGTTTTCTTAGAGCAGAGACATGAACGTTTTTTATCTATGTTGTGTAGTTATGGAAACTACATTCTACATTGGATCTGTGGATCTGTTTCTTTCTTTCTTTCTTTCTTTCTTTCTTTCTTTCTTTCTTCTTTTCTTTCTTTCTTTTTTTTTTTTTTTAAGAATTCTCCTGTGCAGTTTAGAGTGACATCTGACCACTCACATGCTTCCATTCTGATTCCCACGTTCTGGGATTCTATGTGTAACACCCTGCCCAGCATCACCATGTGTAACACCCTGCTCAGCATCACCATGTGTAACACCCTGCCCATCATCATCATGTGCAACACCCTGCCCAACATCACCATGTGTAACACCTGCCCAGCATCACCATGTGTAACAACTGCCCAGCATCACCATGTGTAACACCTGCCCAGCATCACCATGTGTAACACCTGCCCAGCATCACCATGTGTAACACCTGCCCAGCATCATCATGTGCAACACCCTGCCCAACATCACCATGTGTAACACCTGCCCAGCATCACCATGTTAACACCTGCTCAGCATCACCATGTGTAACACCTGCCCAGCATCACCATGTGTAACACCTGCCCAGCATCACCATGTGTAACACCTGCCCAACATCACCATGTGTAACACCTGCCCAGCATCACCTCAGTTAACTCACAGTTTTCACCAAACAACAATGGAGACCATCACAGCCATGTAAGAAGTTAAGAGGATTTTATCTCCCAACTCTTTAGCTTTTAATTGTCCTTACATTCAGCTTTCACTACATAATGCAATACTGAATTTTCTCACCGCTTGGGAAGCAGGCAATAGCTACCTTTACTGCCTGCTCTTTTCTTCCTGACAATTGGTGGAGCTATTATATTATATGTATGACTGTCCAATGAGTAAAAGGCCAGCTGTCACTCTGAGTGACACATAGACCCGCATCTCTGTTCATTTAATTGAGTGGTCGTGTGGATGGCTGCGTGTCACTTTACCTTCAGAAAACTTCTGTTCAACTTCGATTGCATTGAATACATCCTGGGTTTGATGCTTCAAGGAGGAGGTGGTGAAGGTGGAAAGCATTGACAGTTTGACAGATTTGTAAGTCCGAACACAAGTCTGAACACATTTCCTACTTCGATGTGTATATCTTCCGCCAACAGTTGCGTTGTTCCTCTTTACAAGTGACAGCTAGGAGGGATTTAATCTTTCATTTCATAAAGGGAAAACAGATTCTTGAAACATCTAAGAGTTGAGCTAATCTGTTTTTAAGATTTGGACATAGTTCCTTAACAAGGTTCCTCTACCGTTGGATGGGAATAATAAAACCATGGTTGTGTCGACCGATTGTAGCTGTCCTCTTGCTCTAAGTTAAGGCAACAATGTGTGTCTGTAGTTGGTCTCCTTGATGTTACTGAGTCACAAGGATGAGTCTAAAAATGAAGTGGTCTTTTTAATTGGCTACAGGTGATGGTCAGTGAACTGGTGTTTCTCTTAGCAGCATCTAACATATAGCTTTTGTCTTAAGTGTCCTGTGATGTTAAGCGACAATTCTAAATTGTCATAGACCTGGTGGCATAGTCCTCTGCTTGTTTTAATAATCCGTTATGAAAGTGAAGAGTTACACTCATCAGGCTTGGATTTGGGAGTAGGTAGAAGAGATTTCTTTATTTTCACTCTGAAAGTTGGAGGAGTCCAGGCAATTTATCCTTCATCCAAACACCAGTGCCATCTCATTTGAGAGGAGCCTGACACTCAGGTTGGCTCTGGAGATTAATTCTTTTAAAACTGTGTCTTTGGGCAAGGAGTAGAGACTAGCTTTAGTAAGATGAACCCAACAGAGAAGGATAATGGATTCACAAAAAAATTCATTTTCTTCTTTTTCTGGTCATATCACCAGATTAATTTTCCTATCTTTTTTGGATTATTTAAGACGATGAGTCTGAGTTTTGTGCTCGGGAAACTTGAATGAATTGATAGGTATCACCTTGTTGCTAATGTGCTTAATGCTTAAAAGACATGCATCTTCTCTCTGGTTGAATGCAGGCCTTGTGAGATGGAACCTCTGGATGGAAAGATCTGGAATTCCTGATTAGGAATTGCTCAGCTAGGAGCATCTGTATTAGTGTATACATGATTTTCCCTCTCTCCCTCCTCCTTTTCTTTTTCTCCCTCCCCCTCTCTCTTTATGTTCCCTCTTTCTCTTTCTGCCCCCCACCTGCTCTGTGTGTGTGTGTGTGTGTGTGTGTGTGTTTATGTGTATATTAGATGACATTATAGTCTTTTAGCCACAGCTAGGGTGTATAGGAAGAAGGTACATGGGGTGAATAGGGTCATTTGAAATTCATTTGAAGACATAAAGTAGGGGAGATTGGTTTTAGAGCTGAGGAAATAAAGACCACAAACAGAATGTCATATTTTGAACTGATGCAGCCATTTTAAGTCAGAAGCTTATAGCAACTACAGATGTGTATGGCAAGTCTCCAGGAATAGGCCCACCAACAGCCAGTCTTAAATGGTGAAGGGCCTTGGCAGCCCTATCTCCTGTAACTGAACTCTTTGCCACTGATGGACTCAAGAAGAGGAAAGTCATTGGCTTCGGTTTTGTATCCACTTGGTACCCTGTCAGGTTTTAATGGAAAGTTTCAATCCAATGATTATACATTTGGCCCTGGGTCAAAAAATGGATCCTAAAACCACCAGAAATTTATGAATCTGGGGAAGGGACTGGTAGGGATCTCTGGGTGTCACAAGGATAAGAAGGAGATAATACATGGTAACGGGAGAGACTAATATAAATCTATTTTATCTATACAATGAAAATCTATCTATATAATGAAATTGTCAAGGAAATAAGTTAATAAAATGAGAATATTCTCTTTATTACTTATGGTATAAAATATGGATCTAGAAGAAAGCAAAAGCTAACCTACATATTTTATGCAGACCAAATAGAATAGTAGTTTGATCAGACAAAAGGGGGTAATAGGAGAGAGCTAAAGCGAGTGGTATTTGTGAACTCTGTGACATTTGCATAGAGGACGTTGTTTGGCATCTGAGTGATAAGGAAATTTGATGAGATGTGAGACTAGAAGTCAGGGTGTAGGTCAATTTCAGCATCATCAACAGGGACAAAAAAATACCCTGATTGTAGTGGTAGTGAACAGTGTGATGATAACGTATGGAAAAATGACTGGAGAGAGGCAGGGGGAAAGAAAGGATGGCACACCAGTAGGAGGAGAAAGGAATGTGGAGGTTGTTTATAGGGGAGGCTTTGTTAAGTAATACGCTTGCTGATGAGTGGTTAACGAGGAATAAGAAAAGGCTATTTGTCTCTTGCTAACCCTAAAATGGCTCCCTTAATTAAGATATCTTCTTCCCTGCACCCCTATCCACCCTTCCTCCATCCCAACCATCCCATTCCCCCAGGGTCTCCCCATCCTCCCCTCCTCACTTTTCTATCCACATCTCCCCATCACCCCTTACTGCCACCCCACCCCCACCCCCAAGATCCCAAATTTTTGCCTGGCACTCTAGTCTACTTCCAATATCCAGGAGGATACCTATATGTTTTCCTTTGCGTTCACCTTCTTATTTAGCTTCTCTATGATCAGGAATTATAGGCTCGCTGACCTTTATTTATGTCTAGAATCCACTGATGAATGAGTGCATACCAAATTCATCCTTTTGGGTCTGGGTTACCTCATTCAGAATAGTGTTTTCTATTTCCATCCATTTGCATGCAAAGTTCAAGATGTCATTGTTTTTTACCGCTGAGTAGTACTTTTAGGGTTAGCAAGAGACTTCACTCTAGAGGGGGTCCCAGGTATCCATGGAGATGTCTCCAGCTAGTTCCTTGGGCAGCTGAGGAGAGGGAGCCTGAAATGCCCCTTTCCTATAGCCATACTGATGAATATCTTGCATATCACCATAGAAGCTTCATCTGGCGATGGATGGAGATAGAGACAGAGAACCACACTGGAGTGCAGGACTGAGCTCCCAAGGCCCAAATGAGGAGCTGAAGGAGGGAGAACATGAGCAAGGAAGTCAGGACCGCGAGGAGTGCGCCCACCCACTGAGACAGTGGGGCTGGTCTAATGGGAGCTCACCAAGGCCAGCGTGACCTGGACTGAAAATACATGGGATCAAACCGGATTCTCTGAACGTGGCGGACAATGAAGGCTGACTGAGAAGCCAAGAACAATGGCACTGGGTTTTGATCCTACCGCATGTACTGGCTTTTGGGGAGCCTAGTCTGTTTAGAGGCACACCTTCCTGGTCCTAGATGGTGTGGGTTGGACATTGAACTTCCCGCAGGGTAGGGAACCCTGACTTCTCCTTGGACTAGAAAGGGAGGGTGAGGGGAGTGGAGGGAGGGGTAGGGAAATGGGAGGTGGGGAGGAGGCGGAAAATTTTAATAATAATAATAAAAAAAGAAAAGGCTATTTGTATTTTCCCTCAGGATCTCTTACTGGCATCATTTCTCTGCATGGTAGCTTTGAGTTAAATATTACTACAATATAACAATAAAGGAGTGGTCACTGACTGGCCAAGTGTGAGCCTAAGCAATGGACGTGGCACATTTTTCTACAACACGGGTGTGAGCATTTTGAGTGTCTTTTATGAAAACCGGATAGAGCGGTAGATAGCCACGCCAGAAGCTGCAGCAGAGTCCTGAATGTCTTGAAGTCCTTATGAAGAAGTTGTAGCTACACAGCATTGTGGTCACTGAGTATGTTCAAGCCTGTGAACATGAGATAGAGAGATCATATTAAAGCGAGGCGGACATGCTAGGTCTTTTTTTTAACCAGAAATTTTGGGTGATGAAGTTGGAGACGTATGGACTTTGGGGCTTGTTGGAGAGAGGAGAGATATAAGCATATGCTTTGAAAATATTGTTCTGCTAGGGAAGATGAATTAGAGATGAGAAAACCTGGAAAATATGAAGCATATAACAGGTTATGGCAATTTCCAGGTAAGAATAGTGGGGGACGTTAAGTATAGTGGTCTGCACATTGATGATGAGAAAGTTGAGAATGGTGAGAAGTTGATGTTTGGAGTTGGAAATGAGAGAACATTGTAACAATCTATTTTTTTCAGAGACAAGTAGACACTCTAAAAATGATTCTGTAATGCTGTGCAGATTTGAAGATGCCATTAAAGATGTTGAGGGAAGGAACTGGTATTACAGTATTGTATTTTACATCCAATCCGTGAAACGTTATGCTCATCCCCAGAGAACATTCAGAATCCAGTGGCCTCTCATGCCTTTCTCCTCTGCTGCTCCACACCAAGCTACCATCTACTCTTGCCTGGTTTGTTATGCAGCTCTTTAGATTTCATATTTCCACTTCGGCTTTCTGTAAACTATTCTCAGTGCTATAGCCAACAATTTCCTTTGAAAATATAAGAACGTGCTTCTTAGTATCTTTCATTTCCTTCTGTTCTTTGAGGGAGTAAAATTCTATCATCTACAAAAAGCTCCACAGCCTGTAATCTCTATTTCTCCTTTCCCAACCACATACCCCTTCAAACCCACCATCTGACCCCCATATCACACCACTGGCTTCTATAATGCAAGCATGCCTTCTCTCTTTCTTTCCAACCCAATGAATAGCATTTCTTGTTGTTTTACTTATTATTTTAATATATTATTTTTGTATTTTTATTTATTTTTTATATTCCTCAGTAGAATGTTATATTGAAAAAATATATATAGTATGTGGTACACACACACACACACATACACACGCACACACATACACACACACACTTACACACACTCCTGCTGTTTATAGCCACTTTTCAATATTTGTTCAATGAATAAATTTCCCGGGAAATAAAACTAAAACAGAAAAATTAAAATTGGGATTTTTTTTCTTAAGGAGGCAGAACATTGACAGATAATCTCAGATGAATTTATCTATCTACTGAAAGTTTTGAAACACTTTAAAATTCATGACATAAGTAATCAAGGCACAAAGAAACTACTCAATTGTAAATTCTTAAATGCTGAAACTGGGCTTGCAGAAAGAGACTTGACGGCACACACAGTTAAAAGAGGTATCGTAGACACTTATGTCCCAGATGAAGTGGGAAGGAGGTTCAAGGGAATGGGTCCTGCCATTGCTGTCAATTTCACCTCTTCATTGGGAAGATGAGTGCCAGGGAAAAGGTACAGCTTGTTGGAAGGGCTCAGAGGCCTTTGTGTTGTGTATCTCTGAGATAGTTAGAAGTAATAACTTAGAAACATATGACGTCATGCATTATCACTTTGCTCAAGTCCTGAAATTCAGTAATGCTGTAACTTGAGATATAAGCTTTTCTTTTGGAGATGTGTTTTATAACACAACACATGAAGGGTAAGTGGAAAACATTGTAATTGTGTATGATCTCTTCTAAATATGTCGCACTGAAAAAGGTGAAGTTATTAAAGTCAGCCTTTGAATTGCTTGGTTAATGTATCCATTTGTAAATATTGATTGGATTTTTTTACTTGTGCCAGGCACAGTTCTGGATAGTGATACAAGATTTAAAAAAATGAATGCTCTCTGTTTCTCTTTACAACTGAGATACACAGGTAGGTGAAATAATAGTTACTTACTGTGTAAAAATATTATGAGAGAGTCACATAAAAAGTATCATGAGAGGTAATAAGAAAGAAATATCTAACCAATCACAGAATGATATTGTTTGTACTATCTAGGATTTAAATGTGAAGAGGCAGCATTTCAAGAGAAAAGGCAGTGTTCATGGTTTCCTGTGCACGTGAGTGTGCACGCACAACAAACATGCACACACATTTATGCACACACACACACACACCTCTCTCGCCATGTGTGTATAATCTCATATCAACAAACACAGCCATCCTAACGTCAAAATAAGTTTATAGCATTTTAAAGAAATCGAGTTTGATAGTTGAATTCATAAAAGATACAGCATCTTTATAGGAGATGGTTCAATAGTTAAAATTTGAGAGTGAGGTTCAGGGCAAAGGCAGGATTATAAAGTGCTATTTCACTATTAGGAGTTGTAGGTAGATAATGGCTATAGCTGGCAGCATGAATGAGATCACTCAGAGAGTCAGAACGAAGAGAGGGCTAAGGATAATCTCTTCTGATTTGGTGTCAGGAGAGAAACCTGGGAAAGAAATGTTGAAAAAATATCCAGAGAGTTTAAATCAGAACCTAGGGACCAATTAGAATGTCCAACAGGGGAAATTAGTAAAAAAACAAACAAAGCAAAGCACACAAAAATAACCTTGTCAAATGATTCCATCAGAATGATGGCACTGAAGTACAACTGGCCAGAGGGACCAAACTGTAGACAGTCTGTGAAGTGATGAGCAGGCCCAAAGTTCTAAAATGATTTTTTTTTTAATCCTTAGTGTGTCCTGCCAAAAATAATTTAGGAAATAGAAATAAATTAACAACAAGTAACAAGTTCTGGGTGTGGCTTTTCCATTCTGGTGACAAACGTTATCACCTGGTTTCCGTTAGTCTCATAAAGGTATAAGGTTCCTCTGCCCAGTTCAGGTTTGGATGGAGAACACATGATTTATGGAGTTTTACAAATCAGGTTTATCATGCCGAGAGGAAGGTAGAGCATGAATCCGATTACTCAGGCTCTGTCTTTCTCCAGCTCATGTTTTCTTGTCCTCTTCGTTCCTCTAAAGTTTCTCTGTGGCTTTTAATTCCCACCCTTTTGACCCACACAATATTCATCTTGTTGTGGGCCATGGTATTTATGAAGGGTCAAATCACAGAAACTAATAAAATGTAGATATAACATTTTGTTGACCACATGGCCCATCTATTTCTTACCAAGTTTAGGGATGTCGTGTAGGGCAAGTGGAACGTGGGTACTGAGATGCTTAAGGATGCTGGTGGGGAGCGCTGTGATTACTGACTGGACAAAATGCGGATGAGCTGGTCTGTGTCTAATCCTCTGTGGCTTCCTGTATGACACACTGTAATGAAAACACCACCGCAAATTACAAGAGTTGTCAAAATAGGCTACTAGGAAACTTCTTTACTCTGGAGTTTGTTAACCAAAGACGAATAGCATGTTGCAGGGTACACATAGCCGCCTTGTTTTCTATGGACATGCACAGAAGTGGAGCAATTGAGTTATAAGAAAAATGTAAAGTGTTGGGGACTGAGAGAATATTGTTTTATAGATGGGAGCATAGAAATCAGTCAAAAGTGAAATTTCATTCATGGGTCTAAAAATCATACTTTGTTGTTGTTGTTTTGAGACAGGATTTCACTAGGTAGCCTTGGCTGGACTCAAACTCACAAAGATCCACTTGCCTTAGCCTCTCAAGTGCTGAGATTAAAGGCGTGCACTACCATGCCGTGCCGACATCTACTTTTGAATGGCAAGACTTTAGTTTGAGTGTTGAACGTCGTCTGCCTTTTTAATTTTTTTCTGTACTTAACATTGCTTAAGAGATTTGCAGTGTGTGATGAAATACTTAAATGCAAGCTCCTTTCCATAAAATTTTCTAAGTATTTCAGTCCTTCCAGGAGATTTATATATAAAAACCATGTGCTGGTGTCATGCCATGCAGCTTCAAGGTATTTAAGAGACTAAAAGTTCTGAACAAAATTCTTATTGGAGCTACAGTGTTACAACAGTAATAGACACAGTGCTGAGCGCTTTCCCAGATTTTCTTATTTACTCCTCTGATAATCTCTAGTCATGTTCCTTTGTCTCCTCTTGTTACACAGAAGGTGTCAGAGAAAAGTATTCACAGGGGGTACAGGGCGGAGTGCTTCTCCAACCCAGAGTCTGAGGCCAGAGCCACATCACATTGCTTAAGGCTGACCTGTTTTATGCCCCATTCTGCACACAGTCTAGTGTGCTGCCTATGCAAGCCTCATAATGACATAAAGTAGACAAAACATAGAAATAACTGATAATTTGAATATGAGGTCCGTAGACAATTAAGTGACTTACTTATGATCTCTCACACACAAAAGGCAGACTGGACTGCATTTTAGGTTCCTTGCTTCTGTTTTAGACTTGTTGACAGCTAACTCATTTATTTTAGAGTCTAGAATTCTTCCTTGGGGTGACAGGGAATCAGTGAAATATTTCTCATTGTGGATGTCATTGTGTATTGCTCTACTTATATGCAGATGTTTTAATATCATTAACATGTCTCTTAAAGATAAAGAAATAGGAAAGCAAATGAAATTCTCTGTGATTCATAATTCCAGAGGTGATGACAAGGTAAGTTTTAGGGGCCAGAGAGGGATTTGGAAGAACAAAGTGTTGGGTATAGCTCAGGTCCTTACAGAAGGACCAGCTCTCCAGAAATAAGTACCATGACACCTCTTTGAGTTGCTGTGGATAAAATGAAAGAAAGATTTCAGTGCTTTTGATTGAGTGTGAAGCTTTCAATTTGTTGCCGTCCTTCTGTTCTCCCATCAAAAGCCGAGAGGGATGCAGGTAAGGGCACCAGATCCATGCCTGGCTCAGCCATCACCCAAGAACCTTGCTCCTGCAGTAGATGGGAACAAATACAGAGACATACAGACAATGCACAGAGCAGGAGACCTTAGAATACTTAGTACTTGGTCCTAAAAGGGACAATCAGGGCTATGTAGAAAGTCCTTGTCTCAAAATAAAACTAACTGTCAGAAAGCAAAACATAAAAATTAAAAACCAAAATCAACCAACCAACCAACCAAACAAACAAACAAAAAACCCCAAAAAACCCCAAAAAACCCTTCACCAATAAAACCAAGCAAGTCAACAAACTAACCATCTGCTGCCCCAAAGCTTAGAAGCCAGTTAGTTAGAAAAATACAGCATGAACATGCACCTACTGCCCTATTAAACAGTAGGTGAGGAGCAATAGGCAAAGAAGGTGAAGGGCACCCGAAACACTGGCCATCTTTCAAGGAAGGGGCTGTCCTGAGTAGGAGGCAATATGGCAAGAATATTAACATGAGACCCAAAGTGAGACTCACCGTAAGGAAAGTCCAAAGTACTGTGTGGTTCAACAGGGGTGGGAGCACATCTGGTTGCGGGTGATCCAGAAAGTTTCATAGGGTGGGTAAGGTTTCAACAGGGGAGAGATGTTTGTGAGGTGAGAACAGGGGAATTCTAGCAGAGCGGGTTTCAGAGAGCAGGATTAGGAGGAAGTCTGCATATTTTACCCTAGTTTATCAAAACTACAAGCCTTTTTAATGGTTATCTGAAAAGAGGAGAAACATGAAATATACTAAAATTATACCTGCATTGTATGTTGATGGCTATTTTCTTCTACAGAAGTTGAAGAGAGCTAAGTGATCAAAATAATTGGAATAACTGTATGTCTTTGTAGTAGTTGGGGACCGAAAAAGAATCTAGTGTCTGAGTAACGGGCCCTAATGGGAAAGTCACTGTTGAGTCGAAAACAGAGTTGGTAGGATCTTTCGAGTTTCTTCTGCTCCTCCGTAATACAAAGCAGAATTTAAAAATGGGCAATATTAGTAAAATGAGAAGAAAAATGTCGCAGATCCTATTTGCAATCTACAATTTTAATAACAATTTCTTCCTAAATATGTTAAGTCTTTACCTCCCACACACCCCAAAACTATTTTACACCTGATAAAAATCTCACAGCTCATCATAGTAGAATGCTTAAGACTCATTAAAACATACCAAATACATTCACTTCCAGTTATCAAGTAAATGAAAGTTCCAGAAGGTTGCTCTGTTGAGCATAGCTTCTATGACATATGTGTGGCTACTCCCAAGGGCTCTCTTGTGGTGGTTACAGACATGAACTCAGTTCTTAACTCATGGAGACCCTTAGTGTTTCAGGGTAAAAAGTAAAGTTTCTCAGGAATTCTTACCCAAAGTGTTTAAGTCGCTGGCACTCAATCATGTTTCAAGGAATAAAGGCACCATCGAAGGTTAGAATGAGAGAAGCCAGGGGTTAGTGAAGTTTGACATTGGCCAGTTTTTAGATGAGATTGTGAGGGGTCCCGTAAGTAAAGTATAAGCTCAGACAAAAGGAATTTCCTTCAGAGTAAACATGATGTTCTAATCACTTAATTTAGAGCTCTCCTAATCTGGTTCCTCTTTATTCGGTAACAAGAATCTTGTATAAACTGAGAAATGACTAACCAGTTAATCCATGTTAATCAAATATCAGGAAATCCTAAATTTAAATGACTCAAGTGATTCGCTTTTAAGAGTTTCAAAGTTTAAGGAAATCTTTTTTTCTTGCTTCCCATTTTAACCTTTCATTTCCTTTTTAGTTTTTATAACTATAGACAACAGACACACACATACACACATGTATTACTTCCTAATAATTCTTTGAGAATTTTGTAAATTCTATCTTGATCATGTTCATTCCTTCTCCCATCTTCTCCCAGATTCACTGTGACCAACTAATACTGTGACCTAATTTTTAAAACCCACTGAGTCCCACTAGTGCACCTATATACCCTTAGGTGGGTAGATATGAACTGGAGTGTGTCAGACCTACCAGGAATCAAGCCAGGAGAGAAAGCCATCCTCATCAGATAGCAATTGATTGCTCAAATAGCTAGGAATGAGATTCCATGTCTAATTTCCCCCTTCATGCCAGGATAGTTTTGTGGTTTGGGCTTGTGCACTCCGTTGTCACCTATTCTCTATACTTTGAGCAGCTGTGACTTTTTGTGCAAATCATCATCTGTGGTAAAAAGAAGTTTCTCGGCTAGGGAATGCTTGTTGAGACTTGTTTTGTATCCTAATAAAAGGTTGATTATGGAGTATAAATGGAGTTGGTTGTGGGAGTCTAGGGTCCCTACTTGGAAACAGGATGCAGAAAGCAAGGTGCAGTGATGGGCAGAGTTGTCAATAAGAGTGGGTTCCCTACTGGGAGTATAAGCCATAGTGTGGGCAGAGATGATGGTAGAGTCTAGGGTCTCTACCTGGAGAGGGGGTGGGAAGTGGGTTATTAGGATGGATGGGGTTAGTGTTTTGAATCTGGAGCCCCTGCCTGAATACAAGGCCTGGAGGACAGGCCATGGGCTTCTAGTTCCTTTTAAACATAAATAATTTACAATTGGATCAACTTTACCTTCATTCAAAAGTAAGCTATAAACAGATTACATCTCCTTCTGACTTTACACATGTCCAGCATGTATACAGTATGTATACAGTATGTACAGCCTGTCTCACTATTCACAGCCAATCCTGCGATGGTTGGTACCATTTGTACCTCATTTGTACCTCACTGTCACCCAAAGTCCAACGTTTACATAAAACTTCAGTCTTGGTGTATGGCTATGTCTTAGTCAAATGTGCCTGAAATAAATTAAAAAGAGACGTTCCACTGTCCTTTCTCCTGTTTCGCTCCTGTTCATTGTCCCTTCCTACTCCTGGGAAATGCCCTTTGGCAGTCTTCGTAGGTTTCCTTTACAGAACAGTATACAGTTAGAATGGCAAAGTTTTCTCAGTTTCCGGTTAGTCAATCACATTTAAGTTCCCCTGTGTCTTTCCATTGGCAGATCCTCTATCTTTATCTCTGATTCGGTCTCTATCTCTGTTTCTTCATATCCCAGTGACCAGTATAGTTACATATTTATGTAATTATATATATATATATGTGTATATGTATATGTGTATACAGTGAGGTACACATGGTTGCTTCTGAGTCTTAGAAATTGTAAGCAAATCTACTTAGTGCCAATCTTAAAGTTTTTGTGTGAAGATAAAATTTCATCACCATTGGGTAATAACCGAGTAACACCAACACTGTGTCTTAAGATAGAGGTCTGTGTAGGTGTGGAGGAAAATACCAGACTTTTCAAAACTCGCAGTGGCATTTTCCATTCCTATCAACAAAGCTGGGAGATCCTGTTTGGAATCTTTGTCGAACGTTTTCCAGCACTGAATGTTGTTTGTCTTTCATTTTGACTGAATTAATGGTTGTGTACTAGTGCTTGCTTTTCAGCTCACTAATTAAATGTGCACTGTGCATATTTTCATATGCTTGCTAGTTTCTTATGCGTCTCTTTAATGCATTGTCTAGTACAGCCAGACCCTCCTACTTTTCTTCCTAAGATTGAGCTGAGGTTGGAACTGGGACCAGAGAATGGGAGGCATGGGCTCTACCACTGAATTACACATCCAGCTTAGGAGTCATGAACGGAATTTGCATAACTCTCTTTAATCTGTTTTTTTTTTTAAAGAATTACTTCAATTACAAGTGCTCAGACCTAAACACATATTCATATGAACAACATGGAATGAACTCAGCAAGATCTAGTTGTGTGTGTGTGTGTGTGTGTGTGTGTGTGTGTGTGTGTGTATGTGTGTGTGTGTGTGTATAGCAATAATAATTGCAGAAGAGGCCATGAATTGGAGAGGGAGTAGAGGTGACAAGGGAAGACTTAGAGAAGAAAGAAAGAGGAGTGGAAAGGACATAAATATGGTACTCATGTATGCAAGTCTCAAAATAAATGATAAAAAGCATTTTGAACACCAAAAAGGTGAGATTTTTTGGGGGGGGGGATTATTTTCTTCTATTCTATGACTCCCCTTGGTAATGATTTCCATATTGTCTTTCTCAGAGTAGACAGTTTCCAGTACAATGCTATTTACTCTAAGCATGCACATGTATTTTTAGTAGGTCTAAAATGGACATTTGAATTCCTGGTTGTTTTCAGCTGCTATTTCTTTCCTGGAAGGGCTTTGGTCAATGTCAGGGCTGGTAGAACCTGATATTGGCATCTCATATGTTTTGTTCAGCTCACCAAGGAATGGAAGTTCCTGCTGCCGATTTCAGGACTCCTCCTGCTGGCTTGGTAACTGCTAAATCTTTCCTATGATTTCATTTTTATCTTGAGTGCAATTCTGTCTAATATTTCTTGAATCTGCCTCTCTTTTTGCGATCATCATGGATTTAATCAGCTTATATTTCCAACCTGACATAAGACCCAGCTCATCACAGAGATGGTATTTTTAGAAGTCCCTTGTATTTAACGGCAAACTATATTCTCTCTGAAGTTTATATTGAAAGACATTAAGAAAAAGAAAGTGGTACATTCAAAAACTTTGGTGTTCCAAGCTAAATAAGATTGTGTAGTCTCCATTTTAAAACCATTTGGGCTTTTGTGTTTTTCTAAAGGAAAAAAATCCTCCACCAAAGATTAAATATATAATTAAACCTATTTTTTGTAATAGCTAATTTAATTTTATTATTAGCTTTTCAAGAACAACACGAACAAAGTCTTTTTATAATGCATCCCTGGAAAGCAAATGCCAGCTGTCAGTTCTGTCACAACTGAGATCTCGTTGTGGTGAAATCAAACAAGACGAACTCTTCCCTCGTCTCATGTACCAACAGTTTCTGAATGCGATGCCTTGAGTTATTCATTTAACAATTGTTTACTGAGCGCCTACCTCGGGCAGAGCATTGTTCTAGGCACCAACTATAAATGAAGCCATCCCAGATTCCATCATTCAGCTCTGACAATGTATTCTATTAAAACCATTTACAAGCATGAATCATTCACACTGTTACAAAGATTATACAATGTATCATTATAAAGGGAAAATAAAGCTCTCCTCCTTTTAACCTTTCTTTGTATCAGATTTTCTGGGGTTAACTACTTTTCAGATACTCAAAAGTATAATTTTAGGTTGTTCGTTACACATACATCAGATATAAACACTCATTTGCATAAACTAAAACAAAATGGGACATTATTAGAGAGTTGTTTGCCAATTTGCTAATGAGTTATATAGAGTAAGTAAAGGCAAACCTATAGTTTTTGTTACTCTGTTATTTTAAGGACAGACAGATCAGTATTGTTATGTTCTGTATTTAAAACCTAATTTAGAGTTCTTTTTAAAATTTCAAATCCATCTGTATAATCAGTGTATATAATACCTACGCAGAATGTTGTATACCTAGGCTTTAAATCATCAATAATTTAAAAGTCAAAAATGCAGCCTTGTGGTGATCTTTGGTATTTCAAAATCATTACATTTAATATTTACATACTGAGAAAACTTTGACTATTTCCATGTGACTTTTTGTTTCGTATGTAGTTTATGCTCATTGTAACTGGTAAGTTTTAGATGAATACTATCAAACTTAGCTCTTGCCTTAAAAGTGTCTTTTATGATGCCATTTTATTTGATCAATAGAAAACATGAACAATAAATAATTCGCATTTCTTGACAAACTGAGATGTGATTTTTTTTCATTCTGAGCATTAATGAATGCTACATGGATGAAGTAGCATACCAGTTGCTATCTATTGAGCTTTAAATAAAGAGAACAATTGTATGCATTATTACCATACAATACAGTAATATCTTTAGAATACTTTTGAGCACTTGATTGTATAAACTTTGGGACCATTAAACACATTAAGAAACTAACCTCTAAATTTCAACGGCCTAAGTCAGTAGCTGTTGATTACTAGCCTAACAGCAGTGGAGTGGGTGCTTCTGTTTACTCCATGGAGTGATACAGGGATCCAAGCTTCTGTTTTGTTCTGGTAGATCCATGGTACCACAGGTTGTGAGAGATATCTCTGTACCCAGCCTGTGATAGAGGCACATATCTAGTGAGACTTTCACCTAACTCAGGGCATTTGGGGGCTATTAGGTTAGATAAATGGCCTGCAGTCTTAAGGAATGGTTCTTAGGCTAAAATAAAAATATAGTGTGTGTGTGTGTGTGTGTGTGTGTGTGTGTGTGTGTGGTGTGCACTAAAGGGGAAGGTTAGTCATGGTGGTGTTGCTAAAGAAGAATAGAAACCAACTTTACCTTAAACTCTTGAAATTTTTTTGAGAAAACTTTATTAATTTTTGAAATAATATTTTTATTTATTCTCTGAAAATTCCATATAGTATATTTTGATCCTATTCAGTTCCCTCCTTCTCCAATATATTCTTCGTCCACCCTCTCCTCCATACCCATCCTATTGGAATTTCTTCTCCCCCTCCATTGAGTCTACTCTGAGTTGCTGACCACTCCTGAGTGTGATGCCTGCCCTGTGATGTGGTCCTTCTACCAGGAGTCACATCATTAAAGAGTGCCGACTCTCCAGCTCTCAGCAGCTGTCAAGTGCTGATAGCTCTTCAACTAGTTGTGGGATTTTGTCCCCTTTATGGTGGGATTCTTTTCTTTTTTTCTGGTTCGAGCTTGAGCCAATCTTGTTTGTGCTGTCAGTTTTTCTGAGAATTCATATGTGCCCTACTACTGAGTCCAGATAAAGACAATATCCTTTATATCCCCTACCACCCCTGACTCCTCTTTGAAGTGCTCTGTGCCTCCTCGAGAGGGTGTGAAATGCCCACCTCACTTAGGGATGAGTACTCCCCAGTCTATTGTTCTCTGCATATTGACCAGCTGAGGGTCTAGGGTGTGAAATGCCCACCTCACTTAGGGATGAGTACTCCCCAGTCTATTGTTCTCTGCATATTGACCAGCTGAGGGTCTCTGTGTCAATTGGCCACCACGAGAAGAAGCTTCTTTGATATTTATCAATTTTTAAAATGAAAATTCACTCGGCAATGAGATTCGTGAGCTTCGGTTTAGGTTTGTTTAAGACTCAAAACACTTTTTTTTGGAGCTTCATTCTTTTCATGTGGAGGTGACAGTGAGGCCTGAGAAGCCTCGCTGGGGCAGTAGTCAGGTGGATACTGAAAAAGGCAAAGAACTTCCATAGAGGTTGCTGTTAGGGAGACCTTCGCAAGTGTGGAATGTGGGTCTCTCAGAGTACTGTCTGCTGCGTCTACCAGCCCTCAGACTATCTGCACACTTCAGCCTTGCTCCAGACCCGTGGGGTTCTGCTCAGCTCTCACACGTCTCACTTCCAGTAGGACTTTCACCATGGTTACCGTGCCGTTACTGAGCACTGGATGAGTGTGGGACAGATGGGTTCACATTTGAAAGTGATTTGGAGATGACTCTGAATCTGTCATATGATGGACTTTGATGCGGATGCCAAGAGGATGGGCCGCGGACTCCTCCTTTAGGATCTTGAATGGAACCCAGATGTGGGAACAAGGGAGCAAATGGAGAAGGGAGAATTCTAGGGACCCAGAAGGAAAGACAGTGACATATTGATGCTCACTCTGTGTTTCATCTGATTCTCTAAAGTTTCCACTCTATGTCCCTATTATGTGTGACACCATCCCTTGACAAATCTGGTGCAGCACAAAGCATGGGACTGGGAAAAAGAGACTGAAATAGGCAAGCTGGGCATGTTCTGGAGAAGTCTAATTTCTCACAAAGTTACCCATTAATGGCACAGACTTTATCACAGTAGATGTAAACAGCAGCAGGTGGAATCTATGAGCATGTGCCTGTGCCAAGTGAGGGGTCTCAGTTCATACTCACTGGAGTCCTGAGATGGTGCTATTACCAGTGCGGGAGAAGTCTGAGAAGGTTTTCAGTAGCAGAGCCGGTGGAAGTGACCTTAAGCAAATTCATAAACAGGGCAGGAGGCCAAGTCTGGAAGTGTTTAAGAGCTAAGGTCAGAGCATCAGAGAGTCCTGCTTCGTGACAGTTGATGTGTTTACCTGAAGACAAGTAGAGGGAAGAAGGTAGCAGCGACTGGTTGACTCCCAACCCACATTATGAATTTGTCTAACCAGGTGACATCTATGGAGGGAAGAAATTTATGATTAATTTTTATTTCAAGCTGTTTTGCTTTACTTTCCTCCTTTTCTTGTATTCTGATCAGAATCTATATGGAATACATTTAGCTACAGTACATGATAGTTACTTAATAAGTCAAATTAAAAACTTCAAATACTCATTTAATATTGTATACAATTAGTATAAGAAAGAAAATTATACTTTGAAATTGTATAAGGGAATGATTATTCTTTGTAACACAGTTTTACGGGAATAGAGTAAATAAAAAAGTTGATATGTTGGCATTTGACAATTGTTTTTCTTTAAAACAAGTTTAATGTATTCTTCTTGAAATTGATTTGCTCTTAGTGTCACTAAACCATGAATCCCATAAAATAATGAGGTGTCATTTACTATATTTTGTGATAAGATGCACTCAGTTTTATTGTGTAATAGAGGAAATGTTTCTTTCTATTAAACATTAAATTGGAGGTCAGTACTCTTACTTTTTTATTATTAGAGTTCTAGTTACCCATTAGCTTATTGTTCTGAAGCCTTGCCTATATTTCTTAATTTCAAATTCTAATAATCATTACTAGAAACTCAAGGAGGAAAAAGTATAATTCTGTCAACTCTAGTAACATTGGTTAGGTTATATATGTTTTCTGATTCTTTCCATTTTAAAATAATATTAAGAGCTTATATTATGACAATATTGTTAGCTTTTTAAAAATATTTTTCATAAAAAGAGAATGCATGCATAGAAAATGGAATCAAATGTATGGTGGCTTATGCATTCTGGCTTGTTAAGATTTTCTGAAATAGTCATTCTCTGTAGCAAAAAAAATTCTTTAATGAGAGGTGAGAGCTACAGTTATCTGGGTATAAAGGTAAGCATTTAGAATGCAGTTAGGAATTAAACGAGTCTAGGAAAGAGACAGTCATGGGTCCTCCACTGAGACACGTGACTTCATTAGCCATTGGTGATTGGCTCGGCTAGGTTTTCAATACCAGGCATGATTTTGTTCCTGTTCAGTAGATCTTTGACGCTATCAGATAGCTATTGGTTACCACCAAGATATGAGTGCCACTTTTGCAATCCTAGGATATCTTGACCTGCTGCTTATCATTGTTGCAGTTCTTAAGCATCATGGCCAGCTAGGAATACTGGTTGCTTTTCTCCCTTGCTAGCTTGCATAGCACTTCCAGAAAGTGCTAGAAACTCAGAGAAAGCTAGAACTCAGAGAGGAGGCTTTTGGGCCAGATCTATCTCTACCCTTCAAAATCCTGTGTCTGAAATGCTAGGATCTCTTGGACTCTCCTGCTCAGTAATTCAAATGGAGGTTCCTTATGCCTGGTACTGGGGCTTTGTTACATATCTATGGTTCTTGGAGGAAGCATTACCCCAAGGTGAATAAATTTATTTAAACTATATCCATTGGTTACGGTTTTATTATTCTGATAAAACACCACAAACAAAGTAACTTTTAAAGAAAAATGTTTAATTGAGCTTACAGTTCCAGAAAGTCAGAGTCTATGATGACAGAGTTGTTTCTGCACTGAAGCAGTAATGACTGATAGTCCACATCTTGAACTACAAATAGGAGGTCATAGAGCACACTGGGAATGTCATTAGTTTTTTTAAACCTCAAAGCTCACTCCTAATGACATCTTTCATCTAGAAAGGTTTGTACCTAATCCTCCACTAATAGTCACCAACTTGAGACCTAGTATTCAAGTGCTCAAGACTTATGGGGGCATCTCATTCAAACCACTGCATTCTATTTCTTTGCCCCCAGCCTTGGGCTGTATCATAATACAAAAAGGATTTTCCCCAATTTCAAATGTCCCCATTTTCTTTCAGACTCCAAACTGTTTAAAAGTACAAAATTCAAAATCTCTTCTGAGACTCAAGGTAACCTCTTAACTGCAACATCCTGTAAAATAAAAAAAGCAAATTATATACTTCCAACACATAATGGAACATGATATATATTACCATACAAAAAGTATCTGGACACAGTATGAAAATACTGAACTAGAATAAGACTGGAATCCATCAGGTCAAACCTCAAATCTATGTCTGATGTCAGAGAGCTTAGAAAGTTCCACTTTTCTGTCTTTGGTTCCTGTAAAATTCTTATGTCTTTGGGGCTCATTCTCTAGCCTCTGTGCAGTGCTCCTTGGCAGGTATTCCACATCTCTGGAATGTGGAACATCTTAAGATGGCTAGCCTACACAATAGGCTTTACTTTCATAGCTTCAATCAATGACCTCTCAGATTGCTGGGGGAAAAGGAAGTTCTCAAAACTCTTACCCAAGTGATGAACACTGAGTATCATGGCAAGACATGCCCCAGGGTGCAATAGTGGCACCAATGGTATGGGGATAACCAACTACTCTCTGATTGCATGTAAGGTCCATTTAACTGGTAGAAACATGTCTAGCACTATAAATGACTGGGGGATCACAGGTCCCAAGGGTGCACCACCTACTATTATTTTCATAAATGGACATGGAATCAAACTTCCTCTAAATTTGTATTTCTATTCACATAGACTAATGTAGCTCTCAGATCTCATCCAAGGAGTTTCTTTGTGTATTGAAGGGAGGGCAAAAAACAGAGATTATTCACAACTGGTTATAGTGTAGTGTTGGAGGAAGTGTGTCACTGTGGGGGTAGGCTTTGAGATCTCCTACGTTCAAGCTACACCAAGTATGGTACATAGTCTCCTTCTGTTGCCTACAGACCAAGATATAGAACTCTCAGCTCCTTCTCCATGTCTGCTTGCATGCCACCTTACTTCTTGCCCTGACAATAATGGAATAAACCTCTGAGACTGTCCCAGTTAATTGTTTTCCTTTACAAATTTGTTATGGTCATGGTCTTTCTTCACAGTATCAGGAACCCTAACTAAGACAGTCAACCAAATTTCAGCAAATGGCTCCACACTCAGAATATTTGGACAGCACATTTTAGAGTTGGTGGCTTATTATTATTATTATTATTATTATTATTATTAATAGTATTAGTATATGAAGTTGTAGGGGGTGGGAAGGTGGGGTGGATCTGAGATGAGTTAAGAGAAAAGATGTATACAATTGATACATCAGATAAAATTCTCAAAGAATTAATAATAAAAATAATTGTTTTTAAAGAGACATGGTGTTGGAGAGCTGACTCAGTAGTTAAGAGCACTGACTACTCTTCCAGAGAACCCAGTTCAACACTCAGTACCCACATGGTGGTTCATAACTGTTTGTCACTTCAATTCCAGGGGATCCTGACTCAGACGGTGTATCACAGAAGCACATAAAGGCAAAATATCCAGAAGTCACCGAAAATAAAGGTAAAAATTGGCAAGAGATAACTAATAAAATACAAATATTCCTGAGATGGCCTTTGAAAATCTGACTCAATGAATATGTTATTTGGCCTCCCCCAGTTGCTAGATTTCATGAAACTTCTTATACGAGAAGCCAAGAAACCCTTTGTATGGGTGAAAAGGATTTTGACTTTTTAGCTATCAAATGAAATTGCTCACTTTGAGCCTCATGTTCAGAACACACAGTGCCAGTTAAGAATAACAACTATTTGACTTCAAGAAAATTCTTGTTTTAAAAATGACTTAATTGACATGACATAATAGGCATGCAATGCACAGTGGTGCAATCTAACGCTAGCATGTGCTTTTTACTGTGGTCTTCATCACTGTTGCACAAGGCTAGTCTTGTGCAATTTTAACAGTGTTCTCAGATCCTGTGCAACCGTGTAATGAACTCCGAGAAGGCAATACCGTCATAAAATGCTGAACAAGCAGACTCCAATTAACGTGGAAATACTTTGTGAGTCACACCAGGACTCCAGAAGCAAATGATATGGGTCTTTATTTTGCATTTTATTCCTTGGAATAAATCTAATATAATGGCATGTTAGGAATGTCCTGAAATTCTAAAGGATAAATAGAACGATATCTTACTTTGTCTGCAGACGAAAATTTTATTGCATCTACCCATTGTAACTGTAGTGAGCGAAGGATTTTTTATTTTACAAAGAATTCTGGTCCTATAGTTTAAAACCTGTAATTATGACTCTGGTAAGCCTCATGTAAATATGTGAATTCAAACGTTATCTGCCTTACTTAAGTTTAAAACACAAAGAGATGTACTTTTAAGTTTCCTAGCTTTATAGCAATAATTTTATGCATATAGACATTAAAGATAGAAATATCTTGACCGTTTTACTTTTTAAAATGCTAATTGAAAATAGAGTAATTTTTCTTATCATTGAGTGTAAAATAATTTAAAATTTTTCTTAATATTTTGACTGATTCAACAGGACATTGTACAAGTGGCCAACATTAAAAAAAAAAAAGAACCACACTGCATTTCTTTTATTGAATAAAATGAAGACAAATGCAGAAATCATGATTCTACCCAAGTAAACATGCCAGGTAGACTGTAAATTTAAGCTGTCAATAGATTTCTAAAAAATGAATTAAAGAAAAAGCTGAAGGGAACAAAATGTTACAATAGAGATAGTTTGGGGCCATTAGCTGCTTGAGTGATCAGTACCAGAAATAATAGAGGAGACGGGAAAATTTATTCATAGTGTCTCGAGTATTGAAAAGACATTTGATGTCACAGAAAAGTTAACTCTTAAGCTGGTGAGGAGGTGTCTGCTTATTAATTTTATATGCATTTAAAAAATATATGCTTTTTGGATCACCCAAAGGCACACATTTAGAAGGCCACCATTTCTTTCCAGTGTTTGCTTCCACTTCACTCACTTGAGCTCTCCCTGTGTACCCGGGAACAGGCTGACCCTCCCTTGTTTTCAAGGTGTGGCACTGTGTTGACCTCTGCAGCATACGCTGTCAAGAGAATGATTACCCAGAATGGTGCCTTGGCTCTGCATTTCGGTGGACTTCGTTATAGAAAACTCTATTTCTGGTGGCATTAGACGGGATGGAAACTACCAACACGTGAAGTGCAGGAGGTATACAAGTAGAAGTCGAATATCCCAGACTGCGAGTAACATGTTTGACCACGCAACAGTCTATGCAGAGGAGAGAAACAGCGGCTCTCATACTATCGAGGGCTTAATGTCTTTGTTCTGGAAGGGGCGGGAGCTACCAAGCGCAGACACCTGCTCAGCCTCCTTCCTCCTCAGGAAGCCCTCTGGCAGCAGTGCAAGTTCCGAGATTCCTGGGCGACATTCGAATGGAGACTTTGGCTGCACTTTCCAGCACATATTGCTCTCTGCAGAAGTCTATGCAGTCGTATGGTTGTCTCTGGGTGGCCATCTGTGGCCGTTCTGCACGGTGTCAGTACTCACGGGGAGCCTGGAGTGTTCTAGAGAGCTGGTGGTGCCGTTCCTGTTCGTGCACTTTCAGAAGTTAATGAGGAGACTCGCCTAATAAAGACAGTGCTGCCAATGTCTCCTCAGCTACGGGGGGTGGGGGAGGACTGCATCAAGCATTGTTGTTCTTAAAGTCCCAGTTAGGAGACTTTATAGACGCTTTCTTTTGTTTGCATGGCCTCTACTAGCAGCACCATGTCTTTCCTTTAGAGAAGCATCTCCAGCTAACTTCCTTTCAGTTAGGCACTTTGGGCCCGGAACTCTTTCCACAAGGGTCTATTTTCTAGCCGGAACACACAGATTGCTACATGCTGGCTCCTGGACTAGGCTCATGAGACTCAAGCCTGGAATTTTGATGAAAACGTCTGAAAATGAGTTCCATCTTTCATTTGCACCCACAAATAGTTTTAGAGGTGGGTGTCTTAGCTGCTGGGAGCCATCCGGTTACAGCGCTGGAAGAACGGCTGAGAATATACGATGAAAGACTGCAGAAAGCAGGGATACTAAGTGAGTTCTGTACAGTCTCGGTGGCTTCCCTAGTCTAAATCTATGTAGAAAATCCTGTGGACTTTCAGTGGTTGAGTCAAAAATAATTGTTTTTGTGAAAGCCAAGTATACGGGCTTTTTCTTTTGACAACTCTATTTCTGACAGAGTGAACTCAGGCCTCTCTGAGTGTGGGATCTGAGCCTGTTAGATGCTATTAGTAATAAAGGAACTGGATTTGCTAAAATTCATAGAGCTTTGCAAGGACTGAGAGACTGATATAGTCAATATATTTTACTAAACTGTTAGAAACAGACACTACACTTTATCTCAGTCAAAGGACCCTTGGAAGCAATACGAATTGGGCTGTTTCTATTATAAACGGCTGACCACGGAAAAATGGGGTCATCTCAGATCATTAGCTTTTGGTCATGGGAAATAGTGCCATAGTATAGACTGGTATAGCCCAACACTTACCCTCCATGGCAGAAGTCGCAAGTTTATTTTATTTATCATTGTATTCCTATTGCCAAGCCATGAGCATATAATAAACATCGTTGAAGAGGGAACACTGGTGACACCATCCTGAAAGAGTCGCGGAGAGGACCATTTGGCAAGACTGGTAGTCAGGAGAAAGAGGCCAGGTCACCTTCCACAATGGTGCAGCTTGTAGGTGGACCCAGTGGTTCACACCAAGGGGTACGGAACACAGAGACTGGGGCTCACTCTTTAATAACAGGCAGAGTGTACTTGTTTCTAGGTGTAGTACTTATTTGCCTTCTGTTCTGAGGAATCTAAATGTCTCATGACTTCATTCTGTGGATGGTAAAACTGTTAAGTATAATGTCTTATGTGTTGTTATGGAGATTAAATATATTAATGAGTGTAAAATTTTAGCAGTATGTTTGGCCCATCTAAAGAGCTGCTGTCACTTCTATTCTTCTTAGTGTTTCTCATGTCATCACAATTATTGCACACGTGAAAGAAAGCAGCAGAATGAACAGTGCTCTAGACAGGTATGTGCCACGCCTTCTTGTTCTTAATAATTTTTTTTTCACATCTTGAGCAAGTGATTTGGTTTCCATCCAATCTTGTGCTGAAATAATGGTGCATATAAAACACCTGGCAGATTATTATGGGCCAAAACAAAAGAAAATGCAGTTTTCTCCTCGTTTACCTTGCTTTGTGCTTTTGTGTGTCTGTTTAAATTGGTTTGCTTGGCCTTTAGCTTTGAAATCTTTGCACTTAGGAAACAACACGATAGAATGGTCTTTTGAGAATGCAGATTCCCAGGCATTGCCCTCAAGAATTTTGATTCAGTAGGGCTTGGGTAAGGATGAAGGCTTTGTTTGGCATGCTTTTCTGGGGATGCTAACACAGGCGAGTCCTGGGTATCATGGAGTGGCACAGTTCTGCCGTGTGTCACTGATTTGAAGACCGCCACGAGCCCTTCAGAATTCCAGATCCTCCTCAGTCCTGGGACAGTGGTTGGCGAAGTAGATTACAAGAGCTGTGGCCCAGTGTGCCTCGTCATTTCTATTTGTAGCTGAGTGGAGTTGGCAGCGGGCACGGGCTGGCAGTTGCTTCTGACACACTCCTTGTCAAAGCCCACACTGTTTCTGCAGCTGGCATCTATTCCCTGTACATCCCAATTATAACAGTATTACTGAGTCTTGTGACAGTCACACATTTCATCACCTTGGGGGACTGGTCAGAACAGGTTTGCCATGGCATAGATGCCCTATTCCCTCCTTTCTTCACATCCATCATTGCTCAGGAATCTGGTTGGTCTTGCTTGGCAGTGAGAGTTTGCAGTCCTAACTGGGGATGTTTGGAGCCCAGAACAGAGCAGAGATTATGTATAAACTGCAGGCTGTGAGCTACAGGGTGTGCCTGCTGTAAAACACTAATTTTTTGAGGTATTTCTACTATTAAGATCATCTGCATGATGGTGATCACGTGCTCTGCACTGCTCTTCTGGGCTTGTGTGTCTCAGCACAGTATACCCACTCCTGAATGCACACGCTGACTCTCTGCAATGTGATGGAGCTGCAGGGTGCATTTCACACTCCTTGTGTAATGGAGGGTTCTGACTCCTGCGTTGCCTTTCCCACTTAAGGGAACTTGCAAAAAAAGTTTGAATAAAATAGATGTTCTATTAGAGTTATGAAGTATTTTGGTGTGTGATACAAACTCAAAGGGCCTTTGCTTCATAACCTGGTTTTAAAACATGGAGCAGCCCTCTCCCCCCATCTCCTCCCACCCCCACCCCCAAGCCCTCAACCCTTGCCTGGCAATCCGGTCCACCTCCAATATCCAGGAGGATAACTACATGTTTTTCTTTGGGTTCAACTTCCTATCTAGCTTCTCTAGAATCATGAAATATAGGCTCAATTCTATGGCTAGAATCCACTAATGAGTGAGTACATACCATATTCATCTTTTTGGGTCTTGGTTACCTCACTCAGGATGGTATTTTTTATTTCCATCCATTTGCATGCAAAATTCAAGATGTCATTGTTTTTTACCGCTGAGTAGTACTCTAATGTGTATATATTCCACACTTTCTTTATCCATTCTTCCATTGAAGGGCATCTAGGTTGTTTCCAGGATCTGACTATTACAAATAATGCTGCTATGAACATAGTTGAACAAATGCTTTTGTAGTATGATAGGGCATCTCTTGAGTATATTCGTCCAGTCACCGAGACAATGGGACTGATCTAATGGAAACTCACCAAGGCCAACTGCACAGGGACTGATGGAACATGTGATCAAACAGGACTCTCTGAACGTGGCTGACAAGGAGGGCTGACTGAGAAGCCAAGGACAATGGCACTAGGTTTTGATTCTACTGTATGTACTGTACTGTCTTTGTGGGAACCTAGTCTGTTTGGATGCTCACCTTCCTAGACCTAGATGGAGTGGGGGAGGATCTTGGACTTCCCACAGGGCAGGGAACCCTGACTGCTCCTTGGACTGGAGAGGGAGAGGAAGGGGGTATGGGGGGAGGGGAAGGGAAGTGGGAGGAGGTGAAAATTTGTAAAATTATATAATTTAATAAAAAAATACAGAATGTAAAAAAAAATAAAAGGAAAATAAAACACGGAGCTGCAAGTCAGTACACCATATACTGGAGAACATCTATCTTGGTGGGTAATTATTGACAGTGTGTTTTGTTAGCTTTATTGAATTGAGATATTCAAATGCACAACCATTTTTATTTTAAAAATCTTGTCATGTTTATGAGGTTAATAAATGCATTCTAATTTATTCTTCTCCCGTATTTAGTCTTCTTTCATATCAGAATAATTAGTTGGCATTAGCCAGAAGGAAAGATGGTTCATGATTGTAAAATCTGGACTAATAGACTAATATCAATATAAATAAGAAAAATGACTGATGAAGCAAAATTGACCACAACGCAGTACCAGTGACTCTGAGACACAATGAATCCCTGTGTGTAAATTCAGAGTATAAACTTTCCCTTTAACCTGATAATGATAATATGATAACTATAATAACATGGTCCATGATGTAATAAATTAATAAAATAATCTGAGTGTTCTCTTCTTTGTTATGTTTCAGGAGAAACTTAACAAATTTTCTTTGGGAGAAAAATTTTATATTATATGTATTTTATGTAAAGAAGGGAAATTCAACCTTATGAGGGGAAGTTCTGAGAATAGGAATTATTTTGCTCTGAAAGAGATGGAAAAAGATCTGATTTCATGATTAGCAATGTTTTTTAGAAACTAACTTTCTGTATTCTGTCAGTCATTGCATCCTCTTGTGGCGGTCTGTTCTCCAGTGAACGGTCTGAACAGCCTTGTAGATACCAGCAGCCATAACTGAACTCAGTGGGTTATAAAACGTAAAGGAAATACAAACTTGAGAGGGGAGGTGGGAATGTTTTGGAGAAGCTGGATGAGGGGTGAGGGAGTAGATATGATCAGAACCCATCATACAAATGTATGATGTATACATCATACAAATGTATACAAATGTATTCTCGAAGAATAGATAACACATAAAATATTGTAAGGAAATAAGCATAGACGAAAAACTACTCTCTTTCCTATTTTACTTTAGCAAAGGCCAGGGAGAACGAAACCGACTTAAGAAAGTTGTTCCATTTAGACTCTAAGCTGGCGTTATTTAGGAGAACTCTTCCCAGGGGATGGAATTTGGAGAGAGATTTAAAGGGCCATACCACCTACGGCCTTCGTGAGTATGTCTTGTGCCGTTGTTGGTGGGGGGGGGGGGGGTCACGGTGCGTTTCAGAGTTTCTCAGCCTAGAATCTCCTGATTTATCCTAGTTGTAGTGTGAACCCCAGAGGATCAAACAATTGCTGTGAGAGAAATTCCCACGATGGCCTCCAATGAAGAGGCTAAAAGAAACGACAGGGCAGCTTCAGCTGCCTGGGCAGGAGGTGAGAGCTTTGCAAGGGCTGGTGCTATGTCCTGATGGCAGGTGGATTTCCCCTTGGAGGGCTGCCACATGGGCAATGAAAAAGTGGCAAGACTGAAAGTATCGGTTGGGTAGCCACAAACCGGGAACCTGTAAGACAATGCCTTGTCTTGAGTCGCAGCCGTGACCATGAAGTCATTCTTGGCATACAACAGACACTACTTATTTCCTTCTTTGACACGGATGAAGCTATTCGGCATGTAAGGTTTCTATTGCGACACAACAGGCATGGTGTAAACGTGGGCATTGCCACGTGTTTTTAAGCACACAATTTAGTAATAAATTCATTCACACTCTTTTGCTGCCATCTCCAAAACTGTTTTATTTACTCTACACTAGAATTCTGTATCCACTGAATGATGACTCCTTATTCCCAACCCAACAGAGTGTTTCCTGGTTAATCATAGTATGGAACAGTGCATTAGAAGACACATAGTGCAGGTTTTGTAAGAAGAGGAATTTAATTATGATCATTCTACCTTAGAGAAAATTTCTGGCAATCCTTCAGCTGCAGAAAAGGGTTAATTGTGGCTACAGTCCTGGAGTGGAAGAGAAGGACGTATCCTAATTTGTAAAAAAACTAATATTTTAAACAGGAAGCAGTTGAATATAAAGAGGAGATTCTGCCCTTCCCCAAATTTATACCCACCTGAATAGACAAGCTTCATGGTCTATTTCTTGTCAATGCTTTCTTTTAAAAGCTTTTGTTTCTTTGATTTTATGTGTATGGAATTTTGCATATATATGTCTGTGCACTACCAATTATGCTGGCAGTGCCAAAGAGTCCAGAAGAGTGTGTCAGATCCCCTAGATCTATAGTTGTGAGCCCACATGTGGGTTCTAGGAATTGTACCTGGTTGAGCAACCAGTGCTCTTAACTCCTGAGTTATATTTCCAACTCCAGCCATATTTTCTCATTCATAATATCGTGGTTAATAGGCTGAACCTCAAATACAGTTTACAGTTAGGCTTACATTAGTGAATAATTGACCTGCAGACAAAAACATGCCCAGTTTAATTTTCTACCACAGAACCTCTTTTGCACGCCACCTCCTTCTTGCAAATGTGAGCTCTCAGCCTTTTTTTTTTTCCAGTACTATGCCTGCCCACCATGATGGCCATGGACACACCCGCTGAAATTGTAAGTTCTCAATTAAATGCTTTTGTAAGTTGCCTTAGTCATGGTGTTTTATCACAGCAATAGGACAGTGACTAAGACCATGCAGGAGTTGTAGAAATGTCTATTTAGTCTGGGCTTCCTAAGATCCATTGATCTCTGCACTGTCCAGTTGTATTTTATTGTGATAGCCCCCATTTGGTGTAAAGGGAAGTGTCCTTAATGAGGGGTGAGAGTTACACTTATGTGTCGGTATGAGGATATAATTAAGAATGTAGTTAGAAATTAGGCTGGTCTAGTAAAGTGGCAGAGTTAGGCTTTCTTTTAAGATCCATGACCTCACTAATCTAGGGTACTTTCCTCCTGATGAGCCAGACGTACGTCTGATTAGACAGCCATTGGTTACCAACCACATATGAATGCCACTATTGCAGCTTTAGGCATGCTTTGCCATGATGGCCACTGTGGTTCATAGTCGTCATAGCTGGTTAGGACTTATGGGTGGCTCCCCTCCCTTGACAGCTTGCACTTTCCAGTACCTTGGAAACTAGACAATAGAAAGAGGATTTTAGGTTAGATTCAGCTGAAATCATCTGAGTTCTGTGTCTTTCATGTGCAACATTTCCAGCAATAGGGTCTTACAACTTCAGCTTCTGAGCGGCTACCAAGCTGCAGCAGCAATAGTCTATGATATATTGGGAGTCACTTGGGCTACCCTGACTAAGGGCTCAAATGGAGGGTACTTATGTTTGGTACCAGGGATTCTGTTAAATAGACTATAACTTTTTTCGCTTGCCATCCCAAGTAAAATAACTTTATGAATATATGTATACATGTATTATATATAATTTTAGGTAAATATAAACTAGTATGATTCCTTGAAGTTTTTTCAGACATGCTTGGTGTTATTTGTCCCTCCTCCTTCCTTCCTTCTTCTTCTGTATTGACTCTCCTCTTCATCCCCATTTAAAGTCTGCTCCCCATTTTTTCCCATTTCTTCTTCAAAATACTTTTATTCTGATATTCCCCTCATGTCTCCCCAACCCCTGGGACCCTTTATAATTTTTTGTGGTTACTCCATATTTTATACTCACCTCTGAGGATTTGGACCTAAGAGTCACAAATAAGAGAGAACAGGTAACATTGTTCTTTTTTTTTTTTTTTTTTTTTTTTTTGGTCTTACCTCATTCAATATAGTCATTTCTAGATATATCCACTTACTTGGAAATTTCATGATTTCAGTTTTCTTTAAAGCTGTATTGTATTCCATAGTGTGTATGTATGATTTCATTGCCCATTTCTCAGTTGAAGGTGTTTAGTTTGTTTCTATTACCTACATATTGTGAAAAGGGCAGCAATGAATGTGGATGAGCAAGTATTTGTGGAGTAGAATGTAAGAGTCTTTTGGGAATATGCCTAGGAGTGGTATAACTGAGTCATAAGGTAGTAGATTTACTTCTATCTTTTGAGGATTCTCTATACTGGTTTCCAGGGTTTCTGTACTATTTGCAGTCACATCAACTATGAATGAGGGTTCCTATTTTCCCTCATCCTTAGCTGCATTTTCTTGGGGGGAGGCAGTTGTTTTGTTGAAGTGAGTCATTCTGACTGGGATAAGAGGAAATCTCAAAGTTGTTTAATTTGCATTTCTCTAATTGCTACAGACAACAAACAATTTTTGAGGTATTTCTTCAATTTTTTTTAAATTTCTTCCCTTGAGAGATCTCTGTTCAGAGCTGGTCTTAATTACTATTCTATTGCTGTGACAAAACGCCATGACTGGGCAATTTATAAAAGAAAGCATTTAATTTGTGCCTCACTGATGTAGGAGGGTCTTCTATCTATCTGTTACTTTTATTAGTTAATTAATAAAGAAAACTGCTTGGCCTGATAGGTCAGCATGGTAGGCAGGGAAGACAGAACAGAATTCTGGGAGAAAGAAAGCAGAGTCAGGCAGACGCCATGAAGTTCTGGCCCGAGATGGATGTAGGTTAGAATCTTCCTGGTAAGCCACAACCCCGTGGTGATACACAGATTACTAGATATGGGTTAAAGCAAGATGTGAGGGTTAGCCAAGAAGAGGTTAGAACTAATGGGCCAGGAAGTGTTTAAATGAATACAGTTTCCGTGTTATTATTTCTGGGGTTAAGCTAGCCATGCGGAAGCCAGGTGGGATGAAAAGCAGACCTGCTCGCCTCATCATCACACCTCACAGGTTAAGAGGGTTAGATCATCATGGCAAGGAGAATGGCACCAAGCAAGCTGGCATGGCACTCGAGAAGTAACTGCGAGCTTCCATCTGATCCACAAAAATGAAGCAGAGAGTGAGTTAACTGGTAATGGTATGTTTTTTTTCTCCTTCCAATATGGCAGATGGTTTTACTAGGTACAATAGTCTAGGTTGTCAGTCACGGTCTTTCAGAACTTAGAGTATATTGTTTCTGGCTCTTCTGGCCTTCAGGTTTTCATTGAGAAATTTGATTTTATCCTGATGTGTTTTTCCCTTTATAAGAGATTTTTTCTTTTTCAGCTTTAAATATTTTTATTTGTTCTACATATTTGATGTATACTCTGGTGGAGTTTCTTTTCTGGACCTTTCTACTTGGTGTTCTGTGTTATTCTTGCATTTACAAGGTCTTCTTTACTTAGTTTACAAATCTTGTACAATATTGTTGAAAAGCTGGTCAATGCCAGTGACCTAGGATTCTTCTCCTTTATTTAAGCTTATAATTTAAAGATGTTTTTTCCTGTATGTTTCTTTTCTTTTTTTAGAAATTTATTTGCTGTGTTATCTAATTTCTCTACTTGATCTTCCAGTCCTGATATTCTATCTTTAACTTGATTCATTCTACTTTAAGGGCTTTCCTTTTGCATACTTTGATTTTTCCTTTCCAATTTATGGTGGTGGTGGTGATGATGATGATGATGATGATGATGATGTGTGTGTGTGTATGTATTTTCCTTCTATTTTATTGATTTCAACCTTTAGTTTATTTCTTGCTATCTACTTATCTTGGGTGTGCTTACTTCTCTTTGTTCAAAAACCTTTAGATGTGCTGTTAAATTGCTAAGATGAGATTTTTCCAATTTTTTTATGAGGCACTTAGTGCTATGAAATTCCCTCATAGTGCTTCTTTCATTGTGCACCATACACTTGGGCATTCAGATCTTATGAAATCTAGAAAGTCTTTAATTTCTTTCTATTTCTGTCTTGATCCATTTTTCATTTAGTAGAGAGTTGTTCAGTTTCTGTGAGTTTGTAAGCTTTCTGTGTTTTAGTTGCTGTTGACATCCAGCTTTAATGCTGATGTTCTGATGGGATACAGTGAGTTATTTCATTTTTTTCATAGCTGTTGAAACTTGCTTTGGGTCTGAGTATGTGATCAATTTTAGAGAAAGTTCCATGAGATGAAATATTTTGTAAATATCTGTTAGGTTTTTTCAGGTTTAGAACATTTGTTAGCTCCAGTATTTCTCTGTTTAGTTTTTGTCTGGATGACCTGTCCGTCACTGAGAGTGGAGTATCGATATCTCCCACGATTACTATGTGAAGGTCAATACATGATTTAAACTGTAGAGCGTTGGTTTCTTTTACAAAGTGGGTGACCTTGTCTTAGGGGCATACATGTTAAAAAATGAAATGTCATCGTGGTGGATTTTTCTTTTGGTGAGTGTGTAATATTTTCCCCCATCTCTTTCATTAATTTTGGTTTGAAATCTGTTTTCTTACATATTAAAATGCTTACACCAGCTTTCTTCTTGGTCAATTTGCTTAGAATATCTTTTTCCAATAATTTACCTTGAAGTAATATCTATTCTTGATGTACTGGCTGGTTTTGTGTGTTTGTTTGACACAGGTTCATCAGTGAGGAAGGAGCCTCAACTGAGGAAATGAATCATTGAGATCCAGCTGTAAGGTATCATTATCTCATTAACGATCAGTTGGGGAGGGCCCAACTCATGGTAGGTGAAGGCATTCCTGGGCTGGTGCTCCTGGATTCTAAAAGAAATCAGGCTGAGCGAGCCAGGGGAAGAAAACCATTAAGTGGCACCCCCTCCATGGCCTCTGCATCATCTTTTACCTCCAGGCTCATACCCTGTTTGAGTTCCTGTCCTGACTTCACTGATGAACAGCAATGTGGAAGTGTAAGGCAAATAAACCCTTACCTTCTCAACTTACTTTTTGGTCGTGGTGTTTTGTTGAAGAAATAGATACCCTAACTAAGACAAGTAGATACCGGTGTAGAGGGGTGTTGATGTGACATACCTGACCATGTTTTGGGAAGGATTGTGGAAAGTCCTTGGAACTTTGGGCTGGAAAAGCCATTAAATGTTGAGACTCCATGTTCTGTAGGAACTTGAAAAATAACGTTGAGAGTATAGCAGAAGACAGGCAACTTGTGAAGTTTCAGAGGGAAGTTTAAAGATCCTGTCAGAACCATTTGCTAATTTGAATTAAGATCCTGTGTTTCTGGTTAGCTGGGGGTGAAGAATCAGCTGTGAATAACATGATACCAGAACTACTAAACTGAAACATTTACGTTACTGGGGCAATTGATGCTGATCAGCTGGAGCTAAGAAATTAGCATTGATTAAGACTTACCCTCTTTGAGTATTGGAGGGGGTAAATTGGGAGGGTGTGTGGAGGGGAGGGGAGGAAGAGAGAAGGGAAGGAGGAGGCAAGGGGAGGGGATGAGGAGAGGAGGAGAGGAGGAGGGGAGGGAGTGGGAACTTGGATTGGTATTTTTTAAAAATCTAATAAATAAAAAATCAATTAGTTAAAAAAGAAAAGAAAAGAAAAGAAGAAGGAGGAGGAGGAAGAGGAGGAGGAGGAAGAGGAGGAGAAGGAGGAGACCAGTATCACTGATGTGAAATCTGGGAAGTGTTTTGTGAGAGCACAGAGAAGCTGTGTTCCAGAGCTGGTCAAGATTCTACCTTGTGCCGGCAGCCTGACTTAATAATGTGTAAGCATCACCTAGGTGATACTGGTTTTGAAGGCTTGAAGGGGTCATGGAGAGCATCTGAGGCTGCGCACTGTGAGAGGCCAGAAGAGGCCATTAGTGAAGGTGCAGCCTCAGAAGAGGCTCCGGACTGATGCAAGACTTTTAAAAGAGATTGTATATTTTAAAAGGACTGAAACTTTAATGTGTTTGAATATGTAAAGACTGTGGGACTTTCAAAATTATTTATGATTTTAATGCTAAATCTCAGGGATGAATAAGAAATTAGGTTGTGACTTAATAGTGATGCATTTGTGTTTCAAGTTGACAAGAGGTCAGGTATACTGGCTGTGTTTGTGTGCCAACTTGACACAAGCTAAAGTCATCAGAGAGGAAGGAACCTCAGTTGAGGAAGTCCTTCAATGAGATCCAGCTGTAAGGCATTTTCTCCATTAGTTATCAGTGGGGGAGGGCCTAGCCCATGGTGGGCGATACCACCTCTGGTCTGGTGGTCCAGGGTTTTATAAGAAAGCAGGGTTAGCAAACCAGGAGAAACAAGTCAGTGATGAACAGCGATGTGGAAATGTAAGTCAAGCAAACCCTTACCTTCCCAATTGCTTTTGGCCGTGGTGTTTTGTTGAAGTGATAGAAACCCTTAGACACTTATGTTGATGTGTGGTTCTTGAGTGCAGTAGAAGGGAAGATCCTGTTTTTGTACTTATTCTATTAGTTTATACTTCTTTGTTGGGGAATGAAGACCATTGATAATGAGAAACATCAATGACCAACAGTTGAGTCCTGATATTTTGTTGTTTCTATTGTTGTTGCTGCTGCTGTTGCTGTTGTGTGTGTGCTTCCCTTTTGATGGCAGGAGATTGTTTTCCTGGGTGTAGTCAACCTCCTTGGATTAGAGTTTTCTTTCTAGCACCTACTGTAGGGCTAAATCTATAGATATCATTTAAATTTGACTTTATAATGGAATATCTTATTTTCTCCATCTATAGTGGTTGATAGTTTTGTTGGGTATAGTAGTCTGTTCTGGCATCTGTTCTCCAGAGTCCGGAGCACTTCTGTCTAGGGGCTTCTGGCTTTTAGAGTCTCCGTTGAGGAGTCAGGTGTAATTCTAATAAGTCTGCTTTTATATGTTATATGTTACTTGGCTTTTCCCTCATAGCTTTTAATATTCTTTTTTTTTACTCTGTATGTTTAGTGTTTTGAATATTATGTTGCAAGGGGAAAATATCTTTCCTTTTTTGTATGTACAGCATGTTTTACTTTTTTCCATTTTATTTTTATTTAAAAAAGAAAAAATCTATCCAGTTTATCTTACATACTAATCCCTGTTCTTACTCCCTTCTGTCTTTCTCTTTTGGGCCAACTTATTTGGTGTTTGGAATACTTCTTATACCTTTATAGGCATCTCCTTCTTTAGGTTAGGAAAATTTTCTTTTGTAGTTTTATTAAAAACACTTCCTGAGCCTTTGAGCTGGGATTCTTTTCTATCCTTTATTGATATCATTCTTAGATTTTGTCTTTTCATAGTATCTCAGATCTCCTGGAGGTTTTTGTGTTAGGAATTTTTCAGATTAAATATTTTCTTTGCCTGATGTATCCATTTCTTCTATCATATCTTTGTTGCCTGAGATTCTTTCTTTTATTTTTTGTTATTCTGTTAGTGAAGCTTGCCTCTATAGTTCCTGTTCAAATTCCTGTTTTTCAATTTCAGAATTTCCTCAGTTTATGTTTTCTTTATTGATTGATTCTATTTCCATTTCCAGGTGTTGAACACTTTTATTCAACTGTTTTTTGTGTAATTTCTTCAATGGATTTATTCATTTCCTCTAATTGTTTATATTTTCCTATATTTCTATGAGGGAGTTATTCATTTCCTCATAAACATCTCTACCATATTCATATAGTTGGTTTTAAAGTCATTTTTGTACTTCAATTATGTTGTAATATTCAGGGCTTGCTGTGGTAGGATACCTGGGCTCTAGTGGAGACATAGTACTCTAGGCTGTTAGTGATTCTGTTCTTATACTGGTGTCTAGGCATCTGGTTTGGGGATGATTACAGGCCTAGGTGCTGATTTCTGAGTATCCCTTTTTTGGGTAGGTGTTTTGTTCCTTGGCTTCTGTTTTCTCTCTGGAGTTTTGGAGAGTGGGATGCTCATTGAGTGTGATGGAGAGTGTGAAAGCCTGTTTCATTGCTCAGCTGGTGTGTTCACAGGGAATGTCTGCTGGTATTGGAGGCTGGGATACAGTGAGAAGGGGGGCATTAAGGAGGGGAATGTTCTGTGGGATCCACAGAAGATGTGGGTAGGGTGGAAGGGAGGTTGCCGCTGGCATCCTATTGCAGCCCTAGGGACGAGACTGAGGAACTTTGTCTGGGGAAGCAGAGAGAACAGAGAAGGTCTGTGGGCAGCCTCCTTGGTTTTCTGGCAGGTGTGGCCTGTGGTTGAGCAGGGAGTGCCAGCTTTCTAAGTTTTTAATTGGTTCATTTCATTCTTATTGTTTATTTATTTGAATTGTTTCTTTGTTTGTACCTTATGCTTATATGTACTTTATAAGATGCTTAAAGATTTCCACTATAATGATTTTGAATTTAAAAGAATTTTGTTAGAAGGAATAAATACTAAAATTGATTCTAAGGCTCTCTGTCTTAGCACTAATCCCTATATGCTTTAGAATGATCCTGGATTTATCTTCCGCAATTCTCTTTCCTCTTTGCCTGTTTTTCTATACTCTGACCTCATCACTCCATGGGATGTCACTCTGGGTGGCTCTTCCTGCCCGGGGATACTGACCCAGAAGCCAACACTGAGATGGCAAGCAGTATAGCTTCAGTACAAACAGGGAGAAGGTCTTTGGTCTTTCGACCTCTGAGAGCTAGAGGTAGCATGGCCTCAGGTGATGGAGAGTTGAGTCAGCATGCTTTCAGTGCATAGCTTTGCAGTTTAATGGTGACTTTCATTTTTCCTATTTTCTTTCCTTTCCTCCTTTCTTTTCTCTTTCTTTCTTCTTTCTTTCTTTCTTTCTTTCTTTCTTTCTTTCTTTCTTTCTTTCTTTCTTCTTTCTTTCTTTCTTTCTCTCTCTCTCTTTCTTTCCTTCTTTCTTTCCTTTTTTGAGAGTAAAGGAAATCGAGAGAGAGAGAGAGAGAGAGAGAGAGAGAGCGAGCAAATGAGTGGGGTGGGGAAAGGAAGAGGGAGAGAAAGAAAGCATGAAGTTGGATGACTAGAATCTGGCAGGGATAAGAGGAGAGGGAAATAATCAAAATATGTAAAAATTTTAAGTCAAAATTATAAAACTAAAATGAATCAGCCCCTAAGATTTAGCTTCTATTTTCAAATTGTTTCTTGTGGAGGAGTCTGTCAACATTTTGTGTGTGGTTTTGTCTTTCAATTCTTTCAGTTTTGTAGATTAGTACTTTCCTTGAGGAAAAGAAAATTCAAAGCGTGATCTAATGATGTAAGTGTCATTTGCCTATGGATGTTCAGGTCCCTATGTGTAGGCAATCAGAATAATCAATACTAAAATTTGTTCATCAACTACTCTTTGACCTCATTATTTAATATTATTTTTTGGTATGTATGCTCTAGGTTGAAATGTGGGACATGGATCAATTGATTAAGAACAAAGCTCCTGCAGTTATTAAAAGATTATTTCAGTGAAAAAGGCAATAGAAACATGACCAGTGCAAGGCAGCTGGTCCTCCAATAGCCAGAGAATTCATAATTGTAGATATCGAGTTCATTATTTTGATTTTTGTGTATACTTATGCAAAAGCAATTTTTGGCTTGAATGATTTGGATAATTATCTCAGTTTGCCACTTTAATTTGTTTATGGAAAAAAGTGAAGTTGGGGAAAATGCTTGGTGACACACATTATGATAAGCATCAAATATGGAAATGGCACCAGCAATCTATGATTTTAATACTTCCAGAAGACTTAAAATGAGTGACTCTGAAATTTTATTTGGATCAGTGCTCTCAGAGATGACTTGCAATGTTCTGTTGGGTATATTTCTTTCTGTAATGACTTGTTAGAGGTGCATATTGCCAACAACCAAAACAACAAACAAGGTGGTACTTTGTGAGATCAAAAAGTATTTATATTGTTTGCAATATTAAACATGTAAGTTGTTCACAAAAGCTTCATAATGATTAAATTATAGTAAGAATAATGAGGTATAAAGATCAAGCTCTCTTGCTGTATTGAAAAGTGATAATTTATTGAGCAATCAAGGAAATTAAAGTATTCGTATATACCTTCATGAATGGCAATGAGACTCTTGACAGCAGCGTGAGATGCTTGCTCTATTTTGACCTGGAGAGATGGCTCAGTAGTTAAGAGTGCTTGTTGATCTTTCAGATGGAATTGTGTTTTCAACACCCACATAGGGCTGCTGAAAAGCTTCCTATTAGCTTCAGTTCCAGACAATCCAGTCTCTTCCGCAGTCACTTTCACTCACATGTACACACACACACACACACACACACACACACACACACACACAGATACACACACATGAATAACAAACAAATATCTAACAAATAGTATTGAAGTTTTGGGTAGTATGTCATTCAATTTTTAGTCAACTTGACACAAACTAGAGTCATCTGGTAGAGATGATCTGGTAGGCATCTCAGTTGGAGAAGTGTCTGTGGGATATCTTGTAGACTAATGATTGATGTGGGAGAACCTAGCCCACTGTGGATGGAGCCACCCCTTTGGGGGGGGAGATCCTGGGTGGTACAAGAAAGCAAGCAGAGCAAGCCAGCAGTAGCAAGCCAGTCAACAGCATTCTCCCAGGCTCTCTGCCGCAGTTCTCTGCCTCCAGGTTCCTGTCTTGAGTTTCCGCCATTTCTTGAAGATGGACTATGATCTGAATGTGCAAGCCAAACAAACTCTTTCTTCCACAACCTGGTTTTGCTCAGGATCTTCTTACACTGTCAGAAAGTAAGGAGGACAGGTCCCCATCTGCGAATTTGATGAAGCAGAACTAGAGAAGCCCACGCCTTTAGCTATTGCTCCTTTTCATAATTTTCTCTTAAGAGCTTCGTTTTTCAAGAAATCTAAGTTTGAATGGAAGAAAGGAAGCAAGGCATGCTTTGATATCTCAGTTGTATTGCACACAAAGATTATTTGTTTTGCAAGGACACATGAAGTAGGGGTTACCCACATTTCTCCTTTCTTGAAGTGGCCAGGCCTTTGGAAAGATATGGATAATGCTGAGGAAGGATTTCTGACAGCGTGTTAAGCCCACTTTGGCACACCATGTAATTCTTTCAGCACAAAGCAACACTTTCCGAAACAGTTTAAATTTAAATATTCCCTGCCATTGTTCTCCCATTCAGCTGATCCCAAGTGTAACTTCGGAAGATGTTTTGCTACACTCTATGCAGTGTGTGTGTGTGTGTGTGTGTGTGTGTGTGTGTGTGTGTGAAAATGGAAGCTGATTATTGATTCACAAAGGGTCTAGAGGCACAATTTCTGGAAGCAATGTTCCACTCTTTATGTTTGTAAATGAAACAATTGTTATATATGTTTCTCTGCTGATTTCTGTTATCACAGTGGCTCATGTCATGAAGCCATTATAGTCTCTTCTTTAGAAAACCCAGGGGCCACGCTCAGACATGTGTACTACTTCTCTGGTAACAGGTAGTTAGAGCACATCTGGTTTCCCGGGAAATAATATCTTGTGTTTCATTGTTACCATGACTAATTTTGTTCATGTTCACAAGATTTTGGTTTTTGACACCTCGAGTTTGATAATTGTGTTCTTTTAAAAGTTATATAACATTTTAATTAATTCTTTGAAAATTTTATACAGTGTATTTTGATCATAGTAGTGGTGTGAATATTTTATCATTTTTACTAAGTCAGGCACAAGAAATATACTTAAAGGGCAAATAAAATATCAACCATTTAAAATATTTTAGTGGAGAAATTAAATGCTCCAGTACTCACCTATCTTTCTTTCGGTCTTTTTAGAGAAAAGGTCTCATGCGGTCTTTATTCTGCTCCCAATTCCCAAGTGCCAGAATTATAGGCATTTATCTCCATCTGTCAAGTTCTAGCCCTTGTATTTCTAAGGACATGTGAAATCTTCATAAGCAAGAATGATGAATGGGATGTGGGGGTCGAGACTGACTTAATTTGTATAAGGTATTAGATGATACATATTTCTCTAGTTAATAATATATTAACAAAATATTAACTAAATAATTCACTTCACAGTGGATGTGAAAGGATGGAGGGAGAGAATGAGGGGAGAGACAGCTGGAATTGAGGAGCATTAGGAGTGTCTGGAACCCAGTGCAGTGGAAACTTCCTGGAATCTATGAGGGTGACCCTAGTGAGGACCCTTAGTATTGGAGGATGCAGGGTCTGAACTGGCCATCTTTTGCAGCCACGGAAAGCCTCCAGTGGTGGGGCTGGGTGGCATTGAATTGAGTTGTTGGCTATGGAGGTCCTTTGATGATCCCTAAACAATGAAGGCTGGAAATGAAAGGCTTTTTGCCTTGTCTTACTGTATCTTGTTTTGTCTAGCTTGGCTGCTTTTCTTTAGGAGGCCTTCTTTTTTCTGAGGAGGCAATAACAGAGCAGTCGTGGATCTGGGCCAAAGGATGGTTCGGGGAGAAACTGCAGTCAGGATTGTTGTCCTGTATGAGGAAAAAAAAATCCATTTTCAATAAAAATAAAATAATACCATATCCATTTTGACTGTGTTCTGTTACTAGTCTTTAATATTTATTCATCAGATATTCAGGATTGAGTAGGAACTTCAAACCTTAGTAACGTTTTTAAAATTTCTTTAATATATTCATAAGTATGACCAAGAATTTTTTTTTTTGGTTTTTCGAGACAGAGTTTCTCTGTGGCTTTTTTGGAGCTGGTCTTGGAACTAGCTCTTGTAGTCCAGGCTGGCCTCGAACTCACAGAGATCCATCTGCCTCTGCCTCCCGAGTGCTGGGATTAAAGGCGTGCGCCACCACCACCCTGACCAAGAATTTTTTAAGCTAGGGAGAACTACACATATCAGTCAGATATTGAAAAAATATGAAATAACAGCTTGTTTACAAAATAATAAAAATAAAATTTTTATTATCAAATATTTATTATTTATTATCAATATATTATTTATTATTTATTATCAAAATAATAAATGAAATTTCCAGTTTGCCAATAGATTGTATTGTAGTCTAATACTGACAGATTTCTTATTCTTTCTTCCCCATACCACTCTAATATATAAACAATCTAAGATAAAATATTTAAAATTTTATAGCTTACTTTGTGAACATTTTAGCTAGTATTTCTTAAAAATATAGTTTGCAAAAATAATTTCTTTCACTTTCTACCTGTACATGTTTAAAGTCACATAAAAGCCAATGATTTTTTTCCATCAAAACTTTGTGGTAGAGCAAGAATCTCACAAACACTAGAAGAGAGTTTTAGCACTGAGCTCTGCTCACACATTCTTAAGAGCAAAATGTTGAGAAATGTGGTCACTGAACTCAGAGAATGTTTTCCCCTAAGGACTCACTTAAATTATTCATTAAAATTTAAAAAAAAAACTTTCCATGAATCTTATGCTATTTCTTGTCTCACATTTTAAAATTTTTCCTTCTTGATAATCATGAGTCATTATTGACTGCACAATTATTTATTATTTACTTGGAATTCCTAATGGTTCTGTGCTTATTTAAAATGTCTCTTCTTGCTTATTTATGTCCTCGTCAAATATAAAGGTTGCTATTTCCTTATTCTGTGGTGGGGTTCGCTGCCCTTGACTATTTCATAGCCCTGTTACTGAACCCAGCTCCCCACACAACCAGGCAGGCACTATACCAATCGGTCAAGTACCTAGTCAGAGGTACATGCTTGGAGTTTTGACTAAGTTATTGGGTAGTGTCAGTTTTGCTTGATTTTTTTCATAGTGAAAAATGGGACTTACATGATACTTATTGTGTCGATCTCCTATTTTGTGAAATCTGTTCACAGTTTAGTCTGTGAATTTTAAGACTTTCCCACTTTGACCTTTTTGGATCCTGTGAACTGTGCTTCTCAGCTGCCCTCTCCTTTGCGCTAGAAGACTGCTTATAAATGGTCAGCTCCTGTCTTTGTCTGGGGCAGAGATGTCTTAGAATGGTCGATGCTTTGGGCTGTGGCACCTGATGATTCAAGTCCCTGCCATAGTCACTTGTTCCTCAAAGCATGACTGTCAGCAGTGCTGCAGTGAACCCTAGACAGCTTCGAAGTACTTTTGACTTTAAGAGACAGCACAGATCTTCTTAGTGGGCAAATAAATGGTCGAATCTCCCCTCATTCGGAATGAATTAGAGTTGAAAGGCTTGGATGTCTCGAGCTGACTTACAGTTCTTGCTGCTAAAATGTAGCTTCCTTGTAGGAGTTACAATAAATTAAGGCTTCTCCCGGAGGCTGAGGTTCTAAAAGCGAAGGGAGAAGAATATACTGCCCCCCTTTATATTTTGGGCCCCGAGAAGAAATTTGGTCTTGAGCAGGTTGGCAGGACAAAATAGACAAACCTTATATTTTGGAAATTGTGCCAAGTTTTGTGCACAGAAGCTGGTGACCGTCCAGCGTTGATCTGTGAGTTATGGCAGCCAAGGGCTTGGAAGCGAGAAATGGTGTCTAGCTCGAGGCCTGAGGGGCATTCACGTCCCACGGTTCTCACTTTTGAGCGACAACACCGTCCAGCTTCCTATCGAGAAGCACACTGGTGTGTTTTCCTTCCTGCACTCTTTTCTAAAAACATGAAGGTATTGTTAATTTAAAAACTGTCACTCACAGGGCATGGAAATATTTTCGCACTTGTAAGTCCAGTGACAGGCAGCAGAGGACAACAGCAATGGCACTTTGAGACAGGTGATGATTTTCTTCAGTTAATTGTATTATTACTTCTTTAAAAAAACTTGGCACCATGCAATATTTAAAATATTGGATGTTTTCATAAAGTAGCATTGCACATTAACCTCAGCCAATTAAAATAGGTCTCGACAAGTATCATTCCCAGCCGAAATACTTTGAAGAGGTTTCATTTTCATTCATTTATTTTATTGTAATGAAATTTCAGAAATCGGGGCAAGCAAAGGGCACACTGTGAGCAGTTTCAAGGCATGAGTGTCCTGAGATGGAAACGACTTGACCTCCACAGCTTGTTTCCTGGTCGAGTTCATCCTCACTTAAGACCTGCTGCTATAGCCCCACCCAGCAAGGGGAACCCCCTTCCCCCACCATCTTTCGGTGTCCCTAGCGGTCCCTTTGTCAGTGTCTCCAAATAATGATGCCATGACTCACTCATCTTTCCAGTTATTGTTTTTAACATTGTGACAAATTAAACAGGCATGGTGCAAGACAATTTTATAATCTATCAATGATGTTTTAAATAAACGCTGATTGGCCATTAGCCAGGCAGGAATTATAGGCGGAACAGCCAGACAGGAAGTATAGGCAGGTTAATGAAAACAGGAGAATTCTGGGAAGGAGGAAGCCCATTCCTCCCAGTCCTGCTCAGACATGGAAAAAGGAATATGTGACCTGCCCCGCTGAAAATGGTACTGAGCCATGTGGCTAACACAGATAAGAATAATAAGCTAATGTAAGTTATAAAAGTTAATACGAAGCCTGAGCTAATGGGCCAATCAGTTTATCATTAATATAGACCTCTGTGTGATTTCTTTGGGGATTTACTGGCTATGGGAACTAGGCAGGACAGAAACCCCAACAAGCAGGTCCTCATGTTATACAAGTAGTTCCTATACAAGTAGTTCCTGGCTTTAGGAGAGCTTGAAAAATTAGCAGTGGCTACAGTCTGAAATATTTGTCAAAAATCTGAGAATGGCTCAGGTTACTGGAAGTAACAATTCTCAGGGAAACAATGAAGGACAGGAAAAGTTCATTCAGCTTCTGGAGCTGGGTTTAAAGGACATGAAGGTAGAGATTAATCTCTGGAACTCTGGACAGGGCGCAAGCACAGCGGATGCACACACAAACCAATATGGAAAGAAAGGGGAAAAAAAGCAGATCAATGGCAAATGTGGTCTAAATTTCATTATATTTAGAATGGTCACTGGGACTTCCTCAAGCCTTCAGCTTTTCTTTGAGAGTGAAATGGCTTTTAACAGCATGTTTGTCTATACTGCACCGGTGTCGTTCACTAACAAATGACTGCAGCTGCACCCCAGCGGCCTGGCAGAGTTTTAATGTTACTTCCAGATGTGCTTAATTTATTTCCAGGGCGTAAACGTTTGCCGTGGGAGGCTTGGATGATTTTCTCACTTATCGGTGCCAATTTCTCGGATTTAAGCAAGTCTTGTCTTCTTCTGGATGGCAATGGAGAATGAGAAGACATTATGGTGTCATTAATATCAAATGAGAAGCCTTGAGTGGTCCTGGGTCCAACTTTGGAAGTGGTCTGTGCTTCATGAGCAGATGCACCTGGAATGATGTTACTGCATGATTCCGCTTTGTACGAGCAGTGCTTCCTCAGGAAGTTTCAAAATTTAAAAATTTGAGAATGGTCCTTCATGGTTTGCTTTCAGAAACTCCACTGGTTGATTTGTTCTGAAATACTAAGAGGATGAAATGAATCTAATTTTCAGCTGCCTGAAGGACGACTGGATTGCAGCTGTGAATGTTCTTAGAATATTGGACATGAATAATAATATAAGGTATTTATTGCAGAGCAACTATATAACTTATTTGGGAGCATATTAAAATGGAAACCCATTTAAATGTAAAATTCATAATGTATTTAGAGCAATTGTGGGTAGGTACAAAGCTCCTGTGCTGTGCAAACAGCAATAGGGTTTAAGAGACATTTTTCGTGGGTATCAAGTTGTTGAAGATATTTGAGTGAGCTTAATTGAGCTTTTATAGTAAGTAAAATAGATCATCTAGATTACATGTATCATAGAAATTACTTTCCTGAGAATGATCTCCATGCCAATGCCTGAACTGAGACTGTGGGCTCACAATCTTCAGCCCTCAGTACTCTTGGTAGACTAGCCCACTGATCCTTGATAAAAATGACAACATTCTTTTTGGTACCCAAGCAAGGCTATTTTACATGAGTTTATAAACTCAATTCCTTGTTTCTAGTACCAGAGGCACAGGAACATGTAATTTACCCCAAAAGGTTAAGTACTTATACCAACGGTTGAAGTGAGAGTTGCCAAAATTACCCTTGAAAAATCTTATCATCCATGGGGAAGGAAACCCTTGCCCTTCCATTAGTTGGTCAGAAAAATCCTTGTAATGACTCATACATTAGCATAGGTTAGTCAAGCGTATGATTTGCTGTATCCGATAGGGGACTAGAACAAATAACATGATGTTCAGCAGCTCATTTTTGGTAGAGTGTAAAATGATGAGGGCCAAGTATTTGACAGGTACTTCAATTACTTCTTAGAATGCTGGTTACTTAAACACTGTATGGTCAGTCTGTGTAAATCAATAGGTTTTTCAGGTTATTAAAATGTGAATTAGATATGCTAAGTGAATGACTATGTCCCTCAAACTTCTCTCATAGAGGGTTTTAGGTTAACATTGAAATATCTAACTAAAGGCGCTGGAGAGGTGGCTTGGTAACTAAGAGCCCTGACTGCTCTTCCAGAGTACCTAACACTGATTGCCAACACCCACATGGTGGCTTTCAACTTTCAGTGACTCAGTTCCAGGATATCTCATGCCTTCTTCTGGCCTCCAAGGGAACCAGGCTTACACATGGTGTGTACAGATATACATACAGAAAATTAGAATAATGAAATATATATCTATAGCAAACAAAAATATTAATTTTACAAAGTTACGTTAAAGAAACTCCCATGGTGTCCTACATTTACAATATTTTTTGGCTTAGTAAAAATCTTGTGATATTTGCATAAAGTGACTCCCTAAAAGCTTTTTTATTACTAGAAATAGTTTACAATCAAGTCAATCACAAAATAACCAGATCATTTGACATTGAAAATTCATTTTGAAGCTTTCATCTTAAGAAATTTGTTACGTTGTAAGAGGGGTCCTAGGATCACATCCTCAGCATTACATCATTAATGAGTTTGAAGGTAATTATTGTTTAGCCAGTTCTCTGTTGTAACAAAGTACACAAAGCTGAGTCATTTATAAAAAGAAATTTATGTAGCTCATTTTCCAACAGTGTGGCATGCATAGGAGAAGGTGATAGAAGCTTCTGCTTGAAAGCATCCCACTCTTTCAGTGATGAATATAGCCTCACCAGATTCAGCTTACCCCCTCATTCCCTAAAACCCTGTGGCCTCTTGTGGACTCACGACTTCTCAAATAAGTAACTTTGGAAATAGAAGTTCACATGCGCTTCGGTAGAGAATACATGTTAAACTACAGCACATATTTTAACTGCAATTGAGGTTTATACGTTTTATTTTCAGGTTTGTGGGGGGTAAAGGGGTATAGTGTTTGTACCTGTTCATAAGGATAGGTGTAGGTATGTTTGCACATAGAGGACAGAGATCCATGCCAAGGGCTTTCTTGATGATTCTTCATCTTAGTTTTTGAGACAGGGTTTCTTGTTGAACCTAGAGATCATTGGTTCAGCAGGCTTAGTTAGCAAGTCCCAGGAAGCTGCCTGTATCCACCCGTATAAGTGTTACCAAACCTACTGCTGCACCAAGATTTCTCAGGGGGAATGGAGATCTGAACTCACCTTTTTTATGATTGCATGACAGGCATTTTAGCAACTGAGCCATCACTTCAGTCCCTTAACTGCAATTGATTAATGCTCATATCCTTTCCTTCAGTCAGGTGGTTATGGGGATGCAAGCATTGTGTCTTGAGGCAAGACATGGGGACGCTGGGTTGCAGATAGACAGTACTTGTGTTTTCTGTATATAATTACATGGTTCCAGGCTCTGTTAGCTACTTGCCTTCCAGGTTGTCCCGATTGCCCACTGGGCTGAGTTGCCCATGTGTGTAGAGCAAGGGTTTTATCATAATGTGAATCTGATTTATAATGTTTAGTACCAGGAATGATTTCAATGTTTGAAAAACGTAAATTCAGAAGACAGCTCATAGAAAACATTTCAAATAAGGTGTCTTAAGTTTTATTTATTTATTTATTTATTTATTTATTTATTTATTTATTTATTTTGGTTTTTCGAGACAGGGTTTCCCTGTAGTTTCTAGAGCCTGTCCTGGTGTCTTAAGTTTTAAATGGAAGACTCAGTTAGCATTGCCATTAAGGTTTGGAAGTTTTATCGTGAGCACACGAAATTATATATTTCGATGAACTCAACTGTGTCCTTCATCTTTTTCCCAATGGGAACTTAAAAAAGAACTTACCAGAATTTTTGTGTTAGTGTTCATAAACTCATATCAGTCATATAAACAATGATTATGCCTCTTTCGAAGTTTTATGTTACACATTTCAATGACTGAATTTAAACAAACTCTAACCACTGTTAGAAAGAATAGACTGTTTTCCCATTTTATTTTATAGGAAAGGATAATCATAAGAAGCAGTAAAAGAAAGTACAATTAGAATGGAAAGGATGATATTAAAGAAGTCTTCAAAACTTATCAAATAAAAATCTTCATTAACATTTTTCTTGATTTTTATAATATTTGTTTTATTTTCAGTTTCTTTAAGGATCTGACTTCCCCTACTATTTCCCTCACATTAAATTTGTTTTGCTTTCTTGATGTACACAGTTTCTGAAAGAGAACTACCAAGATTATATACAGGGACATGAATTTTTGTCATTGAATTTAGAAAAACTGTTGTCTCCCTAGGTTCAGAGTGGGGGCATACAGGTAAAGATAAAGATCAGAGTAGTGGCATTATGAAGAAGGAAAATCCATGTCTTTGACAGTACATTTTGCTGTCTTATTCATTCTTCTTAAGTAGATAGAATAGAAATAACAGGTCAGTGTACAATTTCTAGATAAGAGCTGATATTCCTGAATGCATCTGAAAGGAAGTAACATACCATACACCCATAGGTCCCAACTAGAACTTTTTTCTTTGACTTATCCTATTTTCTTCCATTTTCCATGAAACATTTTCACTGTTAGAAACTTCCATAAATTTCCACCCTATTCTCTGGAGTAGGTTTGTGCCCCTTGCCATCTGCCTTTGGTATAAAGCCTTGATTCTTCAGTGCATAGAACATCCTGACTTTGAGAAGCTCAGTCTTGCTGCTCACCTTGGTGAGGGTGCTGTCTGTCTGTCCTGGGTCCTAGCCCCTTGGTTGGTCCTGATTTGTAGCAGTAATCTACTACAGTTGCAAAAACCAAGCCCTTGACCCCATAGGATTTTCCCCCTAAAGCTTGGGAAACTCTTTAAATGTCTGCTAGAAGCCCTTGCAAACATTTCATCTGCTTTTGGTTTGTGGGTTCTGAGCGCATGCTTTCCAAATGTCACATTTGGAATGTGAAACTCAGGAATTTTCAAGCATTTTGATCAAGTCATTGATTTTCTTCATTGTCTTCTGTGAATGAGCAGTTCATGATGTCGAACTTCTTTGTAAGAGTTCCTCTACTTTCTCTGTATATATCAGGTTACATAATATCGTTGAGCTTACATGTTCTTTGAAAGGCTAAGAGCATTTGAGTATGTGTGTTTTGAGAAGAAAGGTGAACTCATTAGCTCCACTTTCTAAATATTTTAATAACATTCCTGAAGCCTGGGATGCCATTTTTATTCAGCTACCTCTTTTGTTTTTCTGCCACAACTTAGCACTTATAGTGAATGGCAATACATATTAATAAGTAGGCTGCCTAATAAGACGCAGGTTAATGATGATAATTATTCCTACATGGTGGATGGTGACAATGTGTGCAAGGATATTCACTCTTCAAAAACAAAACAAAACAAAACAAAACCTAAAAAACAAAGTAACCTAAGGCTTTTGCAGGGAATTCTCATGCCCAATGTGTTTTCTGTGGAGTTTAACAATGCTATGATACTTGGCTCCTCTTTCTTTTTAAGAAGTGAACATTTTACTTACCTGGAGATAATGTCTGTGGTTAGAATCCAGCGAGTGGACATGGCACCAGGAGCTTTTCAGGAGAGGTCTGAGAGAAAGCTTACAGGCTTGCAAACTTGAACACCTAAGTAAATAAGAAAAGATATGCATTGGGGAAAGACCAACGATTTAGCTCAATGTTGGACCGAAGTAGCTTCCAGTTTGAAGTGAACAACTGAACGCTAGTTTTTGATTGATCATGCCCAAGGTATGACTTCATAAAGTACTGCTCTGTTTCCCAGCTCACTATCCAACTGCTTGGTCTCTTCTACTGTGTTAATGGCAAATTACTGAATCATAGTTCAGAGGTTACATTTCACCTTTTACTTTCTAGGTGCGTTGCCATTGCAGAAGTCTTAAACACTTAGCTCAGTCATCTCAAGGAGAACACTAGCCTGAGCCTGCCAGGGAGGAGTAAGAACTGAAGCTGGCCAAGACAGGATGGCAGTGAGCTGGCGCAAAGCCTCTGCAGTGCAGCCCTGTTCTTCCTCTCCAGATTATTCTGGCCCAGATTTGCCAAAAATTTACTTTTTCAAATGAACCTTGATAATTCACTTGTGGGGTGGGGGGGCAGCAGTTAGTAGATTTACATAGACAGGGAGATCCTACCCCAAAAGGAGGGGCTTCAAACTTGAGAATATGTGAATTTTTTTTGCAAATTATCCATGAATTAAAGCATTCTTTCAGTTAAGTACAACACGTCCAGGGTTTCTTAAAGAAAAGTTCAAAGCATGCAAGTTTGTAATTTCTGCTTGCACTCTGAAATTTTTTCTTTTCTTCTTTTTTGTTTAAACTCTGGAATATTTTCAGGAATGGAGAAAGTTGTAGTGAACATAATTCAGGCTCCTCTGTCCCTTGGGTTTGAGAAATGCTTGAGCAATGTCCAGCCTGCTGCCTGCTGCCCCTCTTTCCACTATTTAATTTGATTTCTGTGTCTTTAACTACTGCCCCAGCTTTGGTCTTATTCCTATTAATTGCCTTTCAGCAATGTCATCCTCTTTGTAGGGCTTTCTAAGATGGTCCTTCCCCTCCCTTTCTTATTGGGTGAACCTGTGTTCCCATTGGTTGCTCTGTCATCTAATACAGACTGCGGTTAGCATTCGTAATATGTGCTAACAAATCTATGGATATACTGGTGTTATCCTTCACATTGTAAAGTCCAGATATGTCTTTTTCCTTTGATTTGTCTACTTACAACTGCCCATCATAAGTAAAATGTTTGCTGAATAAATGCATAGTTTAGTGAATATTAGAAAACTACTTGCAGGTTTAACTGACTTCCTAAAACTCTTTGCCCCTAGAAATCTCTAAATATAGATAGATATTCAGTACGTATTTGTTAGTGGGAAATGAATGCCAACAGATCAGTAGGCTATTCTTAGAAGAGTTAGAGAGTGACTGACAACTATTCTTATTGCTCACTCTCCTTAATTTCCCACTAGGGTAAATTAGATTTTTAAGAATAGTCTATGGTTTTTAAATTTAGTTAAAATTGACAATTCTTAAGAATTTGCGTACATAGATTTATTGAATTATCAAAACTACATTATGTCATGAGTATGTGTGGAAGAAGTATATTGATTGTCTTTAATATTTCTGTAAGTTCTACTTGAGGAAATTTTGTTGATCTCCTTCTCACCATTGAGCAGAGAATAAGGAGACAATGCCCGATATCAGCTCCGTTTTCCAGAAGAAAGTCAAGATGAATCTAAATTAAAAAGCCATCTGTTAGTGCTTCATCCAGTTGGTATTTATTATATATGCACAGCTAATTTTTACAAATATGTTGTGTATATGAAAGATGTCTAACCCATTCATCATAGGAGGACAATCCTTTGCTTCAACGTTTCTTCTGCCCTAGTCTTTGGTGTGACTCTTCTAGGAAATGGTCTTCCTAAAGCGTGCCTTTAACTAGGGCATTTCAGGATATTTGGAAACACATTAATTGATAAACTGATGTAAAAGGGGTCCAAAAACTCGGCATTGCATGTGGACCAAGGAAAGAGGGTACGAGACAGCTGCTTTTCTTGTGATTAATTAGCTCTTTTATCTTTACAATAATACTCAGTCAAAGACTAAGTAATCAATACGAAGATAAGGCTGGCATTTTCTCTTGCTGTTATAAGCTTCTCTGATCAGGTAACTCATACAATAGTTTAATTGGGCCCACAGCTCCAGAGACTTGGAATCAATGATGGTGAAAGGAAGGCCTGGTCACATATGGCTGGAGCAGCCGCTGAGAACTTGTATCTTGATCTGTAAGTAAGAGGCAAAGAGGGAGCTAACTGGGTGTAGCCTGGGCTTTTGAAACCTCAAAGCCAGTGACACCCCTCCTCCAAGACCGTAGCTCTTACTCCTTTCCAAACAGTTCTACCAATTGGGGATCCACATTCAAAAATTTGAGTTCATGGAAGTCATTCTCATTCAAACCACCACAGCTAGCTAGCAGAATAGTTTGGAGACAAAAAAAAAAAACAAAACAAAAACTATTGGGGTTCATTATGTAACCCCCCCAAAATAAAAACCAATAAAAATATCGTGACAAAAAAAACATAATAAAGTCAGTCACTTGTGGGCGAATCAGCCAAGGAATTAGGGATCTAGGCTTGCAAAAGGCTGTGGTCACTGCTATTCCTGTAAGTAGCAAACTTATTTGCTAAGTTTCTGCTAGCTTGCTGTGTATGTGGCTTTCTACACGATTGGACCTTGTACATTTTGCTCATATCGACTTTACAAGAAATAGTTATGATCGTGCACATTTTTTCCTTTTGAAGCAAGGCATACAACTCCATTAACTTCAAATGAATGATTTTTTTCAGAGTGCGTTTGAATCTCATCCTGGGGCTAAGAGAGACCTCCCCCACCCCAGTCTCTACATGGCCTTTGATAAGCTTTTATAATATTAAACAGTAGAAAATAAAACAACAAACGTTACTCAGCAGATAGATAAAAGTCCAATCTGTGTAAACGGAGACTGAAGAAGTAGAAACATTGCATGTGGATTTTACATGCTGAGCTTCATAAAACACAAGCATGAATATCCTCTCACAGTGAGTGTGGTCCAACATTAAATGAAGCATGGGGCAGGCTTACCACCGATGCGATCAGTGCTTGGAGAGCGTACAGCAAACTGTTTTACCCACACTGACTATAATTTCCCTCTTCTGATCTATCAGACCCTCTCGGTGCACATCTTTGTAGATTTTTGCTGCTTCCCAGAAATGCATTAAAAAGCCCTATAGGCTATAACAAAAATTACTGAATATTTTTTAATGTCTCACATGTTGAAAGTCCTAATTTTCGTTATATAAGAAATAACTGCCGATCGTGCCATTAGATCCCGACTCTTTAGACTTGTGAATGCTAATGGCCAGGCTGCAGAACTTCAGCTTTTCCTGTAATCGTTTTTCCTGGTTTCCTGTGGTGGATATGTATCGAACATAAGAAATTAGCTGCAGAGAGAATTAGAGGGTGTAAGCCTGAGTCATGTAAATGCCAAAAGCTTTTTGTGACATTTTTCAGACTTTAAAAATGGAAATATGTTATTTGCACAGTTGCTCCTGATGGAATATGACATACTGCAGCGGTGTGGTGAGTCGAAGGTTGGGCTGCAGGCCATTAGGAGCCCTCTGTGTGGGAGCCTGTGGCCTCAGCAGAGGGATGGGAGCTAGCTACTTGGTAGCTTTGGCTGATGAGCCAAAGACTCCTCTTTCTACCAAGAACTGCTAATGAGAATAAAGGGCTCGCTCAAGCCTGTTTTCATAAACATGGCTCAGCAACGTAACTTTCAAGCTTGACGTAACTTTTGTTTTTCTTCCAGGTGCTTTTCAACAGCATCCGCATCACCAAAATCAGCATGTGGAAAAACGTCCAGGGTTAAGTTCACCTCAGCCCCAGCAGGTAATTCTTGTAGGCAGATCTGCATCACTCTGTTGAAATAAGGCTTCTCCCAGTTGTCACAGAATGCTTGCTCAAGGAGACTGACTGAGTGTGGGGTGCATAGCAGAACAGGCTCAGGGGGAAAGCAAGGGACTCCCGGGTGTCATACTGTCTCCATCTCTGTTGCCAAACCTTTCCCGAGTTAGCGGGAGCCTTTTGCAGAAGCAGGAACTCGCTCTGGTTTCACTGGACATCACTTGAGGTTCCTAAGTAGGATTTCCTCAGAGGACAGTTTTGCAACCCACTGAGCCCTTACCTCCTGTAAACACATAAGCATAGGAGTTCTGAGTTTTCCTTCGTGAGCGTAATGTAATTGATAACCTCATACTAATTTTTATGTTTTGCTCACACTATGAAGTACCACCTGAGAAACAAACTTGTTTCTCCCTCCTCTCCTGCTTTCCATGAAAGAAAACCCAGCGTGTAGTTATTGAAACATAACTAGATTGTGGATTCCTAGAAGAGAGGTGAATTATATTTGGAAGAAGAAAAGAGAAATGACCAATAAAGGTTCTGTAGGAATTCCATAACTGTAGACTGAGAGTAAATGATTATTAACCAAACAAAACAGTGCAGGGGGAAAAAAATTCGGTTTTGGTTTAGGACTGCTTTCTGGAAACCTTAGTCCAGACTTTGAGCATCATCAATGGGGATGATGATCCTGTTTTTCCCATGATGTTCTCAATGATACCTATAATACTGCCACCAAGCATTCTGTCCAAGCTGACTGTTTTCAATAATCTCTTCGTCATCTCCCTTTATCTCAAAGAAACGATGTGTTGGTTCAACTCCAGATCTTTCCTCACTTCTCTTCACCCTGTTTTCATGGCCTCGGTGTGGGCTTGGCTCTTGTTTTATCTCAGCTATCTCGGGGGGCACCCCTAGCTATTAACGCAGCCTCTTGTCTCACCCCACTACTCTATCTTCACTGTTTACACAACAAATAAAGTGGGTGATGATGACATCTTAATGCATCCTTTTCTTTGACTGCTCATGTTCAGACATCTTTCAAGTGTGTTTGAGTTAGACAAAAAGAATTTTAACTGTCGCCTGGAAAACATGTTTTAATGTTTCCTGTAATCTATGCTCAGCTGAGGATCATCCTGCTTACCATAAAAGAGTCTGCTCAGCATCAGGGTGTTTCACAGTTTGGTCCTTCTCTGATGGATTTGTTTTTTTGCCCATGGTCTCTTGCGCAAAGAACAAGATGGCAGCCGTATGACTTCATGGATTATCACTCGTTTTTATAACCACTTCTTTGCATCTTTATTCATATTTGGTCTTCGTTGCCTGAAATGTCTTCTTTATCTTACAAATGTGTAGTCATAATTTGAGCCCTCTTCTGTCCCCGACCCCCAATTTTTGCTCCTAAATGCCATCGTTTTCATTCTTTTATATTCTTGGTCCTCACATGCTGAGTTAGGCGCAGCCTTCTTGTAAGCCTTAGCAGTCTGATACGTATTTATCTCTTTATATATCTTATACTGTTTCAAGCTTTTTTATGATAGCAGATTTATTTTATTTTTTTGGATTCCTAGCCCTGAGCACTATCTCCATTAATGAAAAGTCCTAACACCCCTGCATAAATTGTGAAAAGCAGTAGGCACCCAACAGACTGAGTATGGCAGACACTGCCAGCCAGAACGTGACCTGGGAGCAGCCAGTTCACGGTAATGCCCAAGCACAGTCATATTGCCTTGAGCAGAATCTCTGTTCACTTTGAGGTTTGCCCATCGGTGTCATGAGAAGAAACATCACTCTGCTAACACCGTGCCACTTACTGCTTCCTGTTCGAGGGTTTCACAGCGGGTTTAATTATTGCTCACCTTGGTGTCAGTCTGCTTTCGCTTTGTTAACTAACCACGCACTAGTCCAGTGGGGTTCCTGCAGCCTCCAGGCTTCTCAGGACATGTCAAATCAGATTATCTTTCCTTATTTTGCATAGACTAAAATGTCAGGGGTCTTCTAAACTCAGTGAAGAATCCATTGCCACTGATTCATCTATGCCAAGGAGTACATATTCATCATCTCGTCTTGCGTTTGTCATTCCCGTTTAGCTAGTTATGAAAAAGAAACTTAGCCTAGCTGGGGTAATAAATAACACCAATAAAAACAATGCAGAATGGTTCTATGCTATTACCGTTTTTTCTAAGTACCAGGTGTGGGATAAACACCACAGGATTCCCTCTGCACCTGTTCCCACCTAAGTGTCATAGCTCGGAATTTAGTTTTGCTTCAGCGGCTCTCAGAAGGATTCTCAGAGTTGGGTTGGCCTTCAGGTAACAGTTATTTGGAAACAGGGTTTGTCAATTTCAAATTGACAAACTGAGAACATAAAAGAGAGTAGAGCTGAGTTTTCTAGTGGGCTGTTCTTTTGTAATCCTCTGACAAATAAAGGTGACGCCTTCTGAAAAATCTTGATGCTCCGGGTGGCATAAACTGTTTCAAAAATGCCTTGACTTTTAACCAGTTTGAAAACCAGAGTTCAGTGTTCTGTGCTGCTTTAGAAAACAGTTGAATCTGTGTCTGTTTATACTCCATAAAGCTTCATCGTCTATGTGTCACTGACAATTACGGTTATTACCAATTTTAAAAGAGCCGAGATACAGGTTTTTATATGAAGGCCTAATAATGTGACGAACAGAATGTTAGGAATTCTTTTCTGTGTTTTCCTCCCATAAACTAGGTCAAGAAGACTATATGTCATGTAATTTATCCATATAGAAATAGATTAATGCAAAAATGAGTGGAATCGGTGATGTCTCTTGATTTTGAGGCTATTTCACAATCATAATGAGCAGATAATTAGAGAACAGCCACCGTTTCTCCCTGGCAGCGCTCAGCCACCCCACTCCTGAGAGCATCCTTATGATGACTTTCAATTTTAAGATGATCTAGTAAATTTGATACATATTTTTATACAACGTTAGAGCCATAGCAAACCAACAAAAGGAAGACCAACTAAAACAGAAAATACCTCTGACTCACTAAGCTTCCAGATCTTTTGGGATGCTGCTTAACCTGTCTATGTTTTGAGTTAATCCCCTTTGGAAGAGTGAAAGATTTGAGGGCGGCGTTTCTGTTGTCTTTTTTTCTTCTGTTCAGTGTTGGTATCTGTAACTCAAATATTTTCGATCTGTTTTGGTGCTCTCTACATATTAATAGAATCATTTGTTGCTGTCTGTTTGCATTCGTACCTCAAAATCATTTTCATGGAAATTTGCCTCTACCTTTGTTCTTATGTTATTGAACTAGTAATTATTTCTTATGAATAACTCGAGTTCATACTGGGGGCTCATGGACTGTGGACTGACAGCTGGGGAGCCTGCATGGGACCAAACTAGGCCCTCTGCATGTGGGTGACAGTAATGTGGCTTGGTTGTTTGAGAGGGCCCTTGGCAGTTGAACTAGGATTTATCCCTGGTGCATGAGCTGGCTTTTTGCACCCCATTCCCTATGGTGGGATACCTTGCTCAGGCTTGATGTGGGGAGCAGGGGCTTGGTTCTTCCTCAATGTGATATACCAGACTTTGTTGACTCCCCAGGAGAGTACTTGCCTTCTCTGAGGAGTGGATAAGGGTTTGGGGGAAGGTGGGGAGTGGCAGGGGGGAGAGAGGGAGAACTGTGGTTGGTATTTAAAGTAAATAAAACATATAAAGTAAAAAATTAAAAGAAAGTTAATCTTATTGACATATATTTTTAACTAATAAATTGTTATAAGATGAAAAATTTAAAAGGTTTATAACATTAATTGTGCCGTTCGTGACCCATGCAAGTTTTAATTACTTGCTTCTAGAAGTTATGTGTTTTGTTTCTTTTCCTTGCCTTGTTTCCTTATTCAGAACCTCCATATAATTTTTAATATGAAAAAAGAGCAGAATTCTTGCTTGTTTTCAAAATTAGGAGAAAAGCACCTTATATAACACTAAGAATGGATTTAGCCTTATCTATTAGAATCTTAACATTATTCTGTTAAGCATAAGATTTGCCAAATATACGAGCATTTTGTGTATTCCTAATTTACTACATATTTTACTGACTAAATGCTGAAATTTTCAAATGATTTTTTGCATCTATTGATGTCACTCTGTGACTTCCAGTTTGTCCTGTTAATGTAGTAAATTAACTCTGATTAGTTTTCAAGTATTGAAACTCATTTTTAGTTCTTTAATAACTTTCCCTTGACTATGATTCTTCACTTCTTAACATATGAAATTCTACTAGGTATTGTTTTGTTATTTTTCAAACCATTTTACAAAAGACACTGTCCTGTAATTTTATTTTACCATTTTTTTAAAAAAAATTTAACTTAGAACTTTATTGAATTTCTGGATATCAATTTTGTGTCTTTGAAAAAATCTAGTAGCATTAGTTTTTCAATATGTGTATATATGGATCTACTTAAGTCCACCACCAATTACCATGAGGATATCTGGCAAGTAGACTCATTGCCTTTTGCTACTGTATCCAGTCGTCTGTCCTGCCTCATTCATTTTCTTTGCCTGTATGCTTCACCACCTGCTGTGTTATATTCTCTCTCTTTTTCCTTTTTTTTAATTTAAATAACATTTTTTCATTTACCCTCCATAAGGACTGCAGTTCCCTCTCTTCCCTCTTTATACTCCCCATCCCCCACTGCTTTTCTTCTACCCTCCTGCATCTTATCCACTCCTGCTTTCTGAATAGAGAGGGTATTGCATTATCTTTAACAAAATACTAAACCAAATAGAATAAAGGAAAACGAAGCAATGAAACATTTTACGAACTCCTAATTTTTCTCTTTGCCAGAGTTTTCTGTGTGTGGGTGCATGTCTCAGGCTAGGTTTCACCTTTGGGAAGAATGTTTTATCATTTATGTCAAAGCATGTTTGCTGGTGATAGTCTCTTTTGGTTTCTGTTCCCAAGAGAAGCCTCTTTTCTCTGCAGTTTTCAACCTATGTTTTGGAGGACAATGGCTATTGTTTTACCTCTTTCTCCAGCCTCTACGCTGCATGCTTTGTCCTGTTGCTACCTTCTTCTGTAATGCTCATCCTCGTTTCTGTATTCGAAACTTGATCCCTCTCAGCCGCAGCTACTGTAAGATTTTATCTCATGTTTTCTATAATTTGAATACAATATGTTCCAGCATAAATTTTTTTAATGCTTATATGATTTGGTTTTCTGAGGTTCTTAGATTTTAATGATTTGTCATATTTCACTAATTTAGAAAATTCTATTATTTAAAATACCTCTGTTTTCTTCTTCCTTCTGGCATTCCCAGTGCATGGAGGTTACACATTTGAAACTCTTTCAAGTTCTTGAATGGAAGTTCTGGTTCCCACTGTTCAGGCTTTTTCCTTTTTATCTCTCTAAATATGCTTGACAAGTTTACTGTATCTTCACCAGTCTTACCTTAGGTTTGGCTATGCCCAGTCCACTAATGAGCCCTCCCAATGCATTTATTTTTTATTTCTGGTCAAGTGTGTTTTGATTGCTAGTATTAAAACAGACCAACCAACCAACCAACCAACCAAAGACCTGTTCCTGGAGTTTCCATTTATTTACAAGAGGCAAGGACTGCCCTTTCCCCTGGAGAGCAGGTGTTTATCACAAAGGGAGCACTGCACACATCTCACAGTTCTTCATGTAAACGAACACCAAAAGCACATCCTCCTAGTGTGGTTACTGGAGTGGAAGTGTGCAGCCTCTCCCCCCTCAGTGGTCCTCAAGCACCTGCCAAACATGCCAAATCTTAGGTCCCAGACTTTGGTTAAAGTTACCCTTTGAATGCCCAGCCCCTGAGGCTCTAGTTGCTTCCCCATTGGGTAAGGAAGTCTTGGCATGACCACATTTGCCTGTTTCTTGATTTTGTATTGTCAGTTGTTCTGTTATTTCAAGTACCTGAGGGATTCAAGAAAAGTCATTGGAGTGTAGTTTGCTCAAGTTTTTGCAATGCTCTTTCATCTCAGGACTAAGATGGGTTGGAAGTTTGGATTTTCAATCTTCATGGAATCCATGAAGGTTTTTAGTTACACTGCCTTGAAACTGGAGGCACTTATTGGATAAAATGACTTGAAAAGTGAGTCCCTCTCTGTACTCTGAACTAGTTGGTGGAAGAATGATATTTTGATTTCTTGAATACTTGGTAGAAATCAGAGTGGGTTCGAATGTCACTGTGTGGATAGTATTGTTGTTATTTCCAGTCTAGTTTCTTTAACAGACAGGGAGCCTCTTGGGTATTTCTATTTCTTCTTTTATCAGTTTTAAAAGATATTTATCTAATTTCTTGGATAAGGTTATTAATATTTCTACATTATCTGAATGTTCTACAGTAACTATTTTCCCATTGGACTTTGTCAGGCAGTTATCTATATCTATATATATGAATATATATATATATATGAATATATATATATGAACAAATTTTGACTTTGTTAAACTTTGGGTTGTTTTTCAAAGAAAACTCAGTACTTTCTTTCTTTAGCAATTGACTTTGAGATTTTATACACACACACACACACACACACATATATACTATTATATGCACATTGATAAACATTACATGTATATTATATAATATATTCTATAGTATATACATATCATATGTAATATGTGTATATACTTAGATATATCACACACATATATAATGATTAATTTTGATTGTTGTCCTGGCACAATGCAGAATTGCTTAGGAAGGGAACCTCAATAAGAGATTATCTCCTATAGTCAGAGGCTGCTTGTTCATTTCCCAGCTTCCCAGACCCAAAATAACCACACAGAAACTGTATTATTAAATACTGCTTGAGCTATTCGCTTAGGCATATTTCTGGTTAACTCTTATATTGTAAATTAAACCATCTCTTTTAATCTGTAAATTGCCAAGTAGTTGTGGCCTATAGGTAATGATCCATTGTACTTTTGGCGTCTGTCTCCTACAATGGCTACATGGCTTCTCCTTGACTCTGCCTACTTTTTTTATATATCTTTTCCAGCCTGTCTATATTCTGTTAAACCATTGGCCAAAAACAGCTTCTTTATTAACCAATGGTATTTACAGCATACAAAGGGGAATCCCACATCTGTCTCCATTAGATTGGCCATGTGAGATGTTTTGAAGTGCCCTAACTGAGGCAGAACCCGTCTGAATGAGGCAGTGCTATTTAGTAGGCTGGACACCCGACTGAACAGAAAGGAGAGACCTGGATGAGCAGTAGCATGCATGCATTTATTCATTTCTCTGTGCTCTTGAAATTAAGACAATATAATTTTCTCTTTATCACCTTGACAAAGAAAGTTAAATAATTCCTTTTATATGTTTTTCTTTTTCTGATATTGACCTTAAAAACCATGAAGTTCCACATCAGAACTATTTTAGGTACATCCATAAATGTTTATATATTTGGTATCATTATTACTCAGTCCAAATTTTCTTTGTCTTTTTCTCTAGCCACTGTTTATTTAAAAGTATGCTATTTAGTTTCCAAATATTGAAACTATTTTAGACATCTTAATTTCTAATTAAATTACTTAAAGTTGGGACTATGTAAATATCTTTTATTAATGATAATTAGACAAAAAGTGCAGATTTTTTATGTGTTTATTTTTGTGTATGTTCACACAGCATCAGTAACTAGGAGAAAGTTGTTCTATGTTTTAATCATGACTATCAGTCCCTGTATTTTCCTTTTTACTTCAATTACATTACCCCAATACACTAATTTTTCCATGTCATATGCATATGTAATCATATGTATTATATAACACACATTGCATACATATATATGGGTGTTTAAACCTGGGTATATCTCTCTGTGGAGGCCAGATATTGTGTCTTCTTCAGTTAGATCCCACCTTGATTGTTGATACAGAGTTTCCCACTGATCAGGGGATTACAAATTCTGTCATACTGGTTGACTGGCAAGCCTCAGACATCCTGTTGTCTTCTTGTGCTGGGATCACAGGTTTTACCACCATCCCTGGCCTTGTAGATGGGAGCTGGAAATTTGAACTCAGTACGAATGCCATACTTGTACATGCAGAACTTTACCCACAGAGCCATCTTATAGCCTGTTTCATGATTTTTTAAGAATTTCTTATTTAAATGCATATATAAAATTGTTACATTTCAGCTGAATTTTTTATTATTATTTAATCTTTTTGTATTTCATGTAGTACTCTTCATATTGAATAATAGATTTTTATGGATACTAGGGATATGAAGTTTTAATGCTTCTCTCTACTTATTTAACATGTGTTTGCCATTTATTGCACTTTTCAATCCATTTATGTCTACTTGGACATTCAAACATTTAAAAAGACATGTTATAATAAATAAAAAGGGAAAAATCCTGCTACATATTTTCAACAAGATATGGGCATTTAATGAATGTCTATACAAAGAATATTACTTATTTAACCAATTACTAAAGAAGGGAAAAAAGTCCCAAATTTTCTCTGTGGAAAAACAACCTAAAAGTTAAAAAAGTCAAAAGTTGGTTCTTTAAAAGAAAATAAACAAAACAGCAACAATAAACTTAGAATTGATAATTTTCTGACAAAGTCCAATGGGAAAGATAGTTACTATAGAGCATTCAGATAATGTGAAAATATTACCAACCCTATCTAAGAAATTAGATAAAAATCTTAAAATTGACAAAAGAAGAGAATAAGAAGGAAAATAAAGACTCCCTGTTTGTTAAATAAATTAGATTTGTAATAATAACAATATTCTCTACAAAGAGTTGTTCAGTTCCACTTTGATTTCTACCAAGTATTCAAAAAATTCAAAATATCATTCTTCTACCAACTAGTTTAGAGTATAGAGAAAGACCCACTTAGTTTATCTTCCTCTTTGTATCATTTACCTCTAGTTTATTGTCTATTCAATGGCTACTTCTGGTTTAATTGAATGGGTTTTTTTTGTGCTTTGTTAATTTGTTTTCTCATGAGTTTTTATGTCTATCTTTTCTGTAACGTGGTTTTGGTACTGAATGTAACTTGAATTAACTCCCTCTTGATTTTTAGAGTTAGTGTTTCTTACAGACCACTGTAAGAAACTAACAACAATATGCTTAGCATCTATAGCTTCTTTTGTGATTTCTTAAATATTTTTTGTTTATTTGCTTCTGTGCATGTGTGTGGCTTGTGTCAATGCACTTGCATGTGTGTGCATGTGTATTTGAAAGTTGGAGGATAGTCTTGGGCATCTTCCTCAGATGCCTTGCTTTTGAGAGAGGGTCTCTCACTAGCCTGGAGTTCAGAAGGTAGACTAGATGGCTGACCAGCATGTCTTTTCTCCCCAGAGCTGTAATCACAGGCACACTTTGCCAGGTGAATTTTTTTTCAAATGGGTCACGAGGGTTGAACTCAGGCCCTTATGTTTGTGCTGTGAAGCCTTTGTTAACAGGAGCCCTAGTCCTCCAATATTTTCATTTCACATAGATGATAAAATAAATTCGGATTATCTTATCTTTGTTTTAATGATGCACTTGTTCTTAAGAGAAATCGAGAGAAGGAAAAGTAAAGTAATAATTCCTATTTACTCATAACTTGGCATATTTTCCCCATTTTCTGGTGAGAAGTCAGCTGTTTGGTTTTGTGGTTTTCTAAGGCTGGACTCAGCAGTTAGGAGCTCTGCCTGCTCTTCCAAATGTCCTGAGTTTTATTCCCATCAACCACATGGTGGTTCATAACCATCTGTAATGAGATCCGGTGCCTTCTTGAGGAAGAGACCTGGTCAGTCGTCCTCATCAACTTAGACCATGAAACCCTACATGGACAAGTTCAACAGAACCACCATGTACGTGCGAGCTGCCTATACATGCTTCAGCATTGCTAGGGTATACATTTCAAAATATTTCACATTTCCATGCTGATTTCTTTGCATATTTCTTTTTTCCTCTGCCTGTCTTCTTAACTTTTGGGTTAAATAATTTTGCCATGATGTGTATAGGTGTGGTTTTCTTCATTTTAGATTTAATAAATGTATCTATAATTTGACTCTTTTTCATAAATTGGACAAATTCCACTATGAAATTTCCAAACACCTAATTCCTGTCTTTCATAGCTTTGCATGTTCCTGAGATCCTGACTGCAGATATTTTGTTGTCTGCTACTTTCCCACAGGTTATTGCAGAATAACTAATTTCTGTTCCATTTTTGTCTGTCTGCTTTTCAGATGATTTCCACTCAAATAATTGAAGTTTGCTGCCCCCTTCCCCTGCATTCTCCAAAGATTTGTCAAGCTCATTAAAGTGAGTTTTTCATTTTAGATTTTGTACTTCTGAATTCCAGATTTTCTCTTGTCCCATTTGCTCCTGCTGCTTCTCCACCCACCCTTCCTCTTCTTCTTGCCTCTGAATTTTCTAATATTTCTTATCTCTTCACTCGTTAAGACCATATTTTCTCTTAAACCTCCACATTTCTCATTGTTAGCTGTTTAAAATTGGTTTCTGTTCATTGTAACGTTTGTACTATCTTGGAGTATTCACACTATTTTTCTATTCATTGCTGTATTTATTTAGAGAGAGTCATATTTTTCGATGTTTTTATGCATGTTTCAGTTTGTTGGATTGTTTTCATCCCTGTTTGGGTGATGTATTGTAATGGATTGTGTAGGTTTTCTCAAAAAGTGTTGAGAGTTGCAATGGTGAGTCCTGAGAGGACACCTCATGCACTGGAAAGGTGGGTGAAAGTCAATCTCCCATATTGGGAAGTGGAATTCCACAATATTATTTTTTCATGAATAAATTAAAATCTTTTTAAGCTTGAATGTAAGCATTCCAACACTGTGAGTGTGGCAGTTCTAAAGATGGAAGGACAATAGCCACCACTTAACATAAACGTTTGGAGAGAGAAGTACAGTATCTGTATCTTGGTGTTGTAGATTCTGCTTGAAAGTAGGTCCTAATTTTGCTATGTTCCCTAGCTCTGTGTCTCTTTCTTGCTCTGCTATAGTGTGCAAATTAAAACAAAACCCTGAGGAACTAAAAGCAATATACAAACCGGACTGTTGGTCAATATTAATTAGTATTTTTCCCTCAATACTCTACTATTAATAAGCATGAAAACATTTAAATTTGTTGTATAATATTAAACATTTTTGGAATTTAAGGTTCATCACATTGCACAAGATAAATAACAATGAACAAAAGGCACGTGTTAAGTATAGACTTTTACATGGCAAGGAATTTGTCATGGTTAAGATATGGTATCTCTTTTTGTACACAATAAAACCTGTTTTCCTCATTTGAACTCGAGCACTGAAGTGACTGGGTCCCATCCTCTTTTGCCAGTCTCATTGGTCCTCTCATGCTCCCAAGATTCCTGTTTGCAAATCTACAAGGATGACCCTGGCTAAGACCCTAAGCAGTAGAGGAGAAGGTGCCCTAACTGACCTTGCCCTGTAGCCAGATGATTATCTTAAATATCACCATAGAACCTTTGTCCAACAACAAATGGAAACAGAAACAATGACCCACATCAGAGTACTGGACTGAGCTTCCAAGGACCAGTTGAAGAGTGGAAGAAATGAGAATATGAGCAAAGAGGTCAAGATCATGAAGGGTTCATCTACTGAAACAGTTTACCTGAATGAATGGGAGCTCACCAACTCCAGCTGGACTGGGAAGGACCAAACTAGTCCCTCTGAATGTGGTTGACAGTTGCTTGGTTGGGGCAGACTGAGGGGCCACTGGCAGTGGCACTGGGATTTATCTCTACTGCATGTACTTGCTTTTGGGGGATCTTATTCTCTTTGGATGCATACCTTGCTCAGCCTAGATGTATGAGGAAGAGCTTTGAACCTTCCACAAAACAAAGTGCCTTACCCTCTCTTAGGATTAGAGAGGTGAGGGGTGGGAGGGTGTGTGGAGGGAATGGGAGGAGTATAATGAGTGGGAATTTGGATTGGTATATTTTTTTTTAAAATCTAATAAATTAACAAATTAAAAAGGAAACAGTTGGAACACACACACACACACACAGACACACACACACACACACACACACACACACAGAAGATTCCTGTTTGCCTGCAACTCCTGGCATTTTCAATTTTTTCCACTCATTCCACTTTTTCAAATTTTTTTCTGACATATTTCTTTTGTTACTTACTTTTATAAATGATGGACTGAAAACTAGTATTTTTGTCCGGTATTTATACATTAAATTTTGTTTTTCAATAAAAATTTTTCCTTGGCATCTAGCTTTCGGGGTCAGTCTCTATTTCTGTGACCTACAGAATTATCTGCTGAAGCAACTCTTCCTCAAACTCGGGAATTTCCAAGAATCTGTGACTGTGGTCCTTCTCTGAGCTTTAGGTGATGATAAAAGCTTTGAGTGCATGTGCTGTTGGTGGCTTTCTGAACACTCATAGTTCCCACTTTCCCTAAAGTGGGGCAGTAAAGATGCCCAACCCCACTGAGTTTTCCTACTAAGAGAGTGTTGTATACTATTAATTAGTAAAATTTGCATGTTTATGAAAAGCAATGTATGCTTCTCTGCTTGAATGTGATCATTAGAATATTGCATTCACTTGTCTCTGTCTCTGTTCACGTGTATATTACAGTATATTTATTTTAGGGTTTTCTTTGGTTCTGTTCTTTTCTGTTTGTTTTGTGTCATTTTGTTTTGTTTTTCACTCTATGCCAATGGCTGAGGCTTTCTTAGTAGGACCCTGGTCAAGTCAGCTATCATTCCAAGGAGCTAGAATAACTCATGACTCATTGTTACCATAAATGGAATAAAAAGCTTTTATATATTCAACACCCCATTTTCTCTTCCCTTTTGAGTTTCTTCCCTTTCATGGTCTATCCAGGAAGAATGAATGGCTCATGATTCATGTATACCCAATAGATTTTTCAACACAGAGAATTTGATTAGGGAATTATTTTAAAAATTCATTTCTTGCTATTTTTTAGAAGAGGATTTAGACCTCACATGTTAGAGAGTCTTGTGATTTGGTGTTTCATTGAGTATATCATAGGTGATAGATGAGTTCATTTTCTTAGTGAGCATTCTTAAACGTTTTGTGACTGTTCATGCTATTCATGGACTTCCAATTCAGTATTTAGTTTCTTTCTGGCCCTATTGTACAGTTACAGTTATCTTATTTATAGCTCATACCTAATAGCTGGTCATTCCAGACAATTTTTGTAGTTGGCTTATTTGTTCTAGAGAGTTAAAAAAAAGTAGGTGCTAAAATTTGGATAAAAATGTAAATAGTTAAGTAATGTGATGAAATTTGAAGAAAATTATTGAAGAGATTTATGTGAATTATTTTTTTAGAACAGATTATTATTAATCATTTGAAACAAAAATTATTAGAAGACATATGTAAGAGCTGGAGGATTTCCCAGAATCTACAGATAAATCAAATAATTTGTTTTATACTTTAATCTGAATAAAACTTTAAGAACAAAATTAATTATTAGTGCAATTGTCAACAGAGTTAAACCACATATGTATAAAACGCAGGAGGACTATTACCAGAATATGTATTGAGACTTTGAGATTAAGGACCAGCTTATGGTTTGCCAAATTCTAGTCACTTTATAAAGCTAGCTTAGCATAACCTGGAAGCTTTGAAAACTTTTAAAACCTTTTTAAAGATTTTCATTTTTCTGATTTTTAATTATGTGCAAGTGCACATGTCTGTGGGTATGTGCACTCGAGTTTCCCTCTGGAGTCCTCTTGCTCAAACCTGCACCTCCCACAGTCTCCTCTGTTTCTTTCTCTCAAGCTTTAACATTTTCACAGATATCCTTTTTTTCTTTCCATTTTTTTTAATTTTGTTTCTTTAGTCTTCTCTCATACAGTACATCCACACCGCAACCTCCTTTCCCTCCACTCCTACCATCAACCTCTGCCCCATCTCCCCTCTCCTCTAGATCCACTGCTTATGTGTTTCTCTTCAGAAAAGAGTAGGCCTCCCAGGGAGAGTCTCCATTCTGCTGTCTGGAATCTGACCTCTCCGCTGTTATGACCATTATTTAAATGACATCAGTCCTTTGTTGAAATGATCTCTTTAAGGGTGCTTGTGCTTTTATTCTTCTCACTCTACACGACATCCGGAACAATCCAGATAAAACATGTATCACTTCCTATCCCTCCTCATCCTGAAGCTTCGTAACTATCCAGGTGACCAGCAACACACTTCCCGCTTTTTCTGTGGACTGAAAGGCCAGTATGATGAGTTCCCTTTCTCTCTTTATTATCATTGCCTATTGTCTCCTCATTGCTGATTGTGTTGCCCCACATATAAGGTGGTCCTAATCCACATTTACCTTTGTTTCCAGAATCCTTTTTCCTTCACATCATGTCTCTTTAGCTTGGTTCTCTTTGGTTTTGACTCAGAATTTGCCACTTCTGGGTAACCACCCATGAATTACCCTTTTTGCCAATTTGGTTGACCAATCGCTAGGCAGATTTGCTCTTACTCTTTTGGGGAAAATCTTTTGCCCAAAGGATAACTGCAAACCACCTTCAGGATGTAAGTGTTGAAATTCAAGACCCAGTATGTGGATCCTGAGCATGGAGATTCCATTTGATGGACGGACACTTAGTCTAGTTGTTTACAGTAGGACACCATAGACTAGTTTGCTCATAAACATCAGTTATTTCTCACAATTTTAGAGAGTGAAAATTCCAGATCAAATGCCCCTTGGTCTTCATCTCATTAGGGCCCTCTTTCAGGATCCTCTTCCACAGATAGCTGATGTCTTGTTGAGTGGTCATCATATGGTGTAAAGAGGTTCAGACAACTCTGGGGATAGATTTATGAACAGTCTCCATCAATGACTTAATTATCTTCCAGAGGCCATACCTCCTAATAGTTACATCAGGTGTTAGGATTTCAGCCTATGATTTCGGGAATGACTCAAGCACTCTGTTGTGATAAATTCCATAGAAGCCGAGCAGTCCGCCAGGATCATCTCGTTTCTTTCTTAGATGTTTCCTGTGGACACTACTAGTTTGTGTGTATTGAATCTATCATAGTTTTTTTTAAGTATTGCAACTTTGTTGTTTACTTTTTTCTTTATTATTTTTATTGAGCTCTACATTTTTTCTACTCCCCTTCCTACCTCTCCCCTCCCCTCAGCTTTAACCCTCTCCCAAGGCCCCCATGCTCCCAATTTACTCAGGAGATCTTGTCTTTTTCAACTTCCTATGTAGATTTGACTGCATGTTTTAATTAGGTATATAATCTGACTGTCTAAGACATCAGACAGATGATGAAAAGTTTTTCCACAGATGGTTTATCCTGGAATGCTCTACCACATGTGATACTGCATTCTGGAAAGAATGTGATTTGTTAAGTCCTAAACAATTTCATCCTAAAACTAATTTTACAGGCTTAGATTCTAAACTTAATAAGGAAAATGGATTGCCCTGAAATAAATATCTATCATGTCCAGTGAGTGATTTTCATGAAACTTGCAGCAATTCTTTTTTCTCTTGCATGATTAATCTCTTTTTAAAAGTATATACTCCTAGATGAATTTTAGATTTTTTGAAATATTATATTGAATAAAGTCAAATATTTAATGTGTGTCTTGTATGCAGGTGAATTTGAAATATTTATTCTATACTGAATAACTACTGTAGTCATCCTTCAAAACTGTTCTGTAATTCTTTTTCTGACCTCTAAGACTATTCAATGAGAGATCAATCATTTCTACTGTTCGACAGGCTTTTATTCTTGCCAACTGCTTTTTCAACTGTAGAAGTGAAAACTAACTTTCCTGCTTAAAATTCATCTTTATAATGTTTTGTCCTTTGTGGCTTTTACCTCCTTCCTTTGTTTTTGGTCTTTTTGGTGTAATGGTAATACACAATTTATAGACCTACCTACCATGCTACCAAATGTGTGTGTGTGTATGTGTGTGTGTCCAGGTGAATTATAATTTTATCCTTTATGCATCAGAAATAGTGTTTAATTTTGTGACAGTATGTATCTTTGGAAAAACCTTTATAATTTTTGTTTTAAAATATATTCATCCAATGAGAATTTGTAATGATTTCATGAAGCTTTTTAAAAATTTTTCAATAAGGCTCATGAGTGGGTTACATTAAGCTTATACTTTAATCGTCAGATTTATTTATTTATTTATTTATTTATTTATTGATCTTTGAGACAGAATTTCTCTGTAGTTTTGGAGACTGTTCTGGAACTCTCTCAGTAGACCAGGCTGGCCTCACACTCAAAGAGATCCGCCTATCTATGCCTCCTGAGTGCTGTGATGAAAGGCGTGTGTCACTACCACCCAGTTTAATTGCTTATTATAATGCTACCTTAAATTTTGAAATTTTATAAGACAATAGTGCCTAATAAAGGATATCTTATAAATTAATGTGTAGCTGTTACAAGTAATCTGAGGAAATTTAGAATTTCTTTCTTTTTTCTTTTTCTTTTTTTTTTTTTTTTGAAAAATTACATAGCAGTAGAGATAAACTTTGATGGTTACCCCAGGCAATCACGGATGGCTGGAAAATTAAATATTTAAGTAATCAAAATGACTTGTCAGAAAAACCTTGAGTTTGACAGAAGTGAATTTTGTAAATCCTCTAACGTGCTAACGTGCATGAGAATTTCTAAGCAAATCGATAGATGCAGTAGAGAAAACTGTTAGTTGTTCTGTGCTACATAAACAACAATGGGAAAAAGAAAATGAAAAACAAAACCTCACTGGAAGAAAAAAAAATGAATGTAGCAGATGCAAGAAATCTAAAATGTAGTATTGTTATCAGATATAAGTGTTTCTCATCTTGTTAAGCAGTATAAATATAGGAAATAAATGAACCAATAAGCAGGAAGAGATAATTACAGACAATTATTAAATTGTCTTCTTCTTGTAAATCTATTGGTGTTTGTTTACAACAACACTTTTTGTGTATATACATTGATTCGTTCTCTGATTAATTCACTGGTCATTATGAAGTATCTCCTCTCATTTTTATTTTTTCTTAAATTACTTGTCTAATATTGATATAGCCATAGAAGAATTCCTGTGGGTTCTACTTTTATATAGTGCAACCTCTTTTACTTTTGTCCAATTTGAAATTGAACAGTCTTTTGAATGTGAGACATCATTTTATTTTCAACCTAGAAACTTTAGCCTTTTGATTGGGATATATAGCCTTTGCATATTTAATGTAATTCTTGAAAACAAAGTTCATGTAATTTTAGGTTTTATCAATGAAACTATAGCATGCATAAGTATGGATCTTCTTATATATATGCTAGTTGAAGCTTTTGAGCTTGTGGATTTGTTTCTATATGTTATTTGTTAACCTAGAGATGGTGAGGTCATTATTCTTTTACTATTCTTTTTACCTCTTTCTTCTAATACTCAGTCATTTGCATACATTTCTATATTTGGGCTTATCCCCCAGTTAGATAGAGAGCTCTTTATGTCCTGAATATTTTTCCTCTGTTTTTTTTTTTCCACACTGAATATGACATCTTTCTTTTGACATCCTCAGCTCTGCTTGGCAGAGCATTCAGTGGGAATATTGCAACAAATCTGAGTGGGCTAGTCTCAGACTTCTGCCATTCTTATCAGAAATTTCAGCAATTCTCCCAAGGAAATGTCTCTAAGGATGTTGTTTGGGTGCATTTTTGGAATAGTGGAAGACTTTATTTAAAGTTTCTCCAATTGTATAATGTTGTTTTGGTGTGCATAAGGAAGACCTCATGACCACTTCATTACGGTTGGCAGAAGTCCCTCTCTCCCAAAGTGAATAGAATACCTTAACATATATTTTAAAAGACAGTCTAAATCTGCTATCTAAAAACAGTTAAATAAAATGCAAGGGTGCTACTGTTCTGCCTACATTATTAGCAAAAATTGAAAGCGTGTAAATGTTGAGTAATGGAAAGGATTCAAAGATGTGTTTGTATCTGTGTCTAGCTGCATTGTATTATCAAGAACATTTGCTTTCTGTCTGGTTACTTATAATCATTCCATTAAACCAACAGTGAACTATTTTCAGAGAACGGCTTGCCTTTTCAAGCACGTTGATTTGAAGCCATCATGCCATCCAATACCAACCCGTCCAAGTACACAGTAAAGAAGCTTCTATCTCGGGCTATCGTATCTTCTTCATGGAAGCCATTTGTGGCCTTCAGGATATTTTTGGAGATTTCCTATGTAGATGCATTCTTAAATTGGAATGATGTCACCTCTTTAAAAAGGTGGGCATTAGAATATTTACTGCACAGTGTTCTCCAGTTTGTTTTCATTTTAACAAGCCACCCTGGCAATCATCTCATGTTGCTGTATAGAAGGATTCCTCAACTAAATCTTTTACAATATGCCATTATCCTTTGTTTAGCAAAACACACTCATGTTCAAGATGCTCATGGAAAATATCATGTATCCCTTCCAGCTCTCTCTACCTGCCTCCTTTCCTTCTCATACTCTCTCTCTATCCCCATCTCACTTTTGTGGCAAAGTTGCATGTAGCCTGGAGTGGTTCAACATGTCTAGCTGGTGTGGGTCTACGTTCTAATGCCAGGAAAGAAGACACGCTAAGGAGTCTGGGAGGTTTTAGCAATTTTAAGGAGCTTCAATCTTACATAGTCGGCAAGTATAAGGACATACTTTATTTCCTGGGTGGCAGAGACCACCAATACATATGCTAGCACATATAGGTTACACATAGACTGGCACACAGGTCAGTAGACATATAGACCTACAACCAGATAACACATAGGTAAGCAGATAACACATAGGTAGGTTGGTAAAGACGGGTACTAAGGATTCAGCTTCTGACTTCTAGGTCATGATTACACACCATCCTACAAAAGCCACACTCTGGGGGCCTGAGAGATGACTCAGCATTTCAGATCACTAATGCTCTTACGGAGGACCACGGTGCAGTTCCCAGCACCCACATGGTGGATCAAAACCATCTGTAACTGGAGCTCTAGGGCATCTGACAGCCTTTCCTGACCTCCACAGACTCCTAGCACACAAGTGGTGAACATACATAGATGTAGGTAAAAACGTCATACATGTAAAATAAAACAAATAAATCTAAACCAAATAAAGCACTATGTCAAAAAGTTATACAGCAGATTATCTCACTGTTTAATTTGCATTTCCCAGACAGTCAGTATGTTTTGTGTTGACTTATAACCTCAGAATGTTCACTCTGAGTCATAGTTCAGTGAATTCATAACAGATATCTGTATCAGTGACATGCTGTCTATACGTAAAATCTTTTAAGTCCTCCCTCTTTTTTTTAGCCTACAGGCCTTTTCTTTTTTTTTTTTTTTGGTTTTTCGAGACAGGGTTTCTCTGTGGCTTTGGAGCCTGTCCTGGAACTAGCTCTTGTAGACCAGGCTGGTCTCGAACTCACAGAGATCCGCCTGCCTCTGCCTCCCGAGTGCTGGGATTAAAGGCGTGCGCCACCACCGCCCGGCAGGCCTTTTCTTTTTAATAATAGGTAGCATCTCCTCATCTTCTGATGCTCCTCCTGTATTCACAGCCCATGACCTAGGTTTACAGGTGTGATCTACACCTAGATTATGTACAAGATCAATTGTAATATGGAAGCTATGGAAGTTGTTGTTTAGGGAACTGTATTGATGAAGAAATAATGGGAAAATGTAGAAAAATGTGGAAATGATTAATATAGACATGGCTTTTCCTCTGACTCTCTTTAGTTAGCATTATCTTGGATTTACAGGAATATATTAATTTTAAATGTATGGAAAATTATACAATTCTGAGTTTTTCTTTTGCCATTTTTTACTTTCTTTGTCCTTTAAAGATCTGTAATGGACATTTTATTGATTTGTTTTTAATTATAAAGAAGGCATTAGCATTAAATATGTGTAATGTTTAACCTACTAATTTTATATCTGCAAATGTCTTCTAGGAAATGATTTCAAATGTGAAAAATGGCTTCAACATAGTTGTAGGTGAATACTTATTTAAGCAAGAATTTCATCAGAAGCCGGGCGGTGGTGGCGCACGCCTTTAATCCCAGCACTCGGGAGGCAGAGGCAGGCGGATCTCTGTGAGTTCGAGACCAGCCTGGTCTACAAGAGCTAGTTCCAGGACAGGCTCCAAAGCCACAGAGAAACCCTGTCTCAAAAAACCAAAAAAAAAAAAAAAAGAATTTCATCAGAACATCTAGCTGTGTTGACTAAGGCCTAGTTGACTGAATCATTTGGAAGATATTTTAAGGAATTATTGCGATGATAATAGTGCCTAAAATTTTGAGTGCCATTATGTATGTATACACATTCTAAAACTTTTAAATGTGTTCTTAGTTTCCATTAGAAGAATAACTTAATGAAGGAGGTATATCCGTTTAGTTTTATAGGTCTGAAAATTAAAGTATTGAAAAGTAAGTGAACATGCACAGTGGAATGTTCCCAGAGACAGACAAAAACATGCTTCCTTTGTCCATGTTCATATATTCTAGCAGAAGGATTGTGAAGAAATTCAGAAAAGTGACACCTGGGGTCAACAAATGGTGGAAAAGCAGAAACTGATTGAAGTTGCGAAAGTAACACATGATAAAAGGGTGGTATTATTACATATGTATAATAACCATTGGCAGAAGGGCGCAATGGGAGGGAAGGTGCTGTGATGTTATTGACATAGCTCTCTCTTAGACTTAGCGCTGTTCTCTGAGTGCGCCATTGATGAATTTCCTATGGTCAACCCTCTTAACATTTGGGAGAATGAGTGCTTCTGTCCTGAAAGTGGATCTGTGTAAGGCGCAGATCATACATTGCCAACACTACTGTTACTGTTCATCCATATTAGTAAAATACAGGTGTTGATAATTGTACATAAGTGCACATACCTATATATGTTTAAAGTCTAACCTATAAGGTCATGTGAGATATATAGATATGTGTGTGTACACACTGATGTGGATAACTGTTCATATAAGTGCACACACACACATGTAAAATGAAAAGAATGAACCCTTTCATAGAAGAAAACAAACTACTTTTTCTAAATTAGATTGCCTCTTCCGTGAATGCTGTTGTTAGAACTTCCGTCTGTCATGAGGGTTGAACACAATTTCAAAGAAGGTTTTTGTCCTAATGATACATACCAGGGCTTATAAGACAGAAGCCATGCCACTGCACAAAAGCCTCCAATTTGAGAGGATTCTTCACTTTATATTTGAAGAAGGGGGATAAGTACAGCCATGTCAAGTACTTCTAATGAATGTACTATGGAAGTCTCACATAATAAAATATAACTTTCTATTATTATTGGGAAGTTCTGTGGTTAGAGGACCCTCTTTCTGCGACAAACTTCAAAGATGTAACTCAGCCATACAGTTAGCTCATGGGAAGGACTAAAGTGTGTGTAACTGACTTTCAGCTAACAGAGTGTAGAATTCAGCTTCCATTTGCCCATCTTTGCATTCAGTTTGCCTTTGAAAAAGTAGAGAGAATGAGGAACAGAGAAGGAGTAAGAAGAACCCGTTGCCAGGGAGGAGGATAAACTCATGGAGATTGATGATGAGCATGCCTGCTTCTGGGTGTGTCGAGAGTACAATTTAGCTGAGCCTCTGGGCAGCTCTCAATATTCCTGACTGACTCCAAGATGCCAGTTTCAGACTGCCTCTGGCGATTGCAGAGATCATTTCCACAAATATAAACTGGTCTTTTACAATTTTCTCCTCTTTGCTCTGAGCTCTCTCTCGTGTGCTCTGCTCCGTAGAGACCCAGTATTAATTTGACGCTGTCACTTTGGGCACGTTTCCCCTGGATTCTTCTTGGTGTTTTCAAAGCTAATATTTCTTTCTAATGCAATTTATTTCTTCTGAATTGTCGCTACGCTGTGCACATCTGATGGGGGAATTCAAGAAAGTAGGCTAGGACTTATTGATTTGACCTATCATGACAATTCTTAAGTAGTAACTGAGAGGGACATGTGTGCTGAGAACAGAAATGACTGAAATTCGTATTCTTGGAGAGAAACTTATACTTTCAAACAACCAGCTTCTAATTATTTTAAAGGATTTTTATGTTTATAGATTTTTTTTTATTATTTTAGAAGTTGTGAAGAAGTTGGTTTTAACTTATGGCAGCTGAAAATTGTGCAGCACACATTGGACCTGAGCTCTGTGAAGCAAGTCCACCTCAGCTAGATGAGCACTCATTATGATGGACCAAGCAAGCGTTAGTGCCACAAATGTTTGCAAAGAGGCTGAGATCCTGATCTCTGTTTTGTGCTCACAGGTGGTCTATGAAGTCAATGGGCTCCCAGGGTAAGACTGGCTTTCAAAGTAAGGAGAAGTCGCTGCTGCCCTTGCTAGGGCTCTGTCTGTGGTGCACATAGGAAGGTTGGACTTTCCTCCTTGTTTCCCATGAGCCAGAGACCCCAGCTGGAGAAAATGCAGGGCTGGTAGCATCTATGAGAAGCAGCTCCAGTGCACCATTGCTCATCATAGCGGCTGAGTGGTGGCTGCTGTGGCAGCGTGTGACAAAGGTCACAGCACAGCTGACTGCTGTCTGCATAGCATCTGGATACACTCAGACTTGAAGCATGGTTTTGGTCTACATCTTTAATCTGGGGTTCCTACTTTTTTTTTTAGCATTTCTGTGAATTACCTGGACTCTTTTTAGTGAACTCCTTCATGGCCAAGACAATGAAAGCCAGCACAAGTCTGTCCAATTCAATAACCCAAATGAACAGATTCCTTGTGCGTCCTGTTATGAGTTTCTCTCTGTAAATGGAAGGTATTTTTAAAACCCAAGCCTCTTCTTGACTGTAATGGATTTTTATAAATGTGCTAAATGTATGGAAGATGTGGAGGCTACTTCCCTCTACATTTATGGCTTTTAAGTTCCAAGGCTTTATCACACTTCTAATGTAATAATATTTGATGAATAAACATATATTCAGCTCTGTTTTCCTTAATTATGGTATTAACCTCATAATGTCTCTCCTTAACCTATGCTGTACAATCGAACCATCCTGATCTCTTTAAAGCAACCACTACAGAGAAACATCCAGAATGTTTCTCTGACAATCCTAGAGTAGTTTTAGGAACTGATAACCAAATCTATCCATTGTTTGTCCTCACCTCATGCTGGTCCTAAGTTTGCAAACTACATTGCTAAACTCCTAAATTGCTGAACCATCTGGTTCTCGGGAGTGTGGGGAGTAAAATTTAGACTGCATGATTTACCATGACCCTTCTAAATGTGAAGTTCTCTATTCGTAACTCAGAAGCCATTTGTCAGTAAATACTTTCTTATTTTTGTCCCTCTTTCATGTTTAAGTGACAGCACCTCTTTGGTCCTGGGTGCATGATGGACATTTGGCATTTGAGACTCTTTCTTCTTAAGACTTGGGACTGTGTTTTTGATGGTAGGGTCTCTGGCAGCATCCTTGGCCTCTCCCCACTAGATGCCAGTACTCTCCTCCAAGTTGTGATGGCCACACATGTGCTAAGACATAGCTGAAAACCCCGAGGGCACAAGAACATTAGCGATCCCCATTTGCACAGCAACATACTTTCTGAAAGAGTTGTTGTTCTTCTGTACTTAAGCATTTTGCTCTGAGATGCATTTTTTGAATTATTTTTGGATAATAAAAAATATGTGAATGTTAATTCCACATAAGAAAATAGCAACAATCTTTCTTTTGAATCACCACTAAGCCTTTTTCGTTACAGGCTTAGTAATGTAGTCATGGGCTCCATATAAACATTTACAGTTTCAGGGCAGGAACATCACATCATCTGTCTCCGTTGCAAACGTTGGCAGTCAACTCGCTTTTTATAGATTCTTAACACTTTCAAAGTACTTGCAATCCCAAGTAATAGGGTGAGTTAAGTCTCTTTTTAATTTTTCTTCTTTCAGAAAAGAATCGAAAACACTGTATTTGGCCCAAGAGGCTTAAAAGGACTCTATGTGTTCTTGCTGTGGACAGCAAAAGGAATTAGCTTTTATTATTTCATGTATTTAGCTATCATAACGCTGTCGTTGATAAAAAAATCTCTGTTGTCAGAAGAATTTATTTATTACCTTTCCCTCTCCTTACTCTCGTACCTTTGACCTGGAAGCCACTGGTAATCAACGTGAAATAGCTAGCAAGGACTCAGACTGACAGCTGACAGATGTGTTTAGTGGTGTGTTTGTGTGTGTGTGTGTGTGTGTGTTGTGTGTCTGCATACATCTTGTCATCTCAGTTCTTTTTGAATTTTGCTCATTTATTTATTTTTGATGTGGGAGACAGACATCCACCCTGATAATCTTTCCCGATAACCCTGTGCCTGGAAATTGACTTGTTCCACATGATAAACTGAAGAGGAGGCTGAGTCAGATGGAGAAGAAACGAAATCGAGTCCGTAGAGAAGAAAATGAGCCTGGAGTCAAGAGGTGAGAGAGAGGCTGCTGCTCAGTGGTTCAGGATTATTGGATCAATGCCTGGGAAAAAGCGGAGGGAAACAGCAGGCAGCCGCGTTGTTTAGTACTCTAGCCACAAACCAGTCAGACGGCGCTGTCTGTGAGATGATTAGCCATCTCAGTGTTGAGTGGGTAATGGTGGAGTGGGAGAATCAGGAGATGTGAAGGAACCCAAACAGCTCAGGTCACAAGACAGTTGTGTGCAAAAATGCTATTCGGCCTGCCATCTGCTCGGCCCAAACAAAGTTGGAGACTGGGATTTTAAGATCTTCGGCTTCTCCATCACCCTTGCCAACGCTGGGCATTATTTTTAGAACAATGTAGTATTTTTAGACGGAAGGAAACATGTAGACAAAACACGTTAGTTTCCCCAAAGAGAGTGAATGGAAAGGCTGAAGAAGAAAGAGGAGGAGAGAAGGCGAAGCTTGCTGGGAGGAGAGCTCAGAGGCAGCAGAACCTTGAACTGACCAGCATCTGGCCCAAGGTATGCTGCGGATTAGCGCACCATTACCATTTAAAAGTGCAATTTGCTTTGACTCAGGGCAGGCTTGGAAACATGCTGTAGCTAAATTTACTATTTTCCTCTGTCGAACTTAAAAAGAGCGGCTTTGTTTTGGTTTCTTCTGAGTTTTGAAATGTTTTCTGCATCCGTCTGAGGACCGGCTTTACACAGCAGGTGTTAAGGCTCCAGCGAGGTCTGTTGGACAAATGATTCATAAATATGTGCTCCCATGCTGTACAATGGTTGACTAGAAGCACACAGATGGAGCCGCCCTATTCTATTGAGGAAGTGGTATGTGTTTTTGTAAAAACTGTGATACACATGGTTTTTAGCCAAGGAGCCAGACTCTGAGAAAGTTTTTCTGGAATAATTTACTTACGTTGTACTGATTTGTAGAGGGGAAGTGGGATGTAAATATAGCCTTACTGCGTATTACAGGAGGGCCTGGGAGGGTCTTAATACAGGAAAATTGAGACGTATCTGGGGAATTTCGACAAGAATATAGATAAGCTGGCTTTGCTGATGTGGGAGCTATTTCTTGTTTTATAGTAATGTTCAGAATTAAGCTTGATTAAGTAGCAGAGAAGGCTGTGGTTTGAACCTAACAGAAGGTGAATGAAGACTGACTTTGGATTCTGACACATTGCCTATGGTTACAAATTAGCACTGTGAGGAGCCTGAAGCATCATTATCTCCTGCCCCAGGATGCCTCTGTTTCACATTCACTGGACCAGTGGGACAGGATGTGACCCTGCTCCACAGCTCACCTGGAGGCATCCCCCACCCCACTCCTTGGTCCATACACTATGTGCGGTATTCGATCCTCGTGTAAGCATTCACAGGGATGGCCCTTGGTGAAGAGACCCAGTGGGTTAATTGGTGAAGGGCTTTGATTCTGAGAAGGGGCGTTTCAGACCTCATTCACAACACACCGGATCATATTGAATCCTGGACTAGAATCTTATCTGCACTGTGTTAGCAAAAGACAGACATTGGCAGAGAAATTCACGGAGGGTTCAAAGAGGCAGGAGGAGAGGCAGGTGTGGAGGGAAGGCAAGCAAAGTGTGTTTATCCTCATTCTTTTTAATGAAAAGGCTGTGAAATCATCTGCTATAGAGGGAGCCAAGAGTGAAAGACACTGGCATGGTATTTTCCTGAGTAGCATATTGTTTGATCACTTTTTTTCTCTTTTTCCTTTTTCTTTTTGGTTAATTGTACTGCTTCTTAGTTAATTGTGTTCTGTTAGCCTGAAAGGAAAGGCCACCAGAGGAAGAAAACATGTTTCCCACGGAGCACAGGTGAAGGCAAGCCTTTGATTAATGACTATGGCTGTAACCTAAGTGTTTGTCACTATTTTTGACTTGCTTACTGGATTCATGATTTCCATGAAAATGGCTAATAGGTGTACAGCTGCCGAGTTCCTCAGCTAGCCTCTCGGTGCTCTGGAAGCTCTAGTTCAATGAATTCTGGAACTGCCTCTTATATCCTCCTTGCTTCTATCTCCACTGCCACTATGATTACCTATTTAGAACAACATGGCTCCTTGTGATTTACATGGTCCAAAGTAGTGGGACCTTATTTTGATTGGCATTGGTAGGAGTTAACATAGTTGTGTTAATTAATTCATTTTAGTTGGCCTTTATATGAAGGCGATGGAATCCCTTAAGATGTTTTTGTATGTGAAACAAATACTTATATGCAGGTATGTACCTGGGAGGGAAAGAAGGGCAGGAAAAAGGAGGAGAGGGGCAGGAAGAATTCTAATATTTTAAGGAGGGTGATGGAACATTCATCCATTACCTCTTGGTTTAGTAAAGTTAATACTTTATTTTAGAAGTGTCTGATTTCAAAAACCGATACATATTAGACAGAATAGAAATCAGAGTGAATAAAAAATAGATACTTCTTTACTATATTTCTTTTGAATATGAGAAGAAGAAGATATATATTCACAATCTCTTCTTGCCAAATAAGGATTAGTTACCACCTTCATTTATCAAAAATAGCTCCTTAGGTTTAAATGACATACAGGGTTGAATTTGGACCAGTGTTTTAGTGTTTGAAGTTCCAAAAGATTTGAATGAATTTTTTTAATCTCTAAAACCTTACATTATTCAGATGTATTCCCTTCCACGATAACTGATCATGTTAAATGCATATAACTAAGATTTTAAAATGGAATATAGTACAGATGAATTTAACATATCCACTATTACATTGCTTTTATATAGGATGGGATCTGTAGTATAAAATAGTCAATTATGAAAGACAGAGACTGCGTGAAAACAGGAAGAATAGCATTCACCCTAATGAAATGAGAAAATGTTAGGGACAGAAAACCTCCTATAAGTTAATTGTTGAACTCTAATTTGTAATACTGATTAAGTAGATATGTGAAATAGTGAGTGAGTTGTATGAAGCGCAGGTCAGGCCTAGATGGTTTGATTTACCTGCTAAGGAATATTAATTACGTACAACTTTTGAGATAAAAAAGAATGAATGAACGATATTTTAGAGTCACTGCCAATCACGCCTTTTGTTGATGTTAGCACGTAGGATTACTCAGGGTTAAGCTCTACTTGAGACCAGTAAGAGTCACAATGATGAGGAAGTCAAGTGTGGGCACTGGTTCCTGCTGCTTTTCAGAATTCCAGCAGACGAGGAAGATCTCTCCATCTCTACTTCTGCAACCATCTGCTTCTCTGTTGGAGTCTATGCTTATGTCTGTCTCGATCACAACGTCTATGTTTTTATCCACAGCTCTATTTCCATATGCACTTTTATATCTATACCACATCCATATTTATATTCACTTCAATATCAATTTCTAAATTTATAGACACAAGCATATACATATGCACTGAAATGCCCACAAAGACATTATATTATACTCACAGTTATAGACTACTTATTTTAATTTAATAATCTTCCCCTGAGAAATTTTCATGTCTCATTTAAAGTCCACCTCGTTATTTCTCCATGGCTCCATGTTGTATTGTTTTGAGTGAACGGATTTCCAGCAATACTGCAATTGTTTAAATTATGTATGCTTACTAACAATAATACTCAGGAAATATCCTTATCTATGTATCAGTGCTACTTATATGAGTGGAAATACATATGGCAACAGATGAATTTATCTTTTTAAAGAACATTTTTCTCCTTTTGATTTAATCTACTGTTTTAAATCATTTGGCGTGCATGCACTGGGTTTCACTGGCAGTTGATTATGTACTCGCTTCGTGTTGATGAAATCTCCTCTTCCCCTTACCCCACTGGCAGCCTTCTCTCTCAAGTAGCCCCATTTCCGTTTGTACGTCTCATGCAACAGAAATCAGAATTCTGGTTTGGAGCTATATACATGCTTAAACTGACAGAGACCGTCAACATTCTTCACCAAGGGAGCACCTCCAATAGAGTATGTACCTGTAGGGAAAGCTGTTGAATTTAAGTAAAATTGAATATTGTCAAATTAAAGATGATATCACAGAGAAGCATTTCATAAAATGCAAGAAACAAGACCAATATTGGGTACAAACAAATAAAATCAAATAAATTTATTTGCTAAAATGATATTATTAACACTATATATAGGGTAACACTATAATTTAGGAAAATTGGCCAAAGGGTGAAAAAAAACCTGTGTTAAAAGAACTTAAAATGACAGTCAAAATGATAATGCTCATATTTTACTAGAAACAAAACAAACATACATTGAACAATGTACCACATTTATGTTTAAAAACAAAACCAAAACCAAGAAAAGAGACTGAGAACTCACTAAGTGTGGTTTGTGAAAAAGAATGAAAATTGACATTTCATAGATTGTTGGTGACAATTTTAGAAACTGCTGCATTAATAATGCCCCACAAAATTTTATTATTTTCATTTGTTTGCAAGTTATATTTTCTCCCCTAAGAAATCAATATATGATAAAAAATAAAATAATCATTAAGACTATTAATGAACAGTGTTTATAGAAGTGAAACACTTTTATTCTGCTTAGTTAGGAAGCAAGATATTTGTGTACAGAGTTATGCAGAGTTTAGCAGTCCTTAGAAGCAGAGATAAAAATGTTTACTACACAATAAGAGAAATATATGACTATATGAGTGTAACTTATACATCATATATTTTAGAAGAAATGTCAACTGATTAAAAAAGGAAATGCAATGAAGTATCACTGGCGTTGGTTATGTGTGGTTGGTGGATTTCATGGTAATTATTTTGTAAATATATACTTTGGCATGTCTGCTATCTTCTCTGGCAGAATGTATTTAAAACTGTAAGTCTGTGTACTGGAAATATCTAAGTCTTGTACAAATAACATTTAAGCTCCAGATAGTGAGGTATTTCTTTCAGTTCTGTGTGGTGAGTAGCCATTAGCACTGCCTCTTAGAGGATGCTGAGTCCTCTGGTCGTCAAGGCACTTCCTCTGGGAAACACCCATCCTGCTTTGTGTCGGTATTGTGTATATTCCAGTTTTGAGAGGCGGCACTGGCAGCCCCTCCCCTACTGGATGATACACACACACACACACACACACACACACACACACACACACACACACGTAATCTGTTTTCAACTTATAAACCATGTTCAGTACTTTTAAACCTGTTGAGACACTCTCACAAAACTGGCAAACCATCACAGACTATGTATCGTGGCAGGGAACAGAAAAAGAGAACATTAGTGTTAAATATGTTGCTCACCATAGAGTAGCTGAAAATAAAACTGACACTCAAAATTCCTATTAAGTGATCACTAGGCCTTTTGTATTTTTCTAACTGTTGGGCTAAGCTGAATCTTATGAGCCTTGCATTGGTGAAATTAATATTTGGAAAAGTGGATGATAGCGTGGCTGACGATAAAGTTCTCTTTGAAGGCAATTTGAGGTAGGAGTAGATTTACTCTGTAACACTAGTGACCTTTCTACACACATTTTCTTACCTAGACCCCCAAAGGTCACAATTTTAGCATTTTTTAATCGAACAATTTCAGACCTGAATCATGTGTTGGTACCAAGCTTAATCAATAACTTAAATGTTTGTGAGCATTCCTGTGTAGGTACCTAGGACAGAAGCACATACTGGTACACACACACTCGTAATGTTTGCTATACGCTTTCTCGAATGTATATTTAAAGGTGCTTGTTCAAGCAATAGAATGTGGTGACTTGTTTCCTGCCCAAATATCAAATCTCTAGTGAGCTACCTAGTCAAGACCTCCAGGAAAACAGTACTTGCTCATATAGAAAATACAAAGTTTATTTTTAATCTTTTCTTAAAATTCATCTTTATGTGTGTGGATGTTTTGCCTACACGTGGGTCCATACACCACATGTCTGCAGTGCCCACAGAGTCCAGAAGCAGGGGGTTGGGTCTCCTGAAATTACAGTCACAAATGGTTGTGAGCTACCACGTGGGTACTGGGACAGGAATCCAAGTCCTCTGGAAGAGCAGCCAGTATACTTAATCATTGTGCCATCTTTCCGGTTCCCACTCTTTTCATATACAGGGGCATCTGGGCATCTTTCCTATTGGTATTCTAACCTCTGACGGGATTTCTGTATGTCTTGTTATGAGGAATAAAATCACGACCTAACCAGGTAATACGAGTTGTATATCATTCGACACGGACTCTTCACTGTCTTCACAGCAGAATCTTACACAATGCACTGGTTTGCCAGCATCTGGAATATTGAGCGGCTTTATAAATACAGTTCCCCAGAGACCTCATCAGATTATTCAATTGCTTTTTTGAGATACCTACCATCGCCAATACATTACAGGCAACTTCCAGCGTTGCAGCTTTTCCATCTGGCCTGAGTTTTGTTGACTCAGTTTGCACATCTCCACATGAGGAACACTCCAGGAACTAGAAACTGTTCTCCCTTTCGTTATGCATGTGGCATGCAAGGCAATTCACCCCCTAGCAGATGTCGTAGCTGAGTACTCAGGATCGTGTCATGATTCATTCATTTGAGGAGAATCTGCTTCAGAAATGCAAGGCTTTTTTTATAAATTGGTAGGCTTTGGCTTCTAAGTAATTCTATAAAATGCTGTCTGTTTATAATTTTAATTTTTTTCTTGAAACATATTACAGACTTCAGATTGTTGTTTTTTTCATGTTATTTCCTTTTATTCCTGGTTTGGACACCTCTGTCATTGAACAAGTGATTTAAAAATCAATACTTTTAAATGAGAATGGATATCAAGGTAACTCTTGATGTTTTAAACTTAAGGTTTTGATGTCTAGGCAAATCTGGTGAACACTGCATGGCCGGCTTTCCACTGCAGGCAAGAAATTCCTGCTGCCTTGTGTTTTACATATTAATGTCATTAAACACGGTCTATCTTTAGCAGAAGAAGTGGACTATAATAAGTCAAATAGGAATTATTTGAATTTGAGGAAGTACATTTGCAAATGAGTAACTGAAATTATTATCAAAAGTAGACATACAACATTCAGATTAACACAGCCAAAGGTGGAAGGAAATGTTTAATTTTGGGGAGTAATTATCAGAGGCCTTTTCATACAAAAGCATGTTCCATACTTTCCTATTTTTGGAGACTTATTTTTCTATGCTAGGATAAAGAACCCATAGATTCTTTGCTGCAGCTGTTTCTGGCTTGATTAATCTGAGGACTGTAACCATAAAAGGAAAAGTAGCTTAATTAAAAAATGTTAGAGCAGAATAGAATACATTTACAATAATTTCCCTTCTCTTTTTGGCTAAATGCAAGAGAGAACATCGCCCTTCTTTTAAAGGAAGCAAATCAATATCTGTGGCTTTGCAATTACCCTTGAGATCCAACGCTCTACGGGTGGGTGCACAAACAGAACCCATGGGTTAAAAATCACATCCTTGGGTATTTGACAAAGAAGAGGACTCCTTAAGACTCACACTTTTCTTTCTTTCCCCTTCCATAATCAAACACTGTCATTGTAAATTTCAGGCTTAAATACGAAACATTTTCACCATTTTGTTTCAAAGAGATCCACATTAGATTCCAAATTATCTTGAGGTCACTATGTCATATCACACTGATGCTTGGATTGTTTATGGAATGAATGAATCCCTTTAGTCTTTGTAAAATTCTTGTGAAGCTTGGGCTAAACCCAGGAGGGGTCTTTTCTTAGTCATATCTTGTGTGCTTTCCTCTCCTGTGACTTTGGAAATTGATTTCTTGTGTGCATTTCTAGGAACCCTATGGGAGACAGTTTTCTTATGATTGCGCTATCAATTGCTTTCAGTAAGTATCTGTAATGACAGGCTATAATAGAGGAGAATACATAGTCTCAGCTAGAATAGGTAGATACTTCAAATTTGATCCTCTGTTGGTAAAAGTTCTCTTTCGGCATCGAGTTCTTTTCAATAGCCACAACCAGCAGAGCGACTGTATTAGTGTGTTTTGTAGCATTAATCATAAATATCTATATTTCCACCATGATTTTGTTACCTTCCCTAGCAATTATCTCAATTGATTTAGCAGATAACCAGCCTGGTCCCATTGTGGTTACTCTTCATAATGTCTGAGATGGATTGTGATCCAAATGTAATTTATATCAGCAGGAATTTCCCACAAAAAATGAATTGTTATCTTCAGCTCTGCCCCATCTTTGGTTAAACTTCAAAGGATCTTTTTTTTACTACTCCATGTGAAAATAATGAAACATTTAATAATGTCTAATAGTACTGCACACAGAATAAAAGCAAGGACTACCCACTGTGAAGATCCCCAGAGGACAAATTAAAGGCGAAAACAAAACACACCACAAAAAAATTAAACGAGGGAATGAGACCAAACTGGACTAAGCAACAGAAGAACATTTTATTCATTTGAGATAATTTATATTGTAGGAAAATAAAGCCAATCCGTGCTTATTATATAAAATCAAAAATACTTTGGTTTTCCAGTCTCTCATGAATCGATAGGAGAGGCCATTTGTTTTCTGTGCTTTTTAAGTCCTTTCTTTTGGGGCGTTAAATTCAAACCTGAAAACTGAATATGATTTAAGGGGAATTCCTTTTTTGTTTTTAGAAACATATGAGGGAAATCTCAATACTTTTTTGTGTTGTGGGAACAGTTTATTGATTTTCTTTCTTCCGTAGAGAAAAATATGCCTGTTATCCTGTGAGCAACTTTGTAAGGAGTTTCCAGATGTAGACACAAGTGTCCAAGAAGACATCAAGTTGTTTGAAATTTCCTTTGAATTAACTCAGAAAGTCAGATACGAAAGCTACACTATCTTCCCCAATACCCTAAGCTGTTTTATGGAACATGCTTTTCACAGCGTCTGTAGTATAGAAGAGCTTTAACTATTTGCTAATAGAAAATCAGCACTAAAGGCCATGTTATACCCAAAATACTCACCTGGGGAGAAGCAATGCATGACATTTGCTCTGGGCATTCTTGTTATTAGGTCAGTGTCTCTGGTCTCATGTTCTCATAGAGCACAACTGAAGAAGGAAAAAAAGGTGAAGTGAAGCAGCGGAGACACACGTGTTTAAAATTCACAATTAGTTTTAACAGTAAGAAGAGGAAATGAACACATACATCGGTTGCTGTTACAGATGACACTCGTGCTCTCTCTCTCTCTCTCTCTCTCTCTCTCTCTCTCTCTCTCTCTATATATATATATATATATAGCAAAGAATGGTAGTGAATCCTTCCTCTTTCTCTTGCTTCTCTCTTGAACAAGTTCTAGAAACCCTCTGGGCGTCTGCTTTCTCATGTGGAATACGTGAATCATAATAGTACCCATTTCACAGGGTTGCTGTGGGACTCACGGAGTTAGGCTGACACTGGAGGCCGTATGATCATTTATCGATACATATCCTTGTGCTGTTGCTTCTTTGCCAAATTTTCTGCCCCTGTCTATATACACATAGCACACACATCTCCACATACTTACAAACAGACTTGTTAATAAAGATACTATAAAACTAGATTGTAAGTGTTGGAATAATATTTCCAAAGACTGGAGAGTTCATGATTGCCAACCAAGAACTTGTCTCTACCCATTTTATCTCCACCTCTTTTATGTTACTGCACTCTTGGTGCCGACTAATACAAATGACAAAAGCTGCTCCCTTGGTCAGATTTGCCACAGAGAAGTCACCATGAAAAAGGACGAGGTTACAACTACTACTGCTCTGTCTTCTCTCTTTTTGGATTTTGCCAGTGAGTTGAGTTCCATGGAAGCCATTCCTCTTTCCCTGGCTCCTCTCACCCTTTCTCATTTGGGTCTAGTTTTGACAAGGCCCACTCCTGCTGGTCCCCTGTGTGTCTTGTCATATCTTCTTATGCATGCTTACGAGATTTTTGTAAATAACCTTCCTCAGAGATCCTGTTAGGATGTATAGTTCCTTTTAAACTTTGGTAATGACTGAGAAAAAGTCTATTATTTAAAACAATTTAATACCTTACCCCTTATAATATCCTATGAAACTTATAGAAGCCCATGTAAAGTAATAATGAATCCATATAAATCCCAGGTGGACAGCATAGAAAATTACAATCAATACATTCCATACTGCTATGAAAATCCGAGGAACTGTGGAGCATGTACAAGTGACCTACAAAGCAATTAGTTTTCGCTGCTTTCAAACAAATGTTAACAATAATCTATACACAGTGATCCCTTGTCGACTTGATGCAAACATATCACTGCTAAGCCATAACCTTCTCTTTCTTGTTCATCCCCAAGATCACACAAGAACATCAACATTACAATATAAACATTGCGAGTTTAAAAGTCCTACAGTCTAAAAATTCAAAGACTTAAACACAGTCCTATAAGATATTCTTAAAATAAAATCCAAAGTCTTTGTAAAGTTCCAAAAATCTCTCTAAAAGTTCAAAGTCTCTCAACTGTAGAATCCTGTAAAAATAAGTTAGAACACTCTTGTTTGGGGATCGGAGAGAACCAGGGCATAGTCACAATCAGAACAAAGCAAAACTGGACTCCAAAAGGGTATATAACCCATTGCATAGAATCCACTTATCACCTTCTGGACTCGACTAAAGGTCTTGGGTCACTGCTCTGACTTCTGTAGCACACATAGCTTGTCTTCTAGTCTATGTCTGTCTGGCCCCATTGGAAGCAGTGACTCCCCCCCCCATCATGAATGTCTTGTAAACAACTTGTTTTCTCCTGATCTGAGTGCCTACAGATGCTCTGAGCACAAGACCCTCAGGAGTTCCTGATGGCAGGGAAATGGTTTCTGTTTGGCTGGGGAATGGCTATCCTTTATATAAGCTGCCCCTGAACACAATAAAGGGGGCATTCTTGGGGCATTCTGGCATCAAGGATGACCTGCGTCTCTTCCTGTGAGTCTTTGTGTGTTTCAATCTCCAGCCACTTGCCCGGTTCACGAACTGTATGGTGACTCATAGAGCACAGACGGGTGTCATGTGCTGCATGGCTCCCCTCCCCTGTGGCTGCTGTTCTGGGTGGTTATCCCATGGTACTCTCATCTTCAAAATGTTGGGTTCTCTGCTTCACTTTTACCAGTAACTTCTCCTGGGTATCTAAAGAAACTCCAGTCTTGCTACATAGTGCCAAAACCCCAACTTCTCTCCCTGACACCTTTATGCCTTCAAAACCAGTATTATCTGGATGATTCTTAGACTGTCAAGTTTGGCTGCCAGCATGAGGTACAATCTTGGCCACATCTAGAACACAACTTTTGTGTGTTGACCCTGAGGGAATATCTCCCAGAAGTTTTCATCTCCATGATGCTGGTCTCTTAATCACAGCTGATTCTTCAGCCTCAGCTGGACAGCATCCATGGTCCCAGGAAAGCAAAGGTTTCACTTAAGCAGTTCTGGTCTCTTGTTAATCCCAGCTGTTGCTTCATTCCCAGCTAACCAGAACCATAGTTTCTGAACTCAAAATAGAGAATGGCTATGCTAGTCATTAGCAGGTTCTCATCCTTCTCTCTTGAATGTCACATTCAGTCCCCCATCATCTGGATTGCTCTCAACATTACTGTCTTCCAAACCCACACAGAACGGCTTGCCATGCTTTGATTACTCAACGGGTTTTCCAGCTCAAAGTTCCAAGTCTGTCTACGATCCTCTCATAAAATAGATGGCCAGGTCTGTCACAGCGATACCCACTTCTGCTGCCATTTTCAGCTCTAGTTAGGGTTCCTATAGCTGTGATGAAACACCATGACCAAAGCAACTTGGAAGGAAAGGGTTTACTTGGCTTACACTTTTAATCATTGTTCACCACGAAAATCAGACAGGAACTCAAACAAGTCAGGAACCTGGAGGCAGGAGCTGAAGTAGAGACCATGAACTGGTGGAGCTGACTGGCTTGCTTAGCATGTCTTATTCAGCCTGCTTTATTACAAAACCTTGGACCACCAGCATTAGCACCACCCACAGTGAGTTTGACCCACCCCATAAGTCACTATTTAAGAAACTGTCCTAGAGCTGGATCTTAAGAAGGGATTTTTCTCAACTGAGGTTCCTACCTTTCAGGTGACTCTGGCTTGTGTTGTGTTGAATGAAAACTGTCTAACACACACAGCGAATAAAGAGGCTATTGAAGGGATTTCCATGAGCTAGTGACTAATACATTAATGTAGCTGTGTGAAGGTGTTTGCTCCAAGAGATACATCGAATGGCTATTGCAGTCCAAGAAAGACTATGTTTCCCCCAGAGTACCAGTATATTAAAGAGACATCTGTCCGGGATGGCTCTGATAACCTTGTGCCTACGTGAGGATTTGTAGGATAGATAACCTTTGGAAATACTGCTTTCTCATTCCTGGTTACCAGGAAATTAATTTGAACAGTAACAGAGAGTGAAAATATTAGAAGCAAATTTCAAAATAACATCATTCAGACAAACATACAATGATCTGACTCTTTGGTTTAATTGAAACTAGATTTTGACATAATCTGAATATATATATCCACACGAAAACAAAATTCTGAGAAAAAAGCAGACTTTCCAAATCAATTGAAAAATAATTCTTCCAGATCTCAAGAACAGATTTTTTTTTTAAATATAAATGTATAGCACTTGAAGTAAGTGTGTGTGTGTTTGTGTGTGTGTGTGTGTGTGTGTCTACCAGTTCTACTCATGGCATGGCTACACTCCCAAGGGACAATGAGGTGCTGGTCACATATTTACTGCCCTTTAATTTATGAGTCTATTTTTAAATTTTATTTTTTGGAACTAGTATATAACTGAAAATATAACATTTCTGGTTTATAGTTGTTTGCATTTTACAGAGGTGATACAAACAAAACTAAAAATTCTTTTTGCATATCTTACATAGTGAATGTAAAGCTTATTTAACAGTAGTGAAAATTAGTTTCTTTTAGTAACAACAGCAGTTTAGAACCATTGCCAACATAATAACAGAACACCCTGGGACATGCGGTCATTTTAAAATAGCGTACACACTTCTGAATATTTAAACTAAACATGGTTTAAATATGTTTTGAAGTGGCATGATTTATTATGAAATTATTTTTCAACTAACTTAATATTATTGTGTTTTAACAAACCAAACCAAAGCAAGAACAAAAACAAACCCTGGGCATAAAATGGGGGTTAGTGGTGGAGAGAAGAATCCAAAGTGGTTAAGAGATGTAAACAAACGAGACCCAGTGTTTTGTTGTCTTTATTCTGTGGCTAGTACCAGTCACACAGATGCTTTTAGGAAACGTAGGTTACATACATACATGAGAACTATTTATAAGCCAGCATCCTTTAGGGGTACATGTGAAAAGGCTGTTTAAAACTTAGTGACTTTAGGAAAGAGGGTTGCCTCTCTGAGTAGTGGCAGATTTAGTTTTTCTCTGAATTCCTATAAAGTGACCCTTCCAGACACCAATGATACCCTTTAGTTTTCTGCAGGCATGAAGATCGGCATATTTATTTACCCTCGGTGGAGATAATTCTAGACTCAAAAGTGGGTTTGGTGTCAGGTTTCTGGAGCTGTCTTCAGAGAGATTGACTCAACAGGAGGCTTCAAAAATTGTTTCTCCAGCAAAGGAATTGGATAGGGTTTGGGTTTTATTAGGTCCAAACTATCCATGCATGCTTTTAGACTCTGAAGAGAATATTGGGATTTTGTTAAATCCTAAGTCAGGAAGCGAATTTATTGACTGGTCTAAATGGACAAAAGGACTTCAGAATGAGGTGAGCAGACATTTTAAAAACATAGTCTCTATTGAGAACGTGTGCATTTTTCAAAACAAAAGAATCCTATTGTGGTAGAATATTCATAACAACGCTTTACCACTTTAACCATTTCTAAGAATACTGTTCAGGGACACCTAGTATATTACATGACAGTGCAGCTTGCCCCTCTCAGATGTTCATGTGCTCCAAAATAGAAGCAACAGTCATTAAAAGTTCTCCTTTTACCTCCTCCTCTCCACCACAGCGACCACACACTGCTGTCTGTCCCCACAAGGCTGATTCCTCTCTGGACCTCATGGAAATAGAATTATACAGAATTTGTTCACTGGTGCTCATCTTGATTCACTTAAAATGGTGCCATCAAATTTCATACCTGGTGCAGTATGTATTAGAAATTCACGGCTTTTTTTAAGGCTGGAGAACAGTATTTATTTATATACACCCTGTTTTGTTGATTTATTAATTGGTATCTTAGGGATCCGTATGCTGCAGTGGAACACCATTACCACAAATAAGTTAGGGAGGAAAGGGCTTATTTGACTGATCCTTCCACATCATATCCGTCTCTAAAGAACGTCAGGACAGGAACTCACGCAGGGCAGGAACCTGGAGGCAGGGGCTGATGTAGAGGCGGTGGCTTACTTTTCATTGGTTGCTCAGTCTGCTTTCTTATAGAGCCCCGGGATAATGTCACCCACAATGGGCTGGGGCCTTCCCATCAGTCACTAATTAAGCAAACACCTTACAGCTGGATCTTCTGGAAGCATTTCCTTAACTGAAATTCCCTCCTTTCGGGTAATCTAGCTGGTGTCAAGTTGACAGAAGACTTTCCAGCACAGTTGGTTTGTTTCCATTTTGGGGAATGTTGCTGCTATGGATATCAGTCAGTGTAAACTCTCCGTCCAAGCCTCTGCTTCCACTTCATCTGTCTATGTATCCAGAAATAGAATTACTAGTGTTTTTGTATTAATGCTACTGGAAAAGAGCCACTCAATGAACTATTTTACATCACCACCGGAGATGCCCACAGGCTCAATTCTCCACATTCTGCTAGTTCTCGTTGTTTACTATCTCCTTCCTTTTTTTTTTTTTTTTTACTTCTTATGACAGACATGACATCTCACCGTCATTTTGATCTGTATGTTCCTAATGTCCATACTGAGCATCTGAAGAAAAAAAGAATTTTAAAGTTTGTTTTAGTTTCAAATAATGCTAGACAAAGATGAAAATTCTACTAAAAGTCCTATGTGTAAGTAACTATTGTTATATGTGTACAGGAAAGACTTAAGATCACTGCATTTAAAGTAAATAATTAATTCATCTCTTTATACATAAAAGAACATCCCAACTGCTCTTTTAAATATAACAGTGAAAAATTATTTTCTATTCCTTATAAATGGTTAGCTTCCTATCTTATCATCAAATCATGCAAGCATCAGATTTTGATCAGAAAAAATTATACAAAATTGTGAAGAAATATGAATATCAAAAGCAATCAAGCTATAAAATATTTTGGTATTGATTCGAATATCTAGATATATCAAAGAAACGCAGTCTCCATTTTTAGGTGTAAATTTTTTTTTAAGGAAGAAGAGATAATGACAATTCTAAGAGGCTGTGGAGTGAGCTAGAGTTCTCGTTCCAGGAGTCTTTATGAATCTCATAGATAAGTAATGGGGGCCGTGGCTGGCTAGAACATGGAGAGCCATGCTTAGAGCAAGAATGTAGTCTGTTTGGAAACAGATGGTCTGTAAGATCAGGCCTTGTGGAGGGCGTTTGGAGGAGTTTTGCTGGTTGGATGCAAGGGGGTTATTTTTTCCTTCTGAATATTTCCATTTGATCAGAGAAAGCTTTGTGCTGATACTGCTGAAGCCTATGGTCCCGACGGCGAGGAGTTTCCACGCTTTTCTCTGAAAAGTAGTTTCATACTTCCCTTTCCAAGACAGTAAATTACCCAAACAAAAGTAACATGTGTTGTTTGCTGGAGGCCATATAAAGAGAGAGAGAAATGTGTTTGCGCAGCAACAAAAGACTGTGGCTTTATTGGCAACACCATCAAAGCTAATCCCTTTGCTTGCCAAGCCAGTGTGAATCCATCGCAAGATGTGTCAAATCTGGTAGAGAAATGATTTTCCTGAAGCACCCACTTGGAGACTGTAGCGCTTTCTCCAAGCCTGGGGTTGAGGGAGGAGGCTTTTAACGACAGAGCAGGGCCGCTTCGTCTTCCAGGTTCCAGTCTTTTAGAAATCCCATGTGTAACTAATGACTTCCATCCTTGTTGGCCAGTGTTTTCCTATCAAATGGCTGAAAAAGATTCTCTCCGGAAGCCCTTTCTTAGCGCTCTTATTAACAGCCGCTTCGGTGCTCAATGAGATGGTAACTGAAGGGATGCTTCTCAGTTACTTGGAACTGTGTTAATCTACCTACCAGAAGTGTTCGGACGGAAGCTGATGAAAAGGCATTTTGGAGAATTAGTAGGAAAAATCCCAAATTAAAAAAAATTCTGCCTCTGTCTTATGATAATGCATGCTAAGTCTATGTAGACCAGGCACTACAAATCCACAACAATCTTATTTAGCTTCCATTCAAAGATTTTGCTGTGTTTCTTAAACTCTCATTGAAAGACAATGAGGGGCTTAAGCTAAAGCTCCTTTGCTTACGAAGATAAACTTTTAGACTGCAGCCCACCTTGTTATCTGGTTCAGCCTGCAGCCAGCTGCAATGACATAAACAAGCAGAAGAAATAAGAGCACATGTCCCGGAGAAGGTCCTGACTTTGAGGCCGAATGTAAGGGTTTAGACACTTGATAATTTATTGTGTTGCAAGTTGATAGGACCATTCAGGATCTTCTACTACCATTTTGTTCTTAAATTTATTAGTTTCCATAAGAGATGCAGAAATGAACAGAGTTCCAGAGAATTCACACGACAGTCAGTTACTTAGCTCCGGGAACTGACAACAGGATTCAGCTTATACAATACGTTTAAAATATTTCTTACGTAAATATTTTGAAGATGTGCCCAAATCATTTGTTTGTTTTAGATATCCTCATATTTCTGTTACTTAATAAAATACCTCGTTTCCCAGCATATAACGATTCTGCGTTTTTGTGACATTTGACTACAAAATCCAGAAGAGAGCATATTGTTCTTTTCCTCATGTCGGGGAAACACTATTTCTTTCCATTTCTGAAGGTTGGTATCTAAAAGAAAGGGAGAGAGTAAATGTTCATTTAGATATTTTTTTCTTTGTGTAAAGCTCTGGCCTTCAAAGCCAGGAACCACCCAGGCACAGGGAAAAATGTTAAGTATTAATTTTGTTCCACTCAAGATAAGAATAAGACATGGATTTTGTTATGAACATATATATATATATATATATATATATTACAGAATTACATTTCTATCTCAAATAAACTTAGTAATATATGCATATCTTGCACATATACTGTATAAAGGAGTCTAAAGACCTTTTCCGTACGCAGTACTGAACTGATGCCATCCTGGAGAAATACTGAGAAGAGCATGTAAAAAAATCTGTTTCTTCCCCCCAAAGTCATATTTCACTGCCTATAGGAAGTGGGTGCTTAATAAGAACTGAATAGTTTTCCAGGGCTGAAATTTTTCTCCTTGATTATCTATGTTACAAGCGAGTTGAACAAGCATACATATTCTCTTCATATTTTCAATTATTTGTGTTTAAAAACATTCCATTTATGAATATGCAGACATATTTATTTTGAAAGGAAGCTATTAAAAAGAGAGAAAGTGTGCATGAGCCTATGAAAAATCCTTACCGCATTAAGAATGTCTTGTCCTGTGTGGATGTGTTGTGCGCAATCTTTAATCAAGTCTCAGTAAGATTTTCGCACTTAAACACAGAGGAAGAAAGGAATACCGTGACATGGGAGCAGAAGGTGCGGCTGTGGGGCGGAGTGGAAAGTGACAGTCGTGGAAGGAGCTGGAGGGGCGGGGATGGAGGGAGACGAATAAGAGCAATGTGTGCACAAAAACGTCAGCGAAACAGCACTTCGTTTATTAACACTAACAAAGAGATTCAACGTTATAAATAATCGGTTATTCTTGACCATCCCATTTCCTTCAACTTGTGTGCCTAAATTAATTTTTTCTGATATTTGTCTTAAAAATAAGCACATTCGGGGTGTTTTTGTAACCAAAATTCAGCCTAATAGGTCAGCGCTGTGCTAAGTTCTCTGGCTATGTAGTTTACTTTCTTTCTCACACGGTCTATGAATTACTCCCAGAGTCATCACTGGCTCCACATGTCAGTTTGAGCCCACATAGAAGATTAGTTAAGTAATGCAGTAGTATAAGTAGTTACAGTAAAAGCAATAGGAACCCAGTAATAACCTGAGTCAGATAATTCTATTCATCACCACATTTGAGCATTTGCCTATTCCTAGAAAGTAAGTCACATAAATTTAACCTGTTACCTGAGGAAACCGAATTTAGTGAAGTTTCTTCAATCCTCATAGCTTGCAAAGGGAAGTACAGATACAAGCACCATTGTGCATGACATCAGAGTCCATCTGCACAGGATCTTTCCCTTGGAGACAGAAAACAATGGATCATTACCATAGGAAGAACACACCAGGTACAGAAGAATTCCTAGGATGCAGTGGATGTTCCTATTAAGAAACGATGAAGGATTGTGGAGGAACTGAGAAGGATAAGCAAGTGAATTTGTCATGAAAAACCTTTACCAAATGGAGGAAACCATGAAGTAAGACTTTATTTCCCTTGTTCTAGTTTTATAAAATGGAAGGTTCACACAATCAGCTTATTACTGCTTTGACCACCAGAGAGGATGTGGGAATGGAGCTGCCTCAAGGTGCCTCACTCCTTATTCTTGAATATGACACAAAAGAGGCTCAAGGTGAGGAGGCAGCAAATGGTTTCTCACTTCCTGGCTCAGGCGACAGGCTTGAGATTAGAAGCAGAACACCCCCCAGCAAGGACTGATGTCCAGGAACGCTGAGAACTTAATCTTTTGAGAAGCTAGAGCACACAGAGAGTAAATAACAGAATGCCAGATTCAGACAAGATTCTGAGGCATCGTTGGGTGGCGAGGTTATTATCATCTACTTCCTGAGGCAATGAATGTATGAGAAGACGTGAGATTGGAGGGACTTCATCCCAGAATGTCAGTGGGACCAGGCACCCTGCCTGTGGCTCCCCTCCCTGTACATATGGTACAGAGAGCTTCACCTTCCATGTGGGGAGAGGGAAGTGTAATTTGACTGAGGATAGTTAGCCAGACTCAAGTCACAGTGACCTGGAAAGACTGCTAGGAAGCACAGAGAAGAAAATGAAGAGGTGCTAGGGAAAAAAAAGACTTGTTAGACACGAAAAGTAATGTGAATATGTTACAGAAACATGAATACTGTGATAAAATATCTTTATGGATCAATGTCTTCATTCAAATTGACATAGATGTGAGCCATTAGATAGAAAATGGAGCTACTCACCGTTCACAGAAGCACAAAGAAATATGAGGTTAAAACAGTAAGCAAACTAGACAATATATTCAGAGGTCACGCACTACACATGTAGAATGTTAACTTTAGAAATACAATAGGATTACAATGAAATTAATAGATGAAACATAGACAACAGCAAAACTAAGCAGGCAGCACAAAGCATCTACAGTAAGAGGTTATGATGAAAGACCAGTTTGGTATCCACAATGCTACAATGAAAAAAAATACAGCTCTAATACAGCTTTCTAAAATCCCCTGAAAGGAAAAAGAATATGTAAGTTATTTCGAATAGAAAAAAAAGTTTATCTAGAAAGAAAAGAGAAAGAGAACAAAATGTATGTTTTAGAGATATCACTGTGACAGCAAAGGACTATAAACCTAAAATAACATTTTATTTTTTGGAATAAAAGGCAATATTTGTATTTATGCAAGAATGAATTCAGTACATTTCAAGTTTTTGGCATTTGTGGGTAATGATTATATGGAGAAACAGTGTTTGTAGATACAATTCATAATCTCTTTTTCTAGTAACAGTAATTATATTGGAGCATATTGCCCCAAATCCATGACCAAGGTTATGTGACTGTGTATGTATGCACACTTATGATGATTGTATGATATATGATTGTATGGTATAAGAAAACTATTAAGACCTGCATGTACATATGCCAAATTGTTGGTATTTGTTTATCTTAGTGGAAATAAAGCAACAGAAAGAGGAGAAGAATCTGAAAAAAAATTACATTAAGAAAGCCCCACCATTCATGATTCCATCTATGAATTAAAGTAAAACCATATGAGTGTGTGTAAAGAAATTAAAGAAAATTATAAGAGAAATACTTATGATAGGTAAATATGTTATAATGGTAATGGTAAAAATAAAATTGCACTGTTCCTCAAGTGGCTGCAGTGGGCAGCGGGTCCACATCACAGGTCCCTGAGTGGCATCAATGAGTAGCAGACCAAAAAGGCAGCCTGGTCCGAGGCAGGGAACTACATGCTGAGTGAGAGACCTTGGCATGGCAGCCAGTCCCACAAGGAGCTGCAGTCCTGGCGGGTGAGAGACAGATGAATAGGCATGCCATGGAGAGTGAGGTTGGATATTTATTTAGTGGGTTAGTGGGTAGGGGAGAAGGGAGAAGAGCAGAGAAAGGGAGAGAGAGAGAGAGAGAGAGAGAGAGAGAGAGAGAGAGAGAGAGAGAGAGAGAGAGAAACGGCAGAGGGGGAGAAAGGTAGAAGTGGGGAGAAGGGAAAGAGGAAGAAGATGCCTCTTTTGGAGAGAAACAGAAAAAGAAAGGGCTCAGACTGGAAGCAAAAGATCTGCCTACCTCAGCAATGGACCATGAAGGGAATGGGTGGGGCTTGTCTCTTAAAGGGACAGGACAAACCATTACATTCCCATCTCTTTTTTATAATAAAAAGGTAGAAGGTAAGGCACAACAGGTTAAAGAAATTGGGGTGGCAGATTCTCAAAACAGCTTCCTGCTTATTTGGGGGCATCATCTTGCAGGGGAAACCTTAGAAAGCTGGGTGCTTGTCACATCCTGGTGTAGCTGGTCTCTTTGCTCTTGTCCCATGTTTGGTATTTGTGGTAGGGAAATGTCTGTTGTCTCTTACACCTGTTTAAGGTATTGGAAGAACAGAGGGCAAAGTTTAGTTTAGGAAAAATATTTTTAGGACCTGGGAATTAAGAGGGGTCAGATTTAAGGTAGATCCTTCAATTCAGCTCTGTGGAACTCACAAGGATTCTTTGGGTTTGTAAAAACATATACAGCAGCTTATTTATATCAGAATGACTGTGACAGATTTTTTTGCATAATGAAAAGTATCTTTAAGACTGTGAAAGGCAGTGTGAGAGAGAAATTTGATAGCATGCACTTATCCTCACACCTTTATAACTTACATGCACATACCTTAATAACTTGTATTTTTTATTTTTCTGAAATTTGTTTGGTGAGGTTGTCCTTTTAAATGACAAAACATTTCAGCTGTCAAACTGCATCAGAAATCTTTGAGAAGAATATAATTTTACTTGAGTTATTGATTGAAAAATGACAGAGAACTTACTTGGTTGGCACCTAGAGCTATTCCTCAGGGTCCTCCATGGTCACTGGGGGTCATATTTTCCTTTTGCTGTTTAACACAGGGCCTTCCAGACTCTAGAAGATCCTGTGTGCTAAGAAATCTGTAGGAAGACAAGCCTATCTTGACCTGAGCAGTTAGGCTATCGATTCTAGCGATTTTGTCCACTATCGGGAAAACTTCAGTTTAGATGAAAGGTAGTTTTTCCCAGTGGTCAGCACTTGGCAGTTGAAGCTAATTGTGGATGGACATTGTTCTGTGCCCATTTGTCTTCTGTCTTCTTTGGAGGAAGTAGAGTGCTGCTGCTAGGAGCCAACCTGTCTTTTTGTTATGAAAATTAAATATTTAAATGCCATATTGCCCAGATCTTTGAACAGTTGAGGACTCTTTATCAGGTACAACTACAGTATAAAATCTATCTGGAAAGCTGGGTTCAAACTTGACTGTACTGGCTCTCAACTTAACAGGTAAGATTTATACTTGTAAAAAGACAAAAGAGAAAAAACTGCTTGCAATAGAAGGTTAGTGGCAGAACTGACAATAGTGCATAACAGCTTGATATATTTTAAATCAGGGTTAGATTAAGAGACTTGAAAGTACATACCAGTTTAAAACATGAGACTTATTGCTTTGTAGTCTGGAATGAGTTACAATGAACAGACAATTATAACATTTAATGTTAAACATAGGTGTTTTTAAGATACATGTGTGCATGCACATATACACAGGTACATGCACACATACACACACAGTGAACAGAAATTGGGCAAAGTGGATGCTTTGATGGGCCCTACCAAAGGCATGCCACTGCACAAAACAGACATGTAACAGAGTCAACACTGGGGAACCAGACAGGGAATACCTCAGAAAAGATGGCAGAACTTGGTCACCTGACCTGACTCTCAGTTAAGATGGCAGTGAAGTTGTCACCTGACCTCAGTTAAGATGATGGTACAGTCACTTGACCTCAGTCAAAATGGTGGCAGTCACATGTTATATGGAAGAAAGACCTAGATGTGTGATCTGCCCTGTTACTGAGCTGCCATGCCACAAACCACAGCCATAGTGGTGGCAGGGACAGTTTGAGGAAAAGTGGAGAGGGTGGGGCATCAGTGGAGTGAGGGTTTATACCATAGATGTAATCGTGAAAACCCGTGAAAACAGCGATAAACATCACAGGGCATATAGAAGCATGTCATCTCTCTATAGGCAAGATGGATTTCTCCACAACAGCCCTGCATTCCATCTGCCTGAACACCAAACTCTATGCAAACCAGCAGCTTTGGTGGCGAGTTTTCTCCCTGCCAGGTTCCAGGCAGGGAGCTGTGTAGCAGGTAAGAGACCTTGTTGGGGTAGCCTGTCCCACGAGGAGCCACAATTCTGGCAGGTGAGAGGCATGCCACACAGAGTGGGGTTGGATATTTATTTAGTGGGTTAGGGGAAAGGAAGAAGGGAGAAGAGCAGAGAGGGAGGGAGAGAGAGAGAGAGACAGAGACATAGATAGATATAGAGAATTGGGGAAGTGGAGGAGAGAAGTGGGGAGAAGGAAGAGAGGCAGAAGCTGCCTCTTTGAGAGAGAGATGGAAAGGAAAATGGCGCAGACTGGAAGTAGAAGATCTGCCTGCCTTGGTGGTGGGTGGAGGGAGTGGGAGAGGCTTGTCTCTTAAAGGGACAGGACAGACCATTACAATAATAAATGTTCTAAAAAGAATAAAACATACTCTATGAATCTTAATTTCATCATTGTAGTTTGTGGTAACTCTTGCCATTTCCTTTTGATCATTGGCTTGGCAAAGGTACTTTTCAAGTAACATGATTACGTGCCTAGTGATTTAGATGGAATTAAGCATGCAGTGATACTGTGTTAGTGCTCCATCTTTTGAACTCTTACTGCAGGACAGTCTTCAGGAAAACAGAAGTTCAATGATGAGAGATGCAAATGAAGGCATTCGTTCATTGAGGACAATTTCAGGAATGTCCCATGCTCATTACTAGTCAGGGAGGACATCTATAGACTTAGTCTCTGTAAGAGTTGAACTGGGAAGTTTCAAATGGCATTGGAAAGGAACGGGATTTCCAGAAGAGCCTGGATGCAGTCCTTCTCTGAGACCTTATCTGCAGCTAGGCTTTCAAAGACTATGGAATTGTGTTTCCAACTTGAAATATACCAAGTGGCCAGCTCTAACTATTTATATTCAAATCGAATGTCTTTTCTTTTTCTATTTGAATGTAACCTACCTTCCCTTATCTGCGCCTCTTACTCTTATGTCATCACTGCATATATGAGAAACCTGCCTTCCTTCATGGATTTACATATTGTGTGGCACATGCTTACCACAAGCCAGCTACTCTCTAAATGCTCGTTCTGTGTAGGCTTGCAAAAAGGCAACTGCTTTTTGTTGTTCCGTTTTCAAATGAAATTATAGCTACTCTCTGGAAAAGCTTCAAGACATTCTTGCCTGTCTTTATAATATTGATAGTTTCCTATAAAGAGTTCTACGATGGGCAGTTTGAAAAAGTGCTACTATGGTGTGGTGGAGTGCTTCTGCCTCATTCTACACAGCGATAAGCACTGTAGAAAGGTTCTGGTGCATTTGGTGATATCTGCCCAGCTTGCCCATAATAACTCTGACTTCAGTGTAGAAGAAGGGCTCCTATGCAAGGCATAAAATCCAATTGATTTTTATGAAATAAGATGCTATGAAGAAGAAACGCATTAAGTGTACCGTATCACAATAATACCACTTTGTAAGCTAAATGGCTTTTGGAACATTGTTGAAAATGCTGTCACTATTCTGAGCATACATAAAAGAGCAAGATAAGGCCAATAATTTAAAAGTCAATGCTATTCCTATTCAAAGACTTTTTCCCCCCTCAATTAATGTAACATTTTCCTCTGTGTCAGTTAAAAACAAAATCTAAAATAGCTTTATATAATATCATCAGACACAGAGCAATGTATAAGTTATGTCACGTCTACAAATTTTCCTTACTGAATTTTATTGAATTTTAGAAGTGTTACTGTTCTTAACTTTTATTAAAAGTACCTCATAAATTCTATTACATATTTTGATGCATTATTGTTGAGGCTTTATTTCTTATATTTCTTAGTAGTTTTAATCTTTTACAACTAATAGTTTTAGTGTATACACTTCTGTGAATGTTAATAAACATTGTGAATTTGCAGGGTACAGAAAGCGGAAACCCAGCTAGTCATCCACTGTACCATTCACTCACCCACCCGCCCAACTAGCCAACCACTTTAACCACCAGTTCTCCTGCAGTAAACAATGGCTCTCAAATGCTCCCTAAGTTAATATTTTTAGTTATTTTATTTAAATAACTTTTTTTCATTTATTTTATATATTGACTGCAGTTTACCCTCCTTTCTTTCCTCCCAAGCTACTGAAAAATATTTAAAACAATGCGAAAATTTCTTGTACTTAGAAATTTCAGTGTTATATCTGGCTACCTCAGTGAAGTGACAGAGTTAGTTTTGTATTTGTCATGTAGACACTAAGTATTTGGAAAGAGGGAATGGGGGATACTTTTTAAATATATATATATATATATATATATATATATATATATATATATATTTGAGATTATATTTTAATTAGATAATTTTTTGGTTTCCTTTCCTATATCCAAAGCCTCCAATATGCTCCTCTTGCTCTTTTACAAACTTATGGCTTCTCATTTCATTAATTGTTATTACATAGATACATGCTTATGTACACATACAACCTGTTCAGTCTATCAGTGTTACTTATATTAATTTTTCCATAATGTCTCATCAACGCAACTACCAACATTAGCTGAACAAAGGCAGCAACAGTAGATGTACTAATGTGGATGGTATAAAGTTGTGGACGGGGAAAAGCCAATAGGGCCTCAGCCCTACACAAAGAACCACAGGCAGCTAAAGAATGCTGAAAATGGAGAGAAATAGTCTTCCCCAGGAAAAAGCACACTGATGATTATTCAGTACCAAATTGTCAGTCCTGTAAACATACATACATAAAACATTATACAGGCTGAACAGGAGATGCTTTTGAAAAATCTTTTACCTTCTTCACACTGAAGCAGTACACATTTCCTTGTTGTTTATATACCCATGTAAAACAGAGCTTCTGGACACAGGGAAAGCTTTCTGATAAGATCTTAAACTACACACCCATGCACATACACATCCATGCACATTTATATGCACACGTACATTCATATACATGCCCATTCACACATACACATGCATGTATAAACAGGCATAAGCACATATGCCTGCTATACATATTTTGACAGCTTCTGAAAATATATCCATTAAAGTAATTGCATGTCTAACACATGGAGCCCAAAGATTCCTTTTCATAGTAAAAAACAGAGGCGCGCCCAGGTTTTCTCTCCTTCTTCTAAGCAGTTCCTTGCAGCTTTCCCTGCTAGCCCATCTCCATTTATTTGTGACTCATTGCTGATCCACAGAACACTTCTCTACTTCTCTATCAGGGACCCTACAGCCATCCACTTGGTTAGAAACCAGAGTAGGCAATAGCAACAAAAGAACAGAGCACCCACCTGACAAGGACAAGACTAGATATCTATAGCAAGAAACATTTTAATCATCATAACTGATCACTTAGACCCCATCACAAAAACAAAAACACAATTGACCAAGACAGTAGGCCTCCTCCAGAATCCAGCAACCCTACCGTGCTAGGCTCTCCAAAAAGCAATTTAGCTGAAGCACAAGACAAGGACTTCAAAATGTCAATTATGGGTATGATCAAGGACCTTAAAAAGGAAATTAATAATACCTTAATGAAGACTGTGACAACATAGATGAATGAAATAGTAAAAGGCTTTTAAGACACAAATGCAGAATTTAACAAGGAAAAAGATTAAAGAAAACCCAAACTGGAATAAAACTAGAAATGAAAACCTCAGGATATCAAACAAAAAGTGCAGGAGCAAGCCTCATCAACTGATTACAAGATGTGAAACAGGATCTCAGGTCTTTTTTTTAATTAATAAAATTTATTTATTCTATGTATTTTTCACATCATGTATCTTGATCTCATTAGTTTCCAATCCTTTTGCATCCACTCTTTGCCCCAGTAGTGCTCCCCCCAAAATAAAACAAAATTTAAGAGAAAAAGTGAAGAAAATAAAATGAGAAAAAAAAAAGTGTATGGGGTGGGATTAAAAATCTTGTCATGGAAGCTTTTGTGCGACCCAACAAATCATGCCGTATACCTCTGGGTTCGTACATCTCTACTATAAGTGTTCATTACAAGGAGTCATTGGTCGGGTTGGAGGCCCCTGGCCTCCCTTATATGTTTGATGCTGGGCTCCCACTAGGACTTCCTGTACATCCCGCTAGTGTCATGTGTTGTTGGGATCCTGCAGCTTTGGGTGTGTCCGTGTGGTCCCTTCACATGCTCCAGCAGATCATTGATGGGGTGGATGTTGGGGCAGGTCAAGTCATCATCCTGGGTCTGAGCCTCCGCAGCTGTAGGGTTGGTCTGCCGGTTGGGAAATGGGAATAACTGTCCCATGCTCACGATTTTGGGGGTGGTGGCTCACCCAGACCTCTGCTTAACACAGTTAAATTTGTTGTGCTGCTCTGCAGTGTACAGGGCCTGCTCTCCCAACAGTTGCTGTTAGTGGGGATTAGGGATAGCTCTCCTAGTCTTAGGACCACAGGGCCAGCTCTCCCACCCGCTGAAGGCATTGGTGGGCAGGGGGAAAAGATTCTTTCCTGTAGGGATATTTCATTTCTATTTTAATAAACAAAGCTTGCCTGCAGTTCAGAGAGTAAAACAGCTGCACTGAGCAGTTTTGCAGACTAGGCAGTGGTGACACACTCTTTTAATCCTTGTAGCCACACTAGTTTGACATTGAAACTGGGAGGTAGTGATGCATCACTTTAATCCCAGCCCCAGAAAGGAATATAAGATGGGAGGAGACAGCTCTCACATATAGTCTCATTCTGAGATTCCTGGAGACAGGATTACCTATTTGGACTGAGGTAAAGATAAGAAGAGCCAGTTGCTGGCTGTTTTATTTTCTGCCTTTCGGGTTGAACCCCAATTTCTGTTTCTGGGTTTTTGTTAATCATGCTTCACTTTCCCTTGTTCTTTTCTGCCATAAGACAGATGAGAAATGAGGCCGCTCTCTTGTGCTCACAACTTCAGGCCTGGCTCACCCACACCTGCACTAACAGGGTTGACGCCATTGTGCTGCTCTGTTGAGGCACCGGGCCTGCTCTCCTGAGTTTTATAGCTGGTTGGGGTTAGGAATATCTCTTTCACTCTCATGAGCCTAAGGCCAACTCCTCCACCTGCCCCAGGTCTTGAAGACAAAGTAGAAGAAACAAATAGCTCAATCAAAAATAATCTTCAATAATTAAAAAAAAAAGAATCCGGGCATGAAACATCCCAGATATCTGGAACATTATGAGAAGACCAAACTTATAAATGATAGGTTTAGAGGAAGAAAAAAACTCAGGTTAAAGGCAAAGGAAAAAAACATGTAAGTGTGTATGTGTGTGTGTGTGTGTGTGTGTGTGTGTGTGTGTGTGTGTGGCATTTCAAGACAGGGTTTCTCTATATGGCAGTCTTGGCTTTCCCAAACTAACTGTGTAGATCAGGCTGGCCTTGAACTTCTAGAGACTGTCCTGCTTCTGCCTACTGAGTGCTGGGATTAAAGATGTGTACCATCATTGCCTGACAAGAGAATATATTTTTAATAATCATAGAAGGTCTAAAGAAAGAGATGCCTATTAAGGTACAATAGGCACATAGAGCGTCAAAGGGATAGGACCAGAAAAGAAACACTCTGTGACATATAATAAGAAAAACACTAAAATGTGCAGTACAATAACAACAAAAAAGATATTAGAAGTCATAGGTCTGAAAGAACAAATCACATACCAAAGCGTACTCATTTTGGTAAAACCTGACTTTTCAATGGAGTCTCTGAAAGTCCAAGAGCCTGGCTTGATGTTCTTCAAGCTCCAAGAGACAAAATATACCATCCCAACTACCACACCTCACAAAACTATCAGTCACAACTGAAGTTAAAAGAAAAACATTTCATAATAATAACAAATTGAAGAAGTATCTATCTATAATTACATCTCTACAGAAGGCATTGGAAAGAAAACTTGAATCTGAAGAGGTTAGTTACCTTTAAAAGGACATAAGCAATAAATAATCCCAGAACATTTAATCAGGAGAGAGACCCAAACCAACACAACAAAATGACAGGAATTGAATGCTGCTCTTTAAAAATTATCAACATTAATAATATCAATTCCCCCTTAAGAAAACATAAACCAAATAGATTAGATTAAAAACAGGATCCATCTTTGTGCTTCCTGTAAGAAACACACATAAAAAAATGAACCTAATGGGCAACTACAGAACATTCCACCCCGACACTAAAACACATACTTTTTCCTTAGCAGCCTACGGAACTTTCTCCAAAGGTTACAACATATTAGGGCACAAAGAAAGCCTCAAGTGATATAAAAGAAAACTGAAATAACACCTTGCATCCTGTATGACTACCATGTGTTAAAACTGGAAATAAACAGCAATAGAAATGGAAGAATGTATACGAATTCATGGCAACTCTATGGAAATCAGGTCAAGATAGGAATCAATAAGGATTTTTAGAACTGAACAAGCATGAAAACATTAATTACTCAAACCTAGAGGGGAGAATGAAGTCAGTTTTAAGAAGCAAAACGTATCTACATGAAAAAAGTGGAAAACCCACTACTATTATTCTGCTAAAGAAACACAACAATAAAATGACTCCTAGTGACATACACCCAGTGTTACACTCATAGATGAAGTTATATGTCAGCAGGGAAGCATCTTCTTGTGGTAGATAACAATTAGTACACAGATATACAACCGGACAACATAAAGAGAGTGAGAGACTTTAGGGTACTCAGTACTAAGGTATCTATCTCTATCTCTATCTCTATCTCTATCTCTATCTCTATCTCTATCTATATATCTACATATCTATATCTACATATCTACATATCTACATATCTACATATAGCTACATATCTACATATCTACATATAGCCACATATTTACATACCTACATATCTACATATCTACATATCTACATATCTATATATCTATATATCTATATATCTATATATCCATATATCCATATATCTATATATCTATATATCTATATATCTCTATATCTATATATCATCTCTATATCTCTATATTATCTCTATATCATCTCTATATCTCTATATCATCTCTATATCTCTATATCTCTATATCTCTATATCTCTATATCTCTATATCATCTCTATATCTCATCTCTATATCTCTAATCTATATATCTCTATCTATCTATCTATCATCTATCTATCTATCTATCTATCTATCTATCATCTATCTATCTATCTATCTATCTATCATCTATCTAATCTATCTATCTATCATCTATCTATCTATATCTTTATCAAACTACTCCCTTCAAGGCTTAGGGATCTATGAAGCATATGAGGCAAAAGATTGCAAGAGGCAGAAGTGATAGATGTCTCCAAGGACACAGCATGATTGATCGAGTCTGAACTCACAGAGACTGTAACAACAAGCACAAAACCTGAAGAAGTTCAAACCAGAGAAAATCCTAGGATGGAGAATGAGAAATAGACTCAAAGTCCCACCCCTACCTAAGAAGCTATGTGCAATTGGTACCTGCTGGGAAGGGGAAATCAGTTTTCTCTGATGGAGTGTCGCTTGTTATAGCAACCACAGTCCAGGGGAAGCCCGGTGTCCAGTACTGGGCAACAAGGAACAGGCTCCATGTTTGTTTGCTTATGTGTTTTTTGTCTTTGATTTGTCATTTTTATCTTTTTTAGGTTTTTGTCTTTTTCTTATCTGAGAAAGAGATAAAGAGATGGAGAAAGAGAGAAATAGAAAGCATGAAGTTGAATGGGTAGAGAGGAAGAGAGGAGTTGGGAGAAGCTGGTCTGGCAGAGGGAAAGGAAGATGATTAATATATTGGATAGAAATTAATTTTTAAAATTAGAAACATGTGCCATTATTATCATGTGAGGAAAAAGTATGGGACATCTGCATTATAACATACTATCCAGCTACATTGAAAATAAAAACACAGATTACATTTAAACCTACTCAGAAATATAGCAGCAAGATTCTTTTGAAGGAAATGTAACAGGTAATTTTTGTGAAGCAAATGGTTGAAAGTTCTTTAATGTGTTTTGTAAATGGTTACATATGGAGAGTACCGGGAAACAGATGAATTGCATTATCAGTTGGTCCGGCGAGACCATGGGAAACAAGTGCGCAGTTATACATGAGATGCTACCAACATAATTACCAGTGACCAATGAAAGCAATACATACTTCATAAATTCATTTCTTTAAATTTTTTTCATCTATGGTTATCTGTAAAGTAAGAAACTTAGGGTTGTAGTTGGAATGTTAATAATTATTAGATAGTGGTCAAATTCTAGTATATATTTTACTGTTTTTCAACATGTGTTTTTTACCATATTTACAACCTTCAAAAGTTTAAACTATCAAGGAAAATTGGCAGAACTGCATTAACAGTAAAAGCTCAGTGTGTAGGTTGAGTCCCCTGGCTTTAATGAATAATAAAAGTCTCCAGTCTACTGGGTAAACAGTAATCATACATCTAAGCCAATCTATGTATTAACTCACCATTTAGAAATCCATTTATGTATTTGTGAGAGAGAAGTCTTTGACAAAGCCTAACTCCCCCTTCAGTGCTCTCCTGTTTCTTTGGAGGTAACTTTCTAAAATTGCACAGAGTGTAAATTAGTGAAGGTGGTTTCTGCTGGGGCACAAGACTGACCTCAGCCCAGTAAGAAGGCCCTGGTTATTTTCAGTGTCATCCTCCTGTGGAAAGGAGGCCTTCCTGAGGTGAGGTGGATGATCTTCTCAGGGACTGAGCCTAAGGCAATTCACAGCCAAACAACTAAAGTTGCTCTTTCCCCATCAATATTCCCAGGAGCAAAATGCTGCAGCTCATCCCACACCTCCCTATCCACAGGCTCTTATCTTAGTTGGGAAGATGTTTTCTCTGTGTTTTTTTTTTAAGACAAAGGAAGGTCTCAGTTAGGATGATAAGATGGTTTGCAGACTCCAACACGGGCATGTTATTCCAGAGGACAAGCATTGCTGCAAGCAACAATATGAGGGTATCACTGTGCAGATTGTGGATCTGAAGTCAGGCTGTCCCTAAGGTCTCTAAGGTCTTGAGCTGAGAAACCTAATTCTAGAGTCTCAGTTCACTTGGGAATAGACTCAGTGAGCTATCCTGTAGATGTCACCCAGCCCCAGGGACGGTTTATCTGCACTCCAGCTCTTCCAGGTGTTTCACACCTGCTTGATCAATGATGGCCATTATTGTAGTCATTTTATATGTTTCCATGTCCTCCCATGTCAGACTCTAAGCAAACGCCGCGGAGAATAATTATTGCTTCTGTGAGAGGGTATGCGTATGAGCAGTGTTTACATGAAGAAAGGGCTCTTCTATTTTTACACCTAATGGATTCCATGTATGAAAATGTGTCAATGTAATATTCTACTTTCTGTGAATTGGGATGAATAGGAGAAGAGTTCCGTCAAGGTGACCAGATGCCACCGATGAAAGTATCATCCATCTATGCCTTGCAATCGTAGCTGAATCTCACCTATATGAACTGAATGTTCAGGAGGAAAGAGTTATATATTTATATTGAAACCAGAAAGCCCGCAATAACAGCCATGACGCTGTTGAGCACTGGACCACCAGTCATTGTCACCTACAGAGCTGAGAAAATGTTCCTGTTTTTGCCAAATGCACTCTTTATGGGAGAGAGGCCAAGATTTACCACTGAACATAGCATACTTGGGAAGGTGAAGGGAAACAGAAGTAATCTTGTGCCTATAAATAAGTTTCTGGAAAGCATTTAGTTTGTGATTTGAACCTCAGATGTCCTAAGTAAGACAATGTGCTTAGGAATTCTCTTTCTAACTAAGCAATGGTAGTTAAACAGTTACATCTTTTTCTCTACGAAAACAATCACCCAAATGTCATCTGTGTGTTTTCTGTGTCCTAAAAGCATTAATAAAATCTGAAAGTATTCGTTTGGTAAGAAAAAATTTCTTAAGTATCCTATTGGGCTGGGAATTGAATGTTGATGTGGTTACCATGCCCATTTCCCCTAGCATTCATACGGTGAAATAGTCCCAGCGCTACGGGATCAAAAATGGGGCCTGATAGAATATGTGAGAATAAGCAGGCTTGCAGGGAATTAAGTGAACTTCCTCTGCATTTTTCTACCTTTAGTCAGATGAGCTGTGATCAACCAGGGCCTGTGAGCATCATCCACTCTTCGGAAGTTAAATGGATGACTGAATAATGGGTGGCCATACATACTTTGAAAATACAGCAGACCCCGTGATGCTTACTTCTCTGGGGGAAAACACATTTATTATAATAAAGTACTTGTTCTTAAAAGAAGTTCCTTTCCCTCAGATACTGAGAATTAGTGCAGAAGAGCAGTCTAGTCACACCCACACGTTCATGGTTTTAGCCTCTTCCTTATTTATGCTGAAGTTGATTTTCTCTTCTACCTAATTGCATGCGTCTTGCTTGCGTGCATGCTAAGTGTAAGGGGTTTTTCGCGTAGATAATTAAAATAGACAAAGCATTAGCACAATGGCCTTGCATTTCCTCTTCCCAGACATAATAATCCGAGGCAACGCTCTGCTTTCTGTTAGGCTCTCAAATCAGTATCTCTGTCTAAACATTCATATAGTCAGACGGGCAAATCATTTACTATGTAAACTAACTTGATCCTTTCTCTGTAAATTTGACAACTTTTCACACAGTTCAGAATTGGATATTGAAAGTGATTAACAACTGTGTTCAAAATCTAATATTTTGTGTTAAGGAACTGCCCTTACTCGTCATACTTCAGGGAAGGTTAAAGAACTGCTGTGTGGAGTCTGTTTATTCTGTCGCAGCATGAGAGCTTACGGGTGTATGTGCTCGATATTTCTCTTATGTTTCCCTTCTGTGATTTCTTTATAGACCTCTAATGAAGCATTTCTTCACAGTCACTGGTTGGCATTAATTGCCAGGAAATGCATATTTAAATAGCTCGTATTTGAGAGCACTTAAGTGATCAGAGGATTTTTAAGCAGTATCTACTTTAGATTAAGATGTCAAAAGTATCAGAGCTTGTGAAGTGTGATTTGAAATAGTCCACATGCCAGACAAGAATAATCTCCACGGTAGGCTATTACATCATCACCGTTTTCCTTGCTTTTCAGTGACGGTTCTTAATATTCAATTAAGCATAGTTTCAGGACTCAGATGTTTATCCAAATCCTGAAAGCCTAACATTTTTGACCCATGCCAGGAGCCAACTTTGATTTTATTTGCTTGCTTTATCCGCTTGCTTCAGCCAGGGCACCTGACTATTTTTGTTATTATTACTTATTGAGAGACAGTTTCTATAAAGAGTGAGTTACATTTCCTAGGGATATTGATTTTTGTTAAAAGGGAAATACGCTCTGAGAACCTTTGACCAACATTAAATCTTTTTTATTTGCTAACATAAACAGGAACTAATCGTAGGTGGAAAGGATTAACAGACACAGGAGACTAGATTATACATCTTAAACTTTACTTTGGAGAGCTAGGGGGATGCTTTAGTGTAGAATTGGATTAACCTTTTGACACTTTCTTTAAAAAATGCCTCAAAGTTATATGGCTTTGCTTCCTAACACTGTGGGTATTTGTTTAATGGTATAGGTCATATAGCTATAAATGAAAGACTTGAATTTTCCTGAGAATATGAAATAAAATTATTTTCATCATTTGCTACCTCCATGCTGTTCTTTTTCGTGAAGGGTAGTTTATCTTCAAAAGGACGAACCAAGGTCCTGAAGATATTCCCCTTGTCAAGCATTTCCTGAGAGCTGACCATTTCTAATACTAGATGAATTTGGCTTTAAAAAAAATAAATCCTATTTAAAATATTTTCCAAATCTTTATATACACTGCAAGCAGTTTTCTGTTTCCTGCATTTATGTAGATTAGATAAAGAGAGATTCATGTCTGATATTACTCTGGCAGTCTTCGTATTTTTGCCTAACCAGTTCATCTCATCATTGAAGCACAAATAAGAGATTTTTCTTTGTGTCTATATTGACTACCCTATGCTCTTTGATGAGATGTTAGGTAAATGCATGATCAGTTATAGGAATTTTAAAGTGAAAAACTCAAACTTCAATTATAAAAGAATTCCTCTTTGAACTGTTTTGCTTTGTAAATTATATAGACTAATCCTTCTCTTACTTTACCTTTCTCTACTATCCTCATGTTTCATATATCATATATGGAGCATATTGGATACACTGTTTTGAATCAGTGACTATTTCATGACAAAAATTTCCATTCAATTTGCATATGCTCTTTTAGAGTTTTCTTGCCATTTTTAAATGTGTTGGAGAGGTGGCCCAGAAGTTGAGAGCATGTACTGGTCTTCCAGAAAACCCAAGTCTGGTTCCCAGCACCCCTGTCTGTGTTGGGTCCGGGGGGGACGTCACACAAAGATGGGGACAAACCACCAAAGTCTAATAACTCAGAAGCAAACTTTTTTTTCCAGAATCCAGGAAAAAAATTATAATAAAAAAACTCCATGGAGCACAAAAAGCTTATCAGCTAGCTGAGACCACAGCCAGAGATGGATTTTGTTAGGCTGTGGAAAATGCGGGTTTCTGAACTTACCTTTTTATAGTAGGGGCACCAAACATTAGATCTGAATAAAGGAATTTTTACAGTCTCAAGGTAAAACTCAGATACAGATAGCCTTACTTTACAATCTCCATTAACAGAGTTTTTCACTTAAACTAGTGTTTGTACTAATTTATTGTCTTCCTTGGTACTTTCAGGTGGTGTTTACTGAAGCCCTGTGCGCTCCCCTTTGATACTGCCAGTTTCACATAGCAGGGATAATGGATAACCCAAAGGTCGTATATCTATTTCCTAAAAGTTGACTCAGCTCCTATCTGTAGGCTAGTTTTCAGTTTTCAGAGAGATGTTTTGGCCTTGCGAATAGAGCTACAGGCTGTAAAGTGGAATAACCCACTGTTAATAGTTAATCCTTAAGCTACCGAGAAAGCTGCTGTTCTCCTTCTCCTAGGCTTATAACTTTATATATTTTTTCTACATCCCTATTTCTGAAATCTACATTTTTATAGTCTTATCCTTGGACCCTTCAGTCTGGTAGCTAATACTTGCCTAGATTCAGATCCAAGGGTTCTGCAGCCATCTTCTGGCCTCTGTGTGTATCTGCACTCACGTGCAGAGACATATATACGCTTAATAACTTTTTTCCAAAATTAAATTTCATACACTTGCTTAATCTGTATCATTTCCTCCCTTCCCCTCTTCCCTCCCAACTCCTGCTGTTTCCCCACTGCCGCTCAAGTTCATGATCTCTTCTATAATTATTACACACACACACACACACACACACACACACACACACACACACACACACAAAACCTACTGATCCCATTTAGTATTGTCATTACGTACATCTATTAAAGGCTGAGCATTTGGAATTATGTAACAATCCAAGGGACTCTTTCCAGCAGAGGTCTGAGTTTTTGTCTCTCTGCAGCTGTTGATTACCTGTAGTTCTTCATCTAGGGATGGGGCCTTGTAGAGTTTCCCCTAAACATGTAGGCTTGTCAGATGATGCTGTCATTATGTAAGTCTTGTTTTGCAACCCTATTGTTGAGATTTCAAGGATACAGCTTCTCGGTCGTGTTTAGAAGACAGATACTATCTAGCAGTAGGTATCCTGGTCCCCAGGTTCTTATAATCTTTCTGCACCCCTCTTCTATGATATATTCCCTGAGCCTTAGGTATAGGTTTTGCATTGATGCGACAATTGGTGACGGGCATTTCACAATTGCTACTTGCTTGCATTTTGATCAGTTGTGTGCCTATGTAGCAGCTTCCGTTTCTTTCAAACAGAAGTTTCTTTGGGGAGGGCTGACAAACAAGCAACTACACACTGTGCAGAGCACAGAAGGTCAATGTACATTCTTAAACAGTATCCAGAGTTGTGCTGAAAGTAGTGCCATAGGGATTATTACTATCTTTGAACTAATTTTTCATAGTATTTAACTTATATTCTTAGAACTCTCTATAGTTGGGTTCAGAGTGAAGCTTTATCTGTACTGGGACCAAATCTATGAAATCGAGTGGAGCCACAAGATTGACTTGTTTTCTAGCTTCCTAGACATTTTCCATAAATAGAATGGGGCAAATTTTGAACACTTCATTAGTGTAGCATGCGGCTAGTGCCAATGCTTTGTTTTACATTGACTTTGTGTTGCTTAGATGTAGTCTTTACTCTTAAACGTTGCATGTATTATTCCTTCATCCCTTTGAATTATTTTCACATCTCTTCAATTATTTATATTAAACCCTGAAAATTTTTATTCAATAGTTATTTTTTTATGAAACCCTATTGTAGACCATTTTCAAAAAGAAATAAATATGACCAGTGTGATGGGCTCAGTGATTTCCACCAAGATTGATGACCAGAGTTCAATTGCCAGGACTCACATGGTGGAAGAGAACCAACCCCTGCAAGTTATCCTACTATGTCCACATACCCCCGACACAGAAATAAATAGGTACAATAAAATTTTTTAAAGAAACAAATGACACCATTTTGTTTCTTGGTGCTATAAATGTAAAGTGGATAAATATACCAAGAACCTTGAAACTAAATTCTTATGAATATGTATTGACTTTCAGATTATTTCTTAGGATAATCTGAAATTTATTATTTCTTTGCTTACAGTTTTTATTTTATAATATTCACTGAAGAAAATTTCATTTTGACATCATGTTGATATTTTTCTATTCAAAAACTTTTAATGAACAGTTTTAAATGAAAATATAATTACATCATTTTCCCCTTCTTCTCTTCAATGCTTTCCATGTACCATCCCTTCTTGCTCCCTCTTGAAGTCATAGCCCTCCCTTTTTAGTTGCTATTGTTTTGCGCGCACAAACACACACACACACACGCACACACAATATTTAACTAACTAAGCACAACTTAGTCTGTTCAGAGTTATTAGTATGCATATTATTGCAGGCTTAACCACTTGGTGTTGGATAACCAATTAAGGAACTCTCCCACTCTCAGCATTTATTAGTTGATTAGTTGTCTATCATTCTTTGTTGATGGATGACACCCCATAACACAGTCCCATCTGTGTTAACACTGTACTGTCACTTGAGAGAGATTTTCAGCTTTCTAGAACATCATATGCTTTGAAATTCTTACCTTGGCCCTGATAGCATTGTTAAGTGTTCAGAATCACTCAGTTTAATCTGAAAGGAATAACATCATAAACACAATCCTAACACAGAAAAGCTCAAAAAAATATGAAAAGTTAGTGTCAACGACCTCACCTCTATTTGCATTTAACTTTGACACTTAAAGCCAGCCCTGTGTTTGATTTCAAAGCGATTTAAGACAAATTCTGGGGTGATTATTGGAAACTACCGGTATGCATGACAACAATCCTCTATCTTTGCAAGTGAGCTCGTTCACTAGGCCATTCACAGATGTTCCGATTTGGTGCACAGAGTTCAAAGCCGGAGCTCAGAATTTCCTAGCAGTTTAGGTACTGTTTGACAATTTACCAAGCACAGAGTATCTTGCCTAAACAAATACTACTGCTGTAGTCTTAACATATTTTAAGTATTATATGTATGTCTATATTTTAGCTCTCTTTTAATTTAATCTGTATGATTGTCAAATGATAAAATTTCATTATACTGGATTTAAGAAATTGTGTATGTGCATAAGATCAATATTATATATATTTTTAATCTGTATGCAAAAGAACCATAATATTATATATGAATACATACACACATATATTCAAGTTGTATCTATATTCAAATGTATGAATGCAGATTTAATTTGTTACATTCAACACAGTGGGATAAGCATTGTATTTTATGTAATTCTGGCTTTCACAAATATAATAAATTCAGAGACTAGTGAAATTATATTATTATTACTGGTTATGAGAGAGAGATGGGGAGAGGAGGAGAGAAAGATCCACAGAGGGGAGAGAGAGAGAGAGAGAGAGAGAGAGAGAGAGAGAGAGAGAGAGAGAGAGAGAGAGGACATACAGCACATTCATCATTTAAAGGCAGACATGACAAATGGTGTTTAAGAGTATTTTCTGTAATGGTGAGAAAAGTAGTGAATGTCTTCTCAGTGCTATCTAGCCTGTTTTTGAGCCATCATCTTTATTAACAAATTCTCTTTTAGTAAGTACTTACAGAAGGAGGGCTGGCTTTACTCAGAGGAAAGGTAGAAATGACCCTAGTTTGACATTTTTCTATATAGGTTTTTTTTTCCCTTTTTTTTTTTCAGCTTGTGGCTGTTCTTGCTTTTCGGTAGAAATGGAGACACTCCCACCCACACTTCCCACAGGAAATTATTCCCTGCAGAGACTGCATTTGAGATGAGGAGAATATGCGAAACTCCTCAGTTAAAGTTCATGCAACTTCTTCAAGCGAGATGTGAGATGTGTGGACCAAGGAAAAAGTTAAAACTCATTCCTAAAATCTGTTTAAAAATGTGAATGGCATGATGAATTGGTTATAAAGAAAATATAGTGGCTTGGGCCTTGTTTGTAGAGGGAGAAATAATGTTTATGGGTCGTATAAGTTTGTGATTTTCTTATAAAATCTACTCAGCCAAATTCATAGGCATTTGCAAATTTGAAACCTGTGCTTTTTTTTTTTTTTTTTTGAGATGTGATTAGGTTTATTCTCTAAAACGCAAATGGTCACGAAATAATTTTATACTCAAAAGGAGCTAGTTCAAAAGCTTACACATTTCAGAGTGGCATATGTTCAAACTGTCGTATGGCTGACGGCTGTTTCTGTATTGTAAAATATCTGTGCACCTTTCGTGATTAAAGACCATCGTCAGCATTAGTTCGGTGTTTGGTGACTGTCCTCCACAATGAGCTGGCTGAGGAGCTAGGAAGTAGCTCAGGCAATGCACTTCAGTCTGTGGAGACTTGCACACCACAGGAAGTGGTCCAAGACCCAGGAAAAGCACCCCACCCCCACTTTCCACTGTCTTCCTATTCCCAGAAAAATGTTGGCAAAGAGTTATGAATTGGAGTTATGAATTGGCGAAGGATTAGAATATAGAGGTCTTTTGAGCAACAAGCGCCAAGGCAGGGAAGTTCCTCAGTAACAGAATGGGTATAATTTTACCTTTCCTGGAGGCAGCAGGTGTTAACACGTTCATTTGCATACAAGCAGAATGAAAATGGACCTTGGCTTTTAGTAGTGTTAACACGTATTTCTGCACAAGTGTTCGATAACGAGTCTCAGCTGAAGAATAGGTACCCAAGCCTGCTACTAACCTTCATTGCCCAGTGCTGTGGCTGCAAAGCTTTGGACAAATCTCAGGCGAATATATCTGCCGTAACTCACACTGTGAACTCAGCTGCGTCTGCCCGTGGTGACACAGTGCAAGAGTTTAGAGGAATAGACCTTGCATTGCCTCAGGCCACGCTTCTATTCTCTGTGCTTAATGTGGAAATGAGAGACAGGATGGAAATCTCAGGTGAAGCCTCCAGGAGAAAATGCCCTTGTGCATTACAACTTATTTTTTTCTGGTCTTAGAGAATCTACTACAGATTAGTTTTGGTGTCCTCCTGATTTCGGCTCGGTTGGCCCACTCCTTATGAGCAAAGGGTTTGTGTGTCTTCTGAATTGAAGCATTTGCGCTTCGATGCACAGTTTTCTCTACAAACGATTTGCTAAACTGTTTAAAGATCACAAAAGAAGAAAGGGAGAAAATATGTACCATTAAGTCATTCCCTGAGATCTGCAAAGGCTTTAATGAGGTACAGAGGAGTGGAAAGAGCTTCTTTGATTCTCTGAAGAGATTCATCTGATTAGAAGAGATTTTCATCACCTTATCGACTAAGCCAATAAATTCACTATCCATTTCAGAATGACTTCAACTGGATTCATGTCCGTCAGCAGGATTTTCTCAAAACTCTAGAGTATTTTATAAAATTGGAAATTATTATCAAATTGCCACTGGGAAAAAAACTTTGCTAGATCCTGATAAATCTAGAGAATTAAGTGGGAAAATACCTTGAACTTAAAGGTTGCCACAATTCAAAGTTTATCCAGCATATTCTCTTTGAGATTATTTGTGAAATATCACTGGGAAAAGACCAATATTTTGGTAGTATGTGAAATTCTTTTTTTCTTTTTCTTTCTTTCTATTTTTTTCAAACTAACTCTATACAGACAGGGAGAAAAAACCAATATGGCTTTGTCTATCTGGAAAATATTTTAAAATGCCATACCCATGAGATAGCTTACGCATGGGACCAGCTAATCAAATTTCCAGCTTTGGCGGGTGTATGCCCCAGTCTTGCAAAGTAAGATGAATGGGGTGCTAAAAGTCTACGCGGGCTTTTCAGGTTTATTTTCGTCCCCTTCTTTTTTTTTTTTTCCCTGCCAGTGGGGTTCATTCCATCCAAATGCGGAAAAGTTGAAAATTAATGTGAACGAAAGAGAACTATATATTTGTCTTTGCTCTTAAGGAACCTCATTTGCTGGACTTACCTTACCCATGCTTTTGCCTGACTACTGGAGACGCTGTGGGAGGAAGGAATGCGTTTCTGGGAGTAGAGCTGCATGACATCAGCTACAACGGAGAGATGCCAGATGCTGAGATTTTACCTATCAGACTAGCCAAGAGCACTTATTTTGGTTCAGTATCTGATATTACCCAGGAAGACAGGCTCCCTTTATCTTTCCGCAAAATCACTTTTTTCGTAGTCTTTACAGGAAAACTGGGATGACGATCTCCCCTGTGTGGAGTACTTGGTCATGAGAAGGCATCTTCCTAAACCGCCTCCTGTATTTTAGAGCTCTGGCTGCCTTCCATGCGTTTGTCTACATAACACCAAACACTTGGATACTTGGCAACATCCACATATCCGGCTATTTTTCAGCTTGACATTTCGATGGTATAGACCTTGCCTGTGTCTCTGTATGGTTTGAATTGGGTGGTAGTGGAGTGTACAAAGGGTGGAGAGAATTTCAACAACACCTTCTCTTATTGATTCGTACATTTTATTTCTTCCAAGAGACTTTTCAATCGTGGACAATGGGTTGTATTTTTAATATTTCCCCCAATATGTAAAATGCTTACAGCGAAACAAGTCTATGTATAATACTAACAATTCGATGTTGACAGGGGATGATGTAGAGACTGATCTGAACGTTTCTGCTGGTGACCTGACTTGGCACTATTTAGAATGCTGTGGTTTGAATAGGGAATGGCCACACCTTGGTGCTCAGCTGGTGGTATGATTTTTGTAGGTGCTATAAATTTTAGGAGGTGTGGTCTAGCTGGGGAAGCAGGTCAATGTGGGCTCATATTGGGAGGGGGGGTTATCTCTTATCCCGTCCCCACTTCTGTTTCTTAGATGCCATGAGCTAAGTAATGCTGTCTGATGACCTGATCTCATGATGTTTTGTCTCACTTCATAACAATAGGCTAACCATGAAATATATATATATGCTGATATGCTCCCTCCAAGAGTTAAAGACCAACTAACAAAAATTCCAATGCCAGATGTGAGGAACCCTTTTGAAGTTGTTGGTCATGGGTGTCCAAGAGATACCAAAACAAATAACCTATTGCTATTCCTTTGGTTACCCCCTCATAGGTAGAAGGAAATCTCCTATTGCTGATGATACCATGTACTTCAGAAATGTGGCCCAGAGGCTCTTGAACTGGAACTGACCAGAAAACCTATTTCCTGATGATTAGCTTTCATGGTACCATGAAGCTTCCAAAGGTGGTAAGCAACCAACAGTCTACATGGTGTTGACACATATGAATCCAAATAATGATCAGCATGGCACGATAACCCTAAAGGTATGGTAGTGGTATGTATGCATACCTTAATGCTACCCAACAGCTCTCTACTTGGAATTAAGATCCACTCAGCTAAATGGAAACCATGCCTGGTACTGGAAACCTAGCCAGCTACTAAGTTCTAGTTAAGTTATGGATTGTAGACAGAAGGTTCTGTCCTGCTTTAAAAAAAGGATATAGAAAGTCCTTTAAAAAAGAAATAGAGTAGCAGGGCATGGTGGCACATGCTTTTAATCCCAGCACTCAGGAGGCAGAGGCAGGTGGAGCTCTGTGAGTTCGAGATCAGCCTGGTCAAGAGGACAGCCAAAGATATACAGAGAAACCCTGTTTCAGAAAACCAAAAATTAAAAAAATAAAAGAAATAGACTTAAAAAGCCACATAAATATGGAAAACACACAGAGAATCTGGATACTGTGTGTTATTGTGTTGTCTTCGAATTGACTGCTGAGGAAGGAGCAACAGCAACTGCTAAAAGACATTTGATTATAAATACTGCCGGATTAATTCAACCTATATGTTTGAAAATGCCTTGACTTCAGAATTTAAGTCCAAAGATATATTACTTTGAAGAAGAGGTTTTGCTTTTGTTTCCATAGGAAATGAGAGGCCGAGGATTCATTCTGGGTTAAGAAAAATAAGGCTTGCTTGAGGAAGAGCCCCTGAAAAATCTCCAATGGGAATGGAGGGCACAGAGGATCCACCATTTCCAAGCACATCTCTTGTAGCTTCCTCTGAGTTCTACATCTAGAACAGCCTCAAAAATGCTGGCTGAGATGATCCAGCCTCACAGAAACATGCATCTACCATGGCGCTTGGAGGAGAATCTATAACTACTACTTTAATAAAACAGAATAATCCCAAACATTCTAAACATTTAGCCTTACACCCACAATAAGTGTAGTTCTCATTGCTCATTAAGGAAACTTGACTTTGCAACAGATAGAGACCATTACAGAGTACTACAACCAATTAAAAATGCAGAGTTGCGGAGTCCAGTTTCGTGGATACATCTGTAAAACACTCTTGTACCCTAAGGCTTACAGAGCAGTGAAGAAAAGGGGGTGGAAAGACTGTAATGGCCAGAGGATTATGGGGTTGGCTGTGCGATTGTGTCTTCTAGTAATGTCAGAGGGTCCACTCATAAAATCTCACCACCATGACTACCTAAACACGAGATGAATAAAGACAACAACAGAAAGACCATAAAACTGCCATCCTACACAAAGTGTTATAGACAGCTAAGGAATAGTGAGAGTGAGATAAACAGTCTTCCCCTGGGAGGAGCACACCAACTGGTAATCTAATGCCAAGTTTCCATCCTTTAAAACATATATACAAGTAACATTAACAGACTAAGTGGGTTATATTTAGGTATATTATATATATATATATACATGTACATAACATACCTAATATATAATATAATATATATTTAAGTATATAATATATATTATATGCATATAGCAGTAATGAACGAAGAAGGATATAAATTTGAAAGTGAGCAAGGAGCGCTATATAAAAAGCTTGTAGGGAGGGAAAAGAGGGAAGAAATGGTGTAATTATATTATAATCGTAAAGATAATACAAATTCCTCTGAAAGTTTGAATCTAAATAGATCCTCCTTTAAGTGGTTTCTCTCAAATATTTGTCACAGGAACAAAATTTGAGAGTGACAAAAAGGAGTGGCAGAGAAGGTGATGTAAGGAAAGTTTGTATACCCGTGACTCAGGAGTGCCAAGAGTTACATCTCTGATCAACTCTCTACCATGCTGGAGCTAAATGTCTTCTCTTTATGTTCTTCGACAGAATGGAATCATTAATTTGTATCAACACACCGTTTCAAGTATATTCCTGTTTCTTTCCTTAGCATGGTTCTAAATTAAATATTTGTTGAGAATACATCTAAGGGGGCTGGAGACATGGCTCATTGATTAAGATTGCTTACTGCTTTCATAGAGGCCTAGAGATCAGGTTCTAGAACCCACACCAGACAGTTCACAACAGCCTGTAACTCAAGCTCAGGGAGATCTGACCTCTTTGGCTTCCTTGGGCTCCAGTACTCATTTGCACAAACTAAGCACACATATCCACCACATATAATTTAAACACTGAATCTTAAACTAACACATTTAGTAAGACTACATGTCCTCTTATAGTAGGCTTGAATAGTGAGAAAGAACACTGAAAAGCATGGGCCACTGGAGCAAAGAATCCTGGAAGACAAGGAGTGGGTTTAGAGGACATGGCAGGAGAAATAGGGTGAGCGAGCTGCAGAACGGACCAGTGAAGTCTCATTGGGATCGCATCCTGCTCATAGTCCATGCTCCGTCCTCCCCTGAGCAGCCCCATTCTCTGCCAGGGACCTTAACATGGTCATTTAAAACATGCGTTTTTCACAGAACCTAGCACGCAGTAGACACTCTTCAAATGTATTTTTTCACATGAATCAATAAAGGAAAAAAAGAACGATGTGGTTTGAAAGCTTTCAGGTTGAATTTTAAAGACTCCATGCTCTGAGAGAGTTCAGGAAGTTATGTCGTTAACGTACCTTGAACTAGCACTTAACCCACACCAAGAAATAACTTTCAGTAATTTTCTTCTTAGAAATCCCCACATCCTTACCTCAAAGCATATTTCAGTAACATATATATATATATATATATATATATATATATATATATATATAAATTGATTCAGGATCAATTTTTATTAATAGAAGCAATTTTTGCATATTAATACATCTTTGGGCATATTGTCTATATTGAACCCAGGGTCCAGGGCCTGCACTATACTTTCTCTAACCCTGTGCTGCAGCCTAGGCTGCAAATGTTTAAAACTTCAGTATACATTTCTCTTCTAAACAGGCCTCTCAGGAAATACCACAGGGTTAACTGGAGAGTACTCAATTTCTTTATCTTTTTAAAAATGGCAAGGGCCTTGAAGTCACTCTAAACAAAGTGTAGGGAAGTAAAAGTGTCCCAGCTCTACTTTCTTACAAGTGAGCAAAACTCAGTTTAAGATACGTAACCAATCATGAGGAGAGAGGCGAGGTCAACATCCCAGGCCCCTCAGGCTGGCGTCCGTGTTTGCCCTGTGACATATGCAGGCTTGCTTATGTCGGGGCTATGAACAGCAGCCCCTTGGCTCTCAATGTGATCTAAGTGCCGTCCATTGAGAGAGCTTCTCTTTGATCAGTCTGAGTTTCCCCTTGTTAGCCTCTCTCCTGTCCAAACAGCTTTTCAGGTTATCCAAATTCTAAGGTAAGAATTCTAAGGCAAGGGCAGCCTGAGAAAGCAGGAAATGTATAGGCTAAATTAGATGATGTTTCAATATTATGATAACTTTAACTTATGCTTTTGAATGTTAGGAGTTTAGGAAGGCTGAGAAGGGAGTGTGAGCCCAGACATTTAACTATATTGCCCTCACTTCTGTGTTACTGATAAAAAATATATTGGTAAGGTTAATTCAAAATCTGAGAAAGGAAATAATATCGGCATTGACCTCCAAGATGGCACAAGCAAGAACAACCCTCTGAGTTGTGGAAAGATGTAGTTTATATATAAAGTGGATGTGATCGATGAAAGGAAAGCGATATTATTCAGGAAACTGAAGTTCTAAGAAGTGACAACCAGCTCAGTGAAGGATTTGCTGAGAGAGCTCAAGTCTGCAGGTGTGTGTGGGAATTGGTCAAAACTCTGGTGAGAAATAAATCAGCCAGAAGCACCTAAAGAACCCAGTTACTGCAAGGCTAATATTCAGCAAAAGCTGGCGGATCAAACTCCCAAATTTTCTTTTGTGTCTAGTAACACAGGAGACAAGAGGAAGCTGGCTAGCGTTGCATTGTCTTCTAGTGTGGCAGTCCCTCTTATTCTTAAGCCCTTTCTCCCCTTCTTCCTGAGTGAGCTCCAGCAGAGGACACCTCGGCATCTGAGGGCCTTTCTGATCTCTCAGTCCTTAGCCACACAATCACTGAAGCTTCCAGAAGAACAGACATTCCCGTTAATTTGTCCCCACCCCATTTCTCTCCCACCATGATTGAGATGCTTTTCCTGTGTGTTC